>NC_084828.1:8008887-8608887 GCF_033115175.1 Lepus europaeus
TCAGGTATTCTGACACCTTTCTTCAATGATAAGGCAGTGAATTATTTTAGCAGAACAAAAGTGTCTAACTGGCAGAGAAGGCATTTGGCCCAGTGGTTAGGCTACTGCTTAGTATGTGTGCATCCCCCACTGGGAGTGCCTGCTTCAAATCTAGCTATTCTGCTTCCTACTCAACCTCCTGCTAACACACACCCTAGAAGCAGATGGTTCCCCTGCCACTCATGTGCAAGACTTGCACTGCATTCCCAGCATGCACGCACACACACACACACACACACTCTCTCTCTCTCTCTCATTAAAACCATGTTCAGACAGATGTAGTTTTTTTTTTAAAAAGATTTTTTTTTATTTATTTGAGAGAGAGAGTTGCAGACAGCAAGAGGAAGAGACAAAGAGAGGAGTCTTCCTTCCGTTGGTTCACGCCCCAAATGGCTGCAACGGCAGAAGCTGTGCTGATCCAAAGCCAGGAGCCAGAAGCTTCCTCCCAATCTCCCATGAGGGTGTCGAGGCCCAAGGACTTGGGCCATCTTCCACTGCTTTCCCAAGCCAAGGCAAAGAGCTGGATTGGGAGAGGAGCAGCTGGGACTAGAACCAGCACCCATATGGGATGCCAGCACTGAAGGTGGAAGATTAACCTACTGCGCCACGGTGCCGGCCCCCAGATGTAGTTTTTTAGAAATAGGTATTTAATAAAAAAATTTTACAGACCTTTTAAGTAAATTTATATTCATTCAGTCACTATTTACAGATAACACATAGTAATAAAAACATTAAGTCCTTTCTAGGAAGTTACTCTTTTATTGACTTTCTTTCAGGATTAAAATTAGAAGTCACAGGAGCAGCATGGATCGGTTTTACATTAATAATTAATATTGAGGGACCAGTGCTGTGGCATAGAAGGTTCCGTTTCCGCCTGCAGTGCCAGCATCCCACATGGGTGCTGGTTTGAATCCTGGCTGCTCCATTTCCAATCCAGCTCCCTGCTAGTGGCCTGAGAAAGCTGTGGACGACAGCCCAAGTGCTTGGGACCCTGAACCCAGGAGGGAGACCGGAAAGAAGCTCCTAGCTTCAGCTTGGCCCAGCCCTGGCTATTAAGGACATTTGAGGAGTGAATCAGCGGATGGAAGATCTCCCTTTCTCTCTGTATCTTAGCTTTTCAAATAAAGAAATCTTTTTTAAAAATTAAGATGGATACTGCAATTTTTCATAGTAAACAGCAATTATAGCAGTGTATAACAGAGAAGATCTGAAATAGTTCCAGAAAAGGAATCATCAGTGATGAGGTAGAAATTACAATAATGTCATTTCCACTAACCTGTTTTTTTTCAAATATACTTT
Organism: Lepus europaeus; assembly: GCF_033115175.1. Taxonomy (NCBI): domain Eukaryota; kingdom Metazoa; phylum Chordata; class Mammalia; order Lagomorpha; family Leporidae; genus Lepus; species Lepus europaeus. The sequence continues at coordinate 8,010,226 of NC_084828.1, forward strand.
TCCAATTCCACAGTAGGCCAGGCAATCGAGTCCCTCATTGGGGTAGTGTTCGATAATCCTCTTAAACTGGTTTTCAGCTTCAGATAATTCCTTCAGTAACAGTGAGAACAGTGATCACTTCCACGAAAAGGGAAACATTGGCACAGATTTTATCTGCAGGTTCATACATTTTGTATAATATTAAAGACAACCACGTGTACTCAAAAATTCTGATGGAAAAGGTACACCTTTTGTACTTCATTTTATTAGAAATTTTATGAATTTCTGATAATATGGGCACTGAGGACACATCCAAACCAACCCTGCTTAACACATCAGACAATGAAAAATATGTCTGGCTGGTACTAAAAGATGAGAATTCATGGTTTTAAAAAAAAAGACTGATTTTGGTCAAACACACTATAACATATATCCTAGTAAATGTTGCTCCCTTGAAAAAGTTGGCATTCTGATGTTGGCACAATGTTTTGTGGCATAAAACAGACGAAAACTCTGTCTTTAAAAAAAGTACTTTAGTAAAAATTAACATGTTAGGATACATTCTTTTAAATATTCTCAACAACCAGAAACCTGTATTGGTTGAATGAGTTTTGTTTTTGGAAGAAATCTAAAAGATATTTAGTTCTAAGAAATAACTAGTAACACATTGTGAGTGGAAAAGGAACTGTCACTATAAAAACACACCAGTTCCAAAGAAGGAATTCCAAAAATGTTTAAAGCAAGGACTATGTTGGGATAAACACAGGGCTTCCTTAAGGGACCACTCTGATAAAATCCTTTTAAACAACTAAATTCTACCAACCTATTTGGTGTTTTTTGTTCATTTGTTTTGTTTTTGTTTTTAAAGAAAGCTCCACCACTGGGCCAGCGCTGTGGCACAGTAGGTTAAGCTTCTGCTTGCGGTGCTGGTATCACATATGGGTGCCAGTTCCAGTCCCTGCTGATTCAGCTCCCTACTATTATGGCTGGGAAAGCAGTGGAAGATGGCAAGTGCTTGGGCTCCTGCACCCACATGGGAGACCCGAAAGAAGCTCCTGGCTCCTGGGTTCAGATCGGCCCAGCTCCGGGCGTCACAGCCATTTGGGGAGTGAACCAGCAGATGGAAGCCATCTCTCTCTGTGTCTCCCTCTCTGTCTGTACTCTGTCTCTCAAATAAATAGATGTTTTTTTCTTTTTTTTGTAAAAAAAAAAAAAAAAAAAAAAAAAAGCTTCACCATTTTCCAGTAAATCATAAACGTAATTACTATTTATTCAACTCCCATAAGGCAAAAAAATGATGTCATCACTGTCCTGCCAAGAACAGAATTAAAATAACAAAGACCTGTTTTCAGCAACCTTGAAATACAGAATTAAGCATTAATGGAAGACATTCATCTGTCACACCAAGAACATAAAAAACAAACCCCTGCCATTTCGGACCTCTGGAAGAGAATTAAACACAAGGGAAAACTTAGATCCCCATTAGGCAGCACTTTGTGGTTAATTAATCATGTAGCCAGCAAGGCTTGGAACTTACATTGGTAGAAGGATGTAGTATATCTGTGGTCTTTCTAGAGCATTTAACATTTATAGAAAAAATAAAACCATGGAGAGCAGAGTTGTAACACCCAGTGTTATACACATGTTCCAAGAGAGCAGGAGCAGTGGAAATGAAGGGTGCTCAGACCCAAAGTGACAAACCGTGTGCAGTGATGGGCAGCCTGCACACCAGAATAATCAAACACCCAGGTACGCACCAGCCGGCACTCCAATACCAACACTATCATTTCTCCTTTTGCTTTTCTAATAAAACGGAGCAACACAACGCTGTTAACATCCCCAGGCCCATTCCCTACTTCCATCATTAAATTTAGCCATTATCTTAATTTGATTTAGGGATAATCCAATTTTTTTTTATTCTGCAAGATGTATATTCACAAACAATGTACAGTACTAGTTTATATGCTTTCCAGATTGTACTAAGTGGGATCATAATGTTTATGTTCTCACCCTGCAATTTTTCTTCAACATTATGCTTGTACATCTTTCATACATATATTCCATTCTTCACTTGTTACACAAATAAAAAGTAGATTCCCACTGGTTGCCTGGGATAGCCTTTTTCCAACAGGAACCCAAACTAAATCTAAGGGAAAATAAACTTCACAAGCCAGGGATGGGCAATTGGTCAGCTAGGATGTCAGCTGAGATGCCTGCATTCCCATCCTGGAGTGCCTGAGTTAAGATTTCCTGGCTCCTGTTTCTGGCTTCTTGCTAATGCAGACCTCGAGAGGCTGTGGGAAATGGCTCAGGAGGTTGCATCCTTGCCATCCACGCTGGAAGCCTGGGTTGAGTTCCGCCTCCCAGCTTTAGCCTGGCCCAGTACCAGCAGTTGTGTTGGTTCTCGCTCCTCTTACCCCCACATCTGTCTCGAATTTAAACTTAACTATTTCAGACTACCAAGAAAGCACAGATAATTAGTATATATCTTACAAACTCAAAGTCATATTTTAATTGCTTATTACCTCTGTTACAAATCTTACCTCAGGCTGTCCTATTCCAAGGAGAGAAATGGCAAGTCCATAGACTACTAAGACATAGTTAATCATGGCCAGATTCAATTGCTGTCAATAAAAATGCCTTAGTTAAAAATTGTGAACATAATTCTGCTTAAGTTTCATAATACAAACCTTCTAGCCATAACAGGAAAATCAGTGTAATAAAATCTCACTAGTCAATATGATAGAATTGAAGGTCAAATATAGAAAAAAATTTTTATAGGTCTAATGCTGTGGCATGGCAGGTGAAGCCGCCACCAGAGATTTCTGATGCAGCTCCCTGCTAATGCACCTGGGAAAGCAGTGGGGGATGGTCCACGTTCTTGGTCCCTTGCACACACATAGGAGACAGAAGAACCTCCTGGCTCCTGGCTTCAGTCTAGCCCAGCCCTGGTTGCATCCATTTGGGCAGTGAACCAGTGATCCAGTGAACCAGTGAACCAGAGGGAGAGACGGAGAGCTCTGTCTCTCCCTCTCTCTAACTCTGCCTTTCAAATAAAATATGAACCTAAAAATTTTTTTAAAAAGAACATATATTTGGGGCCGGCGCCGTGGCTCACTTGGTTAATCCTCCGCCTGTGGCGCCGGCATCCCATATGGGCACCGGGTTTTAGTCCCGGTTGCTCCTCTTCCAGTCCAGCTCTCTGCTGTGGCCCGGGAGTGCAGTGGAGGATGGCCGAAGTCCTTGGGCCCCTGCACCCGCATGGGAGACCAGGAGGAGGCACCTGGCTCCTGGCTTTGGATCAGCACAGTGCTGGCCGTGGTGGCCATTTGGGAGGTGAACCAATGGAAGGAAGACCTTTCTCTCTGTCTCTCTCACTGTCTATAACTCTACCTTGTCAAAAAAAAAAGAAGAAGAACATATATTTTACAAAACTAAAAAGCTATATTCTACTGAGTATTTCTGATACAATAGAAACCAAGTGTCAGAGTTCCTTGGGGGCATGGTTCATAATAAATTAGAATAATTTTTAAGCAAAATCATTCTTTTGCATGAACGTGGGTAAGAGTAATAGATTGAGACATAAGCTTGTGGCATAGCGAGTAAAGCTGCTGCCTGCAGCCGGCATCCCACATGGGCGCCGGTTCAAGTCCCAGGTGCTCCACTTCTGATCCAGCTCTCTGCTGTGGCCTGGGAGAGCAGTAGAAGATGGCCCAAGTCCTTGGGCCTCTACACCCACGTGGGAGACCTGGAAGAAGCTCCAGGCTCCTGGCTTCGGATTGGCACAGCTCCGGCCATTGCGGTCATCTGGGGAGTGAACCAGCGGATAGAAGACCCTTCCTTTCTTTCTCTGTCTGCTTCTGACTCTCTGTAACTCTGCCTTTCAAATAAATAAATAAATCTTTAAAAAAAAAATTTTAAAAAAGACATGCTTTCTTATAACCTTGCCTAACCTATTTATGTACTTTGCTAAAATTTTCTGGAAGAAAAGATGTGATTAAAGTGACTCTAATTCTGTGATTAAGTATGTTAATAAAGAAAAATAACAGTTCTGATGAGCCCAAACTAGAGTTAACAGGTATAAACACTGATCATAAATTGAATTTGACTGTGATGTCCGAATTGGCGTATTACTTGCTTCTCACAACCTGGAGGAAATTCATCTAATCTCAGAGAGACCTGAAAGGCTATGGAAAAGGAACTAAAAAATAAATTTAGGAGGGGGCTGGCATTGTGGTGCATCAGGTTAAGTCACCCATATAAGCCCTGGCTCAAGTCCTGGCTGCTCCACTTCTGATCCAGCTCCCTGATAATGGCCTAGGAAAAGCAGTGGCAGATGTCTCAAGGACTTGGGCCCTGCCACCCATGTGGCAGACCCAGAAGAAGCTCCTGGCTTCTGGCTTCAGCTTGGCCCAGCCCTGGCCATTGGGGCCATTTGGGGAGTGAACAAGTGGATGGAAGATCTCTCTCTCCCTCTCTGTGTAACTCTTTCAAATAAATAAATACATCTTTAGATAATAATAAATAAATAAATCTTTAAAAAATAAGTTTAGGAGCAGGCATTTGGTGAGGTGGTTAAGGTACTGTTCAGGATGCTTTCAATTCATATTGAAATGCCTGGGGTCAAGACCTATCTCTGCTCCTGATTCCAGCTTCCTGCTAACACAAACCCTGGGAATTAGCAGGCACTAATTCAGTTATTCCCTGCCATGCAAACAGGAGACCCAGATGGAGACTATGGCTCCCAGCTTCAGCCTGACCCAGCCCCAGCTGTTTTGGACATCTGGAGAGTGTAACTGTGGGTAGGAGAGCTTTCTCTTTCAGTCTATCTCAGTGTCTCTCTTTCAAATAAAGAAAATTAAAAACAAAAAATAAGAAGCAGCTTCTTTTGGTACAAAGCATTCTGACACCCATCCATAGCTTTTCATGGGCATCTCCCATGATCTTTTTGAAGACACCCTCACATGAATACAAGTTACAGCCTTTATCTCTTCTACATCTGAAGGGCAGTAGCACTGATAAACCAGTTATGATGCAGGAACTTCACCTTTATCTTTTGGGGATCTAAGCCATTCAGCAGCTCTGTGAAGGCTTGCGCAGCACTGCGGCAACGCTGCTCCAACAAGGCTGTGTAGCCATCCTGAATCAAGCTTCGCAGCATTTTCATTATATTAGCAAAATCCTGCCAAAAAAAAATTTCTTTCAGTAATCCAAATCTATACATTTTTAGCTTAAAATGCTAAGTTCATCAGTAAAACTAAATAATTTAAATCAACACCCAAACCAGCTTTCATTAATTAAATTCCTTTCTTAGCATGGCAAATTTAAAGCAAAAATTAAAGTGCTTGGATGCCAGCCAGGATGCCCACATCACATACTGGAGTGTCTGGGTTAAATTCTAAGCTCCAGCTCCTGTATTCCATATTCCTGCCAACAGGAAGTAACAGTGATGGCTCAAGGGGTTGAGTCCCTGCCACCCACATGGAAGACCTGGATTGAGTTCCTGGCCCCCAGCTTCAGTCCTGGCAGAGCCCCAGCCATTGTGGGTACCTGGAGAACAGACCAGCAGATGGATGCTTGCTCACTCTCTCTCTGCTTCTTGTAAAAATACAGAATGTAAAATAAAAAAAAACACTGCTTCACCATCAAAAGTCCAATACAGCTGCTGTTGCCCATGACAAGAAAGAGTGGTTCAGTTTATACAACATGGTGCTAAGCCTTCCTTGCTTTTCCAGACTAAACAGACATTGTTTTGAAGTTTGAAGAACACACACAGAGAACACCAGTCAGCACTTATGTAAGTAAATTTCTTGGCTAGGACTAGAACAATCAGGTACAATAAAACATGCAATCTATGTACAGATCACTATGAGATGTTAACTACTGCCAACCTGCTTTAAAAGAAACATTAATTCCAAAGTAAGAGGTGAAGAATTAAATCTTTAAATACTCCTGCCACAGATAACTATACAAAATTATTGGGAGATAGACCAATAGGTTAAATGCATAAGAACATAAGAAAATGTAATAAAATTGCTATAACTGCTCTTGTATGAGAAAAATTTTGTAATCTGAATACTTTCATGAACATACATCACAGTTTAAACTCATATTTTAGCAATGTGACAACATCTATATGTCACAGAAGTTCCATAGGGGCTGGTACTGTGGCATAGTGGGTAAAGCCACCACCTGTGATACCAGCATCCCATATGGGCGGGCACTGGTTTGAGATTCGAATGCTCCACTCCGATCCAGCTCCCTGCTAATGCACCTGGGAAAGCAGCAATATCCTCTCACTCCTTACCATGCATGTGTGCACCATTCAGTGGAGCAGAAAACTAAGCATGCATGTTATATTCCTCACTGTTCCTACCAAAACAGACTCAAAAGGAGATTCCACTGCACAAATTACACAGGGAAAAGCAGATTGGTCACAAATTAACAAAAGCTTCCTGCTGGTGTCCACCCAGTGAACTGAAAGTTCAGAAGAACTTTTCTCTAAATTATACATGGACAAAAGCAATTCAGGTGAAGCTGGTTTTTGTGATCTATAGTACTTTAAAACCTCAGTGACAGCCATATTTATTTTCAGATATAAATTTGAAGTTGGTGATGTGCTATCCCATAGATAACTAGTCTTGCACAACCCAGTAAGATTTCAATCTCTTTCTCATTCTTAAGACACAGACCCTGCAGCCTCTTGTTTTCAGTGGAAGTTATTTCCCTCGATACAGTACAGGACCTGTCTGAAAGTTCCACCAGAGCAGAGTGAGTCACATCACCACCAAACTCTACTCCGTCTTCAGCATATGGGGCTTCAATAAAAACGTGGTGAGTGAATAAGTGAGGGCATAAAAATAACTCTCATATTTATTTAAAAGGTCTTTTTATCTTCACAGGCTGTCTTTTCTATTTAAGTCCTTTATGGTTTGCAGTCAGTAAAATCAACATCAACATAGGAAAACCTAACTTAAAAATCCCCAACTTTTAGAAATTCTAAAAATTATTTTATGCAAATGGTTAGAAATCTGTTTTTACAGGGCTGGTGTTGTGGCACAGCAGGTTCAGCCAGTATCTGATTCTGAAATGCCAGTTCAAGTCCCTACTATTCCCATCTGTTCCAGCTTCCTGCTAATGTGCCTGGGAAGGCAGCTGAAGATGGCCAAATAGTTGGGCCCCTGACATCCATGTGGGTGACAAGGATGGAGTTCCTGGCCCCTGGCTTCAGCCTGGCTCAGCCCTAGCTGTTGTAGTCATCTGGGAAGTGAACCAGTAAATCGAAGATCGATCTCTCTCTTTTCCCCACACTCCTTCTCTCTATTGCTCTAAATAAATCTTGAAAGAAGAAAATGTGTTTTAGTTCTTATAAGGTACGTTACAGAATCTAAGATTGTTAACTGATTTTTAAAATGACCCATAGATTTTAAAACAAGCATTCTATTACATGTTAATATATATTTTCATTACTAAATAACAAAAAATAATTTTATATACAAAGTTATATTAGTGTTAAATCATCCAAAGTATAAAAAGTTTGGTAAATCGTTAATGATTTTAGAGTATGTATAATAAAATATACAAGTGCTTAAATATTTTGAAATGCTTTAATTCACTGAAAAATATTTAAGGGTAATATTATTGTTAAATCACTGGAAATCAAACAGTATTAACCATTAGTTAAACCTCTGGATAATATAATTACCACATTAACAGTTAATTTAGTGACAGTGCTAACATTTAATTTAGTGACAGTGTTGTTTTTTAGGAACATAATATTGAATCGTAGATCTATAAAATACTAAAAAAAATTATTTGAGACAAACATAACAAGAACATCATTAATGCAAAAAACATTTTGTTCACAGTTTGCTACTCCACTGGAAAAGCCTTCTCCATTACCTGGTGTGCAGCTCTGGAAGATTTAGAGAACTGTTTCTCTAAGATGTTTTTCAAATCTACTGGTAATGTCAACTGTGAACTAGAACTAAAGGAGAAAAAGCAGTTGTTTTGAATCTTTCTAAAGTAAAACAGTCCTACTTACATAGGCAATACATACATATATTATATATATTTACTGAGGCTCATTCAAAACCCCACGATGCAGATTCCCCCAAATTAATTTCTAGATCCAATACAATCTTAATAAAGTCCCTATACAATTAGAGAAAAAACACACCTGAACTTCTCTGATTCATTATTTCGAGGTTTTTGTTTTCCTTTATGTTTTGGAGGCTGACCTATGAATACAAAAGTATCAGTTCATGAAATCTACACATAAAAACCTGCAAACTCCAGAGTAAAAATACTTACATTGGAATATAAGTAAAAGAAGCAATACTGTGTGAATGTAACTGCAAGTAGGTGAGACAAAAAAGCAACTGATGAAAGTTTCCCATGTATGGTGTAAAATTACTACAAAGAGAACTTACGGTAAGTATTATTATTTAGGTCTATAGCAGATACGGAGAGACATGGGAACAGCTCCTATGCTCAGGTAGCTTACAATCAGATGGGATGGAAAGAAACATTACTTCTGTAATGATGAAGAGAAGACGCTGTGTTGTTACTGACATGGTACTCCTTTAGTCAGTCCCAGAAAGGGAATCACATGAGCTGGAATGGGAGAGGACAATATTTGTGAGAATGCAGTGTTGATGTATGGTTTTGAGGAATAAGCAGGATTGGAAGAGACCAGCCAGAACCCAGAGTGGAGCTCATCTGAGAAATACTATGCTTAGGTGATGTGAAGAACTCATAAGGCTGCAAGGTGGGAACGGGCTGCAAAGACAGGGCAGGGTGTTCACTTATAGACTTTCTGTTGTGGGATGATGAGGGCTATCTCTGTTCTTGTCTCATGTCAAGGTGAGCAAATGAGATTTACCGAAAGCAAGAAACCTGTCTCAGCAATCAGGAGGGGGACTCCAAGGGAGAACTGCCAGAGAAGCTCTTTTATACATAAAGTGGCTTTCTATGATTGCCCCCTTTCTGAAAAGAGAGTAAAGATCTAGCCAATTAAGGGGAGGGACAGATTTAGAACTAATCAGAAGGAAGGGATAATGACCAATTAGGAAGCCATAGTAACAGCCAGTCAGTAGGAAGGGATAGCTGAAAGTGTATGCTAATGAGATATGCTACATGAACCAATCAGGGAACTGATACTGGAGTAGCCTGTTTTGCACAGAAGTGTGCAGAGTGCTCAGTCAGGTCACCTTGGCAGACTCAACATCTGAAGATTACACTGTCTGTTTTCTCCACCTGGAGTCTCCCTCTCCCTCGCCCTCAGGGTTCCTGGAAAGTTACATGACATGCTTTTTCTTTCTTATGTTTTCTTTCCTTTCTGAGGCCCTGGTGTCCCTATCATTTTCACTCAGCTCTCCAGCTGTGCAGGCTCCGCCTTGCAGTGGCTGTGTAGGAAGCCTCAGCATGTTTTTGGGCAGGGGAGTACAAGCTCCCAGCCAGGCGGAAGTGTTAGTATGGACAGCAGGAGGGCCAGGGTGCTCACCTGGAGGGTCTGCATGAGAGCACAGGCAAGTCACAGGCAGCACAGGAGGGAGTGGAAGCCTGAGCTGGCTTTGGTTGCCTCAGAAAAAGAGAAACACTTCTGGGAAGGCAGAAGAGTTCCAGTTTGATTTTGGCTGTGTGACACCAGGCAAAGCTATTTAACCCTAACCTTGGAGCCTCAATGTCTTCATCTGAAGAGTGAACAATACTTAAATTGTTGGAAAATCTATAAATTAAAGGCTGTCTTCAAAAAAAAAAAAAAAACTTTTATCTTCAAAGGTGTCTCAAAGGCTGTTAGAATTACATCAGATGAGATAACTAGCAGGGTCTCCTACCCTAAAATTATGGTAAAAGTGGGCAAAATAAAAGTGCCCCATTACTAAACAGCTGTGGGTAGGCAAGGACACAGTGAATGCTAGAAGCAACATACTTAGGAGAAAAGAAACAAAACAACAGCATTTCTGAGGAGAGAGAAGACCAAGCATCTCTCCACAGTAACCCAAGAAACATTAGGAATGCTGGAGATAAATAACTACTCTAACTTAACCTCAGGCAGGAAAGCATGTAAGCCTATAATCCTGCTTTGGAAAAGTCCTCATCAAAATCTTGTAGTATAAAGGGAGATAAAGAAATAAACAAAGGGGCAGGTGTTCGGTGCAGCCACAGGATGCCGCTTGGGCTGCCTGCATCCCGTATTGGAGCGCCTAGTTTTCAGTCTCAGTCCTACTTCCAATTCCAGCTTCCTGTTAATGTGCACCATGGAAAACAACACAGAATGGCACAAGTGCTTGGATCCATACCACCCCACAGGGAGAGCCAGATGGGAGTTTCTGGACTCTAGCTTCAGCCTAGTCCAGCCACAACAATTGTGGCCATCTGGGGAATAAACCATCAAATGAGATCTCTCACTCTCTCTCTCTTGCCCACTTTAAAGTAAAATAAAACAAAAGTTTAAAAAATATATTTAAAGGAAAAGAGAAAGAAAAAATGAAGCATGAAAATGCGCTTCTCTGGAACCTTCATCTCCAGAGAAGCTAAGCAGTGAGCTCCTGCAGCATGTCTGCAGGTTTACCAGTTGCATAAACATACATATATATATATATATATATATACATATATATATATATATATATATATACACACACACACACACACACTGGGCGTATTCAACTTAAACAAGAACCAGCCTACAGCACTGTTAGAGTCTGAATGTTTGAGTCTCTGCCCCAAGATTCCTATGTGAAAACCTAATCCCCAAGGTGACAGCACTAGGAGGTGTGACCTTTGGTTGTGATGAGGTCATGAGGCAGAGCCCTCAGGAATGGGGTCAGTGTCCTCAGACGTAAGAAGAGATCCCAGCAAGCTCTCTTGCCCCTTCTGCCATGTGAGGACACAGTGAAGATGGCTATCTATCAGCCAATGAACCAGGAAGAGGGAACACCCTCACTGAATTTTCTGGTGCCATGATAGTGGATTTCCCAGCCTCCAGAAACGTAAGAACTAAATGTTTATAAGCTATGCAGTTTGCTACTTTTGTTAGAGCAGTTCAAAATGGGCTAAGGAGAATCCATTAAAGTGAGCAATATCACTCCCAATAGGGTGAAAATTAGTTACAAGAAGATGAAAATAATGTACTTCCTCTTATATGTTAAGCACATATAAAACATATGCACAGATAGTCCATAGGCAGATAAATAGTATTTGTGATATTAACATTTTGTAGCGGAGGCCAATCAGAAAACAGGGCAGTTTTGGATAGAGGCAACAACTCACTTTCAACAATGAAAATTCATGAGCAACTTAGCACTGATTTAAAATAAACATTCAAACTCTGTTAATACAGAAATATTATAATATACAATGAGAACAACAGGGGCTGATGCTGTGGCACAGTGGGTTAAAGCCGTGGGGGCCGGCGCTGTGGAGAAGTAGGTTAATCCTCCGCCTGTGGCGCCAGCATCCCAAACCAGCTCTCTGCTATGGCCTGAGAAAGCAGTAGAAGATGGCCCAAATCCTTGGGCCCTTGCACCCACCCGTGTGGGAGATTGGAAGAAACTCCTGGCTCCTGGTTTCAGATCGGCACAGCTCCGGCCATTACAGCCAATTAAGGAGTGAACCATCGAATGGAAGACCTCTCTCTCTCTGCCTCTCCTTCTCTGAATAACTGTGACTTTCAAATAAATAAATAAATATTAAAAAAGAAAGAAACCTAGCAGTTGTCTGCTTTCTTTGGAAAAAAAAAAAAAAAAAGTGGAGCAGCTGGGACTCGAACCAGCGCCCATATGGGATACTGGTGCTGCAGGCCAGAACTGTGCCAATTCAAAGCCAGGAGCCAAGAGCTTCTTCTGGGTCTCCCATTTGGGTGCAGGGGCCCCAACACTTGGGTCATCTTCTACTGCTTTCCCAGGCCTTAGCAGAGAGCTGGATTTGAAGAGAAGCAGCCGGGACTCAAACTGGAGCCCATATGGGATGCTGGCACTGCAGGCAGAAGCTTTACCCACTACACCACAGCACCAGTCCCTGCTCCACTTCTGATCCAGCTCTCTGCTATGGCCTGGGAAAGCAGCAGAGGATGGGCCAAGTCCTTCAGCCCCTGCACTCATATGAGAGGCCCAGAGGAAGCTCCTGGTACCTGGTTTCAGATCAGCTTGGCTCTGGCCATTGTGGCCATTTGGGGAGTGAACCAAATGAAAGACTTCTCTCTCTCTCTCTCTCTGTCTCTATCTCTCTCTTTCAAGTAAATAAAATAAATCTTAAAAAAATAAAAAAAGCAGCCAATAGAAGTGATGCTTGTGCAAATTTTATGGCATAAAAGTTGAGGCTACCTGGGCCAGTGATGTGGCATAGAGGGTTAAAGCCACATGGGTTGAAGCACCAGCATACCATATGGGCACCAGTTTAGTCCTGTTGCTCCTCTTTTGATATGGCTCTCTGCTACGACCTGGGAAAGCAGTGAAAGATGGCCCAAGTGCTTGGGCTCCTGTACCCGCATGGAGATCCGAAAGAAGCTCCTGGCTCTTGACTTCTGATAGCATCCATCTGGGGAGTGAACCAGTGGAGGGAAGATCTCTCTCTCTCTCTCTAACTCTTTCAAATAAATAAAAACAATTTTTTTAAAAAAGTTGAGTCCACTCTACATTTACTTGGCAACAATTTCCCTAAGAGAAAGAGATACTCACTTGGTGGAGGAGAAAATTCAGGGTGACAGTCACAATCATCCACCTTCAAAGCCTCATCTACCGCCTGCCCGGGAAAATGAGATCAGTGAGACTTTCAAAAAACACAGCCATGAAGAATTCACCCAAGCACCTAAAATATGCAGCTGGTTATTAAGCCTAAACGTATAAACACACAAAATAATACCTAATGATAGAGATCATGATGGGATATGACAAGTTCTATTTCTGCTGCCAACATGAGGTGTGGCACATGACAGTTGTTCAGTATGTCCTTAATGAAATAACATGATCCCGGGGCCAGCGCTGTGGCGCAGCAGGTTAACGCCTTGGCCTGGGATAGCAGTAGAAGATGGCCCAAGTCCTTGAGCCCCTGCACCCATGAGGGAGACCCGGAAGAAGCTCCTGACTCCTGATTGGCACAGTTCCGGCTGTTGCAGCCATCTGGGGGGTGAATCAGCAGATGGAAGACCTCTCTCTCTGTCCCTACCTCTCTCTGTAGCTCTGTCTTCCAAATAAATAAAATAAATCTTTATAAAAAATGATCCCATTTTTCCCTATGCTCCTCAACCTAGCCAAAGGCAGCCTCAGAGATTCTCAGTATTATAAGAAGCACTAGAGCGAGTTGGAAAAGTTTCCTTCAATGCCCATCACTCACAGCATCAAAAACCATTTTCTTTTTCTTTCCTCAAACCCTGAGGAGAAGTACAAATGTGGAGAGGGTGACAGCTGCTGAGTTTTGTGTGCACCACAGTTCAGAGAGGAGTTTAGACATGGCCACCTGGCACACCTGGTCAGGGCAGGCTAGAGGCCTCATGGTGCTCTGAAGGAAACATCAGAACAAGACTTCTGCTGGGGACAGACAGGAATCAAGGACCACTGCTGTCCAGGGAAGAGAGGCTACAGAAATACCACAGGTATAGTGGGAAAGGAGTGCCTGCCAGGCCCATCAGCTCAGTACCGGGTGGGCTGGTGTGATGCCAGGTGATCACGCAGCTTCAAAATAGGGAAGGGAAGGAAAGAAAAATCCAGAACATTTTTGAGGGGCAGGACTGACCAGGCCACCAGACCTACTGTTACTCATTCCCAAGTGACCATATGGTGAAACACATGAAAGGGGAGGGCATACCAACAGGACTAAGTGGCAAAATGACATTTAGAGAAAATATTTTAGAAACACATAAATATGTTTTCAAGAGAAATTCTGTGACTTTCAAATACTATTTTTATGTAGCTGTATAAAAAGAGAATCATTCTCTTGATAACAATAGGCAAAAAAGGATTTGTATCAGTCAATATTTAGTTCCCATTATCACCAAAATGTTACTGTAAAAATACAACACGATCGGGGCACCACAGCTCACTAGGCTAATCCTCCGCCTGTGGCGCCAGCACCCCGGGTTCTAGTCCCGGTTGGGGCGCCGGTCTGTCCCAGTTGCTCCTCTTCCAGGCCAGCTCTCTGCTGTGGCCCGGGAAGGCAGTGGAGGATGGCCCAGGTGCTTGGGCCCTGCACCTGCTTGGGAGACCAGAAGGAAGCACCTGGCTCCTGACCTCAGATCAGTGCAGCGCTGGCCATAGCAGCCATTTGGGGGGTGAATCAATGGAAGGAAGACCTTTTTCCCTGTCTCTCTCTCTTTCACTGTCTAACTCTGCCTGTCTAAAAAAAGAAAAAAAAAAATACAACACGATCAATACAAGTACTTTTAGTCTAACTCCACTTACCTTTATATTCTGATTACCACTGTTTGCCATTTTGCGGTCAGTTTTTCTGAAATCTCTTTCTGTCTCCACAAAATTAAGTGAAGTACTAAATGCAGGTGCTGATAAAGTCTTAGGATTATAGGCCCTGAGAAGGGATAAAGAATGATCATTTTATTCCTATTAATTAATATGCATTTTAAAATGCTATCCTTCAAATAGGCTGCAGCAATCAGGATTTTTTTTTCCTTGAAAGCAAGGAATTACTGTTTTAAAAAGGCTCTCCTACCTCTGAAGTGGGGCTTTATATATAACATTATTTTAAATTTGGTATTAAATGCAAACAAAATTAAGAACATTTCAAGAAAAGTATGAGTATGCTGAGTTCCAATATTAAAATAACTAAGTCACAACTTTAGTATCTTAAGTATCAGGCCACCACATGGAAAAGAGCTTTATCTATTTCAACTGCCAAGTAAGCAAAGATGGAACCCCAGCTGCTGTTTGTCTTCTTGGGGGCATATTCACCTATCGTGTTGCCTATTTCCGACAGGAAGTGCCCTAGTCTTTGCCAAGATATTGGGAGGCTGGGGCAGACGCTTCCAGATCAGCGGGCAAAGGCACAGACACAGGCTGTGTACCAGGACCACCATGGTCAAACTGGCCCTATTCAAGCATAACATGCAGTTAACAAGCACAGGCTACTGATCACACAACCACACCCAAGTGGTTCTGCAAACAGCAAAATGAAGCTGACAACTTGTAGGGCACCTGAGCTTAGGCAGGACACTTGAAAAACAATCTGTCTTCCCTCCATCCCCAACCTTACTGTGGTTGCTATCAGTACTCAGTCCATAAATGCAAATGATTTTTAAATTCATGGGCAAAGCCACTCCAAGTAGTAACCACTGACCTGATGTTAACTCACCTGCTTTCATAAAAGGCTTTAAGTGGATTCTTAGTTGGTGTTCGACCTATAAAAGTCAATCACACACACACACACACACAGAGTAATCAATGGACTGACAACAGAGACCTCTAAATATTTTCAAATTTCCTTTAAGTTGACAGCAAAAGCATCAAATTTAGGAAACTCAAAACTAAATCTAAGCAACTGTTCATTTCTAAATGTTTTCAGTTTTAGTATAGTGTCAACAGAATGTTACAGAAACCTTGTGTGACATCCCATTTCATATTATCATTGGGAAGATGACAGCCATACATAAATTCACATCTGAGATGATACCTGTCTTCAAGGAGCTCACAATCTCAGAATTATGTTATGCTGGATGGCAGCATCTGCCAGTGAAACACAACTGCTCAGCTCAGCTCTACAGACGTTAAATACCCAAAGAAGAAAGAACAGGAAAGACTCATAGGCTGAATGTACGTACACACTGAGGGAATTTCAGGCATTGGAGAAAGCAAGATGACTTAAGAGAGAAAACATGGGAGAAGGAAAATCCCCAACCCCTAAGCCTGCACAGCCAATTTCTGCCATATGTGTGCCTTCATGTTCAGCATGCTATAGAATTGGCTGCAACCCTGGTACAAAAATATCAACCCACTGGTGGGCCTCTTCTTTAGGAAAAGCCCTTAATAATGGAGGGAAAATCTTAAAACAGTTGTTTCAAAAAGTCTTTATTTTATTCAGAATTTTTGGAAGGGATATTTTCCTACAGAAGAATAAATAACAATAATTTGGTTGCAGATTGTCTCAATTAAATAATTTAAATCATGTACAACTACCTAATGGATTGTAGTACTAATTATATACAGATGAAAATGGAAAACTTAAGTGACCTGAGCAAGATAACATAACAGAGTAAGTGCAAGTCAACTCAGTATTGATTTATAGTTCTCCATGAATCCAAGAAACCCACCTTCAAATGTCTTAAAGGGAATTTGACTTTAACCAAAAGAATTTTAGGTGAAATACCTTGTAGGTCTTCTATTTGTTTTTGTAACTTTACATGCTGCTGAATTAGATCCTTGATTCCCTCAGGGTCATTTTTACAGAGTTTTTGAGCTTTTATGTTTGCTTGCAGGGCCCAGTCATATTCCCCCAGCATAGAAAGAGCATCACAATAACGATAATGACCCTGTTCCAAAAAGATAAATTTAATTTTTTTCTCAAAAATATGCTCAAGTTAAAAAAAAGATAAGGAAGAGTATTTTGCTTAAAATGTTAGATTAGGCCCCATCAATGTAAAATAAACAAAAATGTTAATATCTCAGAAAATAAATCCTCTAATGAGCTAAGTGAAAAGTTACAAACAGGCAAAAATTTTTTAACAACTGGCTAGAGATCAATATTTTTCCTTTAGAGATTGCTGCACCTCTAGGAAACAATTCAACTTTTGTTTTATTATACTAAGAAAGATGAAATATAACATGTTGTGTCAAATAAAGTACAAAATTCATTATAAAGGAGTAACAATTTTTTCAACACACATCAGGGCAGAAGTAACAGTCTCTAAGTCATTATATTCCCTACGCTCTGCACAGCAAAGACTTCTGGAGCTGGAAGAACAGTCCCCTCCGAAAAGCACAGGCACAGATAAGGGCGCACACAGGCCAGACCCTTCAGCCCTCTCGCTCCCTCCAACCAGCGTTCAGTGATTTTATCCCTGGGTTTAAGAACAGTCCAAAAACCACTGCCTTACTATGAATTCCAATGATAAGGGTTTTTTTGGTCTTTTTTGTTTGCTATAGAAGCCAAACCCTCACTGGTTCCATTTACTCATTTGGGAACTTTTCTATATGAAGCACAAACATTTTAATCTGGAAAGCTAAGGGCATGAAACCTGGACTAACTCAATAAGCCCCCTTCCTAGCTTCTCACAAACTGAACTTCACTGTAGACACACAATCTCCACTGGAGAGGGGACTGACAAGGGAATAAGGGCAAAGATAGGCCCAATGCCAGACTTACTAAAAGGCAAATCAAGAAATCCTGATTTTATGATATCTTGTCCAACTCTTTCTTCTTTATTATATATTTTATAGAGGACATTTTAATTGAATGAGAATCTAGTAGAAAATACAGTATTAAAAATAAGTGAGCCTTTTAAGAAAGGTCAGGTTACTACTAAAGAAAGCAGAGACAATCATGTGACATGTGTTGATACAGGTTTGGTGCATAAACACTCCTGCTCTAAGACTCAAGCCTACCAATTCTAGAACCTCTGCAGCTCAGCTGTTTAGGCTTAGTTCTGGGAGCCTACCTCAAATTTCATTTTGTTAAACTCTGTTTTCTCCTTGAAGTGTGCAGGCCCTGTTTCCTGATGCCTGAGGAGATGTAAGATAGAGATCTCTCAGATACGCTACAAGGTCGAAATACCACCCATCAGATATCTGTCAACCTAAAAATTCAGACAACTGAACAAAACAAAACAAAACAAAACACACAAAACACAGCTAGCCTAGAAAATAATGACAAGAAATAACCATACCTAAGAATTTGAAGAGAACACATTTTTTTCCACCCTTCCCCCTAAATTTTCTTATGTTTCACTGGATCCTTTACCCTAAAACTTATAAAACCCAGTGTCACTTCTGCTGTTTGAGAAAAGAGTTTATTAAGGCCAGCACTGTGGTGTAGCAGGTAAACCTACTGTCTGCGAAGGCAGCATCCCACATGAGTGCTGGTTTGAGTCCCAACTGCTCCACTTCTGTCCCAGCTCCCTGCTAATGGCCTGGAAAAAGCAGCAGAAAGTGGCCTAAGTCCCTGGGCCCCCACTCATGCTGGAGATCTGGATGAAGCTCCTCGCTCCTGGCTGCAGCCTGCCCCAGCCCTGGCTGCCTAACATCTTCTAATTCAGGGGCCATCAAGTCCCTAATCCTTACAGTCGAGACAGTACTGGGGGTTCTTGGTGTTCCAACCCAACCAGGGCCAACAGGCTGTGACTGAGGAGAGGTCAGGGCGTCTCTCAGGTTTACTAGATACACACTGAGAGAGATTCTTGTTTCACTGGAATTAACAACTCTGAGTGGCATCAGGATGGGGCTCCTACCACAAAGGAAAAGTCTTTTTTAAATGAAGCCACACGGGTCTATGCCCTTCACTTCTGGCCAAGATGGAATAACAGGAACTAGATTTACCCTCCTACCTCAAACAAAGACAAAAGACAGGAAAACATGGCTAGCAAGATCTTGGACACTGGGCAACAAAAGAGAATGCTGGTTAAAGGAAAGAAACATACCAAGTAAGCCCCATGTTAGCTCCAGCTTACAAAGCAGAGCTCCCCAAGGCTCAGCACAGAAAGATGGAGCCTGGGCAGTCTGGCAATCTATCTGAGGCAAAGAGACACAGCTCTGAGTCCAGGGCACCAAGGCAGCTTAAGTTTAGGGGCAGGGGACCAGAGAAGAAAGAGCTGCCGAGAGAGGAAACAGGAGAGGGGCCCCTTTGCGGCTATAATGGAGACTGATGAGCACTTGCACCGGGGCAACCACCCAAGATCAGGAAAAGACTCAGTCACAGGCAAACCGGAAATAACAGCCGGCACTCACACAGAGCCAGGAATAATTCCTATTCTTACCAACCAGACTGGAAAATGTCTGAATTCATGAAATTCAGAAATGGTCTGCTTCAGTAATGGGAACTGAAGGACCAGAACACAAGCTCTCATGGTCCCACTCACACAGCTTAAGACCCAAGGAACTAAGCTGTTTCTCAGTAACTCCACCCATCCTAAAGTAAAGCTCAAGAACATTTACCGAAAAACATTCAGCACCGAAAAGGATGAAACTCACAACGTTTGGCATCCAACCAAATTATCAGTTTGGCAAAGAGGGAAAATATGATCTACAATGAGAAAAACCAATCAACTGAAAACAACCACAAACGACACAGATGACAGAACTAGCAGAAAAGAGCACTAAAACAGTTCCTATAGTTACGTTCTATATGTCCAAGAAGCTTAAAAAAAAAAAAAACGAACAAATTAAGAAACGTGAAATATAAAAGAAAAACTCAAATTTATCTTGTAGAGATGAAAACTATAGCATTTACAATGAAAAATATATTGGATAAATTAAGACAGATCAGACACCGGAGAAGACAATCAGTGTACTGGAGTAAAGAATATAACTTAGATAAAATCAGAGTGAGAAAAGCAAGAAAGAAGATTCAACACAAAACTGATAAAGAGGCCGGCGCCGTGGCTTAACAGGCTAATCCTCCGCCTTGCGGTGCTGGCACACCAGGTCCTAGCCCTGGTTGGGGCGTCGGATTCTATCCCGGTTGTCCCCCTTCCAGGCCAGCTCTCTGCTATGGCCCAGGAGTACAGTGGAGGATGGCCCAAGTGCTTGGGCCCTGCACCCCATGGGAGATCAGGAGAAGCACCTGGCTCCTGCCTTTGGATCAGCGCGATGTGCCAGCTGCCGCGGCCATTGGAGGGTGAACCAATGGCAAAAAGGAAGACCTTTCTCTCTGTCTCTCTCTCTCACTATCCACTCTGCCTGTCAAACTAACAAACAAACAAACCTGATAAAGAGGGAAGCAAAACTGACAAACAGAGAAAAAAAAAAAAACACGTGTGCAGCCCTGGGTCCAATCACTCCTGAGGCTAACCACTGGACTCTTCAGTTGTATTAGTCAACAAACTCCTTTTTATTTTCTCAAAGATTTATTTACTTACTTATTTGAAAGTCAGAGCTACAGACAGAAAGAGACAGAGAGACAGAGAGAGAGATTCTCCAAATGGCCGCAACAGGTAGGCCTGGGCCAGGCTCAAGCCAAGAGCTTCTTCCAGGTCTCCTAGTAGGTTCAGGGGCTCAAGTACTTAGGCCATCTTCTGCTGCTTTCCCAGGTGCATTAGCAGGGAGCTGGATCAAAGGTGGAGCAGCCGGAGCTTGAACCAGTGCCCATATGGGATGCCAAAACTTCAGGCAGAGGCTTAACCTACACCACAGCGCCACCCCCACAAACTCCCTTTTTTACTTAAACCACATCAGAGTCAGGTTTTGTCATTTGCAAACAAAATAGTTTCAACATACCCTTCAAAATTAAAGGTTTTTGAGAACACTTTTGAGGCTTATTAGTTCGTATCCTGTACTCACGTTACAAATAACATACACCATTTTGATGATATTGATTCTTCCAATCCATGAGCATGGAAGATTTTTCCATTTTTTTTGGTATCCTCTTGTACTTCTTTAAGATTTTGAATTCTCATCATAGAGATCTTTGACATCCTTGGTTAAGTTTATTCCAAGGTATTTGATTGTTTTTGTAGCTATTGTGAATGGGATTGATCTTAGAAGTTCTTTCTCAGCCATGGCATTGCCTGTGTATACAAAGGCTGTTGACTTTTGCGTATTGATTTTATATCCTGCTACTTTGCAAACTCTTCTAAGAGTTCCAATAGTCTCTTAGTAGAGTTCTTTGGATCCCCTAAACAAAGAATCATATTATCTGCAAAAAAGGATAGTTTGACTTCTTCCTTCCCAATTTGTATCCCTTTAATTTCTTTTTCTTGCCTAATGGCTCTGGCTAAGACTTCCAGTATTATATTGAATAGCAGTGGTGAGAGTGGGCATCCCTGTCTGGTACCAGATCTCAGTGGAAATGCTTCCAACTTTTCCCTATTCAATATGATGCTGGTCGTGGGTTTTTCATAAATTGCTTTGATTGTACTGAGGAATGTTCCTTCTATACCCAGTTTGCTTAGAGTTTTCATCATGAAAGGGTGTTGTATTTTATCAAATGCTTTCTCTGCGTCTATTGAGATAATCATTTGGTTTTTCTTCTGCAGTTTGTTAATGTGGTGTATCACACTGAACCATCCCTGCATACGAGTGATAAATAAAAAATCCACTCAATATAGATTAAAGATCTAAATCTATGACCTGACACCATCAAATTATTAGAGAACACCGGAGACACCCTGAAAAATATAGGCACAGGCAAAGATTTATTGGAAAAGACCCCAGAGGCACAGGCAGTCAAAGCCAAAATTAACAACTGGGATTACATCAAACTGAGAAGATTCTGTACTGCAAAAGAAACAGTCAGAAAAGTGAAGAGACAACCGACAGAATGGGAAAAAATATCTGCAAATTATGCAACCGATAAAGATTTAATAACCAGAAGCTACAAAGAGATCAAGAAACTCCACAACAACAAAACAAACAATCCACTTAAGAGATGACCCAAGGACCTCAATAGACATTTTTCACAAGAGGAAATCCAAACGGCCAACAGACACATGAAAAAATGTTCAGGATCGCTAGCCATCAGGG
The DNA here is from genome assembly GCF_033115175.1 of Lepus europaeus. Lineage (NCBI taxonomy): Eukaryota > Metazoa > Chordata > Mammalia > Lagomorpha > Leporidae > Lepus > Lepus europaeus. The sequence continues at coordinate 8,031,828 of NC_084828.1, forward strand.
AAATGCAAATCAAAATCACAATGAGGTTTCACCTCACCTCAGTTAGAATGGCTCACATACAGAAATCTACCAACAACAGATGCTGGCGAGGAGGTGGGGAAAAAGGGACACTAATCCACTGTTGGTGGGAATGCAAACTGGTTAAGAAACCATGGAAGACAGTTTGGAGATTCCTCAGAAACCTGAATATAGCCCTACCACATGACCCAGCCATCCAACTCCTTGGAATTTACCCAAAGGAAATTAAATTGGCAAATAAGAGAGCTGTCTGCATCTCAATGTTTACTGCAGTTCAATTTTCACTAGCTAAGACATGGAATCAACCTAAATGCCCATCAACAGAAGACTAGATAAAGAAATTATGGGATATGTACTCTATAGAATACTATACAGCAGTAAAAAAAGATAAAATCTGGTCATTTACAACAAAATGGAGGAATCTGGAAAACAATATGCTGAGTGAAATAAGCCAGTCCCAAAGGGACAAATATCATATGTTCTCCCTGATCGATGACAACTAACCGAGCACCTAAAAGGAAACCCGTTGAAGTGAAATGGACACTATGAGAAACAATGACTTGATCAGCTCTTGTCCTGACTGTTGAGGAACAACTTACTACTTTATTCCTTTTAGTATTTTTTTTTTGTTTGTTCTACTTAATACCATTGGTTGAACTCTTCAATTAACACATAATTATTCTTAGTCATTTAAATTTAACTGAAAAGTGATCCTTGTTAAAAATAAGAATGGGAATAAGAGAGGGAGGAGATGTACAGTTCAGCACATGCTCACTTGGACTTATCCCTAATGGCAGAGCTAGAAACGTGCTAATGGTAGAGCTAGAAACGTGCCAGGGGATCCCAATTCATTCCCATTAAGGTGGCATGTACCAATGCCATCCTACTACTCAAAGTGATCACTTTAAGTTCACAATTGCTAATAATGATAGGATTAAGTGTCAAAGGGATTACATAAACAAGACTAGTGTCTGCTAATACTAACTGATAGAATTAAAAAAGAGAACGATCCAACATGGGAAGTGGGATACACAGCAGATTCATAGAATGGCAGATGTCATAAACAGTACTCTGGCCTCAGAATCAGCCCTTAAGGCATTCGGATCTGGCTGAAGAGCCCATGAGAGTTTCTCAGGCATGGAAAGCATAGACATTACTTCTCCATTGCTAAGGTATACCAAGACTGCCTGTGGGTGCTCCTGTGTTCCCACACACACAAGCACACATGCAGATATTCTCACAGCTGTCCTGAGTACCCACTCTGACCAAGGTACTGAAGATTCCCTTTCCTATTCCTCAGTTCAGCATAACTGCATCCACAATGTCAACACATCCTTTAAACAGATTTTTCAACATTGGCATCACATATGAGTGCCAGTTCAAGTCCCAACTGCTCCACTTCCAATCCAGCTCCTTGCTAATGTGCCTGGGAAAAGAGAAGATAGCCCAAGAGCTTGGGTCCCTGCCACTCATGAGGGACACCTGGAAGAAGCTCCTGGCTTCAGGCTAGCACAGCCTGGCTGTTGCAGCCATTTGAAGAGTGAACTAGCAGACGGAAGACCTCTCCCTGTCTCTCCCTTCCTCTCTGTAACTATGCATTTCAAATAAATAAATAGATACAATCTTAAAAAAAAAAGCCACACAGCATTATTTGCTCAATGTAAAACACAGAAGAGACCTACCTTAGGCCAGTTGTTCTTCAGAATAATGGCTCTCTTTCCATCACCAAGCGCATTTCTAAAATGAAAAATAAAATATATAAATATTTTTATTCTCTCATTACAAAAATATTATATAGTATGTATCCACTTGTACTTTTTGAATTTTCTATGTATGGCATCTAATAAAAAATACATCTGAATTGCTAAAAATCCATACCACAGTCGTCCATTATAGGAAATTTGGAAAATACAGAAAAGTGAAACAAAGGGGAAAAACTCACCCAGAGTCACAATCACAACTACCCAGGAATAAGTACTTTTAACATTTCTGGAGTACTTCGTATCAACATCTTATCTACGCATACTTTCTTAATATTTACATGTTTCTCTACACTACTTTTGCATTTCAGCAAGACCTCTGATCTTCAAAACTGTAACTCTCAGGTCTTTGATGCAACACACGAGCTAAGCTACGCTCAACTGAGCAAGGATACTGGACATGGGCCCTGGGTTAAGACTAACTCAACCATTAATTCTCTTGAGGAGTTTAGGAAGCTATTAAAGTGCCCGGGACCCACTTCCTCATCTGTAAAATGAAGATAACGATTCTGTTCTGTTCTAAGGTAGATACTAAGTTGGATTCTTTGCTAGAGAATGGACTTTGTTAACTGTTCGGTACTAACTGATCTAACACTTTAGTGTCTCAGCTTCCTAGTGTCCTTTTCTTCGGTGGCTTGCTTCTTCTGCCTCAGCTCCGCCACCCACTATGGCACCTGGGGGAACTAAACACCACTCAACAGTGTTCAAACTCCAAATCACTGATTCAAGTGCCCAACTTTCTCCCCACCTTACTTGTTGCTCTCACTCCATCTTACTTGTTGAACTATTCCTACTCTCTTCTTAAGGGGTCCACCTCACTGACTTAACCACTTTTTCTTGTTTTACTTCCCTGTTGACACAGATTGAGATTTGCTGCTTTATCATTCTCTTCTAAAAAGGGATTATAAGGGAGAACAGAACTAGATTACTTATACTACCAGCTATCAATGCCTACCAAAAGGCTATATACAACAATAAAAAATAAAGCTACATATAGACAACCCAACTATCAGAGAAATCATAAACTGACCCTACATTTAGTCACCTAACTTCTGACAAGGGTGACACTGCGGTGCATGGAGGAAATGTACCTTTACTAAATGGAACTGAGTCAACCAGACATCCACGTGAATCATACACCCTATCTCACAATAAATACAAAGACCAATCCCAGACAGACTGCAAGTAGAAATGTCAAAGTCAGAAAAACTTTAGACGAAACATGGAACATTTGGGTGACCTCAGAGTAGGCATATATTATGAACAGAATCCAAAAAGTGCTTACCACAAAGAAAAAAATTCAAGAATTGTATTATATTAAAATAAGTAACTTGTTTGTGAAAAGAAAATTTCAAAATGAAAAAGCAAGCCACTGAGTGTGAGAAGATACTTGCAACATATATGTCCAACCAATGACTCATATCCAGAACACCAGAGTTCCTACAAATGAGTAAGACATTTAACTCAACAGAAAAAAGGGGGAAAAACAACAAAGACTTACACAGGCACTTCACGAAAGAGAATATCCAAGTGGTCAATAAATTTATAAAAAGATACTCAATTTAAATATCCCTAATCAACCTATGGAAATGCAAATTAAAATCACAGTATTATTCCACTACACACCCACCAAAACATCTAAGATGAAAGATGGACGATAGTTAAGTGCTGGTGAGGACATGGAACCAAATCCTATGTTACTGGTCGGAGTGTAAAATGACAAGCTGCCCATTTTCTGTTGCAGGGATTCCACTGCGTGGTTACACAGTCAGTAGAAATGAATATACACACACAGTCACAACCCCACTACTGTAAAAGCCAAATACCAGAAACTGCCCAAATGCCCATCAACAATAAAATGGATAGCATGTGGTATATTCATGCAATTGATGAACACTTTACGTGCAGTTATGAATGGATCTCACTAACAATGCTGAAATGTCAAACACAGAGAAGCACACAGATATGACTCCACTAACACTGAACAAGAACAGTCAAAATGAACGTATGGAATTCAGGGATATCAGTTACCCTATGCAGAGGAAGTGGGCAGTGACTGCAAGGAGGCACAAGGGGGATCCCTGGGGTACAGGGTTGTAATCAGGGTGCTGGTTATGGTTATTTGATCTCTGAAAATTCAACCATTACACTTGATTTGTATACTTTTTTCATGTGTATTAAGATTTGTTTTCTTAAAAGAGTATAGGAACAAGGTGTCCCCATTCTACTGGAGACTTTAACACCTGGCTTGCTGTCTAAATCAATGTATTTAGCCTGCCACCCGAGGCGGGGAGGGCAGCCTGAGAGTAAAGTCACACACTGAGGCTGGAAAACTCTAGACTTCTGATGATGCTGTTGAGCCACTGACTATACAACCCTACAGCCACCTTCTTCCAGAACCGGTGAACGGGCTAACTCTTCTTCACCATTTAAACTAGTGGAACTGCCTGTTAAGTACAGTCAAAACATCCTCATCCTCCACACTTCTTAGCTCCACGGTCGGTCTCTCCCCCAACACCTTTACACGTGGCCTGGGCTAGCCATCTCCATTTTATTTCCTCACCCACTTCTCTCCTAAGCTTCCCACTGACAGCTGTGATAATTAAAGATGCCCTTACTGTGAAGTCCAATTTCCATTAGACTGGCTTCTCTACAGCAGCAGTCACTGCTGGCCACCCTCACTTACTTCCATGCCACCACACTGCCAGTTTTCCTGCTGACTCTGGCCTCCTCCTAACAGCAGGATCTTCGCAGGGTCCCCCTCCTCTAACTGTCTAACAAGACTCAACCCTCGTTCTTCTTCCAGTCTCAGTATAATGCACTCTGTAGACCAATGAGTCTCAATCTTGTCTGCATGTTAGAATTCTCTGGAAAGCATCTAAAAGCCTAATGTCCAAGCTTTACCCTAGATGCATTAAATTGAAATCTCAGTGAGTGGTATTTCTTTAAAGCTCAAGTGATTCCAAGTATGCAGTCCAAGTTGAAAATCACCTCCCTGAGCAATCTCATCCACATTTACAACTTCAAATCATCTGGCTATCTTAAAAATGTCTCTTGCCCAAAACCCTCAATTTCCAGACCCATAAAAACTTACTGTATATGACATTCCAATACGTATGCTTTAAACACCCTTCATTTCAGTATGTCCAAGAGCAAAGTTAAGTTCTATCTCCTATAAATCTGTTTCTCTTTCAGTGAGGCCAACGTCAGTGAGTGGGCCCACAGTCCATCAAGCTTAAGGCAGTCTTGAGCAGTGTCAATCACTGTTCCTCCCAACATCAAAACAAAGCAACTTCTATCAACTTTCTCTCAAACATCTTGAACCCTTCCACTGTTCCATTTCCACCGCTATCTCCAAGCTCCAAGCCACCACCATCACTGGCCTAGAGCACTACCGTAGCCTTCTAACCCACAACCATGCTACAAACCTTCAAATTCACTCTCCTCTACAGCGTCACCTTCTCTGAAGTACTAACAGCTCAGTTGCCTCCTGGATTAAAATCCCCTACTGTCACCAGTGTTCTTAAAGGCCAGCAGCCTCAATGGAGACCCTAAGACCCTTGGTGGTCTTGTCCCTCGGCACCTCTCCCTCTTTTGTACTCAGGCCACTTGGCACTGTTTCATAACTGCTACTTCCCTCCTTATCAGGCGCCTTTATGCTGCTTGAGAACAAAGGGACCATGTGTTTGTACTAATTTTTGACACCAGCCATTAACAGAATCCCAGTGATATTTGTTAAACCAATGTTGAATGTCATTTATTGTAATTTTAACAGCATAACTAGAATAGTGTTATACTTTTTATTAACATTATAATAGCATGTGTTATGACAATGCTTATTAGTGTATATAAGCAATTAATAGTAATACTGGTAAATTTCCATTTCTACTGTCATGTGACCATACTCTACTACTAAAGTAGAGTGGACATGTAAATTACATATTATCACTCATCTACACGACTGCAGCCTGGGGTCTAAATTGGTGAGCAGGTCTGACTTTGGCAGTAGCAATGCCCTGCACAACACAGCCATGAAAACAGGAAGACTCAACAGATGCAAATCGTTTATTGACTCTTAAAGGCTGTGAAACACATGAAAGTTACCGACCTGAGGGTGAGAAACAATGATCTAGCACAGGCGCTCCAACTTATTGCTATTATGTGGGGCAGTGACTTCAATTCTCCAGCACCCCTAATCTGTTACCTCATATGCTGCATTTTGCCCTAAAATATCAAGTTAGGAAAGAATACCTATTCTTCCTTCCTCTAGCTTCCATATGGACTTGCTCAATTAATTATGCCTGAATGTTCTCTTCTTTCCCACTCTCACTAACTTATCCCCAGAGTAGAACAGTAATTTATCTAGTAGTGGGGAGCGAAACTGATTACATGTGCCTTATTCGGTTTTTCTCTCTGGGATCTTGAACACCAGCAAAACACTCTATCCCCTTTCCAGGGCGCTGTGAGTCAGACAGTTAACGAGCCACTGAGCTATGAGATTCAAGGTGCAGTCTCCAGGACTGTATCAGTAAGGAAGGTGCTGCTTGGTCCTCATTAGCCCGTCTTCTGTGTCCCCCTCCTAACTGATTCTGGACTTGGAAGGGGAAGGAGATGCTATTTATGAACTCTCTGTAACTGCACCCTGTGCGCATGTAAGAACTTTACAAGCCATAAAAGGGTTATTGGCTTTTTGTCCCTATTAAAAATCATTACTTTCAGAGTCTGATCAGAACAACAACTAAGTAGCAATAACTACTCCCCAAGTTTCTGAAACTTAAACCCAAGCAACAACAGGATTCAAATGCAATGGTTAGTGCCAAATATACAGCAACCAATAACTGTCAACCAAATAAACATAATACATTTTAAACAAGTAGTGTCTGTTACTAAAATTACATATACTCTTCCATTCAACTGAGTAAAAGAAATTTATCAGGAATTTATCTCACAGATATACTTGCATCTGAGTGCAGAATGTAAATAAATGGATAATCACTACAGAGCTGTATTTAACTTTTAAAAACTGGATACAATCTATTTACTAATGAACATATAAGTAATCCATATATGAATATAAACGCACAGATTATACACTAATAAAAACTGATGGATTGCATCTGTAGACCTTAGTAAAATACTAAGCAACTGTGAAAACAAGGTATATATCTCTATAAACATGATTTGCAACAAGCTCCAAGATTTAAGTATAAAAAGAGCAAGATATACAACAGGATGTGTACTATGTTCCTACTCATGTTAAAAAAAAAAAAAAAAGACATACGTTACATTGATCCAAATGAAAACTGCCTATACTCTGACTTAAAAAATGGCAATTTCATTTGTTTTAACTTAGTAAATTATTATATGGGCACAAAATATCACAGAAACACTCAAGAATCTAACGAGAGGGGATCAGGGAACACGTTTGAGCCAGACAAGCATTTTCAGTATAGTCTTCTCTACTCTGAGTATTTTACCATATCAAAACGGGGTGTACCCCAAAGAAGACTGAGGAAAGTTAAATGTTTCTCAAAAGAAAAGTAGGAGCTTCTACGTTCAAATAGAGACCACATAAGCTGACAGAGCAGAGTGAATAATTCACCGACCAGTACACTCAAACTAAGGTTCCCCAGATGCACAAGATTTTTTAAATTCTCACACACACACACAGGCTTTATGCCTCTGGTCTCAGAGAAATTCAGGGGGGAAAAATCAAGGGGTTATTTAAGTTTGCTTATTAAGTTATTAAGCCTGGTACTAATCACATTTGGGATCTACTGGAAGAGAATACAACAGGATGGGTTAACAAACAAATGCCAAAAGGTCAAGTCAATAACCAGCTGGAAAACTCCGTAATTTTCCATCGTAAACGCAGAAGCACTCAAGGCTAAGCTCTCCCACTGTCCAGTTCAGAACACTCCAGTGAGGAACTCAAAACTCTTCATCCCAGGCCCACAGGAGCAGCTTAAACTGTGGGCTGGATAAGCCCACACCACACAAATAGCACGAGGTGCTGGAAGAACCATGGAAGCCATGGGTACATCCAGTTCCATTTTTCCTAGTTCCTTCTCAGGGCTGAAAATGTACTCATTCTTAAAATGCCCAAGAGTTACCAAAGTATATTTAAAAAGTTCACTTCTAGAAGACCAAAATAAAAGGGACATCTCATCCACGCCAGGTATCCCAGCATACACTGCCCATATTCCTCAGCCAGAAGGATTCACAGGGGAGAAACTAGACTACCGCAGCAGCCACCGGGGCCATTTCTGAATGAAGCATTTGTGCCTCCACACAGACTTCACTCCAGGCTTCCTACCCTCTGCCGCTGGCCTGAAAACAGTCGTACTGCTCTCCTTTCATGATTATTTCACACTTATTTTTTCCTTGATGTTTACTGATCACTGTTATGTACATGTTTGTTGCACTTTTTACTTTTTATCAAATATTTCAAGCATACATAAAAGTACAATCAACATTAACATAATGAATACCGTGTACCAACTTAGCAAGAAATAAACATTTTACCATATTTACTTCAGCTCCTTTTGCAGAAATTTTTTACAGTTGATACCCACTGTGCGTCAGCCCTCCCATCTCCACACCGTTCCCCCTCTCTCCAGACAGCCATTCCGCTCCTGTATAACATGCCCATGCATTTTAAAACATTTTTAATATACACTCTATATTAATGATGGATATGCACATTTTGCATGTTTTTAAACATCATATAAATAGCATACTACACAAATCATTCTGCAACTTGTTTTTTCACTCAGCATCGCATTCATTTTAACTGCTGTAGAGAAGTCCATTGTATGAATATACCATCATTTATCCATTCCCCTACTGATGGACACTTAGGTTGTTTCCGTTTCTTTACTCTTACAAACAGTGCTACAATGAAGACTCATACATATCTTCGTGGGTACACATGTGAGAGTTTGGAGGGGACGAGCCTAGAGGTTGGCTGCAGGGTATGCACATCTTCACCTTGTCAAATTCTCTCCAAAGTGACTGTACCAATTTACATTTTCTCCAGCCGAGTATCAAAGTTTCCTTTGTTCCACATCCTCTCAAACACTTGGTATTACGAGGTTTTTAATTTTTGCCAATCTGATGGGTATGAAAGAGAAACTCACGGTTTTTAATCTGCATGTCATGTAAAGATAATAATTTCCTCATAAATGCTTATTTGGATCATTTACTTCTTAAATTTTTCAACTTTCATATTCTTTTATTCTACCATCACTTCTCATAGTGACTAGTAGCAGAGACTCTGCATCAAGGCCTCCTGGGCTCAAGTCTGGCTCCATCACCTCCACCTAGTATCTGGGAACACTTTGCTGGCCTCCCTAGCCTCATCTAAAAAGAGGCAGCAGGGTTCTACAAGTGGTACACATGAAGTACACAGACCAGTATAGTCACGCTGTAATGTGGAGTAGCATTATTTTACCCTTTTAGATATTAATCTGGTCAACATTCAATCTTTTCTTAAGGTTCCAACTGTTATTTCCTAATATTTTAGGATCAAACTATTTCGGAAGTCTTAGCATTCATGACTTTAATCCTCTTATTTATCTTTTCTAGTATTAATTTAAGATGTTCTACTTCTTTTCTCCTTGGGCATCTCAATCCTTGGCTTCACAACAGCAGACAGGAAGCCTGGTCTTGTGGAACAGCTGAAGAGTACATCCTTGCCCCATGGGAAGAGGCTGGACGCTTTACCCCTAGCTGTCCTCACAGCTGCTCAGTCAGATTCAAAACATCTCAACCTCAGTAACTCAGCTACAAGCCCTTCTCATAGCACAGATCCTCCTGTGCCAATGGCACATCTCAACTACTGGCAACACGTTCTAAGTATCATCATCTGGTCGCTTGATCAGGAGTTATATATATGGTGGACTCAAACATTACAGCTACACTGCTTAGCAAATCATAGAAACACTGGTGTGGCATAAAGCTTCCTCCAATAGACAGGCATCCACTACTTACTGGTGACTGCCTAACAAGGAATGAGGGCTTAGTACTGCTGACAACCTGGAACGTACGTGCAGATGGTATTGCACCACAAGCCAGACTGTCAGGAAGGAAGTCCAAGATGGATTCACCACCCTGCTCCTGGCCTTTCACTCATCAAACTGCCTGGTGTCTATATTTCTAGTTTGAGTAACTTCCTGCAGAAGCAGGGTTTTAGGACCCTAGGATAGGATTTTAGGGATCTTGCGTGTGTATCTAGCATTCAATACTCAAAAAATTTTGAAAACAGAAACACCCTGGTCTGTCTCTCAGCTCTTGGAGCTAAAGAGTGGATGACCTCTTGCCAGGTAGTTTCAGATCAGCACCTCAATTTTCACAGGATGCTAGCCAAGTTGCAAAACTATTAATCTGATCTTGAAAGCATGTAAATTCACCTTCAACAGCATTGAGAATCTGCAATTCTGGACCTAGCCAGAGGCAATAACCTAAAGACATTTGCAGCTCATTTCTTGTCAGAACCAGTTGAGGACAGTGGCATTGATGGAAGACTGTGTCAAGCCCATCCATTCCTCTAGTCTAGATAGCCTCGGTTTATCCACGGCTTAAGCCATGTAAAAGCTGCATAACTTTAATACAGCGGTATTCTCCAAGGTGGTTGGATTACTGGTGATTTTTATTTTCTTCTTTTTAAACTCTTGTATTTTCCAAATTTTCTACCATGAGAATGTTTTCTGTTTATAATAAAAGAAAAACACAATAAATGTTATTTTTGAAAGCTACATACTTGTAATACACTACCTTCCCCACCCCCAATCCCACATGCCAAAATAAATGCTTTCACTGGAAAACAACTGGTAACAGACTCAATTGATATGAAAAAGTCACATAAAAAACTTGTATGTGAAACCCCAAACTGTACTTTCAAAGAATATTTTTTTTGCTATGAATAGGAATGTTACTCAGATTTTTCTCTACTTCATCACCTAAAATTAAACCACATAAGAAATTACTCTAAGTACTGAACACCAGGAAAACACTTTCATTCAAGAAACAGGTGTCCTGTTTCTTTATGGACAGTGAGAACTGTGTGACTTATCAAAGTTTCCCTTTTCATTTTGGGCACAGAAGGTCAGAAGCAAGAGTGCCTTGTAACCAGCACTGATGCCAGAGTCTATGCCCACACAGATCGGTCCTGAGCATTGCAGCCTCAACTTGATTTCTAATCTGCTGTGTTCTGAGTATTTCTACTGTGCAAGTGTGTTCTTGCATCCATCCTAAATCCTTCTTCTGTTAAGGCAGGATATAATTAAATACAATAGTCTAATGGCTTAACGTTAACGCTCACAATGTACATCCTAAATTTTTTTAACTGAAGGACAATGGCATCAAGGTGCAACATCTTTGCCAATTCTTCTCAGCTAATAAGTAAAAACTCAGCTCAAATTTAACATAATAAAAATTATGATTCCACCCTCATAGTTATACCATTAAATATATATAAGCTTTCTTTCACTTAGGAAGGACATTTTATGTAGTTTTTTTCATACCAAAACAAATAGTAGGAAAATTACAGCAAAAATGCTTCTTCAAGAACTATACAGATTAATTAAAAGGGCACAAGATGATAACACACACAGAATTTGACATCATCAGGCAAGATCTGGGCTCAATTCATGGTACCACCACCACTTGCAAGTTGTATCAGTTGATCCACACATAAGATGTGGAAAGTAATATTACCAACCTATTTAAGGGTGAATGATACTTGATATATATAAAGCACTTAAAAAAACACACACACATTTGTACTGAATCAGAATAGTTGCTGCTGTTATTATACAAAGCCTACAGCGCACCTATTTTAACCACATATCTCTGCCAAAGAACTAGTCAAGGATTTTTGTGCATCCCTGTAAAACTGAAATGTTTCCCCAAATGGGTATTTAACGTAACTGATAGATGGGAATACTTTACCCAACTTACCTAAACTGTCCAGTACGAAGAAAACAAAGAGCTCGGTTACCATACAGAAGATGGTTTTCAGGTCTTAAAAAGAAATAATATTTAGTCAGTAAAGCATATTATATCTGAAATAATCAAAACTCACATGGAAAACACATGGCATGGAGAATCTTCATAAAACTTCTCATCTGTATGGCAGAGCAGAAAAAATAAAGGATCTGGGAGTCTTAAACTGGCTAAGTCTCAGTTCCTTTACTTCCTAACTAACTCGCTTCAAATCAACCTAAGCTACATTGTATTAAAAATGAAGAAAATTCTATTTGCTATGTCTAGCTCAGAGGGTTATTGTGAGGATCAAATTATATAAACTAAAAGTTCCTTCACAGAAAGCAAAACCCCTGACTGGGTGATGCCCTAAGTATTAGAAACCCTAACAACTTGAAAGGAATTAGCTGATAGCAAAATAAGAACAAGGCAGGACTCTGTATCAGAAAGCTTGAAAGAAAATAGTACAGAGGAAGGAAATCCACCATTCTGCCCAACTTTCTTGAATTACATTACTGATCAGTACTTTTTAGAACATCTTTAATGCATCTAATGCCTAATGACGAGAACAACTAATCTGCATAGAAAACTGGAAGATATTCTCCAGTTCTTCATCTTGGTTTTATTTCTCCTAACATTCTAAATTTATCTGCCACACTAAAAAAGAACCCCTCTTTGTTGTTTTGCTCTTACCTATATTCAATGGCTCTGGTGTAATAGATAATAGCTATATCAAATCTTCCCTTGGAAAACTCTTCATTTCCTCTCAGTTTCATTAGTTCTCCTTGCTGAGAAACCAAGGTAAAAGATGATCCATCAATTAGTTTCAAAGACAAGAACCCAAAACCTAGAGAAAAATGAATCTGGCTCTCTATCTTTGATATCATAAATAACCAACAGGATTATTTATGTAAAAATGATAATGCAATATCCAGTATTTTGGTATATATAGAAATCTGTCTCTAGTGCCTCAACACTAATTCTGTTAAAGGAATACTAAAAAGAAAACAAAATCATCACATTCTGAATAATTATTACACTTTGAGAAGAGACACATTCTGAATAATTACTAAACATTTTTTCTCTTTGTGAAGTATTTGGCAGGTCTGCTTTTAAATGTACTTTTAGTATGGCAGACTAAAATAACATGCAATGAATAGATTAGGTTAGCAAATGTTATATTATTCAAGAAACTGTAGTGCTTAAAAAAAAATCAGTAAATCAGGACATGCACTCGGCATAGCAGTTAAGACACCGCTTGGGATATCCACATCCCATATTGGAGCGCCTAGAATCAAGTCCCAGCTCTTTTCTGATGCTGGCTTCCTGCTAGGGCAAACCCTGGGATGCAGCTAATGGCCCAAGTGCTTGGCCCCTGCCACTCATATGGGAGATTCACATGGAGTTTCAGGCTCCTGGCTTCAGGCTGGTCTGGCCCTCTTGCAGCCATTTAGGAAGTGATCAAGAGATGGAAGAGCTAGCTCTGTCTTTCTCTCTTCCTTTCAAACAAAAATAAGTAAAATTTCAAATGCACATATGTATCTGAACAAATAACATACAGGAAATGTTGATTAGATTAACTGCATGAAAATCAGGTGGCAAGAATATATGAAAGATGCTATAGATATAACAAACTTTTCAAACATTCAAGGTTTTTAAAAAATAGATAATTAAAATATAATAGACCATATACTGGCTTTAGTCAGAGAATCCAATAGAACACTAAATACTTTCCTAAATCATTTTCTAAACATTGAGTTAAAATCATATTTCCTACCAATGCACTGCTTGGCCTATGAATTACATGTGAATAAACTGTTTCTACAGGAAATTATATTTCCCAAACTAACTACAAGCCTTCAGATGAACTGCTTTAAAATCAACAGAAAAATCTGATGAAAATACTATTTCTTCTTTAAAAAGAAAATTTCAACTAAAACTTTCAAAATTTTCTCTCATATTATTCAATTGTACAACTGAATTCAATTGTTCCTTGTATTATTACAGATTTATTACTTCTTCTAACTTAAAAGTTCTAATGGGAAAATATTAAAGCATATTTATAAGTAAGTATTTATCCTCACCTCTATACAGTCCGCACAATTTCGGGTTTTAAATTCTTCAAGCAAATTGAAGTTTTCTGTTACAACTTTAGTTATGTGATACTTGTCTAAATTTTATTTTTAGGAGAGAGTGAGAAAGAACACATGTTAAAAAGAAACCCATAAATTGGTATTAGAAATATTTTAATTCTTAGGTTAAGCAGGTGAGTCCATGAAGCTCACTGTATTTTTTACTTCCTAATTAGCCCGTTTCTTGTACTCTCTTGTGTGTATTAAATAATGCATCTTTTTTACAAAACTGTTAACATGTTAACAGAAAACAGCAAATGAATTGTTTGTTGTGAATCTAATCAGTTTTTTATCCAGCAACTAAGAAACACTTGTTTTGTTTTGTTTTAAGATTTATCTATTTGAAAGTCAGAGTTACACAGGAAGAGAAGGAGAGGCAGAGAGAGAGAGAGAGAGAGAGAGAAGTCTTCCATCCGTTGGTTCACTCTCCAATTGGCCACAATGGCCGGAGCTGTGTCATTTTGAAGCCAGGAGCTTCTTCCGGGTCTCCCACGCGGGTGTAGGGGCCCAAGGACTTGGGCCATCTTCTACTGCTTTCCCAGGCCATAGCAGTGAGCTGGATCGGAACTGGAGCAGCCAGGTCTCAAACCGGTGCCCATATGGAATACCACCTGCAGTGCCGGTTTAACCTCGCTACGCCACAGCACCAGCTCCTGTTTATTTTAATATTAGTTATAATCATAGCTTCTGTTCTGTTGTAACATAACCTAAACAGGCCTCACAATTGCTCAAGTCAATTCAAAAAATATTCTCAAGTACCTACGGCATACAAGACATAATGTTCAAACAAAAACTCAGTATGTATTTTATAGAACAACTGAAGAAGGCAAAACCCCTTTATACGATATTTTTTACTTTCTTGAGTGAAATGTTACAATGAGAAGTTATTTGAAACATCATTCTTATAAAATATTAACAAAGTATTTAAGGCTGGTGCCACGGCTCAATAGGCTAATCTTCCGCCTTGCGGCGCCGGCACACCGGGTTCTAGTCCTGGTCGGGGCACCAGATTCTGTCCCGGTTGCCCCTCTTCCAGGCCAGCTCTCTGCTGTGGCCCAGGAGTGCAGTGGAGGATGGCCCAGGTCCTTGGGCCCTGCACCCCATGTGAGACCAGGAGAAGCACCTGGCTCCTGCCTTCAGATCAGCGTGGTGTGCCGGCCGCAGCGCACCAGCTGCAGCAGCCATTGGAGGGTGAACCAACGGCAAAAGGAAGACCTTTCTCTCTGTCTCTCTCTCTCACTGTCCACTCTGCCTGTCAAAAAAAAGAAAAAAAAAAAAAAAAGAAAGTATTTAAAACACAGTAGATAACAAAACTTCCCAAAAGAAGTTTATCAGGCCCCATCTTCTGCATTTTAAGCTGATACATAAGCATAAGAAGTAATTAAAAAAAAAACTGTGCAACAAAACTATAGTTAAGCCTCTAGCCAAATACAATCATTTTCAAGATGAAAGGAAAATTAAAGATTTTAGAAATTAAGATTCAAGAAAAGGGTCCAGCGCTGTGGTGTGGCAGGTAAAGCCACCAGCCGCCTGCACTCAGCTGCTCTACTTCCAATCCAGCTATATGCTATGGCCTGGGAAAGCAGTCGAAGATGGCCCAAGTCTTTGGGTCCCTGAACCTACATGGGAGACCCAAAAGAAGCTCTTGGCTCTTGGCTTTGGATCAGACCAGCTCTGGCCATTGTGGCCATTTTGGGGAATGAACCAGCAGATGGAAGACCTCTCTCTTTCTGCCTCTGCCTCTCTGTAGCTCTGCCTTTCAAATGTCTGTGTGTGTGTGTGTGTGTTATATAAAAAAAAAAAAAAAAAAAGTGCTAACATTCAGGAGCACATGTTAGGTGCAGGGTAAGCCACAACTTGGAATGCCTAAATTCCACATCAGAGTGCTAGTTCCAGTTCCAGCTGCTCAGCTTCAGATCCAGCTCCCTGTTAATGTGCCTGAGAAGTAGCAGATGATGGCCCAAGTGCTTAGTCCCTGAGGCCCAGGAAGGCTACTTGTTTAGCCCTAGCTCTTGCAGCCATATGGTGTGTAAACTCTCTCTTTACCTCTCTTATCCTGCCTTTGAAATAAGTAAGTAAATAAATATTTAAAATAAGTAAATAAGTATTTAAAAGAAAAAAAGTAAATAAATATTTAAAATTCAAATGCTTTAAAGAAAAGTATTTACAAAGGAAATACATAAGGCAGTTTCTTCATACATAAAAAGATCAGCAGATTCACCCAGGAAATACAAATCATAGTTTCTATTACTCCTGCTTATGAATGAGAACAAAGGAACACAAGTTGTGATCTCTTTCTTTAAACAACTTAGGATATTGATTAGAGAGGATTTCAAAAAGTGTAAAGTCATAAAAATCATTAAGACTGGAAATACATAATAAAACTAAACACAAGGTAGTGTTTTCTTAACTAGCATTCTAACAAAAGAAAAACTTTTTTTAAAATCCTAAACCATATTAACTATACATCCCATTTTGTCAAATAATATTTTTTAAAAATTAAGTAACAACTTAAAGCACTTATACTTACATTCAGTAAAGAAAACACTTAACATAGGCCAACAATTGTCAATTGATCCTAATTTAGGTAGAATTGTTACATCGCCTGTATATTTTATCCAATTTATAGCTTCTTCCATTGCCAAGATTTTCTGTTTCAAAATGAGGAATGAAGAGTAAGATTTGGGTGTATATGGTTTTATAAACTTACACAGCATTTCAGAACGTTAATGTACGTCTTGTACAACGCCTCATGTTTGCATTACTCAGCACACAACCTAGAGTAGCTGGACTTCCATACAAGTTTACAGAGTCTGTGGACTCAGGTTACCACAGGCCACTTCAGAACTCAGGATGCTTCCACATTATTACAGACCTGGAAGTTGAGGTCTCCTACTTGGTCAGAGGCTGTCTGTCCTAAGTAGCAGGAGAGTACACTAATGCAAGGTGGAAGGGTTCTCCAATCTCACCTAAACTAGGACCGCCATCCCCAAGGAGATTAAGGTTCACCAAAGGGATTATGTACTTTATAGGGTCTATGGCAAATAGAAGAATAAGACAAACAATAGAGGAGGGAGTGGCTGGGCAAATAGGTATTTTGTGCAACAATCTTCACAGAGGGTCAAGAATTCAAAGAAGGGACCCACGCTGTGGCGTAATGGGCTAAGCTTTTGCCTGAGGCGCTGGCATCCCATAAGGGCACCACTTTGAGCCCTGGCTATTCCTCTTCCAATCCAGCTCTCTGCTATGGGCTGGGAAAGCAGAAGATGACCCAAGTACTTGGACCCCTTCACCTGTGTGGGAGACCAGGAATAAGCTCCCAACTCCTGAATAGATCAGCCCACTTCCAGCTGTTACGGCCATTTGGGGAGTTAACCAGCGGATGGAAGACCTTTTTATCTGTCTTTCTCTCTCTCTCTGTCTGTAAGTCTACCTTTCAAATAAATAAATAAAATCTTTAAAAAATAAAATAAAAGAGGGGACAGTGCTGTGGCGTAATGGGCTGAGTCTCCTGCAGCACCGGCATCCCATATGAGCACCAGTTCCTGTCCTGGCTGCTCCTCTTATGATCCAGCTCTCTGCTATGGCCTGGGTTGGTGGCAGGTAGGGGCAGGAGAGGATGGCTCAGGTGGTTGGGTCCCTGCACCCATTGGGAGACCTGGAGGAACCTCCTGGCTCCTGATCAGCCCTGCTCCAGCCATTGCGACCTGTTGGAGGGGTGAACCAGCAGATGGAAGATTTCTCTCTGTCTCCCTCTCCCTCTCTTTGTCTCTAAAACTCTGCCTCTCAAATAAATAAATAAAATTTTTAGGAAAAAAAAAAGATTTCACAGAAATGTTATTCATTCTTACATCATCTGAAATTAACTTCAGAAATTAGACAAATGAGGTTTCAATGCATCACACTTAAAGGATACATATAGAGGCCGGCGCCGTGGCTTAACAGGCTAATCCTCCGCTTTGCGGCTCTGGCACCCTGGGTCCTAGTCCCGGTTGGGGCGCCAGATTCTGTCCCGGTTGCCCCTCTTCCAGGCCAGCTCTCTGCTATGGCCTGGGAAGGCAGTGCAGGATGGCCCAAGTGCTTGGGCCCTGCACCCACATGGGAGACCAGGAGAAGCACCTGGCTCCTGGCTTCGGATCAGCGAGATGTGCTGGCCGCAGCGGCCATTGGAGGGTGAACCAGCGGCAAAAAGGAAGACCTTCCTCTCTGTCTCTCTCTCTCTCACTAACCACTCTGCCTGTCAAAAAAAAAAAAAAAAAAAAAAAAAGGATACATATAGATGTCCAAGTCACCAGAAGCATTAAAAATTGATTTTTCAGGATGGGTATTTGACCTAGTGGTTAAATTAGGACACTTGTATCCCTTATGTCAGCAGGTAATATTTTTACAATGAATTGGGTCCCTGCCATCAATGTGGAAGAAGATTGAATTCCTGACTCAGAGACTTGGCTTGGTCCAGCCACAGCTGTTACAGGCATTTGGGGAGTGAACTAGTGGATGGGAACTCTTTGTCTCTCAAATAAATAAATAGATTTTTCATCATATCTGGAAATTACCTAGTAATCATATATCAAAAAATATTCATACTAGGGACCTAGTAATTTCATTTGGAATAAAATATGCCAGTTAAACATCCTAAAAGAGAAAAAGGAATCAACTTATAATAGAGGCTCAAATTACACTACATACACAGGCAAAAAAAATGAAATTGAGGCAAACTCCCAAATAAGGAAATCACTTAAGTAAAATAGAGAGATAAGCACTATACATAGTACATGTGAATACAATGCATAGGAAATGAGCTGTGATATGACTGCCATTTATCACAGTGAGTGCACTGGGTTCCCAGCGTTAACACTTACATTTTCTATTTTATAACCAATTCTCAATAAGCCTTCAATAAGGAACGGATCATTCTGCAAAATAAATAAAAAACAAATGTTTCCTTATTCAGTAAATTACATATGAATTTTCTAATGGAAAAAATCCTGCATTTTAAGAATACAATCATATAGTACATGACAATGCTTTCAGTCAATGATGCACCACATGAAAGATGGCTGTCCCTTAAGATTACAATGAAGATGAAAAACTCCTATCAACTAGCTACAGCAGAGCCATCCTAACCTCAAAGCACAACATACCACTTCTGTGTGAGGTACTACTGCTGGTAAGCAAACCTACCACACTGTCTGCTGTATGAAAGTAAACTACATGGGGGCCAGCGCTGTGACGCAGTAGGTTAATCCTCAGCCTACAGTGCCGCCATCCCATATGGGCACCAGTGTGTGTCCTGGCTGCTCCTCTTCCAATTCAGATCTCTGCTATGGCCTGGGAAAGCAGTAGAAGACAGTCCAAGTGCTTGAGCCCCCGCACCTACATGGGAGACTGGAAGAAGCTCCAGCTCCTGGCTTCAGATCAGCACAGCTCCAGTTGTTGTGGCCACCTAGGGAGTGAACCAGCGGATGGAAGACCTCTCTCTCTCTCCCTTTCACTGTCTGTATTTATTATTTAATTACTAAGTAATAATCCTTTTTTAAAAAGTACACTACATGTATTTGTGTCCACTGCATAATACTTGATAATAACATGACTATGTTACTGGCTTATATATTTACTACATTATACTTCTTACCATTACTTTAACAGGAGAAAGTTTCCTGTGAGAGTATGCTGTGGTACACTGGCAGCAGCCACACACATCTCCACTGCATTAAGCGACTGATGTGAACCATGCAAAGTTATATAAGCACTCCTGGGATAGTCGCACAACAAAATCACCTAACGATGTATTCCTCAGAACGGATCTCCATCACTGAGCGACACGTGACACTACCACACGTACACACAGTACACTGTCCAGAAGCACTTGCATGACTAATTTACCCCTAAAGAACCTTAAAACAAGAACTGAGAAATAGTTTTCCCTGGGGATCTGGTGATAAAATGATTTCACGTAACTTTTATGTGTGTAGATTTTTAAAGCTCATTATACCTAGATATCTACCAAACCCCACTAGCTAGTGAGCTACTGTAAAGGATTATCAGCAGGAAATAGACATCAGACAGAATACCTTTCTAAATTTAAATTCTAATGTCAATAGTACCAAGAACAAAAGGGAAAAAAAAACCTCTTCACACAAGCACTAGAACAGCTCCTCAAACCTGTTCTGATAAAGTCTACCCCAAAGAGAAACTATCTGGTGGTGGCAGTGGTGTGCTTATGTCAAAAGACAGAGCCTATGACTTTCAGGCCTGTGACAAAGGTTTCTGTGAACCAGGGTCCACTTTCATCTGCAGCCAATTCCAATTCCTATCCTTTAATGACACAAAGATGTCCTGCTCCCCATCAGAGCGTATCAGAACCACAACAGCAGCCATCTATCTACCTGATCTCTTCAATACTAAGCATGCACTCATGGACAGCAGAATAATCTCAGGTTAACCAAAACTACAATCATTACCTGTTTATTGCTATAAACTGGCAGGATGGGCCTGACACAATATAAATATCTATATTGTGAGGTTGGTGCTGCGGCATAGTGGGTAAAGCTGCTGCCTGCAGTGCTGGCATCCCATATAGGTGCTGGTTCAAGTCCCAGCTGTTCCAGCTCTCTGCTATGGCCTGGGAAAGCAGTAGAAGATGGCCTAAGTCCTTGGGATCCTGCACCCACATGGGAGACCTGGAAGAAGCTCCTGGCTCCTGGCTTCGGACTGGTTCACCTCCAGCCATTGTGGCCTTTTGGGGAGTAAACAAATGGATGGAAACCCTCCCCTCCTCCCCCACTTCTCTGCCTCTCTGTAACTCTATATTTCAAATAAATAAATCTTAAAAAAAAAAAAAAGACTAACTCATTGAATCCTCCCAACCCTTTACAGGGAAGGGGACTATTATTAAAAAAAAGAAAAATACATAAACAAATAAGTATCTATATTCTTTTAAATGGGGTTGGGGGAACCTCCTTTCTACCACTTACCGCAACTTTTTTTGCCAAATCCACAATATCTTCCATCAGCTCAAGATGTTGTAATTTCTTCAAACTTATCTCAGAAGCACAAGAATTGCTTAAAGACAAATTCATTTGTTTAAAAGTTTATAGATTCTCATATACACAAATTCACTGATCTTTATGCTTGACCGTAAATTTCAACTGAAAACTATTTGAAAAAAATTAAGTTCTATCTTTCTTCACTCTAGGTAACCATCAGTAAGCTATTTATTAAGTTGACACAACACTGTTTCTCTTTTCCCTATATCTTTTTCTCTCTCCTGTATTGCAACACTGATATTTATAAACAAATATATTAATTTTTCTTCAGATTTTAACTACCATCTCATAATATAGAATTTCATTCATTATAATGTTATGATTATCCATTCCTATACAAATCTCAAGTACTTTTTCCCCACCCTACTCAATAAAAGTAAAGCTTAACAATATACAAGAATGAGACACCAGGACAGGCATTCAGCCTAGCAGTTACGATATCCCATATCAGCATGCCTGGGTTTGATTCCTGGCTCTGGCTCCTGATTCCAGCTTCCTAGCAATGCAAACCCTGGGAGGCAGTGGTGATGGCTCAAATAAACATGCTCCTGACACCCGTGTGGGAGACCAGGATTTGTTGCCAGCTTCTAGCTTCAGTCCTGGCCCAGTCCCAGTTGTTGCAAACATTTGGCAAGTGAAAGAGCAGATGAGGGATCTCTCTCTATGTGGTTCTCAAATAAATAAAAAATGAATAATTTTTTAAAGGTGGGAGGGAGCAGGCATGTGACACAATTTTTAAGTCACTGCTTGGGATACCTGCACCTCGTATCAGAGTCATAGTGTAAGTCCCAGCTTCTGATCTAGCTTCCTGCTAATATTCGCCTAGGGGAGGCAGCAGATCCCTGCCACCACCAGGTGGGAGATCCAGAGTTCTGGGCTCCTGGCTTCAGCCTGGCCTGGTACCAAGAATCATGGGCATTTGGGAAGTAAGCCAGCAGACAGAAGATTTCTCACTCTCTCTTTCTCTTTCTCTCTCCCCCTTTTTCTCTGCCTTTCAAATAAGATGAAAATAAACAATTTCTTTAAAAAAAATTTAAGTAAAGAATGAGACAAAAAATTTCTAGCATACTTGGCATTTCACAGTACTGGGTAACATGCTTATTCTGTTCATACAAAATGAGTAACATCCAGGAACTTACGTGTTCTCCACACAGGGATGCAATCGTGATAAAACAGAACTGTGTGGATGTTGAAACAGAAGTGGCCAGAAGAGGTATACTTTAATGGCATCACAGTAATCTTGTAGGATAGAAAGGGGTTTACTACACCATATATTGCAGATGTCAAATTCTTAATAAAAAGAAAGAAGTTTAAGATTAGTATTTGTACCTCATTTGAAAATGAATCAACATTGTTTAACTGAGAAAAGGTAAAAATGGATATAGAAAGGCAAAAAGACCAAATGGATAAAATGCCTTATCTATAAAATGTTAAGAATAATTAAGTGTTGGCTAAAACTCTATCTTAACAAAGAAAGGTTTTGGTTTCCAGTATAAAAAACATAGTAAGAATAAATTTTTATTAAACATGTAGATCTGTCACATTGCTATAACTGAATGGATAGGTCTTCCAATAAATAAACATCAAGACACCAATGTACTCACCTAAATTTCTTTCACTTTGGGCATAATCTTTATATTGCTTTCCCTAAAAAGAAGAAAATTCTTTTTATTTGTATTTGGTAAAATGCAAAAACACAGTTCTTGATTTTTTGATCTAAAGATGATAAGAACTAAACCAAAATTTTTCAGTACACATTTACTTACATACTTTGAACACATCTTCAGTGAGTCTAAATTCAAGGCCCTTCTCATGGTATTTCCTCTAATTCTTTTGTTGTTATTGCTATTATTTATCTTTATTTGAAAGGTAGAGTGATATGGAAAGAGATAGAGCAAGATCTTCTATCCAGCGGGTTCACTCTCCAAATGTCTGCAGCTAGGGCTGAACCAAGCCAAAGCTAGGAGCCCAGAGCTCCATCTGTGTCTCCCACATGGATGCCAGGGACCCAAGTCCTTGAGTCACCACCTGCTGCCTCTCAGGGTAACATCCGCAGGAAGACGAATAAGAAGTGAAGCTGGGGGGCCGGCGCCGTTGCTCACTCGGCTAATCTTCCACCTGCAGCGCCGGCACCCCGGGTTCTAGTCCCGGTTGGGGTGCCAGATTCTGTCCCAGCTGCTCCTCCTCCACTCCAGCTCTCTGCTGTGGCCCAGGAGTGCAGTGGAGGATGGCCCAGGTCCTTGGGCCCTGCACCAGCATGGGAGACCAGGAAGAAGCACCTGGCTCCTGGCTTCGGATCAGCGCAGCGCTGGCCTTGGCAGCCATTTGGGGAGTGAACCAATGGAAGGAAGACCTTTCTCTCTGTCTGTCTGTCTCTCTCTCTCTCTGTCTATAACTCTACCTGTCCAAAAAGTGAAGAGCTTCTCTAATGCCCAGTAAGGAATTCACCTTTTGCCATGACATTTTGTTCTGTGACATTACACATTCTTGTTGAGTTTGTGTACCTCCCCGTCAAAACCCACAAATCACAAAAATACCTTCTCTCAGATAGCCGTAAGCCAGAAAACCTTTAAGACACAAATATTAACAAACCTACTTACCACACCATCACAGTAAAGCTGAGTCACACGAACATACTCATCAGTCATAAATTCATGGGTATCGTCCTCACAAGGGCAATCTCCTAACAAGGCATAATCCCCTACAGCAAAATCTCCCTCTGCAAAATCGTCCATGGTGCACGGTCCTAAGGAAACAACACAAACCCAAGTCAGCAATTCAGTCACTTGAGGCAATATGAGCAGCAGTCTTCCTGGCTACTAGGGTACATCAGAAAAATACAGGAACCTATGGCCCCAGGAAATCACCCCCGTCAGAACACTGAGCTCTGGAAGAGTCCCATCCCGTTCTACTGTTTATTACCCTGACTCTCTGCCAGTGGTTTATTTCTTCCTTTCCTTAGGTTCACACATTCACCATCTCTACTCTGGAAGATAATGAGAGCATCCAATGCATCTCTGTACACTGCCTAGCACACGGTGAGCCCGTGGATCAGTTTGCTAAATGAAAAGACATCTTCCCAGTGCTGCACGTTGGCCCCAACTACTTTCACTGCACTCTGCAAAAAATGCTATTTCCTCACACACAACTCTGATATACTGTCAACCTCCTGTCTGAAATCCTGACTCCAGTGAGAAAATCATTCCCTATCAGCGGCTCGTGTTCTCCCTTCCATCTCAGTGAGTTTCTGTACTGGGCAAAAGGGCAGGGCTAGAGCAGTAAGGGCGAGCCTGTCAATCTCCTAACTCCCCACACCACATCCGGACCTTCCATCCTCTAACAAGCCCTGCTCCTAACACTAACACTCACACAACAGCTGCACTGCACAGGCAGCCCTGCTCTTGTGCAGAGCCTCACAGTCTCCAAAGCCATGGTTTAAAAATACTTCAATGAGGGAAAAGAAGAATCAGAGCTGGAGTTTCAGTCCAAGGTCTTCTTCTTCCTGAAGAAAGTTCACAGTAGTAAGGATTTTTAGAGCTAAAGCTACAAAATCTAAGTAGCACTAGAAAATGCAGCATTTTATTACTTCAAACTCTTGCCCAAGCAACAGCTTTTTCCTATCATCATCATTTCTTAAATCTTTTCGTTTCACCACAATTATCCCACTATTGCTTACAAGAACCAAATTTCTTTTTTCCTAAACAAGACCACCATCAGTCCTTGAAATATAGATCTATTTTTAAATCAATCTTTACTACGTCCACTTTGTTGAATGCAAACCTTACAACCGTGAACAACCACCTTGCTAACAAACTACCCGCACCATGTGTCACAGCCTGCACAAGGAGCTCACATGCATCCTCTCACGATCCTTATAGCAGTTCCTGGCAGGCTCAATACTGCCATCTCCACTACAAAGATGAGAAAATGTTCTCCATTAAAACTGAGTAATTTTCTCAATGTCGTCAAGCTAGGAAGGACTCACACCCGGCTCTTAGATTGTAGAGTCTATTCTCTCAATTGCTGTATCTTTCTCCATCTACTTTTCCTTCTCATTGCTACCTAGTCACCTCTTGGCTACTATCATATTTAGGAACACAGGCAAACAGTTTATAGTGTTTGTCCCTCTCCTCTAAATGCCATCACCATCCCAGCCACATCACGGCCCAAGCAGATAACACCCCTGTCTTGCAATTTAACTACTTCTTCAACAAACATGAACTTCAGTGCCTACCTTGCTAGGCTCTTCCCAGGGCCACACCTCAGATCATGATGGAGGTCTAAATCTGACACTTCTCTGCCTCCTCCTACAACCATTTTTTAACTTTGTCCAGAACACTTCCTTTTTCTACCATGCAGATCGTCCATTCTTATTTTGTTTGGTACAATCTGGATTCTTCTACCACTCAAGGGAACCTGCCTTCATTCAATAAGGGCACTTCTACAATTGGTATCTAAAACGTCTGGAACCTGATGTGTTCCACATGAGTAATATTTCCAGAGTTTAACTCCAAAAGTGAACACTGACCAGAAAAAAATAACACTTCATAGCACCAAAAGTTTGGCACATATTATGGGACATATGCTATCCCAGGAAATATATGCAATTTGAAACTCACTTGTCTTACAAAAATTTTTTCTATGTAAATACAGAAAGAGCCAAGAACTATCACAGCCCACACACCACCATCATGGTGTTAATTACAGTACAATTTTAACATACACATACCTGGCAGACTAAGCCAGAGACATGACACTGGCATTCAAGTCTGACAGATGTCATGATAACCACACACAGCACCAATTGTACTGAAATTACAACATTGGTGTAATTTTTCTTTTTTTTTTTTTTTTCTTTTCTTTTTTAAACTAGAGAGGCACTGTGGCAAAATGGTTAAGACACAGACTCTGGAGCCAGACTGCCTGGGCTTGAATCCTGGCTCTCCCATTTGCTGGGTATGTGGTCTTGGGCAGATCTCACATTCTGGATCTCTCATATCAAATGAGGTAACAATACTACCTCTCTGGCTAATCAGCTAACACATGTTAAGTGCTTCCAAGAGTACCAGGCATTTAGGAATGCTGTAAATACCAGTTATCGTTAATATCCACTGTTGGTACGATTCCAGCTATATGGTCTACCTTAATTGCTAAATCCAAAGAGCACTTTTCAGCTTACAACTTACTTGACGCTGTGGACCACTTCCTCCTTCTCAGAACTCTTCATCTGGACTCCAAAGACCATCTTCTCCTGGTTCTCCTCCTATTCGTCTGGCTGCTCTTCCTCAGTCTCCTTCACGGCCTCTTCTTCTCCATTCCCCGCCACCCATACGTCAACTCTCTTTTCTTCCCACTCTTACTCTCTCCTTGGGTGACCATATACACCAACCCATGGCTTAAAACAGCACTTTCTGAGCCTTGTTTGCACAGCTTCACCAAGATTTTGCCATTGCCCACATATCACATGGATTTTTACTTAATATTTCCCTTTCATTGAGCTCACTTGGCCTAAGTGATCATGTCCACAGTATTACAGGTTTGTTGCACAGGTTACAGTTTTCATACAAATTAAACTGCTAGCTATGAAAAACCTCCATTGTTTATCTATGTACCACTCCAAATGATCTCATACTATGCTGTAGGAACAACGGCTTCTGGGCTTCCAGGCGTTGCAGACTCCCGAATCTCTTCAGGCGGGGTTGCATCTCTTGGCTTGTAGACCCTCCCCCATCAACTGCCTCTGAATCTTAACCAAGATGACCCACAAGCCCCTCAAATTCAGTAAGTTCAGAAACAAACATCTTTTTCCTCAAAAACAAATGAAGCCAAGTTCTTTCCTCTTTCTGTATGTGGTTTAATGGTTCATTGATCTATATGCCTCCTGGTTACCCAAACCAGAGGAGTCACACCTAGACTCTTCTGTCTCCCCCAACGTTTGCAACCAACTGGCCGCTAAGTCCTGTCATTCCTACTTCCCCGGGAGATCTAGAACTGGCACACACTCTTCACGCCCAGTGCCACTCCTGCATCCTACCTTCATCGATTCTCCTCTGAGCTACTTTCACAAGCAGTCTCCTAACTGGTGGCCTGCCTTTAATCTTGGCATCCTCTAGAACCTGGATCATCTTACTTAGCAAATTAGCTGCTTAAATGATTCAACAACTCCCCTCATCTTCCGAATGAAGTCCAACCTCCGTACTATGAGCACAGGAGGCCTTTTGTGAATCCATTTCCTTCTTTTCATCTCTAGTCATTCCATGACACACAACCAAGAAGCCAGTCATTCCCAACTGCCTGTCATTCCTAAATAAACTTGCTCCAAAGCCACCTACTACCAACCAGTCCTTAATACTCAATTCCTGGAAGCCTTTCCTGACTTTCCCACTATGACGTTTATTTTTGCACTTCTGTTCTAGAAGCCTGGAGCACCCTGCTCATGTCTCTGACAGCAGTTTTTACACTTAGGTCATCTCGAGTCTAACTCTGATGTACTTATTTGACACCTGTGCTGTTAATATTTTCCTTTCAAATAACTTTTAACTTAGGCATAGACTTGTTTCAACAAAA
Organism: Lepus europaeus; assembly: GCF_033115175.1. Taxonomy (NCBI): domain Eukaryota; kingdom Metazoa; phylum Chordata; class Mammalia; order Lagomorpha; family Leporidae; genus Lepus; species Lepus europaeus. Next base: position 8,059,338 of record NC_084828.1, read on the forward strand.
AAAATCTGTCATCAAGAAATCCTACGTTGAATACAAGAGAATTTTTTCTAACACAAACTAGAATAACTATATTGCCAAAATTAAATATTAAAATAAAGGACTTACGACCTCATTAGTTAAAGTGAATTAGACATTCTGGGGACTCTACTACCGCAAAAAACCTGGACCCTAATTAAAAAAAAACTTTTGATGTTTTGCTGAGCTCACAAGAAATAGGGGAATGCTTAAGGCCACCCTCTGCCTCCAAAAGCAATAAACATCAGATAGGAATTAAACTGGGCAGTCGAGAGCTCCAAGTAGTTGTGCCAAAAGCAGAAGCGCGATCAGGACACTGAGCCAGAAGCCAATGTGGGAACTAATTTAAACTCTGAACGGCAGCCAAAGTCGACACAAATGCTTAAGAAAAGCACCCCCACCCTAGAGTCTCAAGATTCTCACAAAAATCAACCAAATAGCAATTCATAATGAATGATGACCAAGCACAAGAGGTAACAAGTCACCATGAAGAAGAGACAACAACAAAAAGTACTAGAAAGTAATAAATTTTAAGACTTCCTAGGATGCCAGACATAGAGATTGCATTAGAGTCTTCAGAATAGTTATAGGTCTCAAAAACGAGCAAGCAACATGAGAACATGTGGCAATGAAGAATGTCTGGGTACATCTGAAAAAGAACCAAGTGGAACTTTCAAAAATGAAAAATATATTTGTTACAAGTAAAAAAATGGGCTAAAGGGAAGATTAGGCACAGCTGAAGAGAAAATTGGTAAGCAGTAAGGTAATAGCTGATGAGACTACTCAGCACTATAAATTCCAGTGAGGAGACAGGAAGTGAAAAATGTGAAGGATGGTATGTGATTAAGTGACCTGGAGAGAATTTAAATACATATATATCCAGTTAAAGCTCCAGAGAGAATATATAAACGAAGAGATAATATTTAAAGAATTCAGAGCTCAGACTCTTCTAGATTTCACAAAAGAAAATTCAAAATTAGGAAAACACACATACTCAAAATAGTATAGATAAAAAGTCATCTCCAACCAGACTTAGAAATGTAACGATACAACACCAAAGACAGAAAACCCAATGTAGCTAAAAGAAAAAAGTATTCTCTTTAAGAAAGCATGAACAGAGGAGGGTGTTGTGGTGCAGGGGGCTAAACTGCCGCTTGGGACGCCAGCAGCCCATTTCACAGTTCCCGCGATACAGTCCAACCTCTGCCTCTGCTTCTGATCCAGCTCCCTGCTAATGCACCAGGAAGGCAGCCGATAATGGTCCGACTACTGACTGCCCTGCCACCCATTGTGGCCATCTGGGGAGTGAACTAGCAGATCGATCGTGGACCTCTCTCTTTCTCTGCCTCTGCCTCTCTGTAGCTCTTCCTTTTGAATAAGCAAACAAATCTTTAAAAAGAAAAAAAGCATAAACAAAACTGGCAGCAGGCTTTCCATAATAAAGAGTAATTGGGGTCAGCGTTGTGAGACAGCCAGTGAAGCCACCACCTGCAGCACCAGCATCCCATGTGAGTACAGGTTCAAGTCCCCGCTGCTCTACTTCCAATCTGGTTCCCTGCTAATGGCCTGGGAAAGCAGTGGAAGACAAGTCAAGTGCTTGGGCCCCTGAACCCATGTGGGAGACCCGGAAGAAGCTCCTGGCTCCTGGCTTCAGTTCAGCCCTGCTCCAGCCATTTTGGCCATCTGGGGAATGAACCAGCGGATGGAAGACCTCCCTCTGGAAATCTGTCACTCTGTAAATCTTTCAAATAAATAAATAAATCTTAAAAAAACAAAGGTAACTAAAACAATACCATGAACTGATGCCAATAAGCTTAAAATTTTATGATGAAAGGATAAATCCCCAAAACTGACTAGAAAAAATAGAAAAATTGTTAGTCCATTACCATTCAATTGCCATTTATCACTAAACAAAAAGAAAATGATCTGACAGGTTACTAAATTCCATCCAAAACACTTATCATTCCAGTCCAAACTTTCCTAGGGAACAGAAGAGGAACTACTCTCTCACTGTGTAAGGTCAGTGTAACCTCCACACCAAAATCAGACAACACAACCAATAAAGGGAACTGAGGAAGGGCACTGCCATTCCCGCCACCAGCATCTGTATCACAGTGCCAGCTAGAGTCCTAACTACTTCACTTCTGACCCGGCTTCTGCCATTGCACCCAGGAAAGCGGAAGAGGGCAAAGGACTTGGACCCCTGCCAATCAATGTGGGAGACAAGCTAGAGTTCCTGGCTCCTGTCTAGCTGTTGTAGGCATCTGGGGAATGAACCAGCAGATGGAAAATAACCCTCTCTCTCCCTCATCTCTCTTCCTCTCTGTCCCCCTGCCCTTTAAACAAATAAATAAATCTTTTTTTTTTTTAAGGTAAACTATAGGAAAGAAAAGAGACAATAGAAAATCCAAAGGAATTTCCAAAAATATATTAGAAATAATAAAAAAAAAAAGCTAGCAAGTGGATAACTAAAGATCAATATTTCTAAAAAAATTTTATTTACTAACAATAAGTAGAATTTTTAAAACACTACCATCTATATTAGTAACACAATTATTTAAAACATCAAAATGAACATTTAATAAGTGGAAGATATCTTTGCAGAAAATTATAAAACTACTTTAAAAAGACACTGACAAGCTAAATAAATGAAAATACTATATTCTCAAATTGGTAGGTTAACAATCAAAATATTTCAATTCTCTCTGAAACAGATTCTATGATTTCCAATTAAGTCCCAAAGAATTTTTCACATAATGTTAACAAGTTGGTTCTTAAAACAATGAGGATCCAAGAACAGCCGAGATTCAAGTCCTTTCCAGATATCAGGATTTCTGGTAGAAGTACAGTGTTAATAATTAATGGATTGTGTGTAACAACACAGATGTGAAAAGTGACACAGAAAGGCAAGCTGGAAACTGAGCCATGTGTGTAGAAATCATGCATATGAAAGAGATGGTAGAGTGGAGCACCAGCACCCTAACAGTCAAGTAACACGTGGGACAGAGATCAGTGGAGCCTCACAGGGGTAAAAGCCAGTGTGGATCAATACCTCACACCGCACACAAAAACCAATTCCAGATGGATTTGACACTCAAACAAAATAGAGGAGAATGTCTTCATAAACCCAGGACAAGGAAGGCTTTGTTAGATTACATTAAAATTAAGTACTGTTCTCCAAACTACACCATGATGAGTAAAAAGACATGCCACAAACTGGATGAAGATATTTATAATTTATCAACAAAGGATCAGAGTTACCAGTTTATCAATTTTAAAGGACAATTTTAAAAATGAGTAAAAGATATGAGCGCATATTTCATTAAAAGGAGACATAAATGGTTCATAAACATATTAAAATGCTCAATCTCATTAATAATCAAAGAAATGTACATTAAAAACACAATGATGCATCCTTTCATAATCACTACACTGGTGAACAGTAAAAAAAAAAAAAATCTAACAACAGCATTGGACAGGTTGTAGATCAACCATAACTCTTACACACTGACAAATTATGTATACTGAAAAACTGTTAGCCAGAATATAAACTGGTATAATCACTTCAGAAAACAATTTGGCATTATTTTATAAGGCTTCATATTCATAGCTCTTGATTCACCAATACACTTCAAACAGAATAGCCCAACAGTATTCTAACCTTTTTCATTTTGTTCTAAAATCACTCAAAAATGCTTTTAAAAATCACATACTCTTTAAACATAAAGATAACAGCTAAGAAGTTTTCAGCATTAAGTCTAAATAAAATGGATGAACTTCTGGAGTATCATGGTGACATTTTAAAGTAAAACTGCTACACCTTTTACATGTGTATCATCATTAGCACACAATAGATCAAAAATAACTATGCTGATAAAAAAGTGAAATTTCACTGGAAATACATCTTTTTGGAAGTGGATGTGAGAGGGGAGTATGCAGATTAAGAGGCTTACCCTACCACCACAGGCTATGTGGTATCCCTATTTCCCCTGGGAAATTCTTCCATGTAAGATTCCACATGGGGTGTGGTTTCCCTTTCTTAGGTAAAGTGATAATGTGATATTGTGAGAGGGCAGCAGAGAAAGCTGAACTTGCAGGAGGCATCTACCATAGACTTCAGGCATTACCAGTTTTAGGCACAGGAACAAATAGAACTCAATGACCTAGAAACTGATTCATGAACATCACCCGTACCCACATACTCACAGAAGGTTTTCATTACTCTTGGGTTGGGGTTTGGGTGTGTCATACTCCCCAGTGTGAAAATTAGAACATTTCTCACAAATGTATACCAGAAGATATGTACAATAATTTTTATAATAGCAAAACCCAGGAAAAACACAAAATTCCCATCAACAGAATGCAGTCACTGTGTTATATTCACCCATGGAATATTACACAGCAGGGAAAAAATTAATGACTTACATTTATACTATTAATGACTCATATATAACATTGAATGAAACAAGCAAGATTATACCCAGTATGTTTTTTTACTCAAAAACAACAGAAAGCATACAGTACATTGATAAAGAATATATACATTTCTGATTAAATTGTTAATAACAAGGAGTAACACAATTCAGGACAGTAGTCACCTCTGGAAGTAAGCACACTCAATACTGGTCATTTGGACCCTTGAATTAGGTGGTAAATTCACAGGGGTTCATTTTATTGTTTTGATTCACTGCTTGAGTATATGCTAAATATATTTCAATGTTAAATATTACATTAAAGAATTTTTAAGAAACATTCATCATATCAAACACATTTAAATAAATCACCTTACTTGCCACTAGGAAAGTAAACATGACATGGAAATTCTATCTTCACAGCTACCATAGAAACTGACATATATTTGGTACACAATAAATGTTTATTGGAATCAATATTAGAACCATATTAATATTAGAAACAGACTGAGCCAATCAACTGTGAATGATGAATCCACAGACTGACACAGGGCTGGGGCAGAAGCCCAAGTGGCTGCAGGAAAATTCAGTAGCAAGCTAAAGTCATAAGGAAGCTGGTCAGTAAACAGAAAGCAAAAATGCCGAGTCTGATAACATAAAGCATTAGCACGGATGTAAGGAAACGACTATCCTCACTCAATACCAGTGAGGGGGAAAATGGGTGCGACCACTTGGAGAGCTTCTGCAGCACTTGGTTAGTCACACATCCCGGCAAACCAACTACTAACTGTATTTCCCGAGAAACTTCTGAATGTGTGCAAAAGCAAACAGTTAAAGATATTTATTGCAGGACTGTTTTTATAAAAAGAGTCCAAAACTGGAAATAACCTCAAAGTCCATCAATAGGGGAGTATACATAAATGACTGTAAATTACCGTATATTCATACAATGCAGTTCTACACCAGCAATTAACATGAATGAACCAGATAATAACATAATTAGCAATTTATTCAGATAAAAATGTCAAAATGCAATGCTGAGTGAAAAAAAGCAAGTAGCAAAAATACATAGAGTTTCATCCCATTAAAGTTTAAAAAGCAGCAATACTATATAACGCTTATGGATTTACCATTATCAAAGTGTAAAATACACAAGGGAATGATACACAGAAACGCAGTAGCCAGCCCCAGGGAATCAAGGGGAGGAGCTGAGAGTACCTCCAATATCTGCTATTTCTTTTTTTTTTTTTTTTTTAAGAGAACCTGAAGTAAATTTGGTAAAATGATTACATCTGTAAAATCTAAATCATGAATTGGTTAGATCCCCCTCTATATTCTGAAATATTTAAAAAAAAAAAAGGAAAATTAGGCAACAGTTAAAAAAAATCAAGCAGAACAGAGAGAAACAGACACTCAAACGCAGCCTTTAAGCGTGAAGCGCAAACCCGTAAGCAAAACAGATTCGGTCCCTAGTGGGCTTGAGCATTCCTTCCCTACACACCCTTACAATAAACACGATTTTCCTTAGCATTAAATGCAAATTTCTTGCCAAAAAGAATGGGGGAAAAAAGCCCAAATTAGAGCCATTATCTAAGGACACTGCTCTCTACCGTATTTCCCTGACCAAGATGTTGGGCAGCTCCGAACAATTACGTGAACGCCATTAAAAACAAAAACAAAAACAAAAACAAAAACAAAACCAACAAAAAAACCTGCAACTCTAGGAATCCCTAAGCGCTCCCGGCCACGCCAGGGACAGCTGACACGCAGCCGCCCAGCTGGCGCGGGCACGGGCTTTGGAGGAAGTTTGCGACTGCACGAGCCCCCGCAGTCCGCGCGCGGAACAGGCGCGCCACCGCCCGCGGGCGTCTGCGGGACGGAGGCCGAGCCCCGCAGCCGGTGCTTCCCTCGGGCAGGGCGCCCGCGAAAACCGAAACCCCCCACGCCCGCAAGCCCAAACCCGCACGCCGCACGTCACGCACCCCGCAGGCCCCTCGCGCGCCGCACACGCGGGGACGCGCTCGCGCGGGCGGCGCTCCCGGCGGAGGTCGCGTCGGCCAGAGGCGCGAACACGCGCATCCCAGAAGGGGCAGCCGCAGAAAGACCCCCGGGAGGCCTCGGGGTCGCCCACGCGCGGGCCGAGACGCGGGTGCGCGGGCGGCCGAAGCCGGCTGCTCCCACCCCCGCACGGACACCCAGGGCCCCACACCCCGGGACACACCCGCAGGGGCAGACAAAGGCGGCCACACCCCCTCGCGCGCGGGCGCCGCGACCCACGCACACTCCCTCAGCCGGCCCCGTGCGACGGACGCCCGGCGACGCGCACACAGCCACACTCACCACACACCCACGGAGGGGGTGTGGAGGGCCCCGCTCCCCGGGCATCGCGGCGGCAGCGGGACAAGGTGACGCATCCGGGAGCCCTGCCGCACTCACCGGGGCCCGCAGCCCGCGAGCCTCGGACGCGGGCTGCTGCAGCCGCCTCCGCCGCCTCCGACTCTCCACGTCAGCCAGGCGGCGGGCGGGAGCGAGCGAGCGAGCGAGCAGGGCAGCGGCCGGCGGGCGCGGGCGGCAGAACGGTCACGTGGGCTGGCAGCGCGCGTGCGCACTGGCGCCGCGCCGGCCCCTTCCCAGGGCCGCTCCCGCCGGCCCCCGCGCTCGAGCCGGGGCGCCTCGCTCTCTCTCACTCTGTTCACGCGCCCGAGTCGGGGCGCCTCGCTCGCTCGCTCTCTCTCACTCTGTTCACCCGCCCGCGCCCGAGCCGGGGCGCCTCGCTCGCTCTCCCTCACTCTTTCCTATTTACCCGCCCCCACCCGGGACTGCGGCTTCCTGGTCGGCGCTTGCGCAGAGGACGGCGCGTTGAGGTGGCCGCCGAGTTGTCCCCCGGAGCCCTGGTGGGCGCCTGAGGGACCTAAGGTCGAGGGCCGCCCCCGCCCGGGCTTCGAATGAGAACCGGGACGGGGCCCGGCGTGGGCGTGGGCGTGGGCGCGGGTCCCTGTGGCCGAGCTTGCGGAGCCGGACCTTCGGCCCGGCCAGCGCCTGCCCGGGTGGCCGCGCGAGCCCGCGAGCCCTGTGAGCGCGCGGCCGCTCCCGTGCGCCGCAGAGGCCGTGCCCGGAGCAAAGCGATGAGGTTCTGATCGACCTGTGGTGAGGGGCAGCACATCTCTGACGACGGTTGTGTTCCTTTCCCGCAGGTGGACTAGAGCCACAGGGAAAATGGTGGAAAATTCACCGTCGCCACTGCCAGAAAGAGCGATCTATGGTTTTGTTCTGTTCTTAAGCTCCCAGTTTGGCTTCAGTAAGTACTGCCCTGAGGGATGGCCAAGGGCTTTTTCTGGTGTTCCAGGACGAGGAAATCGTGCATTTGTTGTTAGGGTGCGCGGACGGGAGCTGTTGCTTCTTCCTATTTGTGTCTCTTTTCCACAAAGCCGGAAGGGAAGCCATCTTCGTCCAGAATATTCCATGTCCCAGCACTGTTCTAAAAGATCTAATCGCAGCACGTGTTTATGCAGCGCCAGACAGGTGACAAACCTGGTCCCTGCCCTCCAGAAGGTCGTGGTCTTGTGGGTGAGACAGAGGAGTAAATTAATACGATTAGCCGGCGCCGCGGCTCACTAGGTTAATCCACCGCCTTGCGGCGCCGGCACACCGGGTTCTAGCCCCGGTCGGGGCACGTATCCTGTCCCGGTTGCCCCTCTTCCAGGCCAGCTCTCTGCTGTGGCCAGGGAGTGCAGTGGAGGATGGCCCACGTGCTTGGGCCCTGCACCCCATGGGAGACCAGGAGAAGCACCTGGCTCCTGCCATCGGATCAGCGCGGTGCGCCGGCCGCAGCGCGCTACCGCGGCGGCCATTGGAGGGTGAACCAACGGCAAAAGGAAGACCTTTCTCTCTGTCTCTCTCTCACTGTCCACTCTGCCTGTCAAAAAAAAAAAAAAAAGTAAAAAAAAAATTAATATGATTAATGTCAGCGTGGTGCGTGCTGGGGAGCACAGAGGGGACTTCAGTCAAGCCTTCCCCGGGGGTGGGGCACATGGAGAGTTCTGGGATGAGGCCTGAGAGGGTTTGGAAGTGATGCTCCGGGCAGGCGTGCGGAAGCTGGGGAGTGCAGAGAGTTAGGCCGTGTTGGGTTGGACGATGTGCCTTTAACCTCCTGGATTTTACTTAATCCCTGGAATGTTCCATTTCACTCCTACGAATAAACTGGTGCTCACAGAGACACAGATGCTCAGAGTTGCACAGCAGGCCCCAGGTCTCTCCCCAAGAGGATTTGGGAATTATGAGGCAAGCAAGAGGGAGAAACTTGGGTGTTCCCAATCCAACTTTGTGGAAACCAGAAAGGTAGGGGAATGGTAGTTTTTCTAAACCCTTACTGAAAAACACCTCCCTGCACCATCAGTACAGCTTATACATGGCTCTCATGGCCCAGCCTGTGAGGGAAGAATTTAAAACTCGGTCCCAGTTTGAACGCCACAGATTCACTGTGTCACCTGGGCCTGCTTACTTCTTTGAGAGAGTGGTTACTGAATGCTTATTATGCATAAGACGGGCCTATGAGGAAGTGCTAGTGTTGCTGGCCTCATATTAGAGGTGAGAATACTGGACTTTGAGTACCTTACTTAAGGTCACAAAGGTAGTAGATGAAAGAGTGGGAATTTGAACCCAGACTCATGGGCTGACTTCACTCTGCTTGCTGCCTCTTACGGCTAGTGTAAGGATTAGCTGGGGTAATGTATGTAAAGCCCTTAAAACAGTGCTTGGAGACAACACGCATGCAATAAGTGTTAGCTGCTGCTGTTACTGTATTTGTAAATCCTCTTCAAAGAATATTGCAGAGTATAAACCATACAAATAAGGAAAAGCAATGATTTTTAGACTTAAGTCCCTCATGCGAACAACCAAAAATTAATTCAGGTATTTATTGAGTGCTCACTGTATGTCTGGCCCTGTTACAGGCCAGTGGAGTTTTCATTTTGAAAGGGGAGACAGCCAGTGTCAGAGGCTAAGATGTGCTATGGGGAGAAATTCTGCAAGGGAAAGGAGGGTGGGAGGGGAAGGAGGTGCTACTAATGTGCTCCTGTGTCATCTTTTGTTTCTGATTCACTAGCCCTTGTCCCAGTGGAGTGGAAATAACTGATATACATATCTGTTCACTTTTAGAGAGTACAGAGAGGGCAGAAACTATTTATTTTGGATTCACTATTTAAAAAAAAATATTTATTTATTTGAAGGTTTAGTTACCGATAGACAGAGGTTTTCTGTCTGTTGGTTCACTCCCCAAATGGCTGCAATGGGTGGGGCTGGGCCAGGCCTACCAGGAGCTTCTTCCAGGTCTCCCATATGGGTGCAGGGGCCCAAGCACTTGGCCATCTTCCACTGCTTTCCCAGGTGCATCAGCAGGAAGCTGGATTGGAAGTGGAGCAGCTGGAACTCAAACCAGCACCCATAGGGGATGCTGGCATTGCAGGCAGCAGCTTTACCCACAACACTGGCCCCTTGGTTTCACTATTGAATCTCACACTCCTGACAGAGTTCTGTAATATATACTTGTCAAGGAAAAAAATTGATCGATCATCATTGATGTAGGTGTTTTGAAATTTTGCTGTGCTACAGAAATTTTTTTTTTATTTGACAGGTAGAGTCATAGACAGTGAGAGACAGAGAGAAAGGTCTTGCTTCCATTGGTTCACCCCCCAAATGGCCGCCACGGCCGGCGCTATACCGATCTGAAGCCAGGAGCCAGGTGCTTCCTCCTGGTCTCCCAAGCGGCTGCAGGGCCCAAGCACTTGGGCCATCCTCCACTGCCCTCCTGGGCCACAGCAGAGAGCTGGAGTGGAAGAGGAGCAACCAGGACTAGAACCCGGCACCCATATGGGATGCTGGCGCCACAAGGTGGAGGATTACCCAAGTGAGCCACAGCGCCAGCCCTACAGAAATGTTTTTTTAAACGTCCTAGTATTAAGATAATTACGATGAATGTTAGAAGTACAGATAAGGAGCCAGAAGAATTGAAAGAAGCAAAAAGCTATTCTGAATGAATCAGGGCCCCTTAAAGGAACCCTTTTATTTTATCTGACCTTCTGAGATTGGATGCATGCCTTACTTTCCTCCTCTTTGTCTCTCTTCTGCAGTACTTTATCTCGTGTGGGCTTTTATTCCTGAATCTTGGCTAAACTCATTAGGCCTGACCTATTGGCCTCAAAAGTAAGTCTAACATATATATAAAACATATTTTGTACATAGTTTACATGTATAATATTAAATGTATTTATATGTGGAGGTATTACATGTTTAAACATAGATACATTTAATATATATTTAAACATTCTTAAGAGACAGAGCTTCCTGGAATGCCTGCAACAGCCAGGGCAGTGGGGGAGGGAGTGAGGTCAAGTATAGAGCTGGGAGCACAATGCAAGTCTCCCAGCATGGTGGTAGGGACCCAGGTCCTGGGGCATCAGTCCCCCGTGTGGTGGTAGGGACCCAGGTCCTGGGGCATCAGTCCCCCTCATGGTGGTAGGGACCCAGGTCCTGGGGCGTTAGTCCCCCGTGTGGTGGTAGGGACCCAGGTCCTGGGGCATCAGTCCCCCTCATGATGGTAGGGACCCAGGTCCTGGGGCATCAGTCCCCCGCATGGTGGTAGGGACCCAGGTCCTGGGGCGTTAGTCCCCCTCATGGTGGTAGGGACCCAGGTCCTGGGGCGTTAGTCCCCCGTGTGGTGGTAGGGACCCAGGTCCTGGGGCATCAGTCCCCCATGTGGTGGTAGGGACCCAGGTCCTGGGGCATCAGTCCCCCGTGTGGTGGTAGGGACCCAGGTCCTGGGGCATCAGTCCCCCTCATGGTGGTAGGGACCCAGGTCCTGGGGCATTAGTCCCCCGTGTGGTGGTAGGGACCCAGGTCCTGGGGCATCAGTCCCCCGTGTGGTGGTAGGGACCCAGGTCCTGGGGCATCAGTCCCCCTCATGGTGGTAGGGACCCAGGTCCTGGGGCGTTAGTCCCCCGTGTGGTGGTAGGGTCCCAGGTCCTGGGGCATCAGTCCCCCTCATGGTAGTAGGGACCCAGGTCCTGGGGCATCAGTCCCCCTCATGGTAGTAGGGACCCAGGTCCTGGGGCATTAGTCCCCCGTGTGGTGGTAAGGACCCAGGTCCTGGGGCATCAGTCCCCCGTGTGGTGGTAGGGACCCAGGTCCTGGGGCATCAGTCCCCCGCATGGTGGTAGGGACCCAGGTCCTGGGGCATTAGTCCCCCTCATGGTGGTAGGGACCCAGGTCCTGGGGCGTCAGTCCCCCGTGTGGTGGTAGGGACCCAGGTCCTGGGGCATCAGTCCCCCGTGTGGTGGTAGGGACCCAGGTCCTGGGGCATTAGTCCCCGTGTGGTGGTAGGGACCCAGGTCCTGGGGCGTCAGTCCCCCTCATGGTGGTAGGGACCCAGGTCCTGGGGCATCAGTCCCCCTCATGGTGGTAGGGACCCAGGTCCTGGGGCATCAGTCCCCCGTGTGGTGGTAGGGACCCAGGTCCTGGGGCATCAGTCCCCCTCATGGTAGTAGGGACCCAGGTCCTGGGGCATCAGTCCCCCTCATGGTGGTAGGGACCCAGGTCCTGGGGCATCAGTCCCCCTCATGGTAGTAGGGACCCAGGTCCTGGGGCATCAGTCCCCCTCATGGTAGTAGGGACCCAGGTCCTGGGGCATCAGTCCCCCTCATGGTGGTAGGGACCCAGGTCCTGGAGCATTAGTCCCCCGTGTGGTGGTAGGGACCCAGGTCCTGGGGCATTAGTCCCCCTCATGGTGGTAGGGACCCAGGTCCTGGGGCGTTAGTCCCCCGTGTGGTGGTAGGGACCCAGGTCCTGGGGCATCAGTCCCCCTCATGGTAGTAGGGACCCAGGTCCTGGGGCGTCAGTCCCCCGTGTGGTGGTAGGGACCCAGGTCCTGGGGCATCAGTCCCCCGTGTGGTGGTAGGGACCCAGGTCCTGGGGCATTAGTCCCCCGTGTGGTGGTAGGGTCCCAGATACTAAGGCATCAGTCTCCTGCATGGTGGTAGGGACCCAGGTCCTGCTGCATTAGCAGGAAGCTGATTCAGGAGCCAGAGCCGACACTGAACCCAGGTACTCCAACATAGGATGCACAAGTTTTAAACCATGGCTTAACTGCTAGGTGAAATGCCCACCCCTTCATATGTTTATTTAAATAAGAGAATAGCGAAGGTGTTCAGAAGGATCATATTTTTAAATGCATGAATGGTTTGAAAAGCTTTTTAAAGATATTATTGATACACTGCTAATTAAAGATGGTAGGGTAAGCACATGTTTATCTCCATTTCCTCCCCAAATTTTTGCTAAACTGATCCTGTTTTTTAAAATTAAGGTCCCACAGCAACAAAGGCTAAGATAGTAGATAAGAGGTATCAACAAAATTTTGGAAAACAGATTGAGATAGGTAATTGTGACTGAATTTGTTTCTGCTTTTTCCACATGGCTGAAGTAGGGAACTTCAGAATGGCTCAGACATTGAAGGTACCAGATGCCTCTTTAACGTGGTCATTTTGAGTTGGACTCAAAACATGTTAACATTAGAGGTCAGATCTCCTCCTCTCAGTCCTCAAAGTTAGGGCTCCGACCCTGCCATCCCCTGCAGAAAACTGGAGCTTTTCTCTCCCTGGAACAGTTGAGTGAGGATCTCTTCTGGGGGTCTCTAGAGCTTTGTGTGGACATGGGTCACCCCACTGAAAATGGGACTAGTGAGAATCTGCATGACCAAGTGGTGAAGTCCCACCTTAACGCCTCCCCTCACTAGGCGTCCAGCCTCTTGTCACCCTTCTCCCAGATCACAGGGGAAGATGGGAAGGTTCGTTCTTAGGACGCTGACCAGTCAAAAAACAAAAACAAAAAGATCTATGATTTGTGACAATTGGAGGACTCCAGTGAAGTGGGCAAGGTCTCTGATAATTGGTCATCTCCTCATGTACGCACAGTGCTTTCAAGTGGCTTGTCAACTCTTCATTTTAAAATATGAATAGACTGCCTGTAAGTTACCCAGTTGTTGAGAAAAGTCTCTATCAAGAAATACAGAAGAAAAAAGGAGAAATGCAGGGGCCAGCGCTGTGGTGCTGTGGGTTAATGCCCTGGCATGAAGCACCAGCATCCCATATGGGCACCAGTTTGAGACCCAGCTGCTCCACTTCCGATCCAGCTCTCTGCTGTGGCCTGGGAAAGCAGAAGATGGCCCAAGTGCTTGGGCCCCTGCACCCGCGTGAGAGACCCTGAAGAAGCTCCTGGCTCCTGGCTTTGGATTTTTTTTTTTTTTTTAAGATTTATTTATTTGTTTGAAAGTCAGTTACACAGAGAGAGAGAGAAAGAAAGGTCTTCTATCCAATGGTTCACTCCCCAGTTGGCCACAACAGTCAGAGCTGCACCGATCTGAAGCCAGGAGCTGCTTCTGGGTCTCCCACGCAAGTGCAAGAGCTCAAGGACTTGGGCCATCTTCTGCTATCCCAGGCTATAGCAGAGAGCTGGATGGGAAGTGGAGCAGCCGGATCTCGAACTGGCACCCATATGGGATGCCAGCGCTTCAGGTCAGGGCATTAACCCGCTGTGGCAGAGTGCTGGCAAGCTTTTAATGTAAAATACTCAGAGAAGATTATAACTTCGAAATGAACAGAATACTATACAGAGTTCGGCCGGCGCCAGGGCTCACTAGGCTAATCCTCCGCCTTGTGGCGCCGGCACACCGGGTTCTAGTCCCGGTCGGGGCACCGATCCTGTCCCGGTTGCCCCTCTTCCAGGCCAGCTCTCTGCTGTGGCCAGGGAGTGCAGTGGAGGATGGCCCAAGTGCTTGGGCCCTGCACCCCATGGGAGACCAGGAGAAGCACCTGGCTCCTGCCATCGGATCAGCGCGGTGCGCCGGCCGCATCGCGCCTACCGCGGCGGCCATTGGAGGGTGAACCAACGGCAAAAGGAAGACCTTTCTCTCTGTCTCTCTCTCACTGTCCACTCTGCCTGTCAAAAATTTAAAAAAAATAATAATAATAAAAATTAAAAAAATTAAAAAAAAAAGAATACTATACAGAGTTCAAGAATACAAATGTTCAAGGAGTTACTTTATTATAAAGATAATAAAATTTTTTACGATTTATTTATTTGAAAGAGTTACAGAAACAGGGGAAGAGAGGGAGAGAGAGCGCTTCCATCCACTGCTTCACTCCCCAGGTGACCACAAAAGCCAGGGGTGGGCCAGACTGAAACCGGGATCCAGGAATTTCATCTGGGTCTCCCACATGGTCCCTGTCTGGGTGGCAGGGACCCAGACATTTGGGCTGTCTTCTCCTGCTTTTCCCAGGCCATTGTCAGGGAGCTGGATCAGAAGTGGACCAACTGGGACACAAACTGGGGCCTGTATGGGAGGCTGATGTCACAGGTGGCACCTTTACCTGCTATACCACAACGCTGGACTGCAAAACTAAAATTTTTAATTGAAATGATTGACAATAAACAACACAGTGGAAAACAGAGAAAAGTATAATAAAGTGCGTTAAAAGTCCCAGAAAATAGGGCAGACATTTGGCCTGGCCCTTGGAGTGCCTGCAGTGCCGCATCAGGTTACCTGGGTTCAGTTCCTGGCTGTGGTGAATGATTCTGGCTGTCTGCGAATGCGGATCCCGGAGGCAGTGGTGATAGCTAAAACATCTGGATTCCTGCCGCCCTCATGGGAGACCTGGAGTCCGTTCCCAGCTGCACTTCTGGCTATTGCAGGCATTTGAGTACTGAACCAGTGCATGGGTGTGTTCTCTTCCTGCTTCCCTCTCTGTCCCTCCCTCTCCTCATCCCTCCCTCCCTCTCAAATAAATAAATACATAAATAAAAAAGTTCCAGGGGTCAGCGCTGTGGCGTAGCAGGTAAAGCTGCCGCCTGCAGTGCCCACATCCCATATGGGTGCCAGTTCAAGTCCTAGCTGCTCCACTTTTGATCCAGCTCCTTGCTAATGCTTCTGGGAAAGCAGCTGAAGATGGTCCAAGTCCTTGGGCCTCTGCACCCACGTGGGAGACCTGGAAGAAGCTTCTGGCTTCAGCTCAGCCCAGCTCCGGCCATTGTGGCCATTTAGAGAGCCAACCAATTTTGGATGGAAGATATCTCTCTTTCACTCACTCTGCCTCTGCATCTCTGTAACTCTGCCTTTCAAATAAATGAACCTTTAAAAAAAAAAAAAAGTTCCAGAAAGAGAAAGCCATAGGGAAAAAATTATTAAAGAAACAATGTACTCAGTAAAACTTGGCAAGATTGAACACTCATTGTATTTAACTGTGTTGAGAACTGTAGGAATCCTATCAGAGAATTTGAGCTTGAGTATTGTTAGAAGCATGGAAAAATCAAACAGACAAAAAGATGTAATTACTACTTCCAGAAAAAACAAAAAATATAAGAAAGTGTGCAATGTGGGGCTGGCAGTGTGGCACAGTGGATTAAGCTGGCACCTTTGTGCCTGGGAAGGCAGTAAAAGATTTCCCAAATGCTTGTCCCCTTCTACCCCTATGGAGACCCGGAGGAGTTCTGGGCTTCCAGCTTCAGCCAGGCCCAGCGGCGGCCATTGCAGCTGTTGGAGAGTGAACCAGTGGATGGAAGACTCTCTATTGCTATCACTCTCACTATATCTATCCTTATGGCTGTCTCTATCTTTGTCTCTCTTTCTGTCAATAACTCTTTCAAATAAAAACTCTCTCTAAAACCAAAAATAAGATGTATAAAGCTAAGATTCTCTGTGGTAAACGTTGTTTATATAGTCACGATAATTTTTAACAACTGCTGACCTAACCAGAAATTGTAAGTACAGAAGACATAGGAGGAAGTAAATTCCCTATTGTCTTATTAGGAAATGTAGAGAAAATGAAACAGAAAAAGCCACAAAATAATAGTAGCACATTATGTAGAAATTAGGAAGTTAAGTATCAGAAGCAATAGCCCAGGTAATGAAAGTGTCCCTTCCTGGGGAATAAGACTTCCAGACAGGGACAAGTGGGATAGGAAACTGCAGCTATTCATTATGTACCTTGAAGAATTGTCTATCATGAGCAAGTATTACTTGAAATAAAATTAAATATCATGTTTTATGATTGACTATTGAGAATTGCAACTTTTTAAGGTACCCATTCCATACTATAATCTCTTCTGCAGATACTGGGCAGTCGCATTGCCTGTCTACCTCTTGATTACTATAGTCATTGGTTATGTACTCTTGTTTGGCGTTAACATGATGAGCACCTCTCCGCTCAACTCCATTCATACAATCACAGGTAAGTTTATGTAAAAGGAAAGTGCTGGGGAAATGAACAGCTGGGGTATTGCCCTTTTATCCAGAAAAGCACCCAAGATTGCAGGACACACATTGGGACAATGAAAAGAACCTAGGAGAAGTAAGTACAGAATTACACAAAAGGAAATATTGGAGCTGGTGTTGTGACATGATGGGTTAAGCCACCACCTGTGGTGCCAGCATCCCATGTGGGCTCTGGTTCGAGTTCCAGCTGCTCCACTTCTGCTCCAGCTCCCTGCTAATATGCCTGGGAAAACAGCAGAAGATGGCCCCAAGTCCTTGGACCCTGGCCACCCATGTGGGAGACACAGAAGAAACTCCTGGCTTCAGACCTGCGCTGCTCCAAGTGTTGTGGCCATTTGGGGTGTGAACCAGTAGGTGGAAGATCTCTGTGTGTCTCACCCTCTCTGTAAAACTCCTTTTCTTTCTTTCTTTCTTTTTTTTTTTTTTAAGGTGTAATTTATTTATTTATTTTAAAGCCAGAGTTACACAGAGAGATCTTCCATCTGCTGAGTCACTCCCCAAATAGCTGTAATGGTCAGAGCTTGGCTGGTCTGAAGCCAGGAGCTTCTTCTGGGTCTCCCACATGGACCACATGGGTGCAGGGGTCCAAGGACTTGGGCTATATTCCTTTGCTGTGCCAGGCACATGGACAGGGGGCTGGGTCAGAAGTGAAGCAGCAGGTACTCGAACCAGCACCCATATGGGATGCTGGCACTGCAGGCTTTACCCACTGTGCCATAGCACTGTCCTCAGAACTCTGTCTTTCAAATACATAAAAATCTTTAAAAAAAAAATAAAAAGAAATACATGAAGAATATAAGCTCTGATTAATGTGCACCAGGTCTATTCGTGGAAGACAGAAATCCTAATGAATTATAGCACTAGTTAACAGATACATTGTCCCATACAAATTTCATTCTCAGCCGCTTTGAGAGAGGCATCTTTTATCCTACGCAGGCCCTGTCACTCAAGGGGCAGCATCAGGTCCCTGCACACCCTCTTCAGGAGGATCACATGTGCACCTGATCCCAGCTGACTGCAGAGAAGAGCCACAGCACATTTTTGTGGCTTTTTTTTTTTAACATTTTTTTCAGTTCAAGTCTAGTTATTAAAATAAACTGATTCTTGAGCTTGTTTAGGTTCTGGGAAGTAAAGTTTTTAAGTTACTGGTATGATTTTTCAAGTTTCAAAAACCTTTACTCATAAGCCAATACAATATATTTTGGAAAACCAATTATAGTTTATATTTAAATTTCTTTCCTGATAACCTACTCTATGTATTTCCTGCATTCTTGACTTACAGTAACCACATGGATAATTTATGCAAAAATGAAATTGTTTACATGAATATTTGGGCCAAATGATTCAGTAGTTTGTGATGTTGACTTAAATACATTATTAAGATCTGGATATAATTCTGTCCCTGTCAGAAACATGCAATTGAGGCTAATCATCCTTGTACAATTAAAAGAAATACTAATTTCTTTCCAAGTTAGAGATGAGAAACTTACTTTGCTGATTACACTGTTATTTTAATTGGGCCATTTCTTCTAAAGAGAGAATTAAATAATCACTTAATTATATTAAACAAAAGTGTTATTCTCCAAACATCAGCCAGGTAAGCTATATGAGGGGTCTCTATCAGCCACAGAGATGAAAAGAAACTGCATTTATAAACAGAGCTTTTTATTCTTTTCTCACAGATAACTATGCTAAAAATCAGCAGCAGAAGAAATACCAAGCAGAGGCCATCCCAGCACTGAGAGATGTTCCTATTAGTGAAGTAAACCGAATGTTCTTTCTTTCAGCCAAAGAACCTTATACTAAAAACTGAATCGAGTGTGAACAGATGAACATCAAGTAAATGCATCATAAGTTCCTAACATAGTAATTTTGACCATAATTATTTTGACTATCTCTCACTAATACTTGGTATTGAGATATAAAAAGATGCAAGTTGATCTTCTCTTAGATTAAGCTCAATTACTGCTGTAAGTGTTCTCAATATTAGTAATTAATGGATAGAATAAATAAAACACACACTACCATATAGCAGACTTTAAAAAAAAAAAAAAAAACACGGGTCAGTATAATCAAGAATCCCCTCCACGGATGCATTTGTCCTGTGATTTGCAAAGGACCACTGTGTCCTTCCTCCTGGTTGGCCTGAGGGACCCAGAATTCAACGTTAGACTTGGGGGAAGGGTACGCTTTATATTTTCACTATCAGATTCTTGTCAGGCACAGATATTTATTTAGTACTTATTACTATTTTTCTGGCACTGAAGGTGTAGTAAGATTCTTAGAGAACTTAAATTTTAGAGGCAGAGGTTGAAACAGACTAAGAAAATGTTCTTTGTAATGAGTACCATGCAGAGAATTCAGATGGTCTAACGCTCTAGAAAGTAGGAGAGCTACTATAGATTGGATGGTCAAGGGAGGCACCTCAGAGGCAGTTGAGATTCAGAACTGAGTAACAGAAAAAGAAGCTGGTCATGTAAAGACTGGGGGAGGGGCAGGGTAAACTTCTGTGAGGCAGGTGGGGCTGAGGTGAGAAGGAGTGTGGAGGGTTCTCAGAGCAGAGAGACGACGGCCAGCGGTAGTCCAGAGCTGGACGAAGGGACATGGTCTGAGATGCTCCGAGAGAGACCAGACCTCATGGTTTTGCCAGTCAGGGTAGGGAGTTGAGGTTTAAGTGTAAGTGGTAAGTGATGAGTGTGAGGCACCTTAGGTATGAGCTGTTGAGAGTCTGTAAGGAAAGCAGTGACATGGCCTGATGTGTGTATTTTAGAGGTCACTCTGACTGATGGGTGAATAGATTTGGGAGGGTGGAGTGGGAGGGTGGGTAGAGGTTGGCAGTGGAACCTGAGTATGAAAGTAAGGAGACAATTGATTGCCTTACTGCAGGCAAGAAATGATGACTGCATAGACCAGGGTGGTGGCAGTGGAGTTGTGGAGGAGGGGAGAGCTTTGCAGCATTTGCTGGAGACTTACTAACTGACTGGGTACACGGACCTGAGTGTGCAGGCCGGCAGGGTTGACAGAAAATGCGATCAGGGGTCATTCCCAGATCTTTGCGGAGTCGGGAACTTATAGATGACTTTTATTGACTTGGAGAAGTACAGTTGGGATTGGTGGATTTGGTAAATGAATGTTTGAATGGTATTGCCTTATTAATATTGGGATGTATCCAGCCTAACAATAGGATGCACTTAGGTGGCAATGAGGTTCATATATATATTTAACTTAACAAAGGTATGCGCACAGTTAACCAGTAAAACCAAATCCAAATGTAGCACTGGACAAGGCCCTGTAACTTACAGCACCCTAAATCTCTATACTACTCTGGCTTGAGTTTTCCTTTGAGGTGTGCACACGTGCATATATTTACAACACAGGACTCGAGTCACACATTTTAATTTATACAAGTTTATACCTTCTGTGCAAAAGTAATTTTAAGTGGTTAAGAAAATAGGGATTTCCATTTCCGTAAGCACATATGTCCCATGACGGGCATCTGCCATTGCTTTGCTGTATTGCATGATGAGAGCATGTCATCACACTTAAGAGGGGTTCAAGGGAGCCAGCAAACTCCATCATATAAAGAATCATAAATAAACCTTGGTCTACTCATGCAGTGGATCATAAGGGAGCTTTGAAAGTGCATGGAAATGCATATTATGAAAAGCTGCATGGATTTTCCAAAATTTTTATACCAAAATAAACATTTTTTAAAATTTTTATTTATTTGAAATGCAGAGTCACAGAGAGAGGGAGGACAGAGTTCTTCCATCTGTTGGTTCATTCCCCACATGGCCCTCCCACAGCTAGGCCAATAAAAAGCCAGGAGCTTCTTCCTGGTCTCCCACTATGGGTGCAGGGGCCCACGGACTTGGGCCATCTTCCACTGCTTTCCCAGGCCATAGCAGAGAGCTGGATCGGAAGAGGAGCAGCTGGAAGGCAAACCAGTGCCCATATGGGATGCTGGGATTACAGGCCGGGACTTTAATGTGATGTGCCACAGTGCCAGCCCCCAGCATGAATACCTTTAGTTTCTTTTTTCCATCAGCTTTTTGAAGGACCCTCATTTACAGTCATGCAAACAAGAATGAAGTACCTCTACCTTACAACATGAATGAAGAGCACAAATCGATTGTTGAGCCAAAAGAGTATATACTGTATGATTCCATGAAGTTCAAAACTGACCTATGATGCCAAGTATTAGACTAGAGGTTACCTGTGGAGGGGGCACTAACTAAGGGAAGGCATGAGGGAGTCTGCTGGGGAGCGGGAGGTGCCCTGTCCCTTGATCTGCCTGGTGGTTACCTGGGCATGGAACATGGTTTAAAAGGACAGAAACAATGCCTATATCCACCCCATTAGTTGGTTTGTTTTTGTTTTTGTTTTGAGAGGCAGAGCTACAGAGGGGGAGAGGCAGAGAGAGAGGTTCCCCCATCTGCTAGTTCACTTGAAATGGCCACGACAGCTGGAGCTGGACCGATCTGAAGCCAGTAGCGTTTTCCGGGTCTCCTACGGGGGCCTCCTACAGAGGCCCAAGCACTTGGGCCATCTCCCACTGCTTTCCCAGGACATCAGCAAGGAGCTAGATCAGAAATGGAGCAGCCCAGACATGAACTGGTGCCCATATGGGATGCTGGCATCGCAGGTGAGGCTCAACTACTATGCCACAGTGCCAGCTCTGCCCCACCCTCTCCCACCCCCTGCCGGAAGTTTTGATTCATTGATCTGGAGTGGGGCCCAGGCAGGGTTGTTCTCTGCTGTCTCCCAGATGCTCCTAACAATGCAGCCAAGGTTGTGAATGACTGCCTACCCGAGTTTAGCTGCCCTGAGCCAGAGGTCAAGCCGGGCAGTGGCTGTCCACAATGGAAGAGAAGGGCAGCAGTTCGCAGTCCCCCTCCCGTCTCCAGGAAGCTCCCTAGGAGCTCCCTGTCCTAGGGCCAGTGAAGCGCCTCGGTTCTGAAATGGGTCAGGATAGAACCTTACGTAACTAGTGCCGCACTGCATTTTGAACCTCAGAGTAACTAATGTGCTGTTTTCCAGCCACATTGTTCTTGTGGTTCAGAAAAGTTGCACCAGTGTTTCTCAAACTGGCTGCAGTTCTTTGAGGGTCATGATCAATTGTGTGTAAGGATTCTCTACCTGTTTTTTTTTTTTTTTTTTAAAACTCAGAATCCCTTTATCCTTGGAAAGAGCCCCAAAGAGATTTTATGTATAAAGTTGTTTAGAAATATTTACTTGTAAATAATAAAGCTGTTACTTTTCTGTTCTAAAGCTGAGGGACAGGTGTGTAGCCTAGCAGTTAGCACACTTGCCTGAGTTTGATTCCCATCTCCATCTCCTGATTCCAGCTTCTGCTAACGCAGACCCTGGGAGGCAGCAGGTGATGGCTCAGGTAGTTGGGTCCCTGCCACCCACATGGGAGACCTGGATTGAGTTCTTGGTCCCCAGCTTGAGCTTGGCCCAGCTGGAGCTGTTGCCAGCATTTGAGGAGTAAACCAGTGGATGGGAGATGCATTCTGTGTGTGTATGTCTCAGACCCTCAAATAAATAATTTTTTTTAAATTTTAATTTGATCATCACATTCTAATCAGATAAAGATAGTTTCTGTTTTATAAACATTTAACCTGAATTATTACTATATAATCTTATTCCAAAAATATAGTGAAATTTAACATATATATTTCATGAAAAACAGCTATATTTTTCTTTTTTTCTTTTTTTTTTTTAATTTATTTTTTTGACAGGCAGAGTGGACAGTGAGAGAGAGACAGAGAGAAAGGTCTTCCTTTTGCCGTTGGTTCACCCTCCAATGGCCGCCGTGGCCAGCGTGCTGCGGCTGGCGCACCGCGCTGATCCGATGGCAGGATCCAGGTGCTTCTCCTGGTCTCCCATGGGGTGCAGGGCCCAAGCACTTGGGCCATCCTCCACTGCATTCCCTGGCCACAGCAGAGAGCTGGCCTGGAAGAGGGGCAACTGGGACAGAATCCGGTGCCCCGACCGGGACTAGAACCCGGTGTGCCGGCGCCACAAGGCGGAGGATTAGCCTAGTGAGCCGCGGCGCCGGCCCTATATTTTTCAAAACAAAAAAAAAAGTACTGAGACAAGTAGAATTGCTTTACATTTTTGCAAATCTCTTCACTATCTAGCTTAGTGGAAGACAGCTTGTACTCGTATCTCCTTCTGCATTGGATCTGTTATGTCACCACACAACACAAAGCCTCTGGAAGACTCCATTGCGTACTCATGAGAACAAGAATGAGGAAGACAGCTGTCACCTTAATACTGTGAAAATGGTTTTGATCTGTAGCCCCGATAGGGAATTTCTGGGTCCTGGATTTTAAGAAGCACCAGCCTGTGTGTGTGACTGCTTTGACTAGACATGTCCTGTGGCTGCACCCTCTGTTCCACTTCTTCTTCAGCTGCTGATGCCCAAGACAGTTCCCCTGAGGTTTGACCACATCCACCCATGCCACTGCTTCTTGTCACATACACTGGAAGGAGGGGGGTTAATAGCTGTGGGACCACTGGAGCCGGATGTGGGGCAGGCATCAGGATAAACACATCCTTCGCCATCCCCCAAGGAGACGATTCTGAGCTCTGTGCCTTGAGCTCGGTTGCCATGGTGGTGGGGACCTTGGTCACATGCCTGTGCTGGCTTGTCTGTCAGCTCTGTTGCATTCCCTCTGCTACTCGCTCCTGTGTGCTGTGGCCATTTTCCCAGTTAACTGCCTACTCACAGACCTTTACCATAGCCCTACTCTGGGGGCAACTGTAGACGCAATGTTTTATTTTGTGTAAAAATGAGCTTCAGTTATAGGTTTGTGGTACATAATGCATTTCCCTGCTGCATATCCTAAGTTAAGAAAAAATTTGAAGACACTGTTTTGCAGTGAGCCCAAATAATAGCATAAAATACTCCAAATAGAAAAAAATCAGTAATATTAAAATGTTCCAAGTGAACCCCCTGCAGTGCTGAAACCCTTTGGGAAAACTAAATTACAAATCCAAATAGGAAACCACCTACTGAATAGCCAACAGGGTTCAAATCCCAAATCTGCCCTTGCTAACTTCTGAACGTGCCCTGTTTGAATGAGGATTTCGTGAGAATGGTGACTCTCCTCAAGCAATTGACCCAACCCAAAATATCTAGTGCGCCCCAATTTTTTAAAGCACCATTAAGACCACATAAGAATGACATAATGGGGCCCTTGTGGCATGGCAAGTTAAGCCACTGCCAGCATTATTACCAGTACTGGTTCCAGTCACAGCTGCTCCACTTTGGGTCTAGCTCACTGCTAATGTGCCTGGGAAGGCAGTGGGAGATGGCCCAAGTATTTGGGCCTCTGCCACCCAAATGGGAGATCCAGGTGGAGTTCCTGACACCTAGCCCAGCTAGGGCCAATGTGGCTATTTGAGGAGAAAACCAGCAGAGGAAAGATCTGTCCCCTCTCTGTCTCTGCTTCTCTCTCTGTAACTCTTTCAAATATTTAAATAAATCCTGGGGCCGGTGCTATGGCACAGTGTGGTGGGATGAGAAGGCCATCCCAAGATGGCCGCTGGCAAGCGAGCATCAGTTACTCAGGAATGGCTTCAAAACCCACCTGGCAATGGAGCCTGCCTGGCAACAGGCTGTGATTGGATGGCTTCAGATACTGCCTGGCAACAGGCTATGATTGGTTAGGGCATAAACTGCCCCTTGACTGGATTGGCTGCCTTGGCTATTTAAGCTGCTGTACCAACTGAAATAAATGAGTCTGTGGGCTGCTCGCCTCTGGCCCGCTTTCACCTGGTTCCCGGGGTCTGTGTGGTGACTCTGCACCTCTTGCCCCCACCGCGCTCCTCCTCTCAGAACGAATCCACAGCAACAGCACAGCAGGTTAAAGCCCTGGCCTGCCGTATGCCATATGCCATATGGGTGCTGATTCAAGTCCTGGCTGCTCCACTTCTGATCTGGCTCCCTGCTAATGCTCCTGGGAAAGCAGCAGAGAATGGCCCAAGTCCTTGGGCCCCTGCATGCACATGGAAGACCCAGAAGAAGCTCCTGGCTCCTGGCTCCTGGCTTCAGCTCAGCTCAGCTCAGGCCATTGCAGCCATTTGAGGAGTGAACAAGTAGATGGAAGACCTCTCTCTGTAACTCTTTCAAAAAAAATAAAATCTTTTTAAAAATAGTAATTAAATGAATCTTAAGAGGAAAAAAGAGGGGCCAGTGCTGTGGCATAGAAGGTTAAGCGCCTGCCTGTAGCACTGGCATCCACATGAGCACCAGTTCGAGTCCCAGCTGCTTCACTTCCGATCTGGCTCCCTACTGATGGCCTGGGAAAGCAGTAGAAGCCCAAGTGCTTAGGCCCCTGCACGCACATGGGAGACCTGGAAGAAGCACCTGGCTCCTAGCTTCAGATCAGCTTAGCTCTGGCTGTTGCAACCATTTGGTAAGCGAACCAGTAGATGGAAGACCTTGTGTGTGTGTGTGTCTGTGACTGCCTTTCAAGTAAATAAATGAATCTTAAAAGCATTTCTTTAAAAAAGAGAAAAGAATGTTGTAGTAACAATTTTATACCCATAGAAGTTAGGAAACCCAAATAAGCTACTGTAGCAATTGTCCAAGAACCCAGGAGGATGTACATTGTAGACCCCGCCAGCCAATGACCATAGTATGGACCTGATGGAAGATGGGCAGGAGGCAGGAAAAGGGGGAGGAGAGGGGAGTCTGCTTGATTCGTCTCACTGGGATACAGATTAGTCCCTCAGTTTCATTTGGGTTAACTGTGCACTACCTGCTGCAGTGGGGTGGGCAGCTCACCAGCCCCACCTTTCTAATTAGGGAAGTTGGCCCTGCCACGGCAGCAACCCTAACATTTCAATGGCTGAAAGTTTAATTTCCAGAAACAGCACTTGGAGGTAGCCACAGAATCTGAGTGGGGTCACTTGGGCAAGCACAGTGGTTGTCTCAAGGGTTACCTCTATGGACTCTGGTCGAGAACCATTCCCGTCTCATCCTCATGGAAGTCCCAGAGTGCTTAAGATGTGATGAGAATGTCAGGGACCAAAGGAATCATGGGCTCAGAAATGAGGGGGTCACAGAAAATCGCCCCAGTTCTTGAACAAACGCATTTGTGGACCAAGATTTGCATGATTTATCTGATACAGAGGAAGTTATTGTTCAGTAATTCAGTCTGTGTCTCAGGCTTTTTCTACAAATCCAGAGTGCCCAAGCTTACAGGTTACAGTGTGTGTGGGCGCATAACCAGTGCCACAAGATGAAAACCAGAGTCGCACAGTGACTCAGATGTCTCCCTCCGACTGCAGTCACCCGAGTGGCCCACGTGCCATGAAGCCTGTTTACACGGTCCTGGCCGCGGTGACTCAGCCTGCCGCAGCTGCTTCTGCAGCCCCCGGGAGGCCCCATCACAGCCCAGCCTGAGCCTGACTCACACAGTTGCTTTCAGTGTTCCAGGGACAAAGCTTGCTGCTTGCCAGAGGAGCATAGATACCTAGTCTCAGTCCAGAAGTGGCTGGGAACACCGGGGAGCCATTCACAAGCTGTTTCCCAGTCCTAGGAAGTCCGGAAGGCTCTGGAATCTGCATTTTTAGCAACCAGCCTTGGAGATGGATGGGGATAAGCCCTGGACTCCATGTGGAGAGGGGCCTTTCAAAACCAAAAGGCTGGATAGAGATGATCTTCAGTTTATAAACTCAGTTCAGTCTACAAAAAAAGTACCTGTTACCGTCGTCCGTCCACCCCAGACAGTCATTCATGATACCCCGCCCCCAAAGGAACCTCACCAGTGGTCAGTTCTTGGGGAGGGAAGGGAAGACACCATTTTTCTCTCTTGGTGTGAAATATGTGTGAAATGTCAGGAAATGGCTCAGTAATCATCACCTGTCCTACTGTTGTTACATAAGTGAAGGAATGGTATGTAATCTTTATTTGAAGATTTGATTACTAATAAGGTTCCAGTAGTGAATAAATATGCATCAGAATGGCCAGCCTCCAGGAGCAAAGTTAAAAGAGGCTTTAGCCTCATCAGACCGGAGTTCAAATCCCAGCTCCATCACTTCCTACCAGGGCAGCCATGGGCAGGTCACAGTCTTCTGGAGCCTCAGTTTTGCATCTGCTGATGCACCTGGGGAAGCACTGGAAGATGGCCCAAGTCCATGGGCCCCTGGAAGAAGCTCCTGGCTCCTGGCTTCCGATCGGATCGGCTCCAACTGTTATGACCATTTTGGGAGTGAACCAGTAGATGGAAGACCTCTCTCTCTCTCTCTCTCTGTCTACATCTCTCTGTAACTCTCAAATAAATAAAATAAATCTTTAAAAAAAAAAAAAAAGAAAAAAAGCTCCAGAGCCTGGACTTGAAAGCCAATGTGCCAAGGATGGCAAGGGAGAGGAGACTTGCATATTTAACCACCAGGACCTGTGGCTGAGTGGGCGGGGTCTGGGGAGGCCCCACTGCCAGAGCTTCCACAGTGCTGGGTGATAAACAGGAGAGGGAGGGAGAGAGGAGGGGGAAGAAGGGGAGAGCAAGCGGCCGGCGCCGTGGCTCAACAGGCTAATCCTCCGCCTTGCGGCGCCGGCACACCGGGTTCTAGTCCCGGTCAGGGCACCGATCCTGTCCCGGTTGCCCCTCTTCCAGGGCAGTGGAGGATGGCCCAAGTGCTTGGGCCCTGCACCCCATGGGAGACCAGGAGAAGCACCTGGCTCCTGCCATCGGAACAGCGCGGTGCGCCGGCCGCAGCGTGCTACCGCGGCGGCCACTGGAGGGTGAACCAACGGCAAAAGGAAGACCTTTCTCTCTGTCTCTCTCTCACTGTCCACTCTGCCTGTCAAAAAAAATTAAAAAAAAAAAGGGGGAGAGCAAGCGAGCAAGATCGGAGGGAGAGGAGGAGAGAAGGGAAGTGTCTTCTGACTGTATGACCCCATTTCTCTGTCCCGTGGTTCTCATTAGTACGCGGGCCCTTTATGTGTGCGTGCAGGTGTCTGTAATTGTCCTCATCCAAACATCTCAAGGAGAGGTGGCCCGTAAGGACTTCTTCCCTCGGGGCCGGTGATGTGGCTCAGCGGGTTAATAGCATCCCGTATCAGAGCACCAGTTTGAGTCCCTGCCACTCCACTTCCAGTCAAGCTCCCTCCTGATGTGTGTGGGAAAGCAGTGGAAGGTGGCCCAAGTGCTTGGCAAACCTGGATGGAGTTCCCGGCTCCTAGCTTCAACCTGGCCCAGCCCCAACCTTTGCAGCCGTTTGTGGAGTGAACCTGTTGATAGAACATATTTCCTTTCTCTCTCTCTCTCTCTCTCTCTCTCTCTCTCTGTTACTCTGCCTTTCAAATAAATAAATCTATATAAAGAAAAACCAAAAAGGACTCCTTCCCCAGGCTGGGGGCCTCGTGCCTGCCATGGTGGCCTTCTCTTGGATCATCAGAGGCTCCTACTCCCTCTCCCTTCTGGGCCCACACCAGCTGTTTCTTCTGTCTGGAACACTCCCTCCTCCCTTCCCCTCTCCCTCAGACCTCGCTCTTTCTAGGTAGCTTCCCAATTTCCCCGGCGTGAGACAGAGCCCATCCACAAATCTGTCCTTTCTCTGTGGCAGTTCTCACACTTACCTGTCGTGCAGGCTGCTCCAGGCCAGAGGTCCCATCTCTCCTGTCACCTTGTCCTCAAAGCCTGGCTGCACACTCAGTACACCGCACAGCACCCAGTAAACACCTGGCCAATGAACGGGAGGTCTAAATAGGGAGCGAAGGAAAGAGCATCCAAGAGCCCTTCGGCCTGGAAGTTGGTGCTGCTGCCGCGCCCTGGCTCCAAAAGATAGGTGGACAGACAGACCGACGGAGGTGTCCACAGTACTTGGCTGCCTCATCTCTGAAGCTTGAAACAGCCCGTTATTCCATTCCTCTTCACAATGGTTCTGTTTAGAACCTGGCGGAGAAGAAACCCCGTCGGCCGTGCAAGGTCACCTGGGGGCACTGGAGTGGGTTTGTACCCAGGTTTGTCAGGCACAGCTGCTGCACTGCTGGATAGGCAAGACAACAGAGGCCCAGAAAGGTCCTTTCCATAATGAGAAGGTAAAGCCTGCAAAATGTTGTGCTCTCTGGGTTCCCAGGCACAGCCTGCTGGG
Organism: Lepus europaeus; assembly: GCF_033115175.1. Classification (NCBI taxonomy): domain Eukaryota; kingdom Metazoa; phylum Chordata; class Mammalia; order Lagomorpha; family Leporidae; genus Lepus; species Lepus europaeus. The sequence continues at coordinate 8,088,198 of NC_084828.1, forward strand.
TGGCTGGGGTCTTGCCACAGCTCCCTATGTCAAGGGAAACCCTTCTCTGTCTCTCTCCCTGTCCCCACCTGCTCCGCTGACACCCTTGCCGGCCTGGACTGACTCATGCCCGGGGACCCTTCCCACTTGCCCCCTCCTGAAAGAACAGAGCGTGCGTGGTTCAGCAATGGAGTTTTGGATCAGAGCAGATAGACGCTGGTTCTCTCCAGCGTGGGGTACAGGGTCTTGGGGAGTTCACCCTCTAAATCTCTGTTTTCTTTATTAGATGGAGATATCTCTCCCAGGAAGTGAATCAGATGGAGTGGATGAAACCTCAAGAATCCACAGAGCCTGGCCCACCAGTCTCAATGCTGCCGTCTGAACTGTCCCTGGCTCCCACGTCTGTCCTTCCCTCTCGCTCTGAGTGTGCTCTGTGGTCCTCATCGTGATCTAAAGGCACCCTTGGTTCTTTTACTTATCTTCGCAGGGACTTGTCTGATTCATCTCCTTCTTAAAAATATTTATTTATTTATTTGAAATGCGGAGTTACACACAGAAAGAAGGAGAGACAGAAATGTGTTCCATCCACTGATTTACTCCTTAATGGCTGGGCTGATCCGAAGCCAGGAGCCAGGAGCTTCTTCTGGGTCTCCCATGTGAGTGCAGGAGCCCAAGCACTTGGACCATCCTCCACTGCTTTCCTAGGCCATTATCAAGGAGCTGGATCAGCACTGGAGCAACCAGGACATGCACAATTGCCCATATGGCACTGCAGGCAGAGGCTATACCTTCTACACTACAGTGCTGGCCCCGACTCATCTCTTAAAACAAACAAACAAACAACAACAACAACAAAAGATTTATTTACTTGAAAGGCAAAAAGAGGAAAAAAAGGAGAGACAGGGAAAGAGAGACATTGTCCATCCACTGGCTCATTCCCCAAATGGCCACAACAGTCTAGGCTGGGCCAGGCCAAAGCCAGGGGCCCAAAACTAAAATTCCAACTGGTGGGCAACAGGAGCCCAACCAGAGGGCCAGCCTCTACTGCCCTCCTAGGCACGTAAGTAGGGAGCTGGATTGGAAGTGGAGCAGCCAGGACTCCAACTGGTGCTTTGATATGTGACACCTGACAAGAGGGAACTTAACCTGATTCACCTGGAGTCCTTGGGTTCCTAACACAGGGACACTATGCATATGGTCGTCAAATGAGGGAGAAAAAATTCAGACGTTCCTATCCGGAACCATCAGAGCCATTATAGTTAAATTGTTTTGAAGGTGCCACAGAGCAGAGTAAATTGATTTTTTTTTTCTTTTTGCATGTGAAGGAGTGAAACCATTGAAGGACCTAAGGATTTAAAATTATCCATGTGGAGATCTGTAACAACCTTAAATTATTAAAAAACCATCATAATTTGCTTTCTTCTTTCAAATTTTGAAGAATCTTTTAAGACATTCTCCTTAGAAGTTATTAAAGTTTATGTAGCTAGTCCAGTGGCTCCTACAGACCACATCCCCTTTAGCATCCACCGTGAAGATTAAATTTGATGTGTTTGGAAGACAGATGAACTGCTACCAGATGAAAAGGCAATTAGAAATAATGGCCTCTGGCCACGAAGGCACACAAATTAAAGGACTGTCAACCCAGGACAGAGATCCTATCAGTGATGAATCTCGCATTTCACTTGGCTACCGATCGGGTACAATTATGGGACAACCACCCGAGATGACCCGAGTGGACAGACAGACCCGGCCATTTGTCTCCTACGTGAAATTTCCAGGCGCAGCTTCAGGCTCTGCGTTCCCACCAGCGCTGAGTGACAGTGTGGCAGAGAGAGCTGACCTTTACTTAACCTTGAGAAGAACCACCCCGCCCGGCAGAATAAGGAATGTGTGTCAGTGGCTGCTGATGGTTCACTTGCAGGAGTTACTGAATGTTTGGCCCAAGTCGATGATATCTTTGCCTTTTTGAACTTCATTTTACAGAGTAGATTATCTTCCACAGGCCATCGAGGAGGGGACCACACACCAGGGGCCCATGCCCATCTGAAAGCTGCCTTTTACCTGCTTTGTTTGCATTTGAACTTTTTTTTTTTTGCTCAAATTTGCATCTGAGTGGATCTAGAGAAATAAGCAAGTTGCACTTGCCAACTTATTGTGCTGACAACCTCCTTTCCCTCCTTTAGGCATTTAGAAAATGTTTATTGTTGTCAGCAGCCCAATAGATAGGTGATTCCAAAACAAATCTAGATCAAGCTCTGCTCCCACACTTAACTCCTTCCTTCCCAAACATACCTGTGTAGTGATTTGCTCAAGTAAACGAAATCAGATCAGATATCCAGTCCTTCAAAGAAAATGGCTTCTGTGAAGTCAAGTCCCAAAACTTGCCCTCATTTTCACCCCTTGAGCCCATCCTTATCAGGAACTTCTTGTCACCAATAAGATTAGTGGGGGTTAGTGCATGGGACTAAATCGGATTTTTCCTGTTGGTTCGTCATGACAATGTCATGAGGCAAATAACTCGTGTGATTGAAAAGCACTGAGGCAGCCCATGTACCACGCATCTGTGGATCAATAGACCACGTCAGAAATGTCCTGATTTAGAAGCCTAAGAGTTTGGCAAAGATTGTTTCATGATGCTAAATCTGTGTAAGTAATGAATATGGAATGGAGTGACATCTAGTAACTGACTTTTAAGATTTTCATTGTTCTTTAAATAAGTATTATTTATTTTTTAATTACTACATATTCCTTGTAGAGAATTTTAAAACTATAGAGAATAACAAAATATTTAAAATATCGGTAAGTCACCACCCAAGATAATTTCCCTTAATAGTCTTGTATAAGTCCTTCTCAGTTGTGGGTATGTGTGTGTATATGTATGCATTGAACAAAGTTACGTATTTTCCATTTTGAAATGCACACAGCACTTGAGAAATTCGTGGACACAGCATCATTGCCACCTGCACGCCGGCACACGCGCATCCTCTGGCACACAGCCCGTTCTTAGCAGAGTGGCTAAATGAGCAAGGTCAATATCAAAGGGAGGTAAGTGGAAAAGACCGTTCCGTGTGGTGGTTTAACTGGCTTGTCCCTCGGGGCTGGGTGGCAGGGTGCAGGCTGTGCAGCCTACAGGCGTCACAGGGACCAGCAGGGGCGCAAGGATGACTTGGCAACCCTCCACTGCCCAAGCCTACGGCAGTCAGCACAGGTCAGGCCGCAGCACTGCCAACGCAGCAGTCACACTTTGTCTCCGACTAGCTCGGCAGGGCTGCCCCCTGCTCTCCCTGGGCCCCCTCCCTGTCTCTGACCTAGTCCCTGTGGGGACCTTGGGTAGAAAGCCCATCCAGTGCTCCTGGGGAGGCAGGAAGGAGATTGGAAGCAGCAGAGTTAATCCTGGTGGGCTTCCCAAGGGTGGCCCCTGACCTCAAGGGGGAGTAGGCGAAATGGAGATAAGGCAGCTGAAGCTCTGGGTTTATCAGCCTGCCCGGGAGAAATGTTGTGGGCAAAACACTCAGGACAGAGAGAAATGGATGGGGGGGGGGGGTGCACCCAGGGGCCTCCAGGTCAGGAGGAGGGGCAGACAGGAAGCTGGAGTGCAGGGGACTTGTGGGAGCCCTGTTACGTCCAGAACAGCTATGGGAGGAAAAGCCGAGCAGGAAGGAGCGCCAAGGAGAGGGGAGCCAGAGACATGAGGACACAGACGGCAACCCCACCAAGCATCAGGGGAGCCACTGGCCCCGCATCCAAGTCAGATGGCCTGGGAGCGTGGGACACGTGCCCCCAAGCCCCGGGAAAGGCAGAGCCCGCCAGGGAAGCCACCCTTTCCGGTCCCTAGGCTGTCTGTTAGGGACATGCTTTGTGTGGTCGGTTCTTTCTGTTCACTGTCCAGTCTCACTTAGCAGGATGTCTCAGGTCAAGCGTCCACGCTGAGGTTGACCTATGGCACAGCGCCATTTTGGGTGGTCACAACGGTCGTGGGGTATCTGGGTCCGGACAAGAGGCAGAGACAGCCTCTTCCTCCATCACACATGGGTGTGGAGCAGGATCAGCCCCAAGAGGCTAAGAAGGTGGTGGCAGCTATGAAGAGGGTGAGCCGGCTACACCCCCGGGGCAGAGGACAAGGGCACAGCCACAGGGGAGCTGCCTGGGAAGAATGGGTGGGGCCGTGTCTCCTGGAGGAGGCCCTGGGGGCCAGCTCAAGGGTGGTCTGTGGACCAGGCAGGCCCAGCCAGGCCACGTCTCGGGGCCTGCTCCTCAGTCATCAGCCAGAAGCTCCAAGGTGCCGTTGCTATGAATGGGTTCAGCACCAAGGCCAAGGCTGTAAGTAGGAGATGGAAGCCTGCGAGGGTGTTAGCATGGAGGTTTAACTGTGTCAGGGGCACTTTCCTGGAAGTGTGGCCACCCTTGCCCAGCGTCCTTGGGCAGCCCAACACTGAACACCGAGCCACCACACTGAACTAAGGCTGCCTGGTCATCTCCAGTGTCCTGCTGGGCACTGCGCAGGTGCCCAATGTCATTGCAGGGCCCTCCTAGGCACAGACAGTATCTGCCCTGGCTGAGGCTCCACCTGCCGAGGCCTGTGGCCGCAAGAGCCGAGGGAGAGGGGGCAGCTTCCTGGGGGCAGTGGCAGTCGGAGCAGCCCTCTTGGGTCCATTCTGCAGGCCACAGGCCCTCCCCTGTGCCGGATGTGAGCAGAAGCTGCTACCTCCAGATCTTTGTGATGTCAGGACAGTGATAGTGACAGTGGGAGAGACAGAGAACAAAAACCTGCCCCGGGAAACGCTTCCTCACCTGAAGATGCTCATGGGCCACCCCCAGGGCCCTCCCTCGGGTTAACGCATGGCTGTGTAAGCTCCCACATCCTCCGGCAGGGCCACCTCTGCTGAGTGCCACCAACAGAGCCCAGGGATGCAGACGCTGGCCCCGGCATCCGCTCTGGGAGTTGAGTGGGCCGTCAATGGCTTGCACGTGTGTTTCCTGAGCTGTCAGATGAGGATCATAATGAAGGTGTCATAGGGTCACAGTGAGGGCGGGATGAGCACGAGGCTCGGTAAGGAAGCAATCAGCATTATGTTACATGACTATTACTGCTGTTGACAGGAAACACAAGGGGCTCACGCAACCCACAGTGCCAGGGAACCAGGAACAAGGAAGTCAGTGAGACCTTCGCCGAGCGTCTCTGCTCCTCCAGTCACCTCTCTGTCATCTCAGGTCCCTCTGCACACCGAATTTCTCTCCTCCCCTGACCACATGGTGAAACACGTGTGTCTCTCTTTGCCCCTGTCCCCATTGCTCATGGTGTAGCCCTCCACCTGGGCTGGCCTCCTATGTGAACTGGGGCATGGTCTCCAAAGAAGACAGTGAACTGGGACCTGTGCCCCAAAAGGTGTCTGCATAGGACAAACAATTGCATTAGTAGGATTTTTTTTTTTTTTACAGGCAGAGTTAGACAGTGAGAAAGAGAGAGACAGAAAGGTCTTCCTTCCATTGGTTCACCCCCCAAGTGGCTGCTACGGCCAGCGCACTGCGCTGATCTGAAGCCAGGAGCCAGGTGCTTCCTCCTGGTCTCCCATGTGGGTGCAGGGCCCAAGGACATGGGCCATCCTCCACTGCCTTCCTGGGCCACAGCAGAGAGCTGGACTGGAAGAGGAGCAACCGGGCAGAACTGGTGCCCCAACCAGGACTAGAACCTGGGGTACCGGCGCTGCAAGCAGAGGATTAGCCTAGTGAGCCATGGCGCCAGCCAGGACTTTTTTTTTTTTTTTTTTTTAACATTTATTTATTTGAAAGTCAGAGTTACAGAGAGAAAGATGGAGAGACGGAGATCTTCCATAAAGCAATAGCCAGGCCAGAGCCAGGCCAAAACCAAGAGCTAGGCGCTTCATCTGGGTCTCCCATATGGGGGTAGGAGCCAAAATTCTGGGGCCATCTTCTGCTGCTTTTCCCAGGCCATTAGCAGGGAGCTGGATGGGAAGTGGAGCAGCCGGGACATGAACCAGCACTCACATGGGATGCCGGTGTTGCAGGTGGCAGCTTTACCCACTACACCACAACACTGGCCCCGATTAACAGGATTTCCTCATGAATAGATATTTGTAGGCTAATGTCCAAAAGATGGTTGAATGTCCTTTCTGGAGAAGCTGCAAAGCAAAAAACTATGGTGAGCTTGAATATCAGTGACTGCGCAATGAACTAGAGGTACTTATCTATGTACTCATATGATATAAAACAAGTTTCTTTCATTTGGACATGACCTTTGAAAATACTGTGCTCCAATAAAAAGCACGTTGTGTAATGATGAGGAAAGCCGGAATCAGTGGGGCCTTGACTATTTAGAAGCTATTTAGAATTTGTTGTTACTTTTACTGTACTTAATGTTATCTTAATTAATTTATTTATTTGAAAGGCACAGTTACAGAGAGAGATGGAAAGACACAAAGAGCTCTCCCATCCAAAAACTGCTTCACTCGCAGATGGCCGTAACAGCTGGGGCTAGGCCAAGCCGGAGCCAGGAGCTTCACCAGGTCCCCAGTGGGGGCCACATCTTGCTGCCTTTATAGGCATATTAATAGGGAGCGGGTTCTGAAGTGGAGCAGCAGGGACATATGGGATATCGAAGTTGCAGGAGGCAGCGTAACCCACTGTACCACAATGCTGGCCCCTACCTAATGTTATCTTCTTGTCTCATTTTAAATGTTGAATGTAGGGGCTGGCACTGTGGCGCAATGGAGTAAAGCCATGTCCTGCAGTCCCGGCATCCCATATGGTTGCTAGTTCGAGTCCTTGCTCCTCCATTTCCAAAATCCTGTTCCCTGCTAATGTGCCTGGGAAAGCAGCGGAGGATGGCCCAAGTCCTTGGGACCTACATGGGAGACTCGGAGGAAGCTCCTTCCTGGCTCCTGATTTCAGTCAGGCCCAGCCTGGTCACTGTGGCTATCTAGGGAGTGAACCAGCGGACGGAAGCTTGCTCTCTCTCTCTCTTTCTCTGTAACTCAATGTTTTAAATAAATAAATAAATCTTAAAAAAAAAAAAAAAAAACAAAAACTGAATGAAAACCAGTAATTGGGGCCGGCGCCTTGGAGCACTAGGTTAATCTTCCGCCTGCAGTGCCGGCATCCCACGTGGGCGCCAGTTTGAGTCCCGGCTGTTCCTCTTCCAGTCCAGCTCTCTGCTATGGCCTGGGATAGCAGTAGAAGAGCACTTCTACTGCTCAGGTGCTCAGGCCCCTGAACCACATGGGAGACCAGGAAGAAGCTCCTAGCTCCTGGCTTCAGATCAGCACAGCTCCAGCCATTGTGGCCATTTGGAGAGTGAACCAATGGAAAGAAGACCTTTCTCTCTGTCTCTCTCTCTCACTGTCTATAACTCTACCTGTCAAATAAATAAATAAATGTCTTTTAAAAAAAAAGAAAACCAGTAATTACCAAAAAAATCACCTAAGTAATCCATATTTATGTCATCTCAAATAGAGGGAAACTGACCCCAAGCAGAAATACTGATTGACATGGCTGATCTCTTTACAGAGCTGGCTTCTCTTTTATCACCTAATTAACCTTGTATTTACTGTACGGCATCTTGTCCAATACATGATCCTCTAAAAATGCTGCTGTCTTAGTATATAGGATCAAAAATAAGCTCTTTAATTTTTAAAAGATTTATTTATTTGAAAGGCACAGTGACAGAGAGGGAGAGAGAGAGAGAGAGAGACAGAGACAGAGAGTCTTCCATCTGCTAAATGGCCACAGTAGCCAGTGCTGCACTAGGCTGAAGCCAGGAGCCAGAAACTCTAACTGGGTCTCCCACATAGGTGGCAGGGGCCCAAGCACTTGAGTCGTCTTCCAGGACTTTCCTGGGTGCATTAGCGGGTAGCTGGGTCAGAAGCAGAGCATCTGGGACTTGAATATGCACTCAAGGGCCACAATGCCAGCCCCCAAGCTCTTTTGATTTTTAACCTAAGCAAGTATGTGATTACTTGTTCCATACCTTTTTGTATCAAGTTATTTTCCGTTTGACAAATACCAAGTTTTTCACAAATCACGTCCCTGGTAGTGTTAGACAGGCCCTTGGTTTATCAAAATGTGAACAGGATGGCCAAATTCCAGAAGCGTATCTGAGCTTGGAGAATGTGATTTCTTTTTTTTCACTAACAGCACTCAAAAATGTCAGTGGATGCAGGTGTTTGGGGAGTGAACCAGCAGATGGAAAATTCTCTCTCCCTCCCTCTCTCTCTCTCTCTCTCTCTCTCTCTAATTCTCTCATTCACTCTCTCTTCCCCTTTCAAATGCAGTAAATAAATAAGTAAACTTTCAAAAATGTAATTTTAATTTATTCTATATTTGAATTATTCCACTTACTCTGTCTCCATATTGTCTTCCTTTCATCATACTTCGTTGTTACTCTATCATCTTTGATAGATACAATCAACCATCAAATTAGGATTAATTGTACAGTTGAAGAAGTTGATCTGACAGTTGAAACACAGATTTCTTCTTGTACTGAGGTGTGGAAAAGCTTTTCCATTTGTCTGGTTTAAGAAGTTAGCTCTCGGGGCCAGAGCCTTTCATGTTACTGGTCAACCCAGCTCCATCAGGGGACATGTAGAATTTCTTAGGAAAAAACAAGAGAGATATTAAGAGTTCATGAAATGTGGCTTTTAGATAGGATTCTACTCAACATAGCCTAGTCACGTGGGCATTCCTGCAAAGTAGAAGTAGTTTCACTTACTAGAACATGAGTGTGGCTGGGCACCAAGTGCTGTAGAGGAAAGACGTAGCCCAGCCACAGGTGAAACAAAAACGAAATTGCTTTTCACGTGCACTCACCTTTTTGGCCCACTCTCCAGTCCATTCTAAATGCCCGGTTAATATAGTTCTTTCCTTGGTAGACGGTGTTCTTCCGTGTGTGTGTGTGTGTGTGTGTTTCGCTCTCTCCCAGCAAAACAGTCTTTCCGAATGAGAGAAACAGACAGCGGCACGTGGTAAGTTCTCTAAATGCTACAAGCTAGGGTGGCAGCTACTCTGTTTGGAGCACTAGGGTCCGGAAAGAGATGAAGTGAAAGATGTCATCGTTTGTCATCTAAGTACAAAGATACAATGGACGTGATCCAAGAGGCCTCTGCATCTCTGTACTCAAAAGGTGCCCGGGAGCCCTGGAGAAGATCCAGCAGCTACAGAAGGACTCCAAGTGTGGAGAGAACAGGATAGAGCCCTGTCGGCAGCCTGGCCCATCCCTGCCGTCCGGAAGTCCTGGTCAACCTCCTGCTGGCAGCAAGCCGAAGCGGGCCTGGTTTTCACAAGAAACCTTCAAGCCCAGGGGCACCCCAGGTCCCGGGTCACGTGGTAAAATTGGGCGGAAGCTATCTGGAAAGTTTTGTTCATTGAAACCAAACTCTCTGGACTTCTAAGAAATTTCTAAGAAATTCTGTGCTTTGAAAGCTGCCTTCCGGGTACATCATGGGCTGAGTCAGGTGCCCTGGCTTGGATCCAGACATCAGGGCAATGGGTCAGGAAGGGACTGCAACACAGGGCAGTCACCACGGGAGAACGGGTTCCAGAGCAGAGCCGTCAGCCTGGCCGAAAGAGCTCCAGGAAGCACCAGGTGCCGTGTGCTCATAATCACCAGGGCTTCTCACGGATGGAAAATGAGCCTGCTTCCAGACTTCACCGGGAAACCAAACAAACGTTTTCTTCTGCATCAAAGCCCACGCAAGGCTACCAGCCGAGTTCATCCAGACTCCACCAAGGGCACCTGCGGGAATGCCGGGAAGTTTACACGGGGCACATTTCCCAGGGCTCAAACGCGAAGCGCGAGAGACATCACACTCCTAACTTCCTGACTGATGCCCAGTTCTCCCGCCTAGAAGGTGTTTGCTCAGGTCAGTTCTGAAAAAAGATGAACTTGTGTTTGTACTCAGGAGTTCGCTGCGTTTGCATATGTTTACCCTTACATTACTTCCAGGGACTCTTGATTTTAGCAAAATAAAATCATTTCTACGCAAGCTAACCCTACACATACCCTGTGACCCAGCAGCCACTCCTAGGTATATGCGCGACAGAAATGCCTGCGTGTGTGCACAAAGGACATACCTAAGATCTCCGTAGCAGCATTAAAAACAGCTCACAACTGCATGGAGTCCAAATGCTCACAGCAGAATGGAGAGTGAAGTGTTGCTGCAATAGAATCCCATAGAACAGTGGTCACTCTTACGTACACAGCATTAAGTAACCAGACGCAAATGAGCACATGGTGTATGATTGACACCATTTATATAGGGTTCAATATTTGAGACATGAACTTATGGTGTTGGAAGTCAGAACAAGGAGTGGGCATTTAGCCCAGCAGTCAAGACAGCTGCATCCCACAGCGCAGTGCCTGCGTTCGACCTGTGGCTCCAGCTCCTGACTCCAACTTCCTGCTATTCCAGACCTTAGGAGGTGCTGACCCAAATAACTGGGCTCCTGACACCCACACTGGAGCCTTGGATGGTGTTCCCAGCTCCCAGCTCCAGCCCTGACCCAGTCCCCACTGCTGTGGGCATTTGGGGTGGACCAACCGATGGGAATTCTCTCTCTCTCCCTCTTTCTCTGTTTCTCCTCTGTCTCTGTCTCTCTACCTCTCAAGTAAAATAAATAAATAAAAGAAGTCAGAATAGTAGTTACCGTTGGGAAGGAGAGTAAGTGTGGTGGCTGGAGGGGGTAAGAGGGTTTCTGGGGTGATGGTAGTCTTCTATTTCTTAAGCTGGCTGGCGTAGAAGAGGGTGTGCTATCTTCAAAAATTCCTTAAGCACTTATTAGGTGTTTGTTTTTCTGTACGTGTTGTCTGTTAATGAGAGATATATTTTTAAAATTTATTTTAAAGTTTAACGACTTATTCTAGTAATTGTAACTATTGCTAGGGGCAATATATTGGTGTACATGGTACTGAATTTCCAGCTGTGTTGCGTATTGTAGCTGGAAAGAGTCCAAATTATGACAGTGGCGACCACTGTTGTGTGGCACTACTGGTGTCTAAAGCTCTATGTCTCCTACCTACTTTAAATTTGGGTACTGGTTCTACCACATTGGTTAACCAGCTAATATTGGAGTTTAAAGTAGCTTAAGATAGTCACTTTGAGCCCGGAATGGAGATATCTAGCCTCTGATGACCTGGGCAGTTGGACTGCCCTTCGAGCTGTACTTTGGAATTGAACTCATTATGCTGCACACACACACCTGGGACCTCTGCACTTCCGTGTGATGGATGGCTCAGAGGTCACCACGAGTCTTCAGAAGACAGGGCCTTGATGAATAAACCCAGGGGAGGCAAAAACCAGGAAATGTCGGGGAGAAACAGGACTTCTCCGAATGTTTTCTTTTGGGTTACTTGCAAAAATTTAAATTTTGGCTAAAATCTTGTATTATTCTTGTAATGGTTCAGTGGCTAAAGAAAAGGGTATAGATATTATTTCTTTTTTAAAAGATTTTATTTATTTATTTATTTGACAGGTAGAGTTACAGACAGAGAGAGAGACAAAGAGAAAGGTCTTCCTTCCATTGGTTCACTCCCCAATTGGCTGCAACAGCTGGAGCTGCACCGATCTGAAGCCAGGAGCCAGGAGCTTCCTCTAGGTCTCCCACGCAGGTGCAGGGGCCCAAGGACTTGGGCCATCTTCTACTGCTTTCCCAGGCCACAGCAGAGAGCTGGATCGGAAGTGGAGCAGCCAGGTTTTGAACCGGCACCCAGCTGGGTGGGATGCCAGCGATGCAGGTAGAGGATTAACCTAGTGTGCCATGGCGCCAGCCCCTAAATATTATTTCAATAGAAGAACTTAAGCTTTTTTTTTTTTAAAGATTTATTTTATTTATTTGAAAGACAGAGTTACAGAGAGAGAGAAGGAGAGACAGAGAGAGAGAGAGGTCTTTCATCCATTGGTTCGTCCCCAAATGGCCACAACGGCCAGGACTAAACAAGGCCAAGTGCAGGAGCCAGGAGCTTCATCCAGATTTCCCACACGAGTGCAGGGCCCCAAGCACTTGTATCATCCTCCACTGCTTTCCCAAGCACATTAGCAGGGCGCTGGGTCAGAAATGGAGCAACCAGGACTCAAACCAGCGCCCATATGGGATGCTGGTGCTACAGGTGGTAGCTCATCCCTCTCTGCTACAACACCAGTCTGGAGCCTAAGCTTTTTAAAAATTGCTTCTTTGCAGTGTAGTTTATATATTTTCACCCATTAGCATTGCACAAATATTTCAGTAAATTTATAGCATTATGCAATAATCACTCTAACCCAGTTATAAAACACTTCCATCACCCCCCTCCCTAAATGCCTTGGGCTCACTTAGAGTTAGGTAGTCTTGTTTCCACTCCCAATGCTAAGCAACCACTGTTTTGCTTTCTGTTACTAAATAAATTTGCTTTTTTCTCAATATATCATATAAATGGAATTATACATTGTAGTCTGCTATGTTTCGTTTCTTTCAATTGGAATAATGTTTTCAAGGTCAATTCATGTCTTAACATGTTCAGAGCTTCTTCTGTTTATTGCTGAATAATACCTCATTTGCATGGATATAAAGTAGCCCTGCCTTGCTCCCCAACTCCCAGCAGAAGCCCTGAGCAGGGGGGAGCCCAGAGAAACAGAAAGTAGATAAGTGATTGACAATGGCTGGGGACAGGGGGAAGGGGGAGTGCCTGCTAATGTTTAGGAAATTCCTTTCTGGAGTAACAAAATTGTCCAATTAGGTACTGGCGATGGCTTGCGACTCTGTGACTACATTAAAAATGCTGAGCTGTGCATTTTAAAAGGATGGATCTTAAAGTACATCAATAAGTCCCAATTACAAAATTTTCTGTCCAAAAAAAAAAAAACTGAATTGAAAATAATGTCCAAAGGGCCAACACTGTGGCCAGTAGGCTAAGCCTTCACTTGTGGTGCCAGCATCCCATATGGGTACCAGTTTGTGTCTTGGCTGCTCCTCTTCTGATCCAGCTCTCTGCCTATGGCCTGGGAAAGCAATAGAAGATGACCCAATGAACTGGCGCTGTGGCGCAGTGGGTTTACACCCTGGCCTGAAGCGCTGGCATCCCATATGGGTGCCGATTCAAAACCTGGCTGCTCCACTTCCGATCCAGCTCTCTTCTGTGGCCTGGGAAAGCAGTAGAAGATGGCCCAAGTCCTTGGGCCCCTACACCCACGCGTGAGACCTGGAGGAAGCTCCTGGCTCCTGGCTTTGGCCTGGCTTACACCCACCTGTTGTGAACTTGTGAATGGAAGATCTGTGTCTCTTTCTCTGTCATTCTGTCTTTCAAATACATATTTATATATATATATATACATATATATATACACACACACAAAGCACACATCAAATTATATATATATATACAAATTTTATATACACATATACACACACAAAAATAATATATATACACACACTGGCCTTGGGGCCAGTGCTATGGCCCCAAAAGCCTCCACCTGCAGTGCTGGTATCCCATATGGACTATCCCATATTTCAATATCCCATATTCCAATCCATCTCCCTGCTAATGTGCCCAGGAAAGCAGCAGAGGATGACCCAAGTGCCTTGGGCCCCTGCACCCATGTGGGAGACCAAGAAAGTGCTCCTGGCTCCTGGCTTTGGATCAGTCCAGTTCTGGCTGTTGCAGCCATTTGGGGAGTGAACCAGTGGATGGAAGACCTCTCTCTTTCTCTCTGCCTCTGCTTCTCTGTAACTCCATCTGTCAAATAAATAAAGAAATCTAGAAAAAAAAAGCCTGGGCTCACAGATTTGGGGCTTTAGCTGTTAAGTCATGTAACAACCCATATTGTTTTGTTTGTTTGTTTGTTTGTTTGTTTTGACAGGCAGAATGGACAGTGAGAGAGAGAGAGATGGAGAGAGAAAGGTCTTCCTTTTCCGTTGGTTCATCCCCCAGTGGCCGCTGTGGCCAGCGCACTGTGGCTGGTGCACTGCGCTGATCCGAAGCCAGGAGCCAGGTGCTTCTCCTGGTCTCCCATGCGGGTGCAGGGTCCAAGGACTTGGGCCATCCTCCACTGCACTCCTGGGCCACAGCAGAGAGCTGGACTGGAAGAGGAGCAACCGGGACAGAATCCAGCGCCACAGGCAGAGGATTAGCCTATTGAGCCAAGCGCTGGCCCCACCCATATTGTTATTCACCCATTCACGTGACAAGCTGTGAGATCCCAGGGACCCTGCGTTCACAAGTGTCCTACCCACAGGACATGTAATTCCATTGCTGGCCACAGCCAGAGTGGCCCATTCTCAAGGGACAGCACTTTAAGTTCTGGGGACCAGCAACACGGCGATGCACACCAAGTTTGGGTTTTGATGGTGAACTGACAAGGGAATCCGATTTTCTCAGGAAAACGAATCCACTAAGAAAATGAAACAAAATCAGAGGTGATTATTTAATTTTCGTTTCTTTTTTTTTTTAAAGGTCTATTTATTTATTTAAAAGTCAGAGTTACACAGAGAGAGGAGAGGCAGAGAGAGAGAGAGAGAGAGGTCTTCCATCCAATGGTTCACTCCCCAATTGGCCACAACAGCTGGAGTTGCGCCGATCCAAAGCCAGGAGCCAGGAGCTTCTTCTGAGTCTCCCACACAAGAGCAGGGGCCAAGGACTTGGGCCATCTTCTACTGCTATCCCAGGCCACAGCAGAGAGCTGGATCGGAAGTGGAGCAGCTGGGACTCGATATGGGATGCTGGCACTGCAGCTGGTAGCTTTTATCCATTACGCCACAGCACCAGCCCCTGATTTTAAATTTGAAAAAAAGGTACTCTAAAAGAGCAAAAGAAATAATAAAACAGAATAATGAAAATAGCTTTAAAAATATGAGGTGGACATTTGGTGCCCTGAGTTAAGTTGTCTCCTGGGATGCCTGAATCCCACACTGGAGCGCCTGGTTGGAACTCAGCTTCGGCTCTCTGCTTCCAAGCCAGCTTCCTGCTAATGCATCCTGGAGGCTGCAGATGATGGCCCAGGGACTTGGTTCCCGGCAGCCCCATGGGCAACCTGGGTTGAGGTACCAGCCCCCAGACCCAGCTTTGGCATAGCTCTGACTACTGGGGGCATCTGGGGAGTCAACCTGTAGGTGGAAGATCTTGCTCTGTCTCTCAGCGTCTCAAATAAATAAATAAAGAGTGTAAAAATAAAATAAATAAATGTGCTTACAAAGCAAACAAGAGGCACTTGGCACGGTGGTTATGACACCACTTGGGATGCCTGTATCCGCTATCAGACGGCCTGATTTGAGTCCCAGTTCCACTGTCCGTTCCACCTGCCTCCTGATGTGCACCCAGGGGGACAGCAGGCAATGCTCAAGTGATTGGGCCCCTGTCACTCACATGGGCCACCTGGACTGAGTCTTCCCCGGCTTTGGCCTGGCTCTGCTCCGGGTGTTGGAGGCGTTTAGGGAGTAAGCCAGTGGATGAGACCTCTCTCTCTCTCTCTGCCTTTCAAATAAACAAACAAACAACCAAAAAACATAAATTTAAAAAACAAGGAAAACAAAAAAGACCAAAACACAAAGAAGAGAAAAAAACAAAAAAAAAAAGTACAGTAATTTTTATGAATGAGTGAAGCAAAAAAAAAAAAAAGTAATTGTCATTTTTTGACAGGAACAACACGGGGGGGGGGGTAACTGTGCAATGCATATTTTTCTACGGTCTTTGGATTATCAGGCTATTTGCATGTATTACCTTTTGTGTGTGTGTGTGTGTGTGTGTTCCAATAAAATTTATTCACAAAAGCAGGTCCATGTAATTTGCTGACTTCCTATCCCTGACAAGTGCAGTATGTAGCAGAGGAAAAGCACTTTGAGCTGTAAAACATTATTAGAAAAATTTGTGAAATGGAAGTATGCAATAAACGTATCATGGAGCGTGACTGGCAGGTACCCTTGCGGCTCCGAGGCCAGCAGCAGCTCAGGAGCAGAGGCTGCAGAAGACAGGAGCATTGCCACAGTCTTTGAACTCTGCTGTCTTGACACGGTCTGACAGGGCTACCGGTGTGCAGGTGGATTACCTGGTACCAAAAGGGACTGGTCCATGAGGGGAAAAACAATCTACAGGGAGGACACTGCCCTGGCCACTTGCCAGCCCATCTCAGAGGAAAGCTCAGCCACAGACGCAAACTCTGACAACCCTAGGAGCTGGCTGGAGGCAGCAGTCTGAAGACGAGGGTTTATTTCGGTGGAGAAAACCTCCAGGGTCCCCCCGGGCAGGTGGGGGACGGGCCCTGGCAGCAAACACCGGGCCTGTCCATGGTGGGGAGGGCGGTGCCTGCCTGGCTGCTCCTGGCCCAGGCACGATGGGAAAGAGCCCAGGGAAGTCCATGCTGTGCCTGCAGGAGCTGACGCCGAGGAAGGGCTCTGGCCATGAACGCTGCTTCCGTGCTGGTCCCGGAGGCCGCAAGTCCTTCCTGGGTGTGCAGAGCAAGGGCAGAGGGCGCCAGCTCAGCTCAGGCGAACTCGCCACAATCTGCGATGATCACCTTCTGCTTGGGCTTCCTGTCCTTGCTGCCCTGGGCCTCAATCTGTCGCAAGACATCCAGACCGTCGGTCACCTCCCCAAACACCACATGCTTGCCATCCAACCAGTCTGTCTTGTCACATGTCAGGAAGAACTGGGAGCCTTGGTGTTTGGGCCAGAGTTGGCCATGGAGAGCAGGCCTGGTCCTGTATGTTTGAGGATGAAGTTTTCATCATCAAACTTCTTCCCATAGATGGACTTGCCCCCAGTGCCATTGTGGTTTGTGAAATCGCCGCCTTGGCACATGAACTGGGGAATGATGCGGTGGAAGCTGCTTCCCTTGAAGCCAAAGCCCTTCTCATGGGTGCACAGGCAACGGAAATTCTCTGCTGTCATGGGTACAATATCTGAATGCAGGAGCATCTGGATGCGGCCAGCTGGTTTATTTCCAATCTTGATGTCCATGTACACCTGAGGGTTTGACCGGGCCTTTTTTGCAGTGGGCTCTCCCTCCTGGCGTTCTACTTTGGGAGGCTCTGACCCTTCTTCCTCTTTATTCTCTTCAAGAGTCTTCCCCGAAAACTTCTTCAACCAGTCGTCATCTGACCAAACTGGTCTGGAAGAGCCTTCCTTAATTCTCATTGGTTTGGCCAAATTGACCCGAATTGTCCTTCCAAAGAGCTCAGACTCATTCATGTTGTCGATAGCTGCTGCAGCATCTCCTGCCAACTCAAATTCAACAAAAGCGAATCCTCGGTGCTTTTCTGTTTCATAGTCCAGAGGAATCTGAATATCTGTGATGTCTCCAAAAGGAATAAAAGCAGCATGAAGGACTTTGTCGTGCACCTCCTCTGCCAGCCCACCCACGTACAGGACACGCTTGGTAGCAGCCATCTTGCTCCCTGGATTACCCTTTTTTATAAGATTTTATTTGAAAGTCAGGGTTACAGAGAGGCAGAGGCAGAGGCAGAAGAACAGAGAGAGAGAGAGAGAGGTCTTGCTTCTGCTGGTTCACTCCCCAATTGGCCAGGAGCTTCTTCCAGGTCTCCAACATGGATGCAGAATCCTAGCACTTGGGCCATCTTCTGCTGCTCTCCCAGGCGCATTAGCAAGGAGCTGGATCAGAAGTGGAGCAGCTGGCACTTGAACTGATGTCCATATGGGATGCTGGCAGCAGCTTTACCCGCTGTGCCACAGCGCCGGCCCCATATTACTCCCATTTTTAAAATATGAGTGTGTTATTTGGAAACTGAAGGGGGTGCAAGGGCCCAAGGACTGAAGTTATAAGTCATTTTGTTTTTCTTTCTGCATTCTTAAAAAGAATAAATATCACCAGCGCCGCGGCTCACTAGGCTAATCCTCCACCTGCGGCGCCGGCACACCGGGTTCTAGTCCCGATCGGGGCACCAGATTCTGTTCTGGTTGCTCCTCTTCCAGGCCAGCTCTCTGCTATGGCCTGGGAGAGCTGTGGAGGATGGCCCAGGTCCTTGGGCCCTGTACCCGCATGGAAGACCAGTAGAAGCACCTGGCTCCTGGCTTCAGAATAGCGAGGTGCGCTGGCCGCAGCGGCCACTGGGGGGAGAACCAATGGAAAAGGAAGACCTTTCTTTCTGTCTCTCTCTTTCTCTCACTGTCCACTCTGCCTGTCAAAATAAATAAATAAATAAAAAATAAAAGAATAAATATAATTTTAAAAGAGTTACATATTTAAAAATCCCAAAAGACTTTCAAGAACTCCTAAAACAGGAAATTAATTGCATCTAAAAATATCTTAAGCAAAACAAAAAAAGATGATTCTGAAATATTCTTTCCTTCAAAATATTTATTTCAAGTACAAATTTATACCATAACATGTACTATACATGAAGACAACCACATGTAAGAAAATTAAGTAAAAAATCTTGAAGAATTCAGTTATTTGGTTATCAAAATATAAAAAATTCTAAACAGTTTTCCATTAGATGCTTAAGTTGAGAACAGTGTTATTCCATTCAAGTATCAAGCCCAGAGCTGTCCTAGCTCAGATTAATATTCTTCTGCTTGTATGTTCATACCCACCGCCCTTAGACACCCATCACAAACACTGAAATCCACAATTAGCCCTCAGAAATGCAGAAATTGCTATTTGTTCCTCTTACGGAAATTATAAGGGTTTTGGGTTCTTGTTGATTTTTTTCATAAGTAAATTTTTGTTCCCTAAAGTGCTCCCAAGCAGCCATATCAGCCAGTGAGCAATGGGTTAAAACAGATGTATTGCCCCCATCAGTTTTACAAATGCAGAAATAGCTAAAGAGGAGTCTCAAGTGGGAGGCAGGGCTGGGCTACTGATCCATCTAGGGACCCCTGGCCATCTGGTCCGCAGAGAGCCGCTGCCTTCCCTGACAGCCACCAGGGGCACAGGCAGCTTCCCTCTGTCTAAGATCCTTTCCCAAGGGTGTGACGGAGTCACTGAGAAATCAGGCCGAGAGGGAGAAGTAAAAGCTGGGCTCTCCCAGCAGCCCTCAGCCTCTGTACACCCAGCAGAGGTCACAGTGTCCTTGTCCCCAGGAGCAGGAGGAGGCAGAGGGAGAGGAGGTTGGCACTGGGAGAGAGGCCCCACTCATTTGGATGAAGAGCCCTGGCCGCCCCTGGGAGAGTCGCTGTGGGGGAGCTGCCCCTTGCTGAGGGGGCCACCCCTTCCTGCAGCTCCGTGTACCAGCCGGGCTCTGCCCTGTGCCCCTGGGCCACGTTCCGCCTCCTGGTCCCAGCCACCCAGGGCCCGCGTCTCTTCCTCTGGGCCGTCGCTTTCAGAATCAGAGCCGCCTGACTCGTCGTTGTAGAAGTGGATGGTGGCTTGCACCGGGAAGCTGGCCAGCACCTTTTCCCCGGAACTCTGCAGGTACTCCTGGCGCTTGGAAATGGGTAGATAGAGCCTGGCTTTGCGGAAACAAACACAGCATCAGTCCCTGGTCTCCTTGCAGAAAACAGCTGAAAACCCACTCTCGCCCTCAGCTTGCCTCTGCTCCACACAGGGATTATTACCGGGGTCTGGCACTGAGCCGAGGCAAATCTCTCCATGGACACGGGAGGGAGGACGCGCTCTGAGGACGGTCAGGGCCGCGTGGAAACGCTGAGTCCCAGGACAAAGACGCCCACTCTGCTCCGACAAAGGCCCTGACTCCCCCCGCTAATGGGTGGCCCACTTGGGTTGGGGGCCCTGCCCCCAGCCTCTGCAGTGCTGGGACCTTGTAAGCTTTGGCTCTGGAGGAAACTTAGACTCCGAAACCCTGGTCGGGAGAGGCAGCTCATCTTTCCAGTGGTTGCACCTGGGGAAGCTGAAGGGGCGGGTCCTTTGCTCTGGAGAAGAGAAAAGGTATGCTTGGGAGAAGAGAGAGAAAGGGACAGGGAGGGGCCGATGCCATGGCACAGTAGGTTAATTCTCCGCCTGTGGCACCGGCATCCCATATGGGCGCTGGTTCTAGTTCCGGCTGCTCCTCTTCCAATCCAGCTCTCTGCTGTGGCCTGGGAAAGCAGTAGAAGATGGCCCAAGTACATGGGCCCCTGCAGCCATGTGGGAGACCAGGAAAAAGCACCTGGCTCCTGGCTTAGGATTGGCACAGCTCCAGCCATTCTGGCCATTGTGGCCATTTGGGGAGTGAACCAACGGAAGGAAGATCTTTATCTCTGTCTCTCTCCCTCTCACTGTCTATCTGTCAAATAATAAAGAAATAACAAGGAAAAAAGAAAGGGGGAGAGAGAAAGGAAAGTGAGGCTTAAATATATAAAATTTGGAACCCCTAAAGTTCAGATTTTGTGAAATTTAGGATTCCAGTTAGATGTAGGGAAATATTTAAAATACACTCCTCTCCCCTCATTTCTTATCCTTGCACTCGGGACTCACAAATGCCTTGGCTCCTCCCCTCCCCCCCATGCCCTGAGGAAGTGAGCAGGTGTGCCTGTCCATCACCACTTCACCAGCACACAGGCCAACATCCCCCTTTGCAGGGGGAGGAGAAGCGGGTGGCAGAACAGGGCTAGAGGTCACGAGTGATGTGTGGCAGTTCTGCATTGTCACGGCCATGGAGGAGGTACCATCCAGCTGTCAGTGGACACAGAGGCCAGGACACCCAAGACAGCCCCTGCCCCAACACACGCATGGTGATTTCAGCAAATCCGAAACTGAGGAGCAGCACCTGAGGGCGTGGGAGGCAGGCCCCGGGGGGAGGTGAGCACGGGAATCCTGGCAGGGCATCAAGCAGACAGTGCTTCCCAACCCCAGCTGCACCCTGAATCTGGTGAGAGCCCCAAAACCACACACGCTCGGGCCTGACATGGGAGCCGGTTATTCAGAACTCCTGGCAGAAGCACCCAGGCATCTGTGATTTCCCTGATTTGAGAGAGAGAGAGAGAGAGAGAGAGAGAGATCTCCCATCTGCTGGTTCACTCCCTAAATGCCTGCCATGGCTGTTTGGGGCTGGGTCAGGCTGAAGCCAGGAGTCTGGGACTCTATCCAGGTCTCCCCCGTGTGGCAGAGACTCAACTACTCGAACCATCACCAGCTGCCTCCCCAGGGTGCTGGAACCAGGAACCGAGCCAGGACACTCTGACACGGGGTGTGGGTATCTCAGCACGCGTCTTACTCACTAGGCCAAGTGCTCACCCCAGCATCTGTATTTTTAAAAGCTTCCCCAGCAATTCCAGGAGAAGTGGAAATCACAGATACAAAGGACTATGGAAGTATTTCTTTTCCTAAGACCAGTGTAGCCAGTCTGAGGGATCTACCTTTCACCTCTATTTTTTTTTTTTTTTTTTTGACAGGCAGAGTGGATATGGTTCACCCTCCAATGGCCGCTGCGGCCGGCACACTGCGCTGATCCAAAGCCAGGAGCCAGGTGCTTCTCCTGGTCTCCCATGGGGTGCAGGGCCCAAGCACTTGGGCCATCCTCCACTGCCTTCCCGGGCCATAGCAGAGAGCTGGCCTGGAAGAGGGGCAACCGGGACAGAATCCGGCACCCCAACTGGGACTAGAACCCAGTATGCCGGCGCCACAAGGCGGAGGATTAGCCTGTTAAGCCACAGCGCCAGCCTACCTTTCATCTCTAAAAAGGAATCTTTGTGTTAAGCTCCCTGGCCTTTCAGGCTAACCCAGTGGAAACACCCTGAGGAGTGGCAGTGGCGTAGGCTTGGGAGATTTTGCTGGTGGGAACGAGGGATAAGAGATGGAAACGAGTAAAAATCCTGACCATGAGCCAGCGCCTAGAACGGATGGGACATCAGTGGGCTACGGAGTCCTGGTCAGCTAGATTGTCTGCTAGTTTATATCCCAGAGGAGAGACAGAAACTTGCCTCAGTATCTAAGCAAAGTGCATGCGCTATACAATTCACATGCAGTTGAATTTCCCATGAGGCGTGATATATATCAAAGGCATCCACAAAAACTAAGTGAGAGAAGCAATTTCTAACTCACAACAGAAACACATTCAGGACGCACAGCAGATGGAGTCCAGAAATCCAACAAAATACCCCTGAAGTTCCCGGGTATGAGCAAGCTAAGTAACACGGGAGACGACACTGAGCGATTTTCACTTGCTGAAGATGCTAAAGGGTCCCCGGTGGTCAGATGAGCGGGAAATGGAAGATTCCCTCCCGGAGGGCACCGATTACCTGACCGGATGCTGAAACCCGAAGGCTCCCTTGGATCCCAGAGCTTGTTGGTCACCCCCAGGCTCCAGCTGCAAAAACAGACAGACAGACAGACCAGTCAAGGAGCCCAGGAGGGCACCATGGAGGCATCAGTCCCGGCAAGAGATGATAAAGACGCCAACTCCAAGGGTGGGCATTTGGTGCGACAGTGAAGTCGCCACGTGGGCTCTCCCACCCCCATCAGAGTGCCTGACTCACATCCCAGCCGCTCTGCTTCCAATCCGGCTTCCCGCACATGCACACCCTGGGGGGCAGCAGAGGATGGCTCCAGTAGTTGGGTCCCTGGCACCCCTGTGGAAACCCAGATGGAGTTCTCGGTTCCTGGCTTTTATGGGTATCTGGGGAGTGAACCAGCAGGTGGAAGATCTCTGTCTGTCTCTTTGCCTTTCAAATACAATGGAAATAACAGTTTTGCAAAAATGTGAACTCAGGTAACAGCAGTGGAAGGTGAAGGGAAGGCAGCTTCCCACCACACTTCAGTAACATCCAAGGGGCCTGTGGCCACTGGCAGATCACGAACCTGGGAGAGAGAAGCTAGCTGGGCACCAGGCATGAAGACAGCAGGAATGAGGAGAGCCAGGCCTCCCATGCCAACTGCCTACAGAGTGACCAGGAAGGCGAGGGGACGGTCGCACAGTCGATCCCAGTCTACCCAAACACCTGCCGGTGCAGGCGGACCTGAATGGACCGAGGAGCCAGGAATCACTAGCACCAGTCTCTCTGGAAGCTCTGCTATTGTGGACAGTGGGGTGTCCTGGGATGATGATGGGGCAGCAGGCCAGAAACTCTGAGCCCTTGGAGTCCAAGCAGTCGAACGGGACACAGATAGGGAGTGGGGCAAAATCTGCTACTTTGGTGTGACAAGAAAGGACCCTAGGCCGGCGCCGTGGCTTAACAGGCTAATCCTCCGCCTTGCGGCGCCGGCACTAGTCCCGGTCAGGGCACCGGATTCTATCCCGGTTGCCCCTCTTCCAGGCCAGCTCTCTGCTATGGCCCGAGAAGGCAGTGGAGGATGGCCCAAGTGCTTGGGCCCTGCACCCGCATGGGAGACCAGGAGAAGCACCTGGCTCCTGGCTTCGGATTAGCGAGATGCGCTGGCCACAGCGGCCATTGGAGGGTGAACCAGCGGCAAAAAGGAAGACCTTTCTCTCTGTCTCTCTCTCTCTCTCTCACTATCCACTCTGCCTGTCAAAAAAAAAAAAAAAAGAAAAGAAAGAAAGAAAGAAAGAAAGAAAGAAAGAAAGAAAGGACCCTGAGGGCTTCCACACTGTTGATCGCCACACTGGTCCATGCTGCAGGGGACCTGGGGTGTGTGTGTGCACACATGTGTGTGCAGCCCTGTGTGTGTGTGACACCTGTGAGCAAACCGGCGTGCAGTGAGCCTCTGCATTCCATCAGCCACAAGTTTATAAAATATTGTGACGAGCTAAGAGGGGTAAAACGAGGCTCAGGTATGGTTTGGATCCAGTCTGAGTCTGTCCTGAAGGGCTCATGTGTTGAAATTTCATCCCCACAGAGAAGTACTGTGGGGAGGTAGAAACTTGATCGACTGTGATGTGATCAGGATGAGATAAAGGCACCAGTGTGGAGCCTGCATTGAATCCTGGTGGCTTTAGGAGCAGAAACAGGCCAGAACACACGCAGGCAAGCTCTCCATCTCTCATCCAGGGATGCCTTGTGCTGCCTGGGGACCCAGACAACAAGCAGGCCATCACCAGGTGCAAACCCTTGACCTTGGACCAGGGCCGTGAGCCAGAATAAGCCTCTTTGCCTCCCAAGTAGCCTACCTGGGGTATTTTGTTGCAGTAATGAGAAATGGACCATTGTGGGTGTTTGGAGCAAAATCTTTTCCATCGCAAAGTCCACTCCTTGAGGGCTACAGGAAGTCGCTTCTGTGCTAAACTCTGCCCTCAGTCAGCATCCCTACATGCTCACGCTCACTCTACCACTACCAGCAAGCAGGTCCCCCTAAAGAGGAATTCATGTCCTGTGACAGGGCAGGGCCGAGGGTCTATACCACACTGCAGACTCCGGCAAGCCAAAGGCAGGCGGACAGAGGCTCCACAGTGCCCTTCACATGTCCAGCCCTAATGAGACTGCGACACAAACACTGCACCTGTCTAAACTCTAAAAGCTTCACCCCACTAACATGCGCAGCTGCTGTAAATATGACTATGTTCCAAAAAATCTTATTAAAGATACTTTCGGGGCCAGCGCTGTGGCGTAGAGGGTAAAGCCACTGCCTATAGTGCCTTGTGTCCCATATGAGTGCTAGTTGGGGTCCTGGCTGCTCCACGTCTGATCCAGTTCCCGGCTAATGCACCTGAGAAATCAGTGGAAGATGGCCCAAGTGCTTGGGCCCCTGCACCCACGTGGGAGACCTGGGGAAGCTCCTGGCTCCTGGTTTCAGATCGGCCCAGCTCCGGCAGCTGAAGACATTTGGGGAGTGAACCAATGGATGGAAGACCTCTTTCTCTCTCTGTAACACTGCCTTTCAAATAAATAATCTTTTTTTAAAAGATACTTTCTGATTCTGATCATTACGTGGGAAGAGAATTGGGAGCAAGCTAAGCACTGTCAGCGCACGCAGGTAAGCGTGTCCTCCCTGGAGCCAGAGAGCACACACAGCAGGGGGAGACGGCCTTCTCTACTCCACGCCAGCCTCTGGCTAGCCGAAGGCCTCACGAAACTGGGAAGCTGGGCCCGGCCCAGGAACACACTCCCAGACCCCTTCCAGGAAATCGCCTGCCCACAGAGCCGGGGAGTGCCAACAGGGAAACCCAACAGAGCACACAGCTCTTCAGGAGTGAAAGGGTGCCGAGTTGGTGAGCATGATCCCGTGCTCAGGGCACGGGGCCTTGAGGCCTCCCCCCAGGCTTAGATTTTATTCCAATTTTGATCTGCTTGCCGGGAGGCCTGGTACGGACCACTCTCACCCCCACCACTGCCCACTCAAAGGCAAAGCTTGAGAAATTCTACCAGCAGGGCCCTGGAGCCGAGGAGTTCTCCGGCTTTGCCGAGAGAGGGCGCTGTGGAGCAAGACGCGTTCTTTCCCCGCACCTGGCTGCGCCCACCGCTCTGGGCTGCTGGACTCAAAGCTGGCCGCTGGGCTCCGCTGGACCCCTGGGCTCTGCAAAGAACTGGCCTGGCGGTGGGGCGACACACCCCTCCCCGCACCCATCTATGCCCACGGCTGCTTCACACGGCGAGGCAAACCCTAGGATCCATCCGTTAGCCTCTCTGCAACCTCTTTGCAAATCAAACCTCAAAGCCACTCTGCCTCCCCCTAGGATGTCCGCTGCGGTGTTCTCATTCCTGCAAACAACCCACAGGCTTCATTGAAAAGAAAACTGGATAATTGCAGACATCTGTATTCTCTCCCGCCCTCCTTTTAAACCTTATGTTTAAGAACTTAAGTTTGAGTGCGAAAGAAGGAATTATTTTACATGATTTAGGTATCGTAGGTAGGAATAACTGGGACTACAAAAATCACCTCTTGTTAACTTGTTATAGATTTTACTTGCTTCATTCTTAAAGTTTATATAGAAAGTGAAGTGCAATATTTAGATTAATTTAAATTAATCTAAGAAAGTAGCTCAAATCTCAAAACAGTATGTTTCCCCATACTGTTCCTTTACTTATCCTAAGGCAAACCTTGCCATGTTAGGCCCTGGGACTTGAATGCAAGGTGCTCCCTAGCCAGATGAACTCCTCAGTGCTTTGAAGATCATGGATTCATATTTTTAAATGTAACAAAGGAAAGGTAAAGTCTATGCAAGGGAGTCATTACTCCAGCAATGTATACAGCAATTGAGTTACCCGCACAGGAAAACAAAAGAGTGGCACTGGTCATTAATCTTGGGCCCCAAAGCCCGGGGCTTGAGTGTGTTTGCTCAGACAACAGGAGCCGTCCCAGCAGGGTGTGCAGACTGGGGGGCCCACGGTGCTTCGGGAGGGGCCAGACGGCGGCCTGGCGGGGCTCTGGGCAGCGCCCCGTGGGCACCTCAGCCCGGCGCGGCCCCTGTTTGCACGGCGGCACCAGCCTGGCGGACGCTGCGCTCAGCGGCCCTCCACGGGGGTGGCAGCGGTGGGCAGGGGCCAGGGTGGCCGCCCCCTCCACCCCAACACGGAAGAAATCCCTTAGGATGCCCAGGAAACAGCGTGCCGGGTTGTTGGCTTTGCTTTCTCAAGCAAGGCGAGCTATGAGGAGCGCACACTGGGGTCCGGCGACCACCAGGCTCCCACGGCGTTAGCTGGCCAGGGGCGGGGCGGCCGAGGCGGCCTGGTGTGGCCGCTGTGCTTAGGGTCCGCACGCGCGTCGGGTGACCACACTTACCCTTCCCGGGCTCCCAGTTGGGGTCAGCTGGGCACCTCTGGGTGTCAGCGTCCAAGGTCTCCACGGCGTGCGGCTGGAACAAGCCCGAGAACAGAGTGACCGGCGGGCCCTTCTGTGGCATCCGGAGGTCACTCTCCTGTCTAAGCTGCCTCTGGGGGAGTCGCTGGGCACCCGCAGAAGCTCCCTGGGGTTCTCGGGTCTGTGCACAAGCCAGGGCCCGCGTGCGTTTCTCTCCAGTGCGCTCCCCGTTCCCTGCCTCCAGGCTCTGGGAAGCCCTGCCCGGCCACAGTCCTCAGGGAACGCCTGGGCTGCAGGCTCTCTCCCCACCCCACCCTCACCTCCCCAAAAAGCAAACCCTTTCTCCCCTGAGACTAGCTGGCCACCCAGCCTCTTCCCCACTTCCCCAGGGACTTTGATTTTCTCGGAAAGGGCTGGTGCCCGAAGACAGCAAGGTGACCGAGTGAACTCCCTGGCGAGGCCAGCTTTGGGACCCCGAGGCTTCCGTTCCCAGCCTGGGGAATTTCAGATCTTCCAGAAACACAAGTGCGGGCCCGTTTCCTTTCCGCACTTGACAGCGGCGCGTCTGGGCGACCCGGCCCTGCGCCCCTCTGCCTCTGGCGTCGCCGTCGGGCTCTGGGGGTCCGCGGGGCCCGGCGGCGCCCGGGTGTCCGAGTCGCTGCGTTCCTGGCGCCCGCATTGCGCGCGCCTCTCCACGCGTCCACCGGGGCCGCGGGGACACCCTCACCTCTCGGGCCCGTGCGGTGGCGGCCGCACCTGGGAACCGTCCCCGGGGCAGTGACAGTCGCGCCCCCGCGCCTCCGGGGCTCCAGCCGCCGTCTCGGGTCTCATGGTGCCCGCCAAGCTGCGCGCTCCGGCGTCTGCGCCGCACCCCAGTCCTCCCGGCCCGCGCGCTCGGCGCCAGGT
Source organism: Lepus europaeus (assembly GCF_033115175.1). Taxonomy (NCBI): domain Eukaryota; kingdom Metazoa; phylum Chordata; class Mammalia; order Lagomorpha; family Leporidae; genus Lepus; species Lepus europaeus. The sequence goes on from NC_084828.1 coordinate 8,115,590, forward strand.
TTAAAAACAGGGGCGGAGCAGGGAGGGGACACGGGAAACCGCGGGCGGGGGGTAGGGGATCGGAGACGCTGCCGGAGGGGACGGCAACAGTGCGAGGACCCGAGGCGGGGGCAGGGCGTGTCCAGGACGGACTGGAGAAGCCCGGGGCAAGGGTGCGCAGCGGACAAAGGAAAACCCAGGAGGGGCGTGGTGGGGGGAGGTTTCCGGAGAGCCTGGCCTTCACCCACCGAGAGGTTAGCGAGGTGCCCGGCCGCGGGCTCCCCGACGCCGGTGCCCAAGGGGACGGTCTCGGGTCCGGGCGTAGCCGGGCCTCCGGAGCGCGGAGCGGGATGGGGACGCGGAGCGGGATGGGCCCGCGGAGAGAGTGCGGCTTCTTTCCCGGGAGGGCGGCAGTAGACGGCCCCGGGATCCTGAGAGCGCTGGGCCGGGGCCCGCTGCTGGCTCGGTGGCCTGCGGGACAGAGCCAGCCCTGGGGCGCCGGGACTCCCGGCCTCCCGGCCGCGGTGGGATCTGCGCCGGAGCGCACACCCGCGCGCCTGGAGAACTGGAGCTCACTTTCCGTACTTCACGTTAATAGACAAAGATCACCAACCGTCGGTGATGAAAATGTTTCTTTCCCCCCTTTTCCTTTAGATTTTGGCAATAGTCTAACCTAATTCAAGGCAAACAGCGAAGGGTGATTAATAACTTTGGGCGGTGTTACACAAACGATGACAGAGGAGGGCAGAGACCCCCGTGAAGCGGTAAGAGGGCCGTTCTAACCCACCGGCGCAGGCGGGGTGCAGGGACAGCGCTGGCACCCAGGCGTGGGCGCTGTGAGCCGGGAAGGCCGGGTAGCGATCCGGGAGCGTTGGGTGCGTCTGCAATTGTTCACCTGCTGGCCCAGCCTCTCCTCCCGTGTCTGCCTTTCTGAGATGGGAATAAGGATGTAGCTAATGACAGGGAGACGGTCCTTGCCGTGGCACTTAGACCGTCTTCCAAGCGCGTCTGAAACTATGGCAACCATTAGGCAACTGATGGCAGCATGGGATGCGGCTAATAAAAATAAGTGTAGAGATTTTAACGGCATGAGGCAATGCTTAGGAGGCTAAGAAAACAAAACTTGAACTACATAAGAAGGCTATGAGTAACGAGCCAGAAACGGCCCCTGAGAACTCGGATGATTAAGGATGCTGAGGGGTTGTTAAGAACATGTTCGGGGGCAGGCATTTGGGCCAGCGGTTTAAGATGCCCGTCATGGTGCCAGGGGTTGACTCCTGCTCTGTCTCCCGACCCCAGCTCCTGTACTGAAGACCCTGGGAGGCAGTGGTGAGGGCTGCAGGGTATGGGTTCCAGACACCCATGGGAGACTGGGTTGAGTCCCAGCCCTCAGCTTGGGCATTTGCGGAGTGAACCAGCGGGTGGGAACTCTGTCTCTGTCTCATCTTTAAAGTGTTCTTTAAAATTTTCATAATAAATATATTATTTTTATTGTGGCAAAGAATGAAGAACCTGCATTTATCATTTTAACCCTTTTCAGATGTACAGTTGAGTTGGTGGGCAATCATCCCACTGTCCGTCTCCAGCGGCTGAAATGGAAACTCTACCTGTTCAACAGCCCCCAGCCCAGCCCAGCCCTTGGGGACCACCGCTCCACTGTCCCCGTCTCTGAATCCAAGCAGTCCAGGCTCCTGTCCTGGGGCACAGGGTAGATCAGAGTTCTAACCCTCACCCCAGCCCTGCCAGGTCGGCGTTATCCTCCATTTACAGTCTAGGAAATTGGGGGTGAGGGAAGGTAAAGGGTGGTGCGTACCGAGGTCTGGTTAGAGAGCCAGGCCTCACTCTCCGGCCAGGTGCACAGACTTTAGAAACGGAGGCCTCTGAAGATACACGGGGAAGGGCAGGAGGACCCAAATCAGGAGGCACTGGACTTTCTTGTACCTTTTGTTTTTGTTTCCTTTGCCAATCACAGTGTAAGACCACCATGGCCAAAGCTGGGACAGTTTGAGCAACAAAATAGAGTAAAATTTGAGTATAACTCAGAATATAAAATATTTCCAAATTTATTCTGATACCAATACCTAGTGAATAAATGAAAAAATTGGGAGAAATAGGCAAATGTTCCTAGTAGAAAAGTTCCAGATAATTGATGCAGATAATCTGACCTCAAAGAGCAGCGTGTAGGGACTGGTGTTGTGGATTAAGACTCCACTTGTGACGCTGGCGTCCCCTGTCTCAGGGCTGGTTCCAGTCCTGGCTGCTCTGCTTCTGATCCAGCTCCATGCTAATGCTCCTGGGAAAGCAGTGGAAGATGGAGCAAGTACTTGTGCCCCTGCCACCATGTGGGAGGCCAGAATAGAGTTCTGGCTCCTGGCTTCAGCCTGGCTTAGCCTCCACTCTTGCAGTCATTTGGGGAGTGAACCAATGGAAGATATCTCTGTCTCCCCTTCTCTCTATCACTCTGCCTTTCAAATAAATAAATGCACTTTAACAAAAAAGAGAGTAACGTGTAACTACTTAAACCATAACTTAAATCCATAACTGCACATTTTGGTGACAAAGTGGTTAATGCAAAATATATTGGTGATACAAACTTTTTTTATAAGTCATCTCTAAATAGAGGAATTAAAATACAATAAAATAAACTGCTATTGAGGTGGTTGGGGGTTAACAGGGCTTTTGTGTTACCAAGTATACTGTATTTCTCCTCTCTCTCTCTCTCTCTTTTTTTTTTTTTTTTTTGGTCTATGGAAGATCTTTGTGATAGGGGAAGTAAGGGGGTATAGAATTCTTAAGGAATAATTAGGCCACTAGTTTATAAACTGCGAGTCCCTGCCTGAGAGGTGATCTTCGAATTAAATGAAATGGAGGTTCAACTTCTTGCTGTGCTGTCTTTAATTAAAAATTCTTTTTTTCTGTAGGTTGACTTTCTGTGTTGCTTGGAAACAAAGAGGAAAGACGTTAGCCCCTAGGGCTTCCGGCCTCCCAGGAGGAGGCTGGCAGGAGTGAAAACACTGAGGGCAGAATATTTTCACATAAACAGTGTGAAGACGGCAGGGAAGTGATCATTTCCTTCCCTTGTTTAGTCAGACCGCATTTCCTGTCATCCCCCTGTGCTTTTCTGCAAAGCTTTAGAAGCTCCAAGATGCTGGGATTGCTCTTAGTGGTGTTACAGGGGGACTGTATATGCATTTAATTAATCTGGTTTTGCTTTTTGACTTGTGATTAGAACACATACAGCATAACATTCCACCATCAGAACTGTTTTGAGTGCACCGCTCAGCGGCAGTAGGCACAACGTTGTTGTATGGTGGTCACCATCAACTGAAGCTCTTAGTAACTTCCCAGTTCATCTGCCTACCTGGCCCCCAGCATCCCACACACTTTCTGTCTGCCTGCACCTGACTACGCCAGCTACAAGTGGATTCTCCATACAAGTGGAATTGTACAGTGTTGATCTTTTGGTGGCTGGCTTATCACACTTAGCTAAATGTCTTCAAGATTCATCCATGCTGTAGCATCATGTCTCAGAATTCCCTTATGTTTTAAGGCTGGATAATATCCTATGGTTTGTGTATATTACATCTTGTTTATCCTGGATGCCTGAGTTGCTTCTGCCTTTCTGGGGATTGTGAATATGCTGTGTAGGGCAGGAAAGTCTGGCACCTGTCCTTACCTACCAGAAGGGTCACATGGAGTCCGGCACTGTGGGGTAGCAAGTGAAGCCACTGCCTGCAGTGCCAGCATCCCTTGTGGGCACCGGTTCAAGTCCCGGCTGTTCCACTTAAAATCCAGCTCTCTGCTATGGCCTGGGAAAGCAGTAAAAGATGGCCCAAGTGCTTGGGCCCCTGCACCCACCTAGGAGACCCAGAAGATTGGCTAAGCTCTGGCCTTTGTGGCCATTTGAGGAGTGAACTATTGGATGGAAAACCTCTCTCTCTCTCTCTCTCTCTCTCTCTCTCTCTCTGCTTCTCTGTAACTCTGTCTTTCAAACAAATAAATTTTTTTTTTTAAAAAGGGTCACACCAACCATCCCATGACAAAAGACACTTTAACAAGAGAAAAAGATAGCAAATGCATTTAATCAGTTTTATGTGGCATGAGAGCCTTCAGAAATGAAGACTCAAAGATCCAGAGGAAACTGTTTTGTGTGTCACTTCAGTGAAGAAGTAGAAATGTGCTTGGACAGAAAGGGTGCTGTGGTTTGGATAACAGGTTGCATGTCTCCCAAGAGTCCATGGGTTAAGGGCGTAATTCCCAGTCGTTAATGCATCAAGGATGAAACTTAATCCAAGCACGGTGACCTTGGAGTAGGTCCTTGGAAGGTGCCTGGATTGGGTTATGTTGCTGGCATTATGAGAGACCACTTAGATGAGGCGAGATGAGGAGTGTGCCTCCTGGCTCCCTCTGCACACTCCACCATCGCCTGCCTCTGCCCCCACCAGATACCAGATCCCTGGGGCCATGGGATCTTGGACTGTGAACCTCCACAACCGTGAGCCCAAGTGAACCTTCTTCCTTCATGAGTAGGAACTCTCCGGTGTTTTATAGTGGAGGAGTGAGAAGCTGATACGAAGGAGATGGCCAGTGGAAGTGGACGGAGGGAAGCCTAGCACGGCCTGTCTGTCCAGATTCTTCCTGGCCCTTCTGTGGGGCATTCCTTCCCGCCAGGTGTGGGGCAGGACTTCCCAGGAAGGGGGGTTTTACGACGAGCTGTCAGACAGCTGACAGGCAGGTTAGAGAACTTTATGACCAGCTCCTTGGGGGAGGCAGGGAAGCAGGAGATGGGAGGTGAGAGACTTTGCTTCTGCGGCTGCTTCTGGGGCCTTCCAATCCCCCTTAGTTCAGAGCCCTCAGCAGGCCAGGCCTCAATACTTTGGGGTGTTAACCTTCTCGGCCCCAACACTGCTAAGAGCAGCATTTGCATTTGCTTTGGCTTTCAATTCTCTCTCTCTCTCTCTCTCTCTTTTTTTTTTTTTTTTTTTTTGGACAGGCAGAGTGGACAGTGAGAGAGAGAGAGACAGAGAAAAAGGGTCTTCCTTTGCTGTTGGTTCACCCTCCAATGGCCGCTGCGGCCGGCGCACCGTGCTGATCCGATGGCAGGAGCCAGGTGCTTCTCCTGGTCTCCCATGTGGGTGCAGGGCCCAAGCATTTGGGCCATCCTCCACTGCACTCCCCCACTGCACTCCTGGGCCACAGCAGAGAGCTGGCCTGGAAGTGGGGCAACCGGGACAGAATCCGGCGCCCCGACCAGGACTAGAACCCGGTGTGCCGGCGCCACAAGGCGGAGGATTAGCCTAGTGAGCCGCGGCGCCGGCCCTCAATTCTCTTAAACAGAGAAGCCGAATTGTTTATGAAATGTATTTGTTTTTGAATTCTTATTTTAAGGCCTGGATTTGCTTTGTACTCCATGTGTGAAGGGAAACATCTGTAACCAAGCTTAGCCATAGGCGCCTGCAGACCTGCAAGTTCGACCACAGGCCGACTGATGTCTGGACTGGAATCTTCTCTGGAGACTGCCCAGGTTCAAGGCACTGCCACAGCAGCGGCTGCCACACCCTCCCCGCTTTCTCCACCACCGCCTTCAATCTTATCTACCGTTCTCCCTCCCATCACTCCCCCGGGGCCCCTGGACCAGGAGCAGCCCTGGCACACTCGCCCCAGGGGGCTGCAGACATCTGCCGGGCTTGTCCTCTCCCCTCCTGTCCCCTAGATGATGCCTGGACACTGCGGAAAAGCACCTCCGTCCACACACAGACAGCACCTCTGCGTGCCCCGTCCTTTCCTGCTTGTTTCTCTCCATCCTATTTCTTTGTTTTTTAATTTAATTTAATTTAAATTTTATTTTTTTAAAGATTTATTTTATTTATTTGAAAGACAGAGCCACAGAGAGTGGTAGAGACAAAGAGAGAAGTCCTCCATCCGCCAGTTCACTCCCCAGATGGCTGCAACGGCCGGAGCTGCACCGATCCAAAGCCAGGAGCCAGGAGCTTCTTCTGGGTCTCCCACGCAGGTGCAGGGACCCAAGGACCCAGGCCATCTTCTACTGCTTTCCCAGGCCATGGCAGAGAGCTGGATTGGAAGAGGAGCAGCCAGGACCAGAACCGGCACCCACAAGGGATGCTGGCACCCCAGGCCAGGGCTCTAACCCACTGCGATACAGCGCCAGCCCCTCTTTGGTTTTTTAAAAACTACATGTTCCCCTAACCCGGCTTCCTCATTTGTTTTTTTTTTTAAGATTTATTGACTTATTTATTTGAAATGCAGATTTACAGAGAGGCAGAGAGACAGAGAGAGAGAGAGACAGAGAGAGAGAGAGGTCTTTCATCGTCTGGTTCACCCTGCAAAAGGCCGCAACGGCCCAAGCTGTGCCAATCAGAAGCCAGGAGCCAGGACTTCTTCCGGATCTCCCATGTGGGTGCAGGGCCCCAAGAACTTGGGTCACCCTGTGCTGCTTTCCCAGGCCATTAGCAGAGAGCTGGGTTGGAAGTGGAACAGCTGGGATATGAACCAGCGCCCAGGTGGGATGCTGGCGTCCATGCGGCAGCTTTACCTGCTGTACCCCAGCGCCGGCCCCACATTTCACATACTCTTCTTATTTATTGTCTTTCTCTTCCAGTAAGACAGCCGCTGAGACAGAGACTTTGACTGCTTCATTCTCTGCTATATCCTGGTGCCTACAGCAACTCCTGCACAGCAGGTGTTGAAGAGTGTGTAGACGTGACCGTGGTTAGCTTCACAGGAGAATGAGGATGGTCTCTGGCGAGGTCAGGTGGATTGTGCACTTCCAGCTAACACCCAACAGGAGAGTGTATGGAAAACAGCAGCTTCTCTACCCCGGGGGCACTCGGCTAGCAGCAAGACCTCACTTGGAGCTGCCCTGGAAGCACACAGCATGGCATTCCACCCCCACTGGCTTGCCTGGTGGCCCCCAGAAGGTGTCCAAGTACAAAGCCCTGGACCCTTGAGTGTAACTTTACCTGGAGAAAGGGTCTTTGCAGACGCAGTTTAGTTGGGGATCATTTCAGGGTGCCTCCTGCCTTTCTTTCTCTCTCTCTTTCTTTCTTTTTTTAATTTATTTGACAGGTAGAGTTATAGACAGTGAGAGAGAGAGAGACAGAGAGAAAGGTCTTCCTTCTGTTGGTTCACTCCCCAAATGGCTGCTACAGCCGGCACTGCACTAATCCGAAGCCAGGAGCCAGGTGCTTTTTCCTGGTCTCCCGCGTGGGTGCAGGGTCCAAGCACTTGGGCCATCCTCCACTGCCTTACTGGGCCACAGCAGAGAGCTGGACTGGAAGAGGAGCAACCAGGACTAGAACCCGGTACCCATATGGGATGCCGGCGCCACGGGCGGAGGATTAACCAAGTGAGCCAGGGCGCCGGCCCCGCCTCCTGGCTTTCTACCCCCAGGGACTGGACAGGGGGCAAGACCTGTGACTTATTCAGATCATCCCCTCATGAAATGGCCTTGACATTCAGGTTCTATTCTGATGAACTGACAATCAAGAGGCCAGCGTGCGGCAGAGCAGGTAAGCCGCTTTATGAGTTGCCATATGGGCGCTGGTTTGAGTCCTGGCTGCTCCACTTCTTTTTTTAAGATTTATTTTTATTTATTTGAAAGAATTACAAAGAGAGGTAGAGAGAGAGAGAGAGAGAGAGAGAGAGAGAGAGAGAGAGGTAGAGAGGTCTTCCATCTGCTAATTCATTCCCCAAATAGCCATTATGGCCAGAGCTGAGTGATCTGGTTAGGAACCAGGAGCTTCTTCCAGGTCTCCCATGTGGGTGCAGGGCCCCAAGGACTTTGGCCATTTTTTACTGCTTTCCCAGACCACAGCAGAAGATCAGAAAACGAGCAGCTGGGACTAGAACCGCTGCCCATATGGGATGCCGTACTTCAGGTTGGGGCTTTACCCCGCTGCGGCACAGCGCTGGCCCCTGTTCCACTTCTGGTCCAGTTCCCTACTAATGCATATGGGAAAGCAGCCAAAGATGGTCCAAGTTCTTGGGACCCTGACACCCATTTGGGAGACCCCCGGTGAAGCTTCTGGCTCCTGGCTTAGCCTTGGCCCAGTCCTGGCCATTGCAGCCATTTGAGGGATGAACCAATGGATGGAAGATCTCTCTCTCTCTCTCACTCTGCCTTTCAAATAAATAAATAAATCTTTGGGAAAAAGATATTAACGGCTTCTCTTTTTCCCTCCTTCTCTGGGTTTATTTACTTACTGATTCATTTAAATACAGATAAACAGGCAGGTAGGTAAGTAGATGGATGCTACATAGAGAAACAGATAGGCAGGCAGGGAAGTAGACAGATGGATGCTACTTAGACCTTAGATAGAGAGCTCCACCTATTGCTTCTCTCCCCAATGCCCCAAATGGAGGGGACATGGCCAGGCCTGGCAGAAGCGGGGCGCTGAGAACTCAGTTCAAGTTTCCCACAGGGGTGGCAGGAACCCGACTGCTTGAGCCATCACCTGCCGCCTCCCAGGGTTTGCATTGGCAGGAAGCTGGAGTCAGGACTGAAGCCAGGAATCAAACCAGGCACTCTGCCCTGGGATTCGGGCATCTTAACCACTAGGCTAAAAGCCTACCCTTGTTTTTTTTTTTTTTTTTTTTTTTTTTTTTTTTTTTTAATGGCATTGATAAAAAAGCGTGTTTTCCATGGGTATGTATTTTAATGGGGCTGGGGCAGCATGACGAAGGTGAGGAGGAAGAGCAGTGGCATCTAGGAATCTCTGCTTCCCAGAAGATACAGGCGTTTTCCTAACCTTTGAGATAAAAGTGAGTGGACGTGTCCAGCCGCTTCCCTTTCCCATGGGAAGATGACCTTGCCCTTGATCTAATATAACCCTAAGCTCCACACAAGTGGAATAGAGAGCAACTGGGCCAGCAATCCAGGCATAGCCCGAGCTGCTCGCATCCCATATGGGGGGGCATGGGTTTGAGTCTTGGCTCTGCTCCTACTAATGTGCTCCCTGGAAGGCAGCAGATGGTGACATACATAGTTGGGTCCCTGCCAGCCATGTGGGAGGCCCAGGTGGGGTCCCCAGGTGCTGATCTCACCCTGGCATCTCTGGGCATTTGGAGAATGAACTGGCAGGTAGAAGATCTCTTTCTGTGTTTTGCTGTGACCCTGTCTCTTTGCTTCTCAAAACCATTTTAAAATAAGAAAAATTATAAGAATTACAAAAAGAATAGAAAGCAACAGTTTATTATGCATCCTGTCTGGTATATGGTAGACAACAACTGCCTTGTAATTGGACACATATTATTTATTTTTATTTATCTTCCCAAGTAGACGAAGTTTACAATCCATGTTGTTTCCCAGGTCTCGGAACCATCTCTGGACACTGGTGCGGATGTATGCTTGCCTGTCTTTTAAGAGACTCCAAGTAGCAGTGAGCTACACAAGGTAGGTTTGTTTCTTATAGTCTGGAGGAGGTAACAGGGGCTGAAAGCCACACGCCCCTTCTTTCTCACTCCCCCAATTCCCCATGTGCTGCTGGCCTCCTCAGTCCATGTTCCAAGGAGCAGGATGGGGAGAGACAGGGACCCCTCTTCTGCGTGCTGTGACATAATACCATCAAGTGGGCAGCTCATCCACAGTGGACATTTTTGTCTCACGGTCTGGAGACCGTGCGGACAGAGGAAGGGGCCAGTGGATTCCCTGTCTGATGAGGGCCTGCTCTCTAGTTCACAGATGGCACAGCTTCCTGTCTCCCCACAGGCTGGCAGGGGCCTGGGAGCTCCCTGGGCCCTCTTTCCTGCACCCCTTCACGAGACAGTCATCTCGGGAAGGCCCCACCTCCCCACACCATCACCTGGAAGATCAGCCTGCAAGGTAAGACTGGGGAAACCCATGTGTGTAATTGGCCGCACCCTCTCTTTCCTGCGAGGCCCCAAATGCTGCACACATCATTTTTGCTCACATCCTGTTGTGAACCTGGCCTAATGGCCACATTTAATGGCAAGGGAGACGACGTGCAGCAGTTATCCTGGGCCACCCTGCAGCCAGCTGAGATTTCTATTGTTTTGAGGGAGGAAGCGGTAACCAGGGATCTCTGCCATGCCACATCTCAATACATTCTCGCTACACTAATGGAATAGTGTCAACTAAATCATTATCATACTTCTCAGGGGCAACAAGGATCTTTCATTTAAAAATGCACATGATGGGGCCAGTGTTGTGACACACCGGCATCCCATATGGGCGCCAGTTCGAGTCCTGACTGCTCCGTTTCCAATCTAGCTTCCTGCTAATGTGCCTGGGAAAGCAGCAGAGGAACAGCCCACTTGCTTGGACCCTGTCACCCACGTGGGAGACTCGGATGAAGTCCCTGGCTCCTGACTTCGGCCTGGCCCAGCCCTGGGTTCTGTGGCCATCTGGGGATGAACCAGCAGACAGATCTCTCTCTGTCACTCTGCCTCTCAAATAAATCTTAAAAAAAAAAAAAAAGGAAACAACTCCAAAAATGCATAAGCATAAGGACAGAGCTAGCATTTTCTTTGGGTGGGTGAACCATACGTTATGGTAGCATTGTAAATTCCAACCCCAGATAAAGGTGTGAAGTGTGGCAGCCTTACGTGATCTTTCATCTGATGAACACGAGGACAGGAGCTGTCCCCACATGGCAAAATCACTTCCATGATGTGACCCATGTATCTCAAGTGCAGCTGGAATAGGAAAAGCTCATTTTCTTGTAGAACCTTCTCGAAAACCTCTGTCTTCAGCTCCACCACTGTGGGTGGTCTGGGTTTCGGGGTCACTCAGGTCTCTGTTCCCTCTCCTCTGACCCCAAGCAGCGTGGCGGCGTTGGGATGATACTTCCTGATGCCACATTCTCACTCAAAACAGCTGCCGCTTGCTCAAGGCACGCCCGGCCCCTCGGTGCACCTGCCAGGCCTTTCTCCCCAGCCACAGAGAACCTGCTGCTGGGTGTTCTCACTCGTCTGAAGTTCGTCTCACACAGCTCGAAAATGACACAGCATGCAGGGTGGTGCAATTCCAAGGCCCATCCCCTCTCTTCTTCATCATCCCCCACCGCCTACAGACCCCTCTCTGTTGCTTTAGGGCCCCTGATGCAAATACAGTTGTGTTTTCTAATCAGCCAGCCTGCCTTTTACACAGAAGGGAGCTTACTCTATTCCAGATATTTCTATGTCTTTATTGATACAAAGAGCTTCCTTAGCCTTTGTCTGTCTTGCCTCGCCTACCTCCTTAAAGAGCTGCACAGTGTTCCCCTGAAGAGTGCTAACATTTATTCACGGGACCAGTGTGGTGGTGTAGTTAAGGCACTGCCTACACCACTGGCATCCCCTAAGGGTGCTGGTTCCAGTCCCAGCTGCTCCACTTCCCAATCCAGCTCCCTGCTGAGGCACCCAAGAAGGCAGTGGAGGATGGCCGCAAGTGCTTGTGCCCTGCACTCATGTGGGAAACCTGGAAGAATCTCCTGGCTTCAGATGTTGTGGCCATCTGAAGAGTGAACCAGCAGATGGAAGATCCATCTCTCTCAATCTCTCTCTCTCTCTCTCTCTCTCTCTCACTCTCTCTCCCTGTCTCTGTAACTCTGCCTTTCAAAGAAATAAAAATAAATCTTTTTTAAAACCCCATTGATTCACCTGTCCCTATGTGATGGATACATATGTGCTTTCAAACCTGGTGTTATTACAAATTAGGAACAAAGCCCAACAGACCCCCTAGGGCAACAGGCATCACTGCAGGAGACGGGACCACGGCAGCAGGCCACACTCCCAGAGGGGGTCCCGAGCCCTTCACCACCAGCCAGGTTCCCGGCAGGTCTGGGCCTCTCTGCCAGGGGTCTGTGCACTCCCCGGGTCCACCCTTCCCCCACTCCCTCTCCCTCTGGGGAAAGTCCGCTGGCGGGCTGGGAGGTCTGCAGGGAGAGGAAGCCTTTGGCCACACCCCCTTCCTGTAGGCAGGCAGCCCCAGACCCCGCGGACTCTATTTTGGTTTGGTCTGTGGGGGCCTTGTGCAGGAGCCTGGTGCAAGCCAGCCGCTTCCCATGCCTTTTATGTAGCAATCCTGATGCTCCCACGCCAGCTGCCCGTCTCCTCCTGGGGCCCGCCGCCCCTAGCTGAGCTGCCCAGCAGGCGGCCAGGCCCTGTCCCACACCCACCAGAGGTCCCCGGCTGCAGGGCACTCAGTATCCGCTTTTTATGCTCTCTCAGCCCCTTCGCCCCCAGCAGAGGGGCAGGAGCTGCAGCTTCCCAGAGAGATGAGCACTTACCTCAAAGACATCCCGCCCCAGTCCTTTCTCACTCCCTCCCTCCCAAACGTTTTAAAGTAAAGATTTATTTATTTGTTTGAAAGAGACACAGAGACATGGATCTTCCATGCAGAACAGCTGCAAGGCCAGGTTTGGGTCAGGCCTAAGTCAGGAACCTGAAACTCCACGGGGTCTCCCACGTAGGTGCAGGGGTCCGAGCACTTGGGCCATCTCCTACTGCTTTCCCAGGCCACAGCAGAGAGCAGGACTGGAAGAGGAGCAGCCGGGAATAGAACCCGCGTCCATATGGGATGCCGGCACTGCAGGCGGAGGATTAACCCACGGCGCCACGGAGCCGGCCCCGCTACTTTATTCTTGTATTATTAGTGCATACCTCATTCAGATGTCCTTTTGTTTCATGGTACATTTAAATAAATTAATTAATTGACCTGAGAGGCATAGCGAGACACGCGGGTTGGGGGGTGCACTCGATCCGAGGCCTTGGCCAGGGAAGGGGAAGCGGTGCGTGGGGTGCGGGGCGGGACCCCCGGGGCATTGGGGAGGAGACGCACCTGTCGGACAAAGGTGAGCCCCAGGCGGGGCGCGGACGGCAGAGGCAGCAAGCGGCGAACACCAACCGGCCTCCTGCGAGACCTCAGTCCGCGGCCGGGCGCCGCCCGGGGTCGCCCGCCGGCCGGGGGAAGAGCTGTGGTCTCAGGCCGGCCTCCCGGCGCAGCTGGGACCCCCAGGACCTCGGCTGCAGCGGCGAGTGCCGGGCTGGGGCTCCGGCAGGGCGGCGGCCGGGGGTCAGCGTCGCCGCTGCTCGAGGCCCTCCCCGCAGGCGCCCCACGGCCCTGCCGGCCAGTCTGCGCACGCGCGGCCGCAGTGTGCACCTGCCGCCCTTGGTGGGCGCGGAGGAGCGCAGCGAGGAGCCAGGGACCTGCGGCGGGACGCAGGTGAGCGCCGCGTAGCTGCTGGGAAGGGGCTCGCCGGAGCCCAGGTTGCAGGAAAAGGAAAAAAAGATGGACACGTGTGGCGCTATTAAAAAATGAAAGCCGTGGCCTGGTCCCCTTCCCCGCCCCCAAACCTCGGTACCCTAAATAAAGTGAAAAGCGACAAATGAGAGAAAAGAATTACACCTGGGCCACAGGTAACTTCAAGCATGAGGGGGCTGAAGACCAAAAACACCATGTTTGGGAGAGATTTTTTAATTTAAAATTTTTAAAAGATGTATTTATTTGAAAGAAGTTACAGAGAAAGCGAGAGATCTTCCATCTGCTGGTTCACTCCCCAAATGGCCTCCAGGGCGTGGACCCAAAGACTTGGGCCATCTTCGGCTGCTTCCACAGGTACATCAGCAGGGAGCTGGTTGGAAGTGGAGCAGGCTGAGGCTTTACTGGCTACATCACAGCGCCAGCCCCAAGAGAGGGAGTGTGCGCCCCTGTCCCCCGGTTCATTCTCCAAAGCCGGCCCAGGAACCAGGAGCTCAGTCCAGGTCTCCTGCATGGTGGCGGGGGCCCGGCAGCTCCTGCCTTCGTGGTCGCTGGCTCCCAGGGTCTGCATCGGCAGAAAACTGGAGCCAGGGTGTGAGACGCAGGTAAAAATAGAGCAAAGACACACATGGAAAAGCCGCGCAGAAGTGGCCCTAACATGAAAAGAGGTCTGGATTCTCTTATAGAGGATGGTACACGGTACTCTGAGAAATGACTTCTCAGTACTCTGCAGAAAGGCAAAGGAAACTGGACAGGCTGTGGGGACCCAGGCGTGTTCCTCTCCTGCCCGTGGGGGTGCAAGAAGATGGAACAACTGCAGAGGGGCGTGTGGCAGCATCGGATGGAGCCATTCACCTCCCACCCCGCAGTTCCCTGGCTAGGAATCTTCCAGGAAGAAGCACCTATACCAACCAGCCTGAAGGTATCTATATGTACATGGTCGCTCACTGGAGCACTGTTTCCAAAGTCAACATTTTGGAAACTATCTCAGTGCCTGGACACAGGCAGCTGGTTGAAAAAAAAAAAACAAACTCCAGTACATCAGCAAGTGTGAAGGAAGATCTCCCTGAACTGGGTGGAGTGAGTTCTAGAATACGCAGATGAGTGGGGGGAGTGAGTTCTAGAATATGCAGATGAGTGGGGGAGTGAGTTCTAGAATATGCAGATGAGTGGGGGAGTGAGTTCTAGAATATGCAGATGAGTGGGGGGAGTGAGTTCTAGAATATGCAGATGAGTGGGGGAGTGAGTTCTAGAATATGCAGATGAGTGGGGGGAGTGAGTTCTAGAATATGCAGATGAGTGGGGGGAGTGAGTTCTAGAATATGCAGATGAGTGGGGGAGTGAGTTCTAGAATATGCAGATGAGTGGGGGGAGTGAGTTCTAGAATATGCAGATGAGTGGGGGAGTGAGTTCTAGAATATGCAGATGAGTGGGGGAGTGAGTTCTAGAATATGCAGATGAGTGGGGGAGTGAGTTCTAGAATATGCAGATGAGTGGGGGGAGTGAGTTCTAGAATATGCAGATGAGTGGGGGAGTGAGTTCTAGAATATGCAGATAAGTGTGGGAGTGAGTTCTAGAATGTGCAGATAAGTGGGGGGAGAAGGCCAAGTACAGGAGTACTGTCTAATGCTGTTTTTGTGTAAAAAAGGAGGAATAGTAATCAACAAAAATGGGCTGGTGCCGCGGCTTACTAGGCTAATCCTCTGCCTGCGGCGCCGGCACCCCAGGTTCTAGTCCTGGTCAGGGCGCCGGATTCTGTCCCGGTTGCTCCTCTTCCAGGCCAGCTCTCTGCTGTGGCCTGGGAAGGCAGTGAAGGATGGCCCAGGTCCTTGGGCCCTGCACACGCATGGGAGACCAGGAGGAAGCACCTGGCTCCTGGCTTTGGATCGGCACAGCGCACCGGCCATAGCAGCCATCTGGGGAGTGAACGAGCAGAAGGAAGACCTTTCTCTCTGTCTCTCACTATCTAACTCTGCCTGTCAAAAAAAAAGAAAAAAGAAAAAGAAAATAATCAACAAAAATGGAGAAGAGGAAACCTCCAATTGAATACAAACAGAAGTGAACAAATGAATGAAACCACAGAACTGTAGGCTCAAATAACTGTGGACATAGTTCTTTGACTACACACCTTTTGTACATAAACAAGTGAATAAAATGACAAAGTTTCTTTTTTTAAAGACTATTTTAAAATTAGGGGCCAGCATTTGGTGTACTAGGCTAAGCCTCCTCTCACGATGCCTGCATCCCACATGGGCCCTGCCTGGTTTGAGTCCCGGCTGCTCCACTTCCGATCCAGCTCTCTGCTGTGGCCTGGGAAAACAGCAGAAGATGGCCCAAGTGCTTGGGCACCTGCCACCCATGTGGGAGACCCGGGTGAAGCTCCTGTCTCCTGGCTTCGGATCAGACAAGCCCTGGCTGTTGCAGCCATCTGGCGAGTGAACCAGCAGATGGAGGACCTCCCCACCCCGACTTTCAAATAAATAAAATAAATCTAAAAGAAAAAAAAATAATGGGTGTGACTTATAATAAAAAAAAGTCAAGTTCATGAAAGACCAAGGCAAATAAGAAGACAGAAAAAAGGGGGGATGAAGAGACAAGACAACTAAATGGCGTGTCTTTCCTCACACTGGGGAAAATAATGTTGCTAGAAAAGATATTGGGACAGTCAGTATCAGTACTGGGTCAATGTTGAGTTTTCTGAATTTGATCAATGCGATGTGGTTGCCTAAGAGAAATGTTCTTGTTCTTAGGCAATGTGCCCTGATGTCCTGACTGCTCCTTAATCTCAGATGGTTCTGGAAAGGAAAAGTCCGTATTAAATGCAGGTTCTAGTTCCGGTCGGGGTGCCAGATTCTATCCCAGTTGCCCCTCTTCCAGGCCAGCTCTCTGCTATGGCCTGGGAAGGCAGTGGAGGATGGCCCAAGTCCTTGGGCCCTGCACCTGCATGGGAGACCAGGAGAAGCACCTGGCTCCTGGCTTCAGATCAGGGTGATGCGCCGGCCACAGCGGCCATTGGAGGGTGAACCAATGGCAAAGGAAGACCTTTCTCTCTGTCTCTCTCTCTCTCACTATCCACTCTGCCTGTCAAAAAAAAAATAACAACAACAAAAAACAAAAAACAAAACCAAATTACACCACCAGCTGCTGTACCACAATTGGCTTAATGTGTTCCCTGTTGGGAAACATTTAAAACTTTCCAGTAGCAAACTCGCTCCAACAATGCTGCTGTTGGCATCTTTATGAATACAATGTCTTTCTTCTTTTGTTACTGCTGTTAGGGTAAATGCTCAGGACCAAAACTATGAATCCCAAATCAAAGAGTGAATGGTTTTAGGAAGAGAGGCTGGTGGGCCTAGAAGGTTGTATGGGGCGTGGGAGGGACAGGGGGTGGGGGCCAGCAGCTGTTCTCGCGACAGCAAAGGGGGCTCCCTGGAGCTGGGAGGATCACCCCTCCCCCACCCCGGCACACTGAGCGGAGCTGACATCTGAATTTTTAGGTTATTAACACACTGCCACTGTCCGATGACCCATGGGTCTGATCCAAGCCACCATGGCCTCAGTTTAGACTTTGGACAATACGGGATCTGTGGTCAGCTGGTTCACGCCTGATCAGGAACAGCAGTGGGAAGTGCTGTGTTTGAGGACCATGTAATTCTCTAAGGCAGTAGTGAAAACTGGCATCAGTGTGAGCTCTAAAAGAGAAAGCATTTGACCTAAAAAAGTATTGACTGGGAACAAATGAAACCACTGGTAACGGGCATTTGGAAAATAATTGAGCGTTATCTTTTAGAGACTGGACATTGTCCCGGCTCATAGCTGGTAGTAGCTTCTTGTCTAGGCCCCACAATCAGAGGAACATTTGCCAGGGGCTCTGGGAGACTCGAACGTGGATGTTCAGAGCAGCACTGTGTGTCAGAGGAAACAGAAAACAGCCCCACATCCATCAGCAGGAGACGGTGCCACGAAGCGTGGGATGGTCCTACATAGAATGCTACCCAGCAAAGACCGAGAGTCAAGTGCAGCCATGCACAAGTCTGTGTGTGGTTCTCAGCGACACTGAGCTGAAAGAGCGCACAGCTCGCAGTGCACCTGTTGAATCTGATTATTAGAGAGCAGTGAAACAGTGCCCTGCTTAAGGATGTTAATTTGTATTCAAGATCCATTACATATATATATATATATTATATAATATATATGATTTATATATATATATAAGATTAATTTATTTATTTTGAAAGAGTTACAGAGAGAGAGAGGGAAAAAGGTTTTCCATCTATTGGTTCACTCCCCAGATGGCCGCAATGGCCAGCGCTGGGCCGGGCTGAAGCTAGGAGCCAGGAGCTTCTTCTGGGTCTCCCAGGGATCCAGTCATTTTCCTAGGCCATTAGCAGGGAGCTGGATTGGAAGTGGAGCAACTGGGAAGACCTCTCTGTCTCTCCTTTTGTCTCTGTAATTCTGCCTTTCAAATAAATAAATGAATAATTTTTTTTTTTACTAAAAATCAGATTTTGAGGACGTTCATTCAGATCACCACCTGAATTTCAAGTGTTTTTACTTTTTTTTTTTTTTTTGACAGGCAGAGTGGACAGTGAGAGAGAGAGAGACAGAGAGAAAGGTCTTCCTTTTCCGTTGCTTCACCCCCAGTGGCTGTTGTGGCCTGTGCACTGTGGCCGGCGCACCGCGCTGATCCAAAGCCAGAAGCCAGGTGCTTCTCCTGGTCTCCCACGTGGGTGCAGGGCCCAAGGACTTGGGCCATCCTCCACTGCCTTCCTGGGCCACAGCAGAGAGCTGGACAGAAAGAGGAGCGACCGGGACAGAATCTGGCACCCCAACAGGGACTAGAACCCAGTGTGCCGCCACCACAGGCGGAGGATTAGCCTAGTGAGACGCGGCACCAGCACCTGAATTTCAGCTCTCAGATTTACCCAGCAGTGACAGGAGGTCTCGCTTGAGATTTTCCTTGAAGGGAGGTTCTTTATTTTTTTAAAAGGAGATTTATTTTATTTTGTTTACTTCAAAGGCAGAATTACAGAGAGGGAGAGGCAGAGAGAGAGAGAGAGAGAGAGAGAGAGAGGAGATCTTCCATCCATTGGTTCACTCCCTAAATGGCTGCAACAGCTGGAGTTGGGCCAATCTAAAGCCAGGAGCCAGGAGCTTCATCTGGGCCTCCCATATGGCTGGCAGGGGCTCAGGCACGTGGGTCATTCTCTGCTGCTTTTCCAGGTGCATTTGCAGGGAGCTGGGTGGGAAATGGAGTGGCTGGGACTTGAACTGGTGTCCACATGGGATGCTGGCCCTGCAGGCAGTGGCTTTACCTGCTGGCCTGAAGTGAGGGTATGTGCAGACCACTGATAAGCGTTTCTCTGGAGGTCAGACAGGCTCCCTTCCTACATGCATAGCATATTCCAATCAATTCCAATCACTACCACGTGTCGGTCTGTGTCTCAGCACAGAACAAAGAACTTCTGGTCCCCCAAAACAGAGCAGGCGAGGCTGCAAGTCCTGGCTGGAAGTTGTAAGGAAAAGGGAGGTTTTGGGGTCAGGGACCAGAATTCAGGGTCTCTCTGGGATGGGTGTTTGGCCTAGAGGTCAGGATACTTGTGTCCCTCACGGCAGTGCCTGGGTTCAGGTCCTGGCTCTGGCTCCTACTCTACTTCCTGCCAGTGTAGACCCTGGGAAGCCATGGTGATGGTTCGAGTCCTTGGGTCTCTGCTACCCACACGGAAGACCTGGATTGAGTTCTCAGGTCCTGGCTGGGCCTTGTGTGCAGATGGGAGCCCCCTCACCCTCCGTGCCTCTGGGTGGTAGGGCATGATAACAATATTAATAAAAGATTCCATCCTTAGGGTAGACACAGAGTCTGGTTTTGCCCTTGGTAGGAAGAATAAGAAGTAATAGATCCGGATTTTGGATACTGGTTCTAGCCAGGGAGGACCGCCCTGGGGGAACAGGAACCCGCTGAGCAGCTTCAGCTCCCAGCCAGCGCAGCGGGAGTTTGGTTTCTTTCCTTTGCTGTCGCGAAGCCGCCTGCCAGCCACTCTGGGCCAGGAATGCACAGAGCCAGGTCCTGTCCCTGGAGCTTTGCAGTGCAGGCGTAAGGCAGACACGTGTGTAGCGGATGCCTTACCGGGCGGGCGGGTGCTGGGACTGCGGCCACCCCCCCCCCACACACACACACACGGCCGAGGGGGCAGGCCAGACGCCCCGTGGCGTTCTCAGGCCAGGGAGTGGACACCGAGGGCTCCTGCGCCGGCCTCTGGGCAGCCGGGAGCAGGCGGGCAGCGGGCAGGGCGCTGCGCAGCGTGACCGGAGCTCCGCCCGGAGCGGGGCCGGGGCGTGGCCAGCATTTGGGGCTGCGTCTAGGGCTGGCCCGCCGGGGCTGCTGGGGCTCTGGGCTCGCACACCTCAGCCGCCACCTGCGCACTGTTCGCAGCGACGACGCCCACGCCTCCCTGGGGGCGTCTCCGCGGCGGCCGCCGGCCCCCTGGGCCACGTGGGAGCCGGGCCAGGGGCGCGCGGTGGGCCAGGCCTGCAGGTAGGCGCGGCGCGGACGGTTTTGGGGTCGTTGGGGGCCGGCCCGGGCGGCGGCTCCCACGGTGGGGGACAGTGGGATCCTAGGAACTGGCCTGGTTCTCGGGTTTCCTGCCTTTGATCTCGCTGTTTATTTCTCCAGGGGGAGTTATTTATAGACAAGGCTGGTTTGTTGGGCCCGGGCTTGTGGATTTACCTTGTTCTTCTTCACGATGCTGGATCTGGGCTGCACGCCCTCCTTCCTGGGGCTGGAATCTTGCAGAAAGCGGGCTGAACAAGGCAAGAGCTCCAGGTCGCCGCCTGTCATGGGTTGGCTTCTTCAGAAATCCAGTCCTCTCTCTAAATAGTCCTAACCGTTTCATATGCAGGGTGGCACACCAGCCCCGCGGGCACTGACCTGCTTCTTCCCACGGCTCTTTTGTTACAGCTGCCTGCAGTGTGTTTGGGCTAAAAAGTGGAGTTTGTGGGAACATTTTTTAAAAAGATTTATTTATTTATTTGAAAGTCAGAGTTACACACACACAGAGAGAGAGAGAGAGAGAGAGAGAGAGAGAGAGAGAGAGAGAGAGAGAAGTCTTCCATTCACTGGTTCACTCCCCAATTGGCCGCAACTGCCGGAGCTGTGCTGATCTGAAGCCAGCAGCCAGGGACTTCTGGGTCTCCCACGCGGGTGCAGGGTCCCAGGGGTTTGGGCCATCTTCCCCTGCTTTCCCAGGCCACAGCAGAGAGCTGGATCGGAAGTGGAGCAGCCGGAACTTGAACCGGTACCCATATGGGATATTGGCACTGCAGGCAGCAGCCTTACCCGCTATGCCACAGTGCCAGCCCTGCAGAAATGACCTTTTTTTTTTGACAGGCAGAGTGGACAGTGAGCGAGAGAGAGAGACAGAGAGAAAGGTCTTCCTTTGCCATTGGTTCACCCCTCAATGGCCACTGCGGCCGGTGCACCGCGCTGATCTGAAGCCAGGAGCCAGATGCTTCCTCCTGGTCTCCCATGCGGTGCAGGGACCCAAGGACCTGGGCCATCCTCCATTGCACTCCCGGGCCACAGCAGAGAGCTGGACTGGAAGAAGAGCAACCGGGACAGAATCCTGCACCCCGACTGGGACTAGAACCCAGGATGCTGGTGCCGCAGACAGAGGATTAGCCTAGTGAGCCACGGCGCCGGCCCAACTTGTGGTTTTTAAAAAGCATTTCTGCCGGCGCCGCGGCTCACTAGGCTAATCCTCCGCCTGCGGCGCCAGCACACCAGGTTCTTGTCCCAGTCGGGGCACCGGATTCTGTCCCGGTTGCCCCTCTTCCAGGCCAGCTCTCTGCTGTGGTCCGGGAGTGCAGTGGAGGATGGCCCAGGTCCTTGGGTCCCTGCACCCACATGGGAGACCAGGAAAAGCATCTGGCTCCTGGCTTCAGATCAGCGCGGTGCGCCAGCCACCAGCGGCCATTGAAGGGTGAACCAACGGCAAAGGATGACTTTTCTCTCTGTCTCTCTCACTGTCCACTCTGCCTGTCAAAAAAACAAAAAACAAAAAACCACAAGTTGCCTTGCAAGACAAGGGACACCAAGGGAGGGGCATGTCGGGGACTGCATATTGGGTGCCTCTAGAATCACAAACTCCGTGCATACAGGGACGCTCCGAGAAGTGTTAGGGGACCAGGGAAGGAGATATTGATAACCTGGCGTGTTAGTATGCTGGGGCTGTGTGACAAATATTGCATTGGGTGGCCTAAAACAACAGATTCGCTACCTCATGGCTTTAAAAAGTAAGGTGAAGGGGTTGACAGGGTGGGTGTTGTCCTAAGCTCCTCCTCTCAGAAAGACAAAGCCATTCTGGGTTAGGGTCCTACCCATCTGACCTCATCTAGCCTTAGTCACTCTTTAAGGACCACATGCATAGGCACGGCTGGAGGACAGAGCTTCCACAAGAATCGATGGCTGGGGAGATGCAATTCAGGCAAACAGGGACACAAACAGGATCCTGAATCCTGCAACAGCCGAAGGGAAGAGTTCCAGAGGGCAGGGCTTGTTCTGCGTTCCCCGCACACCTCCTGCTGCCGCCCCCTCTCCTCTGACCCTCAGGGAGGAACCTGTGCCATTTTCGGCCTTCAGTGAGGCTCTGCCAAGGGGACGTTAGAACCCAGAACAGAAGGGCTGGGCGTCTGTCCTCCTTCTTCCTCTGCTGGCCTCCCTTAGGACAGAGCAATGGGTTCCAGCTTCCACCAGGTGACCCTGGTTCCTGGAACAAGGTAGCTCCACTTCCTTTGTGTGCCCCTAGTCCTCTGGCAGCAGAGGCTCTTTCTAGTCCCTGCCCGGCTTACGGTCCATGTCCAGTGGCCCTGCATGGCGTCATGTTGAGAACAGTGCTAGGAAACACCTTCTGAGTATCTGGTGGTTTCTGTTGACTGGGGTGTGTGCAGAATACCGTGACCGGGGAGGCCAGGTGCTAGGGAGAGGTGCGAGGGCTGAGAACGGAAAATGGTTGGAGCTTGGGTAGAAGACAGAGTTCTATGCTGGAAGGGGGTTGTAGCCAGGCTGAAGGGCTTGTGCCAGCTCTAAGGCTTTCATGGGAGATGGGAGCCTTCTCATGCGTCTGTCTCTGGGCACATTCCGCTTCTGAAGTGCTTTTTCATGTGTAGTCTCTGTGCCGCCTCCTTGGTTTTCTGGCTTTTTCTTATTGGCTTGGATTTCTTTATATTCCAGATATGAATCTTTACCAGGTATTTGCTACAGATGCTCATCTCATTCCAGAGCTTGTCTTTTTTTTTTTTTTTTTTTGACAGGCAGAGTGGATAGTGAGAGAGAGAGAGACAGAGAGAAAGGTCTTCCTTTTTGCCGTTGGTTCACCCTCCAATGGCCGCTGCGGCCAGCGCATCATGCTGATCTGAAGCCAGGAGCCAGGTGCTTCTCCTGGTCTCTCATGCGGGTGCAGGGCCCAAGGACTTGGGCCATCCTCCACTGCCTTCCCGGGCCATAGCAGAGAGCTGGCCTGGAAGAGGGGCAACCGGGATAGAATCCAGCGCCCCAACTGGGACTAGAACCTGGTGTGCCAGTGCCGCAAGGCGGAAGATTAGCCTGTTAAGCCACGGCGCTGGCCAACTTGTCTTGTTTTAAAGTGTCTTTTTCTTTTTTTTTTTTTTTCCTTTTAAAGATTTGTGTATTTATTTGAAAGGCAGAGTTACAGAGAGGCAGAGGCAGAGGCAGAGAGAGAGAGGTCTTCCACCTGCTGGTTCACTCCCCAAATGGTCGCAACGGCCAGAACTGGGCTGATCTGAAGCCAGGAGCCAGAAGCTTCCTCCAGGTCTCCCATGTGGGTGCAGGGGCCCAAAGACGTGGGCCATCTTCTACTGCTTTCCTAGGCCATAGCCAAGAGCTATATTGGAAGTGGAGCAGCCAGAACTCAAACTGGTGTCCATATGGGATGCTGGCACTACAGGCAGTGGCTTTACCTGCTATGCCACAGCACCAGCCCCTGAAGTGTTTTTTAATAAACACAGGTTCTTAATTTTAATGTAGCAATCTATCACTTTTTTTTAAAAAAAAGATTTTACTTATTTGAGAGGTAGAGTTACAGACAGTGAGAGGGAGAGACAGAGAGAAAGGTCTTTGTTCTGTTGGTTCACTCCCTAAATGGCTGCAATGGCTGGAGCTGTGCCAATCCAAAGCCAGGAGCCAGGTGCTTCTTCCCGGTCTCCCACATGGGTGCAGGGCCCAAGCACTTGGGCCATCCTCCACTGCCTTCCTGGGACACAGCAGAGAGCTGGACTGGAAGAGGAGCAGCAAGGACTAGAACCAGTGTCCATATGGGATGTCGGCGCCACAGGCGGAGGATTAACCTACTGCACCATGGCAAAATGTAAACATTTACTTGAAAAGGAGAGAGAAAGAGAAAGAGAGAAAGAGAGAAAAAGAGAGAGAGAGAGAGAGAGAGAGAGAGAGAGAGAGAGAGAGAGAGATCGACATCCCATCTGCTGGTTCACTTCCCAAAGGTTCCAACAGCCAGAACTGGGTCAATCCCAAGCCTGGAGCTTGGTGCTCAGTCGGGGTTTCCTATGTGGGAGGCAGGGACCAAAGTATTGGGTCGTTACTGGCTGCTTGCCACAACAAAAAGCTGGAATTGGAAGCAGAGCTGGGACTTGAACCCAGGCACTCCAGTAAGGAACGCAGGCGTCCCACGTGGCATCTTAACCGCTGTGCCAAAAGCCTGCTCCTAATGTATCAAAATTTGTCTTTATAATTAGTGTTCCTAGTGTCTTGATTAACTACTATTTTTCTATTTTGGGGTCAATATTCTATATTATCTTAGGAAAACTTTGCAGTTTTGCCTTCCCTAGATAACCTCTTTAAATCACCTTTAAAAGAATAAAAGGAATAAATTCAGTGAGCTATTCAAAAAACAAAGTAAGACCAATTCCTGGACTCCTGACTCCCACGTGCCGGCCTTCTCCATCTGCACTTTATTTTTAACTTTCCTTTCTCCCAAAGTGCATCCTATAGGAAGGCTCCGTATGCGGTAAACACCCTTAAGCCGCTGTATTCCTGAAAATCCCCTTTTTCTCTGTTCAACTCCAAAATGCTTTGGTGGGCAGACAGCTCCAGTGGACCATTCTTTTCTCAGTGCTTGGAAAAACACTGGTCTGCCTTCTCCTACCCAAGTGCTGGGACTTGGGAGGGAGCCGTCTTCTCAGGCCATGGGTTCCCATCTGCAATCATTTGTTACGTTTGGTATTCTGGGTTATGGCGGAAAACAAACTGCACATTTGATTTTCAAACAAGAATGGCACTGCAGGATGAAGGCC
Organism: Lepus europaeus; assembly: GCF_033115175.1. Classification (NCBI taxonomy): domain Eukaryota; kingdom Metazoa; phylum Chordata; class Mammalia; order Lagomorpha; family Leporidae; genus Lepus; species Lepus europaeus. Next base: position 8,140,113 of record NC_084828.1, read on the forward strand.
AGTGCTCTGCACCTCCGATCTGCCTGCTTGAGTCATAAATAGTCATTTAATTTTTTAAAGATTTACTTATTTATTTATATGAAAGGCAGAGTGACAGAGAGAGGGGACAGACTGAAAGATCTTCCATCCATTGGTTCACTATCCAAGTAGCCACAACAACCAGGATGGGGCCAGGCTGAAGCCAGGAGCCAGCATCTCCATCCTGGTCTCCTACGTGGGTGGCCGGGACCCAAGCACTTGGGCCATCTGCCTCTGCCTTCCCAGGTGCATTAGTGGAGCAACCGGGACTCTAAGTGGTGCTGTGGTATAGAATGCCAGTGTTGCAAGTGGTGGCTTAACTGCTGCACCACACTAGCTCCCAGAAACACCCCTTTAAGGCATTTACAATTCACCAGTCTCCAGCGGCACAATAAATAGATACTATAAATAGAACCAAGTAACACCACTCAGTGGTGACATATTTATCCTACTCTCCTTAGAATACTTAAGCTTTTATTAAGGATCATCTTGATTCCTGGCTCCTCATGAACTTGACCTTATGTTGGCCCTCCACATACAAGGGTTCTGAAATCAAGGACTCAACCAGCCTCAGGATGAAAACATCTGTACTGAACATGTAACCTTTTTCTTGTCATTATTTCCCAAACAGAGCAGTAGAGCGACTATTCACCCAGCCTTTCCATGGTGCTGGGTATTAGAAGCAATCTGGAGATGACTGGAAGTACGGGGAGGAAGTACACAAATGTTACACCTGCTATCTAAGGGACAAGTGGATTTTGGTATCCATTTGGTGGTTGTGGTGGGGGTACTGAGGGACAACTGTGTTCCAAATGGATGCTCAGACTGCTGATTGGCTAGTGGGGACACTTCTGCATGGTTTCTTGTACCCTCTCCACTGCTGCTATTTTTGGAGTTTTCCTATTTTTCGGCATAGGCTGTGCTGGCTAATCTGGTATTGCCATGACACTTGAATCGTCCATTTCTCCGGATCTGTAGTCCTTTTAATGGGAAAAAGAGCACACATTCCAAAGGATCTGAGTACTACGAGGTCGTGCTGCTCTGAGGCTTCTCTCAGTGAACAGGGCTAGGAAAGAGAATTGTTTTCTCTTAAAGTTGTGAGTTCAAATTAATGTTCCCAATAACTAATATGTTTTAACTTAAATTATTAAAATTTTCTTTTTACAGATTTGTTAATTTATTTGAAAGGCAGAGTAACAGAATGGGGGGGGGATGGGCAGGGAGAGAAAGAGAGAGAGAGAGAAATATATATAGAGAGAGTTTTCCATCTGCTGGTTCACTCCTCAGTTGGTCACAACAGCCAGTGCTGGGCCAGGCTGAAACCAGGAATCAGGAACCCATCCAGGTCTCCCACGTGGGTGGCAGGAACCCAGGTACTTGGGCCACCATTTGCTACCTTCCAGGCACATCAGCAAGCAGCTGGAAGGGAAGTGCAGAGTTGGGATGCAAGTGTGCCAAGTGGTAGTCTAACCTGCTAGATCTTTTTTAAAAACATTTTTTTTTTATTTGACAGGCAGTTAGATAGTGAGAGACAGAGAGGAAGGTCTTCCTTCCATTGGTTCACCCCCAAAATGGCCGCTATGACCAGCACTGCGTTGATCCGAAGCCAGGAGCCAAGTGCTTCTTCCCAGTCTCCCACGTGGGTGCAGGAGCCCAAGCACTTAGGCCATCTTCCACTGCCCTCCTGGGCCACAGCAGAGCTGGACTGGAAGACGAGCACCCGGGACTAGAACCCAGTGCTCATATGGGATGCCGGCGCCGCAGGCGGAGGATTAACCAAGTGAGCCATGGCACCGGCCCCCTAAATCTTTTTTTTTAAACATTACTTTTTAAAATTGATTTTACTTCTAATTAAAAAACTTTTTTTATTAAAAATATTTCAGAGGCAGAGGTAGAGCTCCATCTGCTGGTTCAAGTCCCAAATGCCTACAAAAGGAACCCAGTCCGGGTCTGCTATGTGAGTGGCAGGGACCCAACCACCGAGCCATCACAGGCTGCCTCCCAAGGTCTGCACTGGGAGGGAGCAGGGACCCAGGTACTCCAGTGTGGAACCCAGGTACTCTAATATGGGATCCAGGTACCCCAAAGTGAGACCAGGTACTCCAGCGTGGGGACCCAGGTACCCCAGAATTGGACCCAGGTACTCTAATATGGAACCCAAGTACCCCAGTGTGGGGACCCAGGTACTCCATTGTGGGCCCAGGTACCCCAATGTGGGACCCAGGTACTCCAATATGGGACGCAGCATCTTAACTGCTAGGCCAAACCGGCCCCATCCTCCTTTTCTATTTTGATTAATAAAATTAATTTTTTTGCTTATTAACATATTAACATAAGCATTAGAGGTAAGAGGCAGAGATCAAGATTTTTTTTTTTACATTTTATTGTTACATTTTGTCTTTGTGCTGGATAATGGAATTCTAATTAGAATTCCGGCTGCTGCCCTCCCAGGCCATCATCAGGGAGTTGGGTTGGAAGGGTAGCACCTAGGACTTCAACCTGGCGCTGCAAGTGGAGGCTTAACCTACTGTGCCACGGCACTGGCCCCATATATATGTGATCTCTAGCCAAGTACAGATTCTGCCCATTATTTAATTTCTGATAGACTCTATACATTTTATAGAGTTGACAAACATATATATATTTAAATATACAAATATTAAAAAAATTTTTAAATATTTATTTACTTGAAAGGGAGAGAGAGGCCGGCGCCGTGGCTCATTAGACTAATCTTCCGCCTGTGACGCTGGCACCCTGGGTTCTAGTCCCAGTTGGGGCGCTGGTTCTGTCTCGGTTGCTCCTCTTCCAGTCCAGCTCTCTGCTGTGGCCTGGGAAGGCAGTGGAGGATGGCCCAAGTGCTTGGGCCTCTGTACCTGCATGGGAGACCAGGAAGAGGCACCTGGCTCCTGGCTTCGGATCAGTGCAGTGTGCCGGCCGTGGTGGCCATTTGGGGGGTTGAACCATCGGAAGGAAGACCTTTCTCTCTGTCTCTAACTCTGCCTGTCCAAAAAAAAAAAAAAAAAATTGAGTGGTAGAGAGAGAGAGACCACGTACATACAGCTCCCATCTGCTGGTTCACTCCCTAAACGCCTGGGCCAAATCTGGAGCTGGGAACACAACCCTGGTCCCACGTGGGTGGCAGGAACCCAGGTATTTCAGCCATCACTGCCGTACCCCAGGCTCTGCGTTAGCAGCAGGGAGCTGGAGCCAGACACTCAGTGTGGGACACTGGTGCTTTACCTGTGCCAATCAGTGCCTGCCCCACAGACAACTCTGATGTGGAACTGCGTCTTTCTGATAAATAAAACTTTAAATGCAGTAAATATTAGAAAATAAGGGCTGGCACTGTGGTGCAGTGGGTTAAGCCATCACCTGTGACGTCAGCATTCCATACTGGGGCAGCTGTTTGAGTCCCACCTGCTCTGCTTCCAATCCAGTTCGAGTGTACCTGTGGACGGAAGATTTTTTTTCTGTTTCTCTTCAAATAAACAAAATAAATCTTTAGTAAATTAGAAAAACAGCCAAGGTATATAAAATGTAGTACAGTTAAATAGTACATTTCTCAGCCGCATTATGTAAGGAATCCATGGAAATCTTAGGGGGCATTTAATATAAAGTTTTCCTACTTGGAATAAATGTTTTTCAAAATTGGTATTCTCAAAGTAATCTTTCACCAGGAGTAGGCGTAAATGGTCTGGTCCTTGCCTTTCCAGGGCCTGGGCACTTGCTTATCAGCAAAACTGAAAATGACAGCTCTTCTTCAAGTGGGGCCTGATCATGGCCCAAATCTCTAATGGAGGCATCGGCCTGTGACTTGTGTCTGAGTCCCAAATGCATTTCCCTTTTTGAGTTTAAATCAGTAACAAAAGTGTTATTGGTTTCAAGTAGTTTAATTCAATTAACTTAAAAAAATTTTATTTGAAAGGTAGTTAGGAGAGAGGGGTAAATTCCATCTGTGGTTCACTCCTCAATGGCCCCAATGACTGCAATGGCCGGAGCTGGGGCTATCCAAAGCCAGGAGCCAGGAGTTTCTTCTGGGTCTCCCACGTGGGTGCAGGGGCCCAAGGACTTGGGCCATCTTCTACTGCTTTCCCAAGTGCATTAGCCCATTCGGGATGCCGGTTCTGCAGGCGATGGTTTAACCTGCTGCGCCACAGCCCCCGCCTCCCTACTGCTATTTTAAAGCAGACAGCTCCTTGGTAGGGCCCTTTAAAAATCTGTGCTTGAATTAGGTAAGACTTGTGCAAGCGGTGTTCTTGCTTGTGTTCTACCCACTCGCACCCAGGGCCAGAAGCAACCAAATGAAATGCTTCGCTGTCAGGTGTTGAGGGCGCCAGACGGCCTTGGAGTGAAGCAGGATTCCACGGGAGAGGCTCGCCAGTGCTGGGGGTCATTCCGCCTCCCTTGGGGACAAGAACACTGTGAGTTGATGTCCCCCCTCTCTGCCGGTCCCGCAGCAGGAACACCAGACGCAGCCTTGGTGGTGCGGATCTGCCTTCCACTTGGGCTCCCTGCTCTTTCAGGCATCATTGCACCGGGCGCACTGACGGACTTTATAGTCCTCTGGCACCAAGGCCTGCAAGTTAAGGCCTCGCCTGATTGTCCAGAGCTGACCGTGGGCAGAGACAGGGTTCGCGCTCAGGGACCCCCAGGCTGGCGCTGGCTGGCCGATGTGGGCTGCGGCCTTGACCCGCCTCCATCCCCACGGGGGTCTCCGGGCCTCCACACTGCTCCCACGCCAGCCCCTGTCCCTCCGTCCACCGGCCCCCGGCCCCCGCGCCCCGGCCCCCCGCGCCCCATCCCGCCCCGCGCCCCGGCCCCCCCCGCCCCATCCCGCCCCATCCCGCGCGCCCCGGCCCCCCGCGCCCCATCCCGCGCGCCCCGGCCCCCCGCGCCCCATCCCCCGCGCCCCGGGCCCGCGCCCCGGCCCCGCGCCCCATCCCGCCCCGCGCCCCATCCCGCGCGCCCCGGCCCCGCGCCCCATCCCCCGCGCCCCGGGCCCGCGCCCCATCCCCCGCGCCCCGGGCCCGCGCCCCGGCGGGCCGCGCGTCTCTTCCGGCCGGCGGGCGGGGCGGGGCCGGCGCCCGGGGCGGGCTGGCGGCGGCGGCGGCTGTGGGCCGAGCGTCCGGCCGCGCCGGCCATGCTCATCACGCTGTGCTACCTGTACCTGTGGGCGCGGTGGGGGCGCCGGCCGGCCGCGCTCGTGCGCTCCACGGTGCGGCGGCTGCGCGCCTCGCGCTGCTCCTTCACGTTCTGTGGCGCCGCCGCGCAGCCGAGCGGCGCCCGCGTGTGCCTCAGCCGCGGCGGCCGCGTCTTCTGCGTCGGCGAGGGCCAGGTGGGCGGCGCGCGCGGCGTGGGGCGGGCGGGCGCGCGGCGTGGGGCGGCCGCGAGCCGGAAGCGGCGCCGGGACCCCGCGCTCCGCCCACCCCGGGCCGAGCGCGGGCGCCGGGGCCCGGGCCGCGGCCGCCTCAGGGTGCACCGGCCTGCGCCCGGCGACCCCTCCTGCAGCCCTCGGCGGCGTGGCGGGCCTGCCTCTGGGTCCGCGGACCCTCGGCCGCTCCCGGAGGGCCCCCGCGCTGGCCCGGGGCTGGCCCCGCGCTGGGCGGCAACCCTGGTTCTTCCCGGTCAGCTGCTGGTGCGCCCGGGGCTCGCGTGCACGGCGCAGCTCTGCGCGTTTCCCGGGGCGTCCCTGGCGCGTGTGGGGACGGGAGTCTGTGCTGTTGGGGCTGTGATTAGGTGGGGGCGCAGCCTTCTGCCCGGCGGATAGAAGATGCCCTAACGCTGTGACACTGCGTTCTGGGTCCCCCCGGGAAGCTGCAGACCTAGGACTGCGTAGACAGAGCTGGCGCCCCCACCCCCAGCTTCTGGGGCGCTGATTGTGGAAGGCGAATTAACTTGAGGAAGAACCGAGGGCTGGGTTTTCCTGTTGTGGTCTTTCCAGAATGGATTGATTTAAATTATTTTTCATGGCTTAGCTCAAAGTAGAAATGTTGAACACAGAAGATCATCTCAATTGTCCTGGACAGTGTTAAAGAAACTTGCAAAAAATATTCATTTGAAGGGGTTGGGGAAGAGAAAAAAAAAAAAAAACCGGTTCACTCCTGAAATGCCCACAGTGGCTGGTACTGGGTGGGGCTGGAGCTGAGAACTCAACCCAGGTGTCCCGCTTGGGTGGCAGGAGCCTACTTAATTGAGCCATCACCACTGCCACCCAGGGTCTGCATTGGCGGGAAGCTGTAGTCTGGAGCCAGGAGTTTCTTCCCGGTCTCCCGGGCCGGTGCAGGGGCCCAAGCACTTGGGCCATCTTCCACTGCTTTCCCCAGGCCATCAGCAGGAAATGAAATTGAACCCGTGCCCATGTGGGATGCTAGTGTCCCACTGTGCCACAGTGCTGAGCCCTGGAGCTGGGTATTGAACCCAGGTATTTGGATGTGGGACATGGGCATCCTTTTTTTTTTTTTTTTTTTAAAAGGTAAAGTTACAAAGGGAGAGCGAGAAACAGATCTTCAGTCTGCTGGTTCACTCCCCAAATGACCTCAACAGCCAGGACTGGGCCAGGCCCAAGCCAGGAGTGAGAAGCTCCTCCGGGCCTCCCACATGTGTGCAGGGGCCCAAGCACTTGGGCCATCTTCCACTGCTTTCCCAGGCACGTAAGCTGGATGGGAAGTGGAGCAGTTGGGACAGAAACTGGAGTTCACGTGGGATGCTGGCGTTGCATGCTGGCAGTTTACCCACCACACAACACCGGCCCCTAGATGTGGGCATCTTAACAGCTGGGCTAAATGGCCACATCCAGTTTCACTTTTAAATGTTTTGTAATTTTTATTGATCGTCTGTTAACTGGGCTAATTTTTGGCTCTTGCTTTCCTCCCCAGCCCCGTGGGATTCTGTAACTCTCTGCTCTCTCCCTCTGCCTCAGGCTGAAGCTTTGCTCAGATCCCGCTGTGCAGGAGGAGTTCCCCAGTTCTGCAGACTAGATGGGACCGCCCAGCTCTGTCCTCATTGACTTCAGATCACAGTCCTATTTCTAGTTTGAATCTTTCTCTCTAGGGACTTGTTCTGTTTAGCTTCGCAGCTTGACCTGAAATAGTTGCACACAATTTCAGTGAATGAAGGAGTGTTTATTGGCTGTTGGGTTTAGGCTTTTTTTTTTTTTTTAAAGATTTATTTTATTTTATTTGAAAGGCAGAGTTAGAGAGAGGGAGAGACAGAGATCTTCCATCACCTGCTTCACTTTTCTTTTTTCTTTTCTTTTTTTTTTTTTTGACAGGCAGAGTGGACAGTGAGAGAGAGACAGAGAGAAAGGTCTTCCTTTTGCCGTTGGTTCACCCTCCAATGGCCGCCGCGGTAGCGCGCTGCGGCTGGCGCACCGCGCTGTTCCGATGGCAGGAGCCAGGTGCTTCTCCTGGTCTCCCATGGGGTGCAGGGCCCAAGCACTTGGGCCATCCTCCACTGCACTCCCTGGCCACAGCAGAGAGCTGGCCTGGAAGAGGGGCAACCGGGACAGGATCAGTGCCCCGACCGGGACTAGAACCCGGTGTGCCGGCGCCGCAAGGCGGAGGATTAGCCTAGTGAGCCGCGGCGCCGGCCAACCTGCTTCACTTTTCAAACAGCTGCAACAGCCAGGGCTGGGCCAGGCTGAGAAGCCAGGAACCTTGAACTCCATTTGGGTCTCTTACAGGTACAGGGGCCCAAACACTTGGACCATCTTCTGCCTTCCCAGGTGCCTTAGCAGGGAACTGGCTCAGAAATGGGGTAGCTGGGACTTGAACCGGTGCTCATGTGGGATGCCAGCATTGCAGGCAGTAGTTTAACCCACTGTGCCAGAACCTAGCTCAGATGTTTAAGGCCTACAGTTGGAAAGTTTGACAATTTATTTGTGATTAACTGATGTTTTTTAAGATTTAAAATATTGTTGGGCTGGTGATTTGGTTCTGTGGATACCTTATTGTCAGTCTACAAGGATTGAATACAGAACCAAATTCATGCTTAATATTAAATTTTTTTTTTTTTTATTTGAGAGGTAGTGATAGAGCTTCCGTCCACTGATTCACTCTCTAAATGCCCTTAACATCTTGGGCTAGGCTGGGCTGAAACAGGGAGCTGGGAATTCAGTCCAGTTCTCCCACTTTTTGTGTGTTAATTTTGTTAATTTCAAAATGAGGCAGAGACACAGTCATATTCTATACAATTAAAATCATACGCATGAATACCAAAGTCTGGGTTTTTATAATTGAATATCCCATCATGAATTGTTAAATATAATGTTTCAGTTAGTTTTTTAAAGATTTATTTATTTGAAAGGCAGGATTAAAGAGAGGCAGAGAGAGAGAGAAAGGTCTTCATCCGCTGGTTCACTCACTCCAAATGGTCAGAGCTGGGTGATCTGAAGCTGGGAGCTAGGAGCTTCTTCTGGGTCGTCCACATGGGTGCAGGGGCCCAAGGACTTGGGCCATCTTCCACTGCTTTCCCAGGCCATCGCAGAGAACTGGATCAGAAGTGGAGCAGCCAGGACTCAAATGGGTGCCCTTATGAGTTGCCGGCACTGCAGGTGGCGGCTTTACCTGCTATGCCACAGTGCCAGCCCCAAGTATAATCAAACTGTATACAAACTGGAAATTTTAAACATTTTGCTTGTTTAGTATATGCATTCTGTGTTTCAGTAAAATGGACAGTATTTTTCTTTGTTTTTAACTTCTGTGTTGGTAAAACTTCCATGCTGTTAATTAGTTCAACAGGGACTTACTAAGCCTTAGGATGTGCCGGTTCAACAGGCAAGGGCAGATTTGGGCTGATGACACAGTGGGGCCTGACCCAAATACCTTTCTATTTTTTGGTGGGTAGCTGTCTTTTCAGCAAGATTTCAGGAAGGGAACAGAGAAATGGATGGAGTTGGCCTTTGCAGTCTACAGAGGACTGGTTCAGGAGGCTTCCTGGACACAAGATTTTCAGATGCTCAAGTCCTTTATGCAAAATACATACACAGTGTGTGTGTCATCTATGCACACCCCCTCATACTTTAAATCATCTCTAGATTACTTATAAGACCTAATATAAATACTGTTTAAACAGCGTACTGTATAATTTAGGGAATAATGACAAAAACCAAGTTTATTTGTTCAGTACAGATGTGGTACTTTTCTGGGTGTTTTCCATCTGAGGTTGGTGGATCCGGGGCTAGGGAGCCCTCATGGAGGGATTCCCAGTTGTATTTAATCTGCTAAGCCACCTTGGTTCTAATCTGCTTTGAAAAAACCTAAGTTAACATCACTCTTGGGGTAGGCATTTGGCCTAGAGGTTAAGATGTCTGTGTCCCAATTCAGAGTGCCCATTTGTGTCTTGGCTGTGCCCCTGAGTCCAGCTTTCTGCTAATACACACCCTGGGAGGCAGCAGGTGCTGGCTCAAGTAATTGGAGACCTTATTTGAGTTCAAATACAAATTTTTAAAAAGCAAAAAGATGGGGCCGGCGCTGTGGCTCACTTGGTTAATCCTCCGCCTGTGGTGCCAGCATCCCATATGGGCGCTGGTTCTAGTCCTGGTTGCTCCTCTTCCAGCCCAGCTCTCTGCTGTGGCCCAGGAAGGCAGTAGAAGATGGCCCAAGTGCTTGGGCCCCTGCACCCTCATGGGAGACCAGGAGGAAGCACCTGGCTCCTGGCTTCAGATCAGCGTAGCGCCAGTCATAGTGGCCATTTGGGGAGTGAACCAACGGAAGGAAGACCTTTCTCTCTGTCTCTCTCTCTCTCACTGTCTATAACTCTACCTGTCAAATAAAAAAAAAAATAAAAAGCAAAAATAAAACCATGGAGACACTAAAAATATTTTATAGAATTACCTTCAAATTACAGATATGTAAGGTGCCTATGAAACATAAATGATTTTACGTTTACAACCTTGAGTTGACTTCCCAAGATATCATATTTATGCAGATATTCCAAGACCCCAGTGAGTCCTGCCACCCTTCTGGTTGCAAGCCTTTTAGATGAGTGCTGGTCAGCCTGTGTCGGATCCAGAGCTGTTGAGCCTGTCCTGAGTCCCTGAGGCTTCTGCAGCTGTGTGCATGGTCACAGTTAGCCCAGAAGCACAGGGTTGATGCGGGCTGTGGGAGAGCATCAGATAACCTTGCTTCGGGCTTTCCTGGGGTCGCTGAGGAGGGTTCTGGAGATGCTGGGGTAAGTGCCTGTGCTTTGAAGTGACAGAGTCCTCTTTTGTTTTTTTCTCTACCCAGTTCATCGATGACTTGAACAAATGGGCCCTGTTTCTGGTTTCTCCTTTTATACTGGAGGCAGAACACATAGCGTTTGTGACCGAGAGCATTTGGGTCCGAGGTGAGAGCTTACAGAGGCCGCCTTCCTCTGCAGAAACTGTAAGTAACGCCTTTCCCCGGGAAAGCAGCGTGTGTCTTTGAGAAAACCCCTGTGGCTTTGTCTATTTATTTATTTATTTATGAAAGATTTATTTATTTGAGTTAGAGTTACAGACAGAGAGAGGGAGAGGCAGAGAGAGACGGTCTTCCATCCGCTGGTTCACTCCCCAAATGACTGCAACAGCTGGAGCTGGGTTGATCCGCAGCCAGGAGCTTCTTCTGGGTCTCCCACGTGGGTGCAGGGGCCCAAGGACTTGGGCCATCTTCCACTGCTTTCCCAGGCCATAGCAGAGAGCTGGGTTGGAAGATGAGCAGCCAGGACACTAAAAGGTGCCCATATGGGATGCTGGTGCCACAGGCGGAGGCTTAGCCTACTACGCAACACTGCTAGCCCCCGTGTGTTTATTTCTTTACAAGTGCTCATCCTGGCCTTGGTGGCTCCTTGAACCTTTTGGGTGACATAAAACACCACCAAGGTACTTAAAAAAATTTGTGGAATAGTGAAATCAACGGGTAAATTTAGGAGCCATGCCTGTGGCACTGCAGATTAAGCGGCTGCTTGTGGCACTGGCATCCCCTGTTGCAGGGCCAGATTGAGTCCCAGCTGCTCTGCTTCTGATTCAGCTCCCTGCTGACGTGCCTGGCAGGATGGCCCAAGTTTGGGGCCCTGCCACCCATGTGGGAGACCCTGATGGAGTTCTAGGCTCCTGGCTTCAACCAGGCCCACCCTGGCTGTTGCAGCCACTGGGGGGAGCGAACTCACTTTGTCTATGTCTCTTCCTCTTTTTCTGCTACTCTGCCTTTCAAATAAATAAATAATTAAATATTGAAAAAAGGATAGAAAAGGAAAAGGTGAGTTCATTTTGGTGCAGAAGCTGCGAAATCCCTGCATAGCTTTTTCCGAGGTGCAGAGTCTGCAGGACTCGCGAGCCTGCTGGTTCTGCCTCTCACCTGCTGAGCGGCCCTGACACGGCCACTTGGAGCTGCCAGCTGCCGTGGCTCTGCCGAGCTGGGGGCTGGTTTCTCGCAGGGAGCTGGCTGTGCTCTACAGGGCCACCCAGGGGCCCAGTCTCCTTTTCTCCGTTGCCCTGCGCTCTCCTCTCTGTCATCCTAGGTGGCGGTTCTGTGTCATGGGCGAGGGTGGCTCCCCCACTCCCCCACTCCCCCGCTGCCATTGCCGTCCTCACCGCAGTCCCCAGAGCAGGCGAGGACAGGAATTTCCCACGCCGCTTCTGCTCCTTGGCTCCCTGGCTGGGCAGCCATGGGTTCAGCAGAATCTGTGTGTTCTTGTTCATTCAAGGGAGAAGGAAAGGTTAGACGTTTCTTCCTGATAAAAATGTTTAGCGTGTCTGCTGCAGTTACCGTCTTGCTCACCTTCTAAGGCAGATTTAATGAAGAATTTCCCGCTGAGTGGTGGCTCCTTGGTACTTACTTTTCTACGGTGGAAAGAGTATATCTGACTCATTTTACTGAATTAATTTTTTAAAAAGATTTATTTATTTATTTGGAAGTCAGAGTTACACAGAGAGAGGAGAGGAAGAGAGAGAGAGAGAGAGAGAGAGAGAGAGAGAGAGAGAGAGAGGTCTTCCATCCACTGGTTCACTCCCTAGTTGGCTACCACGGCTAGAGCTGCGCCAATCTGAAGGCAGGAGACAGGTGCTTCTTCTGGGTCTCCCACGTGGGTACAGGGGCCCAAGAACTTGGGCCATCTTCTACTGCTCTCTCAGGCCATAGCAGAGAGCTGGATCGGAAGTGGAGCAGCTAGGACTCGAACTGGTTCCCATATGGGATACTGGCACTACAGGTGGCGGCTTTACCCGCTATGCCACAGCGCTGGCCCCTAAATTAATTTTTTTTTTAAAAACACTCACTTACTTATTTGAAAATCAGAGTTACAAGGACGGGGTGGCAGGGGGAGATCGAGAGATTGAGAGATTGAGAGATCTTCCATTCGCTGGTTCACTCTCTAAATGGCTGCAACGGCCAGTGCTGGGCCAGGCTGTGGGTGCAGCGGCCTAAACATTTGAGCCATCTTCTGCTGCTTTTCCCAGGCTGTTAGCAGGGAGCTGGATCGGAAGTGCTGCAACCGAGAGATGAAATGGTGTGCATGTGGGATGCCAGTGTGGCAGGCAGTGGCTTTACCTGCTCCCACGACACTGGCTCCTTAATGCATTTTACTTAGGATTCAAGAGTCTGATGACTCCTGTGGTCAGGAGCCAGAGACTTCTGGAACCATTCTTCTGATCTCCCTGGCTGTTATACTGGGCTCTGTTTTATAAATTGGGCTATTCACTTAAAAAGGGGCTGATCTTGTCGCTTGTACCCTTTTGGTTGACTGCTTGAAGGTGTTTTGTGTTTTTTTGGGGGCTCATATGAACCTGTGTGTGTGTGTGTGTTTCACCTAACTCTGCAGGCATTTGGATTTGATAGCGGCCTAGGATCCGACATAGCAAATGCTTGGAATGTGATGGGACCGTACATTCTCTCACATTTGAAAGACTGTGCGACCCTGCCAGATGTTTAAGTGGTCTCTCTTTGAATTTTGGATATCTGAGAGGGCCGTGATTTGTGGTCATTCTACAGACCCCTCAGCAATAAATAATTGAATCTGAGGAATGCAGTTTAAAAAAATGTAACATTCACATGGCCGTATATTCACTCAGTCATTCATTTATGAACATATTTATGGAACATCTGTTGCAGTTATTTTGCTAGGTGCAATCATAAATGCTGACAGGTGATGGCAGAGTCAGCTCAATTTTTAATATCTTCTGTACATATATTAGCAGCCCTGTTTAGGAAGGACTTAGGAAGAATTGATGACCTGAAGAACTTACATAACTCTTCCCCTGCAGACAATTTGCTTATATTCCCTGGGCATTAATTCTCCCATCCAGGGTTTATTTATTTTTTAAAGTTTTGTTTATTTATTTATTTGAAAGAGAGATATCTTTAATCCACTGGTTCACTCCCTAAATACTTGCAGCTACTGGGGCTGGGCCAGGCAGAAGCCAGTAGCCAGGAACTCCATGCCAGTCTCCCACATGGGTGACAGGAAGCCAACTACTTGGTCCATCATCTGCTGCCTCCCAGGCATGTTAGCAGGAAGCTGGATTGGAAACAGAGGTGGGACTCGATTCCAGGCTCTGTGGTGTGCGATGCAGGTATCCCAGATGGCAGATTAGCTGGCTGCAACGCCACACCCTCCTCTCTTCCAAGGTATACTGCGGGCCTGTGATACGCTCGTCTCAGTGCTGGGGCTGCAGGAGTGTGCCTAATGGAGAAGGAAGATTCGTTACAGATGGAGGTCCCTGTCTTTCAGCAGCTGTTAGTGTGGGAGAGCGGAGAGCTAAGTAAAGGAACAATTACACTTCTCTGTGATAAGTGCCGTGGAAGGCAGAGGTGGGGAGTAGTGGAGAGTCCTGTCTAAATGGCCTGGGGCCAGGCGGGGCTTCTCAGGGCAGGTGCTGACTCAGTGTTAAGGGAGAACAGAAATTAGGTGAAGGAGGAGGAATTGGCTTGCCCAGCAGAGCAGCACTGCAGAAGCCCAGAGGGCAGTCGTACTTGTGGTGCTGCACATAACTCAGTACAGTTGGGTTGCTGTGTTGCAGGGTAGCTTCTGAGGATGTGGCCGGCTGGGAAATCCCAGTGGTCGAGCAGTAAAGAGGTTGGCAGACCAAGCTGAGTCTCAGTATCGTACGGTTTATTACACTAGCTCAGAACATGCGGCAAGAAATGAAGGGAGAGATCTGAAGTCAATTAGCACTCAAGATCACCTGCCCTCCGGAGGGACGGATGACTGTACCGAAACCCTGGGCCATGTGGCTATGTGCACAGGTCCCATCTTGCCTGCTCTCTCTGCTTGCGTCAGCCTTGGCTGCCAGCTGTGCCACTACAGGGATCTGAGTTAAACAAGGTGGCCAGCAGGTGAGAGGTGCCTGTGGCTGGCACACACTTGCTCTTTGGGAGAGACCAGAGCCTGTGTGCTGGAACAGCGGTGGCTTACCAGTGGCCTGTGAGGAGCCAGGCTTTTTATCTTGTTTTCTAGGCTGAATATAAGGGGCTTGCAAAAAATTATGACCTGATGGGCCGGCGCTGTGGTGTGGGAGACCTGGCAGAAGCCCCTGGCCCCTGGATTCGGATTGGCCCAGCTCTGGCTATTGAGGCCATTTAAAGAGTGAACCAGTGGATGGAAGACTCTCTCTCTCTCTGCCTCTGTCTCTCTGTAACTCTCTGCCTTTTAAATAAATAAATAAATAAATAAATCTTTTAAAAAAAGTTATGTATTGAAAGGATAAGTTTATTTTGGGGCAAAAATTTTTATGAAAGCCTTGCATAATTTTTTCATAATGTGCATTTTCCGGAGATTTTTTTTGAAGCCATCTTGTAAACCTGGGCCCATAGCATAATGGGTTGTAAGGGTTGACTGACTTCAGGATGACGTAACTGCCAATCTGGAGGTAGTATGATCTGTGTCTTACTGGTATTGCTACTGTATCTTTCTGCATAGGATATACTGTGTTTCTTCCTTTTTATCTTTGTTAAACATGCATGTGTTCCATCTATTGTATTCTATTTTAAAGATTTATCTATTTGAAAGACAGAGGGACAGAGAGAGAGGGTGAGACAGAGAGATATTCCTTCCACCGGTTCAATCTCCAAATGGCTGCAATGGCCAGAACTGAGTCAAGCTGAAGCCAGGAACCTGGAGCCCAAAACTCCATCCAGGTCTCCCACATGGGTGGCAGGGCCCAAGCATTTGGGCCATCATCTTCTGCCTTCCCAGACGCATTAGTAGGAAGCTGAATTGGAAGTGGAGTAGCCGGGACTTGAACTGCCACTCCGATATGGGATGCCAGTGTTTTGATGCAGTAGCTTAACCCACAGCACCACATGGCAGCCTCTGTGCTTCATTTGTTTTCTTCAGCTTGTCTTACAAGTTTCTGACTGCCTCTGCTTAATGCATCGTAGGAATTTCATCGAAGCTGTTTATTCTACTTGTTTTCTGTGTAGCAGTTGAATATTCTTATGTAGTTCGGTAAACACCCAAGTTAACAAAGGCTTAAATGTCTGAATTAGGAACTCAGACATCATCCCTAAGGACAGGAGGCTAAAACCCCCTTTTTAAAAAGCAGAATGATACCAGACTAGAGCATTACAAAGATCCTAGGTTGGGCAGACCGGAAATGGATCAGAGGGGAGCAGACCTGGAACCGATTGTGGCCCCTGAAGAGCACTGCTGGCCGGAGTGCGAGATGGAGACCCAGGGGCCAGCGTCTCAGAGGTGGTGGTTTGGGGGTGACCGGTGGGACCTTTATGGAGGTCTGGAATGCAGCAGGAGGGCCTGGTGGGGGGCTGGTGTGAGGAATGCAGTTTTGCAGGTCGTGTAAGTCAGCGTGGCTAAAATAACATAACCTTAGATTCCCCGCAGGGTCACCGCCGCTGCTGTCCCCAGCTGTGGCTCTGCTGTGGGCTGTGTTCCGGCAGGGACCCTGGCTGGAGGACGTGTCCGTGACAGGCGTGACGTTCTGACGCACCGGCAATGACTGCAAGCTGCCGCTGGTTGAAGGTGGCTGCAGATCCTTCCCTCCGGTCCAGAAGGCAGGGGTCTCCCCCTCCTCCCCTGAGTCTGGGCTTATTTGTCCAGTGGGATATGGGAGAAGTGATGCTCTGCGACCTCCCTGGCTGGGTCCTGTCCTGCGGCTTCCTCCCCGGCCCTTGGAGCACTCCATCTTGTAGACCGGCTCCCGAGCTGTTAGGAAGCTCGGGCTGCGCTGTGCTGAGAGCCACAGGGAGAGGAACCGAGGAGCTGCGGAGTTCTACTCTGAAGGCTGAGCTCCGGGGGGCCATCTTGGCAGTGGGTCATGTGCCCCAGTGGAGCCACCCTCCTACCTGGTGATCTGGAGCAGTCCGTACCGAATCCTGCCCACGTGGAGGTCCGTGAGCGAAGTAACTGATTCACTTTAGCCACTGAACTTTGGGGTGGTTTGTTACAGAGCGAGGACTGCCACACCAACTGACATGATGCTTACAGGCTCCTGTTTTTCCCCAGTGTGCATCAGTGGGGTGAGGATGCCGGAGCTGAACTGTGCACTTAGACGGTGGACCTCAGGTGCCTGTGGGACATGTGAGCAGCACAAGTGATGTAAGAGAGTTCACGACAGCCGGGAACTCTAGTTATCCAGAAAATCACAACCACTAGACAGCCTTTCCCTTGCTTCTCTGTCAGTCACGGCTTTGCAGTTCCACGGCTGCCTTTCACCTGAGTCAGTGTCTTATCGCAGCTCTTGCTAGCGGTGGGATTGGGATGATCCTTAGCACCATCCGCTCAATTTCAAATAATTGAATTATTTGAAAGAGTGACAGATAGAGGGAGAGAGCTTCCATCCTCTGGTCCCCCCGGTGTCTGCAACATCCAGATGTGGGCCAGGGGCCCAGGAACTTGGGCTGTCTCCCACTGCCTTCCTAGACACGTTGGCTGGAAGCTGGATCGGAAGCTTAGCAGCCGGGACTCTGAGCAGCGCCTTGATGTGGGACCTCTGGCATCGCAAGCGGCGGCCTGACCTGCTGCACCACAGTACTGGCCCCTAAGATCCTTCTCTTAAAAGTACCACGTGGCGCGTTGTCTTTTTACGTAACAGTGAGCAGAACATGAGTTTGTAGCCTTTATCTCAGTTCCAGACCCAAAATGCAGCCAGGGAGGGTAAGCAAAAATCTGGAAAATATCATTCCTTACTCACAGATTCAAATTCTTTACCTCTCTCTCTGTCCAGTTTTGTCCACCCAATTTATTACTAGAATTCTTTTTACAGATTTATTTATTTATTTGAAAGTCAGAGTTAGAGCGAGAGAGAGCACTTCATCCACAGGTTCACTCCCCAGATGGCCGCTATGGCCGGCACTGGGCCAGGCTGAAGCCAGGAGCTACATCTGGGTCTCCTTTGCAGGTGGCAGGAGCCCAAGCATTTGGGCCATCTTCCGATGCTTTCCCAGACACGTTAGCAGGGAGCTGGATTGGAAGTGGAGCAGCGGGGACACAAACCGATGCCCATGTAGGCTGCCGGTGTCACAGGTGGCAGCTTCGCCACTACGCCACAATGACTGGAACTTTAATAACCTGTCATGTAATTAAGATGACTTAGAAGAGAAACAACAGCCAGAGCGATTAGCAGCAGCACTTACTGCCTCTGGGTGACTGACAGGTTGAGACGTCTGTTCCCCCATCGGTCGCTCGACTCCAGCTTGTCCCGTGCCGTTGGAAGGGAGTGCCACACGTGCCGCGGCAGCCCGGCGTCCCTCACTCCTGGGCTCCTGCTTGGCTGTGTGTGTGAAGTTGAGTGAAGCAGCATTCGCTGCCTGACGTCGCGAGTTGGAGCGTGAGGTGCAGAGCTTGGGATGCTGGACGCCCTTCAAGAGGAAGTCCCTTTGTCTAGGGCTTCCCCAGCTTTGATCTTCGGGAGCGAGCCTTTTGCTTGACTTCCCTTTTCTTTCTCTGCCCCTTTGTCCCGGGTTCAAAGTGCGACTCTGAAGAGTCCTGTTTGCTTTCATCCGCTGGGCAGCGGCCAGCGTGGACGGGTATCAGTGACCGTGCGGCTGTGCTTTGATCGAAGCACCCAGCGCTGCTTGAAGGCGTCTGCATGGTCGGTGGCCCCTGGAGCATGTTCCTAGAAAAAGGAAACGCACTTAGGTGAGGAAGCAGTTGGCTGAGTGGGGAAACCTGATCAGGGCCGTGTGTGTGTCGGTGTCGCGCTCTGGCCTCTTCCTGTCCTTCCTCTTCCTTTGTTTGCCTCTCGCCTCTTCAGAAGTGTGTGAGAATTTAATTATTGGCTCCTGTTACACCAGGCTGGTGCCTGCCGCAGCAGGATGCAGGAGCAGTGTTTTAGTAACCGGATTGGGCCGGGTGTTGCTCTGCCTTTGTTTGCCAGTGATGCTCTGAGAATGCTGCTGCTCTGAGCTGGCGCAGGAGTTTCTTTTCATGTTTCCCACTCACCCTCATCTGAAAAGCCCCCCTAGCCAGGCTGTGAATTTGTCTTCCCATTCTCCTGAGCTGACAGCCTTCCTGCCGCTCCCAGAGTCGGCGCTAAGTGGAACGTCTGTCTCAGCCACAAGCCTCAGCTCTGCTGTGGATCAGAGATGTCCGTTTCACCAGGCAGAATCCTCCTGAAGTGTCAGGCAGGCCGCACGCCCAGGTGGGTCCTGCTCACTGGCCGTGGGAGAAGTCGGTGACAACGTGGAGGGAACGCTCCCAGCAGAGCCAAGAGAAAACCCTGAGGTTTCTTCTCTGAATATTCGAGACCAGGAGCGGATTCCAACCCTTGTCCCATAAGGTCCCAGCGATTAGTTTTCCTTCTAAGCTGGTGTTGCTCAAAGATTTTTTTTTTTTCATTGTTGGTCCCTGGAGACAAATTAAATGCCCTTGAAATTCTTTGAGGGAGCTGGATGGGAAGTGCAGCAACCAGGACTTGAACCAGCGTCCATATGGGGTGTGGGCGCTGCAGGCCAGGGCTTTAACCTGCCGCTGTGCCACAGTGCTGGCCTCTGAAATTCTTTCGAAGGAGAGGAACGCACTACCAGCAAGTAAGGTTTTGTGGGGTAGGGTTGAGCTCTGGAGGTTAAAAATGGCAGTGACACCTAGGATGTTTCTCACTCCCACGCCCCCTAGAATCAGTTTTTTCTCAGTTGAGGGTGAAGGGTCTTCTCATGAGGACACCTGCTCCCGGGACCCCGTGCTGTGGAACAGTACAGGTGCTCCCATGGGCCAGGCTCTTCCTGTAGTCTCCCGTTTGGTTCACCCAGTAACTTTCCCAGGTGCACGCACTTAGGACCTGCAGTGGACAGACAGGAAATTGAAGCCCAGAGAACCCGAGTGCCTTGCTTGCATCACACAGCTGTCCACCAGTGCTGCCAGGATTTGGCTCTGGAGTGCTACAGGGCCATCCTGGGAGAGTGTAGAAACAAGGAAAAAAAAAAACCCAAATATAACTCATATACCATAAAGTTGCTCTCTTGAAATATACAATGAAAATTCATCAGTGTTTAGTATATCCACCGAGTTGTGCAAGTGTTGTCACCTATGTAATTCTGGAACATTTTCGTCACCCTAAGAAACCATGCACCCATCAGTGGTCACTTCCTGCTCTCTCTCTCCCCTTTCCTAGCCGCTGACAACCACTAATCTCCTTTCTGACTCTGGCTTATGTGTGTGACCTGTAGTTACTGACTTCTTTCACTTAGCATTGGGCTGTTGAGCATGACGTGTTGTGACAGGTGTTTTGTGGCTGAATCACAGCCCATTCTATGGATGCTCCTGCTTTATGTATCCATTCATCTGTCCATGGACATTGGGTTGTTTCTTCTCTCTGGCTATAATGAATGATGCTGCTCTGAGCTCTTGTTTATAAGGTTTTCAAGAAAGATTTATTTAATTGTTTGAAGGAGATATCGATTGATTGATCTTCCATCTGCTGGTTCACTACCCAGGTGGCTGCAATGGCCAGGGCCGATTCAGGCCAAAGGCAGTAGACAGAAGTTCCATTCTGGTCTTCCACATGGATGGCAGGGTTCCTGGTACTTGCGCCAGACTCTGCTGCTTTCCCAAGTACATTAGCAGGGCGCTGGATCAGAAGTAGAGCAGCTGGGACTCGAACTGGCGCTCTGATATGGGATGCCGGTGTTGCAGGCAGCAGCTCAGCTCAGCTGTGACTGTGCCACACTGCCAGCCCCTCCAAGTTTTTTGAGTGGTTATATGTTTTTAATTTTCTAAGGAGTGGGATTGTGGTGGGGAGTAGAACTGCTGGATTGTATGAAACTTGGTGCTTGACATCTTGAGGACCCGTTGGACTGTGGGAAAGTGGCCGTGCTGTCTGGTGTTTCTGCCAGCACAGTTCAGGGTTCGATTTCTCCCCAACCTCAGCACTTGCTCTTCATCTTTTTTGTTGTAGCCACCTGGTGGGTATGAAGCGGTGTCTGCTGGTGGTCTCCACTTGTACTTCCTTAGAGCATCTTTTAATGTGCTTACTGGCACAAGCACGTTTCCTTGAGAAATAACTGTTCAGACTCTGCCCATTTTAAAATTGGGATGTTTGTTTTTATTGTAGAATTGGGGGAGAATTTATGTGATCTGCAGGTGTGTTTTTAAATTTTTAAAAAGATTTTACTTATTTATTTGAGAGGTAGAGTTAGAGAGGGAGAGACAGAGAGACGTCTTCCATACACTGGCTCGCTCCCCAAATGGTTGCAGTGGCTGGAGCTCAGCCAATCTGAAGCCAGGAGCCAGCAGCTTCTTCCGGGTCTCCCACATGGGCGCTGGGGCCCAAGGGACTTGGGCCATCTTCTGCTGTTTTCCCAGGCCACAGCAGAGAGCTGGATGGGAAGCGGAGCAGCCAGGACATGAACCGGCGCCCATATGAGATTCTGGTGCAGCAGGCGGAGGCTTAGCCCACCACGCCGCAGGTGTGATCTGCAGGTGTTTTCTCTGTTCTGTGGATGATGGCCGTTTTCCTTCCCAGCTGTGCCACTGATGTTTGTGGGGAAGAAGACTCTTTCCTCACCGAGTTATCTGGGCACTTTTGTCCAAAAGCACTCACGTGATTTTATCTGAGTATTCTTTCTTCTCTTCCTGTCGTCCATTTGCCAGTTGGACCTTGATTTTTGAAGCCCAAGTGTCCTGGATGAGAAACTATCTTCAGGGCATCAGTGGCTTTGGTTGTGGGGCTCCCCCCCAGCCCCCCATAGGTTCAGGGTTGATCCCAGCCTTTGACCTCATGCTGATGGTTCTATATTGTCTAGTCAGTTCTTAGTGCTTCAAGATGTGTTTTGTTTATGTTTTTTTTTTAATTTATTTATTTGAAAGGCAGAATTACAGAGAGAGAGGGAGACAGAGGAAGATCTGTCTGCTGATTCACTCCCCAAATGGGCATAGTGGCCACAGCTGGGCCAGGCTGAAGCCAGGAGCATGGAACGCCATCCAGGTATCCAGTGTGAGTGCAGGGCCCCAGGGACTTGGGCTGTCTTCTGCTGTTTCCCCAGGCACATTCGCTGGGAGCTGGAAGTGGAATGTGGAGCAGCTGGGACTAGAACCTGTGTCCACCTGGGGTGCTGATGTTGCAGACTGTGGCTTAACCTGCTGTGCCACAGCTTCGGCCCCTATTGAAGTTTTTGAAAACAATGTTTATTTTCATCTATGTGAAAGGCATATTAGATAGATACCTTGCTTTTGCTGGTTCACTCCAGAAATAGCCACAACAGCCAGGGGCCAAGAGCTCCAGCGGGGTCTTCCGTGTGGGTGGCGGGGACTCGGGCACCTGAGCCGTCATCTACTGCCTTCCCAGGCCCATTAACAGCAAGTTAGCTCGTCGGTCGAGTCACCAGGACTTGATACGGGATGCTGGCGCTGCAGGCGGTAGCTTTCCCGCTGCGCACCACAGCACCAACCGCCTCCCATGACTTTCAGTAATCTCTGGCTTACTTACTCCCCTACCACAGTGCTGTGTCAGTTGCTGTGCCGTGTGTCAGGGAGCAATGCCGAGGGCGTGTGTGTCCCGTGCAGATGCAGTCTTCCTACGTGTTTTCCAGCTGAGGTTGATTGGATTTGCAGATGTGGAGTCTGCAGGCACAGAGGGCCAGCTGCATTTGTGTTTAATTTTTATTTATTTAATTTGTGTTTATCTAAAAGGCAGAGAAAGAGAGAGCGCTCTTCCATCTGCTGCTTTGTTCATCAAATGCCCACATCAACCAGGGCTGGGCCAGGCTGAAGTCAGTCAGGAGGAACGGGAACTCCAGTTCTCCCACCTGGGTGGCAGGGACCCCAGTAATTGGGCCATGACCTGCTGCCTCCCAGGGTGTGTATCAGAAGGAAGCTGGAACTCTGCCCTCAGAAGCAGCCCTTAAGGCATTCAGATCTCAGGCATGGAAAGCCAAGACACTGTGGCAAAAAATGACCTAAATGGAAGATCTCTGTGAGTGAGATCCCAGTGGAAAGAACGGGCCATCAAAGAAGGAGGTACCTTTCTCTGAAGGGAGGAGAGAACTTCCACTTTGCCTATGGCCTTGTCTAAATAAGGTTGGAATTTGTGAACTCAAGAGGCTTCCATAGCCTTGGCAGCTCATGAACAGAGCCTTGGGTGATTACTGACGTCATAAATAAGAGTGTCAATTGTTAATTCAACAATGGGAGTCACTGTGCAACTATTCTCCATGTAGGACCTCTACCCTTAATGTATTGTACTGTGCGAATTAACCGTAAAACTAATCTTCAAACTGTACTTTATACTTTGTGTGTTTGTGTGGGTGCAAACTGTTGAAATCTTTACTCAGTATAGAGTTGATCTTCTGTATATAAAGATAATTAAAAGTGAATCTTAATGAAGAATGGGTTGGGAGAGGGAGTAGGAGATGGGATGGTTTGCAGGTGGAAGGGTGGTTATGGGGGGAAGAACCGCTATAATCCAAAAGTTGTACTTTTGAAATTTATATTTATTAAATAAAAGTTTTCTATTAAAAAAAGAAGGAAGCTAGAATCAGAAGTAGAGCCAGGACTAGAACCCAGGCACTCTGATATAGGAAGTTGGCATCCCAGGTGGCAACTGTGATGTAACCATAGTTCATACTTACTGTTTTTTTTTAACCTTTATTGTTTTTAAATATTTATTTTATTTATTTTAATGGCAGAATGACACTGAGGGTGAGAGAAAGAGAAAGAGCTTTCATTCTTTGGTTCACTCCCCAAATGGCCACAATGGTGAGGCTGGGCCAGGCTGAAGCCATAAGCCAGGAATTCCATCTTGGTCTCCCACGTGAGTGGCAGGGCACAAGTACTTGGGCTATCCTCCATTGCCTTCCCAGGCACATCAGCGTGGAGCTGTAACGGAAGTAGAGCAGCTGGGATTTGAACTGGCACTCGGATGCTGGTGTCGCAAGCAGTGGCTCAACCCACACGCCAGCGCCCCCAAGTGGCTTCTTAAGCAGTGTGCCAAATGCCTGTCCATGGCAGCTGTATTTGGTGTCCAAGTTTCAAATCTTTTGTGAAAACTGGAAGGCCGAGGTCAGGCGTTTGACCCACTGGTTAAGGCACTGGTTGGGATGCCCAGGGTCCACGCTGGAATACCTGTGTTTAACTCCGGCTCCAGCTTCTTGGTGATGCAGACCTTGGGAGGCAGTGGGGATGGTGGCTCCAGTGACTGGGTCATGTGGAAGACCTGGATTGAGTCCCCAGGTTCTGGCTTTGGCCTGGTCCAGCTCTGGCTATTGAGTGACCCTGTAGTTGGGAGTCTTCTCTGCCTCCGTCTGTCTGTCTGTCTGTCTGTCTCTGTTGCTGTCTCTACCTCTCCCCCCACCAAATAAGTGGATAAAATTTAAAACCGACTAGCCAACCTGGAAGGTTAACACACATGTTTTATCTGCTGTCCTAACCCCATCCTGCTGCTTTCCCAAGTGCATCAGCAGGGAGCTGGATCAGAAGCGGAGCAGCTGGGACATGAACTGGTGCCCAGTTGGGTGTGGAGTCTCAGGTGGCGGCTCAACCTGCTGTGCCACAACACCAGCCCCTTTGTCACTTTTAAACATAGCAGCTACTCTTGGTGCTTTGTGAGCTCTGCTGTCAGGTAGAAATGAGAATGTGTGAGCCAAAATAACTTTGATATTCCCAAAATGCAGCGTGTGGTAATTTGCTTTGCCTGACTGAAATTTAGTGGCAGGAAGCCTGAAGAAGAAAATAAAGTGTCTGGTTATTTCAGAGGGGAAAACTCTCAGCCTCTGTCTCCCTCCATCCTGGTGGGTTTTCGCAGATCGTCAAGTGGTCGGACTGTTGCTTGCCGTTGGCCTGCAGACCCGGGGAGCCTTATCGGCTGATAGCTGAAGCAAGCGTGGACGACTTCAGCAAGCTGGGGGTGGCGTTCATGGAGGACAGACTGCAGATGGACAATGGGCTGGTGCCCCAGAAGATTGTTTGTAAGTAACCCCAGACAGCGCCTCCTCCAGGGCGACGTCAGAATTGTTAGCAGAAGGACTCGAGCGTTCCTGTTGGAAGGACGTGAGGGCGTTGCTTAGTTTCAGAATAGTTCAGTCAACAGGTCAGGTTTGATCATCATGGTATAAAATTCATATATGTGTCAAATTTTGGGGGAGGGTAGAAGGGTATATCTTTGGTGATTGTTAAATTTATTTAATTATTTTTTATTTATTTTTTTAATTTGACAGGCAGAGTTAGACGGTGAGAGAGAGAGAGAGAGAAAAGTCTTCCTTCCGTTGGTTCACCCCCCAAATGGCCGCTACGGCTGATGTGCTGCCCCGATCCAAAGCCAGGAGCCAGGAGCTTATCCTGGTCTCCCATGCGGGTGCAGGGCCCAAGTACTTGGGCCATCCTCCACTGCGCTCCCGGGCCACAGCAGAGAGCTGGATTGGAAGAGGGGCAACTGGGACAAAACTGGCGCCCCAACCGGGACTAGAACTCGGAATGCCGGCACCGTAGGTGGAGGATTAGCCTAGTGAGGCGTGGTGCCGGCCTAAATTTATTTTTTTTAAGAAAAGATTTATTTATTTGAAAGAGTTACAGAGAGAGAAGAGAGATAGAGAAGCAGATCCTCCATCCACTGGTTCACTTCCCAGATAGCCACAATGGCCAGGGCTGGGCCAGACTGAAGCCAGGAGCCGGGAGCCAGGAGCTTCTTCTGGGTCTCTCACGTGGGTAGCAGGTGTGCAAGTACTTGGGACGTCTTCTGCTGCCTTTCCCAGGCCGTTGGCAGGGGGCTGGGTCAGAAGTGGAGTAGCTGGGACAGGAACCGGCGCCCATAGATGCCAGTGTCACAGGTGGTGACCACCCGCTGTGCCACAACGCTGGCCCCCTTATTAAATTTCTTTCATATCTCTGTTGTCCATGTCATGACATTCAGATTTCAAGCTTGTATAATATTTATTTCATGCAGTTTAATACCCTGTGTCTAGCCTGTTGTTCTTACTGAATGGGAGGCACAGCCAAGGTTACTATGAAATTCTAAAATATAGCAGCTTTTTACTTAAAATATAAACACAGGTGGAGCATCCCTAATCCAAAAATCTGAAATGCTCCACAATCGGAAAGGTTTTCAGCACTAACATGGTGCCACAGTGGAGTATTCCACACCGACTTCCTGTGGCAGGAGGCAGGTGCACTAGGAGTGTTGTACGATATTACCTTCAGGCTATGTCTGTAAGGTATACATGAAACATAAATGTATTTCCTGTTTGGACCTGCCTCCAAGAATTATGCATTTGCAAATATTCTAGGATCTGAAAATCTCCTAAATCTGAAACACTTACGATCCCTAGCATTTTGGATGAGGGATACCCAATCTGTATCAGAGTTTTTTTTTGACAAATCTTTTCTCAGGAAACAACCATTCTTTTATTTATTTTTAATTTTTATTTATTTATTTATTTTGACAGGCAGAGTGGACAGTGAGAGGGAGAGACAGAGAGAAAGGTTTTCCTTTTGCTGTTGGTT
Source organism: Lepus europaeus (assembly GCF_033115175.1). NCBI lineage: Eukaryota > Metazoa > Chordata > Mammalia > Lagomorpha > Leporidae > Lepus > Lepus europaeus. The sequence continues at coordinate 8,165,973 of NC_084828.1, forward strand.
CACCCTCCAATGGCTGCTGCGGCTGGTGCGCTGCCGCCGGCGCACCGCGCTGATCCGAAGGCAGGAGCCAGGTGCCTATCCTGGTCTCCCATGGGGTGCAGGGCCCAAGCACTTGACCATCCTCCACTGTACTCCTGGGCCACAGCAGAGAGCTGGCCTGGAAGAGGGGCGACCGGGACAGAATCTGGCACCCCGACCGGGACTAGAACTCAGTGTGCCAGCGCCGCAAGGTGGAGGATTTGTCTATTGAGCCGCGGCGCCGGCTACAACCGTTCTTTAATTAAACTCAAATGCAGGCTTTCTGTCTGTGAAAGCCTTTATTCGTATCTTGAACAGATGAATGTTCCTGAGCTCTGGAAATTTATGTAAATCACTTAACTTCCTGATTGGCCATGCCTGTGCCCAGTTCTGCATCAGACAGTAGCAAGTGCTCGGTGGATGTCTCCGGAATCAGTGGCGTAAATTGGTTTTCATTCTTGAAACAAGATGGTGCGGGGAAGTGTCCTAGGAGTGGCTTTTCTGTGGTGCAGGCCTGTGTAGATTCCAGCCGTGTGCCCTGTGTACTCCTCCCTTTCGTGTTCAGGACAAGTGTGCCCAAGAGATTGAGCCTGTGAGGAAGTGGGCAAAGTCACTTTTCTGCCTCTGTCTCCTCCAGTCAGTAAGAGAATTTGAAGCTCTGTGATGTGTAATGGGAAGATGTTGGGGAAACTGAAGGTTCACCTGGGGTCTTCAGGGGTGCCCTCCCCGCAGGCAGGAGCGATTGTGGGGACGCAGGTGGGAGCCGTGCAGGCGGTCGTCCTGGGCCGTGAGTCACTGGCACGCTGAGGGTGTGGGGGGAGCCATGACGGTTGAGAAGTGTTGATTAACGCCCTTTCCTGTTTGTGCTGTAGCCGTGCACTTGAAGGACTCCACTCTGGAGGAACTTAAGGATCAGGCCTTAAACAACCAAACCCCAATCCTACAGCCGAACCCCAAACCCTTTCCTGAGACGGAGCCTGCGCAGGGAGTTATGGAGCACATTGGCGAAAGTGACTCGAAGGATCCTGGTGAGGGTTCTTCCACACCGAGGAGGGGCAGTGCCCCCGGGAGTGAGCCCGCCTCCGAGGGGAGTGAGCAAGGCGGGGGCTCCCCTGAGCATCACCACCTCCACCTGTCTAGTTGCCACGAGTGTCTGGAACTGGAGGGCAGCACCATTGAGTTGATCAAGTTTGCTTCTGCAGAGAACATTCCGGATCTTCCCTACGATCACAGCAGCAATGTGCAGGGCACTGCTGATGAGAGCTACCCTGAGAGAGAGGAAAGGAGGGTCAACGTGACGGGAAAGGCTCCGAACATCTTACTCTACCTGGGCTCCGACTCCCAGGAAGCCCTGGGCCGGCTCCAGCAGGTGCGCTCCGTTCTGGCCGACTGTGTGGACACCGACAGTTACACCCTCTACCACCTGCTGGAGGAGAGTGCCCGCAGGGACCCGTGGCCAGACAACTGTCTGTTGTTGGTCCTTGCCACCCAGGAGGCCATTCCCAAGGACCTGCAGCAGAAGTTCATGGCCTATCTTTCTCAGGGAGGGAAGATATTGGGGCTGTCTTCGCCCTTCACGTTCGGTGGCTTCCAGGTGACGAGCAAGGACGCGCTGCAGAAGACTGTCCAGAGCTTGGTGTTCTCCAAGGCTGATGGCAGTGAAGTGAGGCTCAGTGCTCTGAGCAGCGGCTGCGTCTATGAGGACAGCGCCGGGGAGTGGCTGAGCCCCGGCAGGCTCCAGGGCCGCCTGGAGGGCGCGGACCAGGACAGGATGATTGTGCAAGTGCCTTTCGGAACCTGTGGCGGAGAAGCCGTTCTTTGCCAGGTACTGGAGGTGGAGCTGACTCGCTCATCTTTGGGAGGGGGTGTGGTTTCCAAGGCTGCATGTTGAAAAGTTCCTGGGGTGTGTAGTGCTGTGGGCTGGGAGCTTTTGCTGATGGTGAGTGGAACCGTGGCTTCGTTTAGTTCAGGGCGTTCATGAATAAGGAGCATAAATTCTGACCTACCAAAACACTTGTGATGGAGGAGCGGGGCAGAAGGTGTGAGCTGGAGAGTTAACCAAGGAGTCGTCACAGGAGTCTTGTCTCGTCTTCACTGGCAATAACTTTCTCAAACGCAGTAGTCAGGGTGGGCGTTTGGTGCAGCATTGAAAACGCTGTGTGGGATGCCCACAGTCCATTCCTGGCGAGGCCTGGCTTCCAGTCCTGCTCCATTCTACCTTGCAGCTGCCTGCCACTATGCACCCTGGGAGGCAGCAGGGGATGGCTCACATGAATTGAGTTCCTGCTACTCACGTGGGAGACCTGGATTGAGTTTCTAGCTCCTGGCTTTGGCCGGGGCCCAGCTGTTGTGGGCATTTGAGAAGTGAACCTACAGATAGAAGATCACTCTCCATCTCTCTCTGTCTCTTCGCCTTTCAAATGAAATAAAATGAATTAATTGATAAAAGGAGGCAGTCAGAAGGAAGACATCTCAAAAGCTTTAAAAAGCTGCATTAGTTTACTTTCTTGTCGCAAGTACCCCGTTATTAATGTACTCAAGCCTTTATTTAATGTAAACAGTTGAGGGTCTTGAGGTAGTGATCCCAAACATTGTTGACCGTCACATTAAAATACTGCAGCTGATTGCTGAGATAGTTAATGTTCAACACATTTTCAAATCCTCAGTTCTCTTCTCTTAAAATCTAAGTGCTGGGGGCGGGGCATGGTGGTGCAGTACTGTGGTATAGTGGGTGAAATTGCCACCCATTCCACCAACATCCCATATGGGTGTGCTGGTTCGAGTCCTGGTTGCTCTACTTCTGATCCAGTTCCCTGCTAATGCACCTGTTAAAGCAGCAGAAGATGGCCCAAGTGCTTGGGCCCCTGCTCCTGTTTGAGAGACAAAGAAACTCCTGGCTTCAGACTGGCCCAGTTCTAGCCGTCACAGCAATTTTGGGAGTGAACCAGCGGATGGAAGATCTCTGTCTGCCTTTCTCTTGGTATCTCTGCCTTTCAAATACATCTTTTAAAAAAAATCTAGTGCTGGGAAGAACTTCCAATGAGCGGATATTGAAGTTATCTAGATTGATGGTTTGTAGTGCATAGGTGAGGAAGCAGGGAGTAGAGTGAAGGAGAACGCCGAGAGCAGGTCCTTTGTCTCTCCTGTCCTCTTTTTCTCCTTTTAGCTTTTGCTGATTTAAGTGAGTGGTAGCAGGATAGACTGTTCCAGAATTTCCCATCAGTTGCCGCACATTGTTTTCAATGCCTTAGGACAAAGGTTTTCGTTAGAGTCAGGTGAACACTTTCTTCTCCTTAAGGATTTGATGATTTAATGCAAAAACGAAATCCAGCTGACCCTAATATCTGTGGGTTCTTCATCCACAGCCTTAACCAAGCACCGCTGGAAAACATTTGGCCACGAAATCTCAAGTGTACAGACTTCCTTCTTGTCGCTGTTGCCTAAGCAATGTGCCTACATTGCATTAGAGTTAGACATCGTCTAGAGATGATCCCAGGTACCCAGGAGGAGCTAAGTGGGTTCTGTGCAGATAGCACTCCAAGCACGGGAGGGACCCCAGCAGGTGCCAGTTTTGCCCACTAGAGTGCCCAGATGATTGCAATAGAGTTTGTTTTGTGGTAGGGCTCTCTTTATTGAGTCAGCAAATTGTTTACTTTTTTTGGTTCTGTTTTCTTTTAATTTTTTTTTTTTTTAATGCCAGGCCTCTTGCCAGCCCTCCTAGAAGCTCCATCTCTCTTTTTTTTTTCCTCTTTTTTACCTTGGGTTTTCTGATCAAACGTTTGTCAGAGGGTGTAGTTCTGTTTTTTTCCCCCCTCTGTTCTAAAGCTCACTCACTCGTTTTTAGATGATACTGAGGCAGAGATGCTTAAACGTCAGAAGTCCGGACGTTAGGACAGATGAACATGTCCAGCCCAGGCAGGTTTCCTGTAGGGCTGTGAGCCACATGGATTCATTTTGGAGGCCTAATAAATGCCCCTCTTATCTTTTTCTCTGAGAATATGGTAACTATAGCAACTGTGCATTCTCAGAAAATCCACTTAAACACCCAACTTCCTACAGCCATATTTCAGTTTTGAAGAGCGGATTTTACCACCTCTGTGTGCAGACTTGTACTAGAAAATTGATTCGGCACTGTTGCGATCCATTTCTCTGAGTTACGTAGCAAATCTGTTTGCTGCACCATTTAAATTGACCCCATTACTATCATAAAATTTGATACTGCAGTGCATTGCCCTAAGAAAAAAAAAAGGCAATCTGATGCAGCTTCACAAATCAGAGTCGGAGGATTAGAATGTCATTTTTGATTTTAAATGACTTCCAGTCTTCTCTGTGACAGGGTCACTATTTTCTCCCCAGGCCCGTGTGGCTGCGAAACCTCTCCGAGATCAACCAATAAATATCATCACAGGCTGGCTAGTTTCCTCTTTCCCTGTTCAATTTCATAGTCTTCATCTTTGTAATAAATCTGGTAATGATGTAACCCAGTAAGAGGAGGCAAGGCAGTTCAAGGGCCCAACACAGCTGCACGCGGGGCGCTGGGCTCCCAGCCACACAGACTGCCCGTTTGATGCCTCTGCCCTTCATGATAATAGAGGCACCGTTCAAGTGCTTGCTATACTGATCAAGTTCGTGGGGACGATTTCATGCCGACATTTGACCGTCAGAGGGACTAGCAGTTGGCACGAAGTTGTCCGAATGGCATGAGGCAGAAGTGGTTCTGCTCTCACGGCAGAGAGTTCCTCGGCCAAGGTGCCGTCGACATTTCGGGCCTGGTGATTCTTTGCAGCTAGGGGCAGGAGCCCTGTCTACCCAATACCTGCCTGCAGTACCCACCTCCCTGCTTGTGGCTGGAGATGTGACTTGTTCTGGCACTGTGTCCAGTTGAAAAGCCTTGCTTTTAGAAGCCTGGTTATAGACAGGCCATCACTATGGTAACCAGCATAGGACCAGAGGATGAGGCTTCTGTTGACTACCATGAGGACCCGGAGTGCACGTCTGCCGGGCCCCCAGCCTGGTGTGCCATTGGGTGCTGTGCCCACCATGGAGGCACTGTCCTTAGTGTCAGCCACGGCCTGTTGCTGTCCTCCTGGACCCTGGGGCCTGCTGGTAGCTCTGTCCCTGCTTTCCCCACTGCATCTGTCTTGTGTGATGATGGGTTCAGTGCATTTCGCTGTGCCCCTGTGTGTTCAGCTTGTCTACAGGGTGTGCACACACGGCCCCCGTTCCCTCATGCACAGGCAGGCGCAGACCTCTGCTCACTTCTTTTCTGCCCCAGTGAGGCTCCTCTCTGGGCTGAGACTGACTTGCTATGTGCTGCTTGTCCATTTGGGAGGGAGACATACAGTGGGTGGAGGAGGGGCTGGAGGATCGATGCTTTATAGGGTCCGCTCCTCTGCCCTCCCCTCTCCAGGGCAGTCGGGGCCAGGCCCACCTGCTGCCCGCTGCCCTTAGGTCTCCATCACGGTGAAGCAGCAGCCTGCAGTGGCCAGCTGTAGTTTGGAGATTGTTGGGCAGGGTTCTGCAGACCCTCAGTGGGAATACTCGGACCACGGTCGACAGTAGATTTGGACAGGATCTTTGGCTTGGTTAAGGTGTGGGTGGGAATTGAGAGATGTTTAAGTTGACAAGGCTGGCACCATGCCTTTACTTTTCTTGATGCCTTAAAGTAGGAAGCACTACATACAATACAGGCAAAAACAGAATAAGGTAAATGAGCTGATGTCCATCTTCAGGGCTCTCAGTATTCTGGGGCCCCCCTGATGCTAACGTCAAGTTAACATCTGATCTCAAGAGAACTGGAAGTTTCAGTCCCTTCCTTTATGCCAAGACACAGATTGGTGATAGGTAGAGACACTTAATTTATAATTTTTAAATTTTTTTAAGAGGCAGAGAAGCTGGGAGAGCTATCTTCCACCTGCTGGTTCACCTGCCAGATGCCCGCAACAGTTGGGCCAGGCTGAAGCTAGAAGCCGGGAGCTCCCTCTGGGTCTCCCACGTGGGTGGCAGGGCCCAGGTACCTGAGTATCATCTGTGGCCTCCCAGGCTGCACATCAGCAGGAAGCTAGAACTGGGATTGGAGCTGGGTCGGGAACCCAGGCAGCCTGACGGGATGTGTGCTCGCGAGCAGCAGTTTAGCCATTGTGCCGAATGCCTGCCCCTCAAATCTTTATCGCTTGCTCTCTCTGCTCCAGTGCTCGGGTTCTGAATTTATATGCTGTTGGTAATGGTGAGAATCCATGTTCAAGTTTTCAGAACTGGCAGAGAAGCTGGCTTGGTGTCTGCACGGGCCCTGGATTCACACGTGGTGTTTCTCCCTGCAGGTGCACTTAGAACTACCTCCCAGCTCTTCCCTGGTGCAAACTCAAGAAGATTTTAATTTGCTCAAATCAAGCAACATTTCAAGATACGAAGTCCTTAGGGAGATCCTGACGACCCTCGGCCTGAGCTGTGACGTAAAGCAAGTGCCTGCCTTAACACCTGTGTACCTCCTGCCGACCACCCAGGTGAGCTCGGGGCTGGCTCAGCCAGAAGGGGGCGCCTTGCTGTGGTCTTCTTCAACACAGGGGGCCCGGCCCTGGAGTTCTTCCGTTTCCCTTGGTTTTGATTGTGATTTCTCTTTTGATTTCCATTTTCTCTTTTGACTTTGGATGGTCTGGAGACCATGTGAAAGGCATGCAAGGATCACGTAATCGCGTCAGTGTTTGTATGTGAGGTCGGGGAAGGCTGCTGGAGTTTGGCCTGCAGGTTCTGGGCCTTTCCTGCTTGTGGGTCAGTGGAGTGCAGCCCACTCTCTGGCTCTGTGGGTTCCGTATCCCTGGATTCAACCAACCTTGGAATAAAAATACTTGGGGAAAAAAAAAACTGCTTCTATACTGAACATGTGCAAACTTTTTCCTTGCCATTGTTCCCTGAATAGTATAGTGCACAATTATTTACAGAGCATTTGCACTGCAGTAGGCACTAGGAGCAACCTAGAGAGGATTTAGCATAGAACTCGGTAGGTTCTGTGTGAGGACGACACTGTCTCATTAAGGGACTTGAGCGACTGTGGATTGTGGGATCCATGGAAGGGGTCCTGGGACCCATCCCCTGTGGATAGCGAGGGGTGGCTCTGTGATCTGGAAACCACGATCTGTTCATTTGGGATTAAAAACAGTTGTTTTGACTGGGGCCTTTCTCAGCTTATCTTTGGGTGGGAAAATCACAATTTTGGCTTCATTTGTGCTGCTGTCTGCCACCTGGTGGCAGACAGGCCCTGGGCTTCAGTTCCTGTGCGTCAGCTGTGTGTAAAAGGAAAATACCCGCAGAGCTGGGGGTGTATTCAGGAATTCCATCGGCCTTGAGTCTGTGTTTGCTGCCTGTGATTGATACCTGGTTTTGGGCAGGTTGCCAGATTCTCCAGGTGTGTGTTCCTCTAATCCCCTCACTTGCCACGCTGTCAAGGTCTTATTCATTCTGACAAATCATTTTGTGGGTCTCTTTCTGTTGTTGTCCCTGAACAGCCGAAGTTGTGAGTGTAGTGACTGTTCCAGCAGATAGATACCCCATGTTCCAGGTGACTGAAGACCCCAAATGTAGCCGCTTTCCCTGGAAAAGAACAAATTACACCCCTTACCACGCAAATTTTGAAAGATTTATTTTGTTTATTTGAAAGGTAGAGTGACAAAAAGAGAAGGAGGGAGGGAGGGAGGGAGAGAGAGAGAGAGAGAGAGAAAGAGAAAGAGATATCTCCCATCCATGGGTTCACCTCCAAATGGCTACAGTGGTTGGGGCTGGGCCAGGCTGAAGCCAGAAACCTGGAACTTCTTTTAGGTCCCCATGTGGGTGCAGGGCCCAAGGACTTGGGCCATCCTCCACTGCCTTCCCAGGCCACAGCAGAGAGCTAGACAGGAAGAGGAGCAACTGGGACAGAACTGGTGCCCCGACCCGGACTAGAACCCGGGGTGCCGGTGCCGTAGGTGGAGGATTAGCCTAGTGAGCCGCGGTGCTGGCCGGCACCACATTTTTTTTTTTTTTAAAGATTTATTTATTTATTTTAAAGTCAGAGTAACAGAGAGAGAAGGGGAGAGAGAGGAAGAGAGCGCTTCCGTCCTCTGGTTCACTCCCCAAATGGCTGCAGCAGCCAGGGCTGGGCCAGGCTGAAGCCAGGAATCAGGAGCTTCTTGGGTCTCCCATGTTTGCGGCAGAGGCCCAAGTACTTTGACCATCTTTGGCTGCCTTCCCTGGTGCATTAGCAGGGAGCTGGATCAGAAGTGGGGCAGCCGGGACTCAATGCCCCTGTGGGTTACGGGTGTCGCAGACAGTGGCTTAACCTGCACCACAGCACTGCCTCTCCACCCCCCGCCTTGTTGTGACACAGAAAGTCACCAATGTGGCCGTCCTTAGAGCCTCCAGTCTTGGAGGAGTGGAGCAGGGCTGTGTGGACAAGGGTGCTGCTCCTCAGGGGAACAATTACTCTCCCGCACCTTCTCAGCCCTCTTCCCACAGGGGATTCTGAGGCTGGCCTCGTGAGCAGGTGCTTGCCTGTAAGCCTGGGAGGGCAGGAGCGAGGTAGACCGGACTTGCCCTTGGCAGTGATCCCTGACTGTTCCCAGGAGTTCTGACCTTGCTGCTCTTGGGACTGGGCCCTTGGACTTGCGGACACAGAGTGGAGAGGAAGGAATGGCCTTCGTTTTTTCTCCTGTGAGCAGGAGATTGGAACTCTTGACCTTTGGGTATATTCTTTAGGGTGGGAATGACCTGGATACCTAGCCAGAGCTCTGTGTTCTGTGTCTGCTGTGTCACAGCACGCACCAGGGCGGGAGTTAGCCTCGGGCTCAAGATGCAGCTTGGGCTCCCATGTCCCTTAATATTTTAACTTTTATTTTTTTAAATTTATTTTTTGAAAGATTTATTTATTTATTTGAAAGGCAGAGTTACAGAGAGGCAGAGGCAGAGAAAGAGAGAGGTCTTCCATCTGCTGGTTCACTCCTTAAATGGCCACAATGGCTGGAGTCGTGCTGATCTCAAACCAGGAGCCAGGAGTTTTTCCCACGTGGGTGCAGGGGTCCAAGGACCTGGGCCATCTTCTACTGCTTTCCCAGGCCATAGCAGAGAGCTGGATCAGAAGTAGAGCAGCTGGGACTAGAACCAGAGCCCATACGGGGTTCTGGCACTGCAGGTGGTGGCTTTACCTGCCACACCATAGCACCAACCCCTCTTGTCCCTTATTGGAATGTCTGGATTTGATACCTGGCTCCTGGCTCCTGGCTCCGGCTTCCTGCTAGTGCATACACTGGGAGGTAGTGGTGATGGTTCAAGTAATTGGACCCCTGCCACCCAAGTGGGAGACCTGCATCACTCTCCTGTCCCCTGGCTTCAGCCTGGCCCAGTCTTGTCCATTGTGGGCATGTGGGGAGTGAACCAGTGGATGAGAGCTCGCTCGCTCTCGCTCTCTTTCTCTCTCTCTCTCTCTCCCCCTTTCCCTCATTTCTCAAAATAAAATAAATAAAAAAATTTTTAAAAATCACAAAATACCACCCACTCATGTTTCCTGCTTTTGTCCTTTAAGTTCTCTAGCGGCGTCCCCTCCCTGTGCATCTCTGTCCGGGATACCGTTTCCATGATTGATTGATCATTTGGGAGAGTATTCATATATTGAATACAAACCATGGGAATGCAGGGGCAGGTATTGTGGCCTAGTGGGTAAAACTGCCGCCTGCGATGTCGGCATCCTACAGGGGCTGAGGTTTGAGTCCCGGCTGCTCCATTGCTGATCCAATTCCCTTCTGATGGTGGAGGGTGCCCCAGGTGCTTGGGGCCCAGAACTTACAGGGGAGACCTGGAAGAAGCCCCTGTCTCCTGCTTTGGCCTGGCCCAGCCCTGGCTGTTGCAGCCATCTGAGGAGTGAACCAGCAAATGGAAGACCTCTCTCTCTCTCGCTCTGTCTCTCCCTCTCTCTCCGTAACCCTGCCTTTCAATAAATGCATAAATCTATATAAAAAAGGAACCATGGGAATGAAGTGGTTGAACATGAATAAGACACATTTCTGTTCTGTATACACAGTCCCAAACGTGCCTTGGTGAGCCCCTTGTTACATGACGGCTTTGGAAGAGAAGTTTTCAGAAATGCTGACTTCTTGTTCTGGGTCCCTGACCTTGTTGGTCTTTGTGAATGTCTGTGCTGTGGACTTCTCCTTCCCAATCGCTCTTTTCTTTTTAAAATGTTTTTTCTAAATTTTTTTTTTTTGAGTGAGAGAAAAGAGAGAGAGAGAGAGAGAGAGATCTCCCACCCACTGATTTATTCCCTGAATGCCGGCAACATTTGGGACTGGGCAAGGCTGAAGTTGGGGCCAGGAACTCAACCCAGGTCTTCCACGTGGGTGGCAGGGACCCAGTACTGGAGCCCTCACCTGCTGCCTCCCAGGTGTATGTGGGGAGCTAGAATCTGCAGCAGAGCCAGAGCCCCAATCCAGGCACTCCAGTATGCGACGCAGGTGTCCCAAGCAGCATCCGAACTGCTGCGCCAAATGCTCGCACCTCAGTTGCTTTTTGTTATTGAATTATATTTTACTTGCAGAGCTTAAGGAGCTGAGTGCATGAATTATCGTACATACTCATTTTTTAGGAATTTATTGCTACCTGAGAGTCTCGGATACAGCAAATTACTAACTACGACCCAGTTCTCTTGTTAATGTTACATGACTGCAGAGAGAACAGATTCGGTGTAGTTAGTAGGTACAAAAGTATAGTGGTACCTTCCTTCTTTTTAAATTTTTGAATTAATATGCTTTTAATTTACATAATGGTCAGAGGCTTAATGCTCCACTAGATAAAGAGTTCAACAAATAAAAAGTAAAAAGACCGTAATTCAGAGGGAACTATAGGCAAGGGCAGTAAACCATAATCTAATGAAAAGATACCCATTTCATTCACAGTCAATTTAAAAATAATCATAGATAATGAAAACTATACTAGTATGGCTCTGTGTAGTAACTACCCCAAATATGAGAAAACATGTTTTTCTTTGTGGTCTGGCTTAGAATTATACATATTCATTTCCCTTCCCCAAATGACCGCATTGACTGGAGCAGGGCGGATCCGAAGCCAGGAGCTTCTTCCAGGTCTCCCACGTGGGTACAGGGGCCCAAGCACTTGGCCCAAGCCATCTTCTGCCGGTTTCCCAGGCCATCAGCAGGGAGCCAGATCAGAAGCAGAGCAGCTTGGACTCGAACCAGTGCCCATTTGGGATGCCGGCATCACAGGCAGTGGCTTTGCCTGCTACACCACAGTGCTCACCCCTGCCTGTCCATTTCTTATTGTTTACTGCTCTGCTTAGAAAACCTGAATCCCTGGTGGAAGGAAATGTCAGAATTCAAGGTCTTAGTTTCTCCTGACCTGCAAGTTCCCTAAGGGTTTTCGTGCACACGGCTTTGAAGATAGGAGCTTGCTGACTTCGAACGTCTTAACTTCTGTGTTGCTGCCTCCTAGCTTCCGGCTTCCCCGGGCGGTGCTCCGGGGGGGGATCTGCGACCTCTCACCAGCAGGTGTCGCTGCTGAGCTAGGCTGCCTGGTGCACCAGCCCCTAGAACTCTGAAGTGATTCAGAGTTTGCATTTGTTTCTCTCTATATCAGTTTCGCGTAGTGTGCTTTGGTAGTTTCCCATTATATTGGTGACACTTTCTTTGGGGGCCTGTGGAAATTATTTCAATGTCACAGTCAATAACACTCGTCTTTCACTCGACATTCGCGGTGTACTGGGTCTCGTTACGGTATGGGATATGAAAGAACAAAATAAATACACCAGTTATCTAAATAGTTTCACTGCAGACCAGCTGTGTTTGTGCACTTGGGTGCCTTGACACTTGCTCTTTATGGGGAACAGCACAGAAGATTTATGAAGCTCCCGTGTGCGTCTCTGTTACAAGAGAGGACTAGGGAATGGCATGGCCCGCCCAGTGGAGAACAGTGGCCCCCAGGGGCCACCTTCAGCAACACCCAGACACCATGGTAGCGTGTAATCCCCACACGAAAACCCAGTTGTGGGTGACTCCAGGCGTGTCCCCAGGCACAGCAACAAGAGGAAGCAAAGCTTTGCTGGGGTGCAGGCCCGGTGGCCAAGCTGGGCTCCCCCAACCTCGGTCTCCACGTGCAGCCTAACCTCAGGGGGCCAGGACGGACACAGAGGGCTCCACACGGCTATCACACGCTGACCTGCAGAGTACCCGCCCCCACACGCACACACATGGCACACACGCACGAGTCCCGTGTGGAGGGTGCATGTCAGGCAGTGGGCTTTCAGATGATTTTAATAGACATCTTGGGAACCTTCTGTGTATTGGACCTGTTTTCTGTGATGAGCATATTAGTTATATAATGAGCCAGGCCAGTTATTAAAAACTGAAAGAGTACTGTAGGCCATTGGGTTTTGAAGGTGGCTAAAACTTGAAGGTTACAAGAGTGGAATGTTGTTTTTGACCTCTGCATTAAAGAGGTTTTGCTTTGCGGGTCAGCCGCTTTGACTGGGCTCAGTGGCGTGTGACAGCCGGGACCATCAGGTGTGAATGTGAGCTGACCGCCCCCCTCCCCTTGGGGCTTCCTTTCTTTGGGTGTCGGGGGAGCTGGTGGACTGTGTGGTTGACCGCAAGCTGTCATGGAGCGGGATCGCTCAGAGGCTGCCTGGTCCAGCTCCCACTGCTGGTGGTGACAGGAAGTTAGCAGGAACACACCATCCTGGGTGGGAGGGCTCCAGGGTACTGGTGGGAGACACTGATTTTTATGGAAACAAAAGCAAAAACAAAAACCACAGTCGTTTCTCTTGAAGAACACAGGAAAAAAATAGAGTTCTTTGATATTTCGTAGTGAATGTTCATGGGTTTTATTTTCTGTAAGGGTTAGTTTTGTGGAAGGAACACAGTTCTTTCCTGGTGAAGGAACTTTCTTGCCTCTGGGGCGCTGGCTTCCATTTCCGTTTTCACCTCTGCCAGACACGTGGCGAGGGGAAGAGGGCAGGAGGAGTTCTCTTGGAGAGGGGCCGCAGGTTTCTGGGACCCCACACCTGTGAGTGGGGATAGAGCCAGCTCCCCCGACGCCCACCCCCAGAGCCACCTGGCAGAGCCAGAACAGGGTGGGAGGTCCCCCACCCCAGGAAGGCAGGCGACTGTCACGTGGCAGCCCCTTCAGCCAGGGGGTTTCCCGCCCTGGATCTGGGGAGCACCATCTTTTTTCCCAAACGAAGAAGCCTGGGATCCTTCTGGGTGCGGGGTAGGCGGCCTGAGAAGTAGCAGCGGCGGCCTTTTGGCAGGAGCCCTGCGAGCGGGTGTCTGGTTACTCTCCCCGCGGGTCAGGATGTGTGAGCGTAACAAGAAGTGACAACCAAGTTTGTTATTAAACTAAGGGGGCAAAATCACCACAGGGCGTGTGTGTGCAGTGTGGGTAGCGTGGGAGTTTGGGGATGAATAATATATATTTAAAAACGAGTTTTAACTTTTCAGTTTGATTCCGCCTAAAATTATTTACTGTGAAACCTTTTTATTCCCCCACTCCCTCAAAAACGATATTGCTGGCGAGAATCGCTTTGGTATTCGTAAACGGGTGGAAGAAGCTCCAGGCTTAGCCTCTACTACTCGGGGAATTACTTTTTTACAAGTTGACTTTTTATTGTCTGTATCTAGGGTGTGCACCCTGCTGTCCTGATGTATGTACCAGTGACATCGATTGCTTTATGAAGAAACATGGACTAAGTCAGTCCACATGGCTCATCTTCCTCCTCCTCTAACCCACCCCTTCACTGAGCGAACATCTGAGTGCCTACTAGGCGCAAGGCCTCGCTGCAATGCCTTCTGGGAAGCAAGAGATAATTTCGCACAGTTGTGCGTGCCCTAGACTCAGCGGAGCCCCTTATGTGTGTCCGGGTCTCACGGTGGCCCCGACCCTGGGGCCTGGGGCCTGGCAAGCTCGCTCCTTACCCCTGGGAACAGGACACAGGGCTGTACAGCATGTTGTGATTTTTCTAACAAGTTCTCGTTAGAATTCTGCACTGAAAAAAAAGTCTTTGCTTGCCTTTTTTTTTTTTCCCCCAGCAAGGTATTTGACACGGAATCCTCCCCTTCTCGCACCTTTAATCCTTGTTTTGAATCTTGAATGTACAGCGAGAGAGACACTTCTAGCGTTATTGTAAAGAATACTTTCTGGAGATGGGAGCGTCAGAGTTCCAGGTGCACGCCGAGTAGCGTTTGACACGCGGCTGCGGAGGTCTGGTGGCTGTGTTTTACGGGACGGGGCGGCCGAGAGCAGCTGGCAGATTAAAGCGCCACATTTAAAAGCTTTTACAGCTATGCGTGTTTTAAAGGGTCTTTCATATACGTACCTCTCTCTCTCCTTTCTGTCTCCCCCGGCCCTTCACCTACACTGGAAATGTTTTGTTCATTCTGACTGATTTCCTGTTATCAAACGTAATACCCACAGCAAAAGGTGACATGAGGAGTCTTGACGGGGAAATGTGAGAGAAATAATAGCCGGGTGTTTTCCTTAGCTCCCTTTTAGAAATTAGTGCTTTCGGGAGGAGGTGCCTTTTCAGCTGCCGTGTGCCCTGCCTTGCTGTCGGAGTCTTGTTTCTAGCAGTTTCTGTGGGGGGTCGATCTTTCAGGGTTGAAGTCAAGGCAGAGACGGGGAAAATGCTGGTGGGAGTCGGGGACCCACACAACTCCACCTGGCTTTTCCCTTTGCACGGGTTTTGCCGTGACCTGTGATTTCTGTGGGCTGCGCCGTTGGCTGCCTGGCCCCGGGATGGGGTGACCAGGGCTGGAAGCTGGATGGAGCGTCCTCCGTGGGGTGGCACCCAGTCCAGGATTGCTTGTGTTTCCCGGACTATTTATATCTACCGTTTATGCAGTCACAAATTTGTGGATGGGAAACAGGCTCTTTTGGAATAAAAAGCCCTGCAAGACCAAATGCTTTCCGTCTTCGGCACCAGCCCCTAATCGCTGCCATGTGTGAGGGTGTGGATCATGGCGCTGCCTCCCGGGGAGGGCGGTCGAAGCCGGCTCTGGAAGCCTTGGAACATTCTTAGGAGCAGACTTTTGTCTCCCAAGTCCAAAAAAATACATCCCAGGGAGCGAGCGGCGCGAGTAGCGGGTTGCTTGAGGGCATGATCAAAGGGCTCCCTGTGATGAGGTGCAGAACAGGGGCTGGGGACCCCAGGGGGCCTGGTGGTGGGCGCCCACCGTGGGGGAAAGCCATGTAAGCATCCTTCTCCCGGCCGGCGCTGGCGGAGTTAGCGGGTCGGGGGCTGCCTCGGTTCTGGGCTGGCTGTGCGTTAGAGCCGGGAGCACATTTCGCACCATTCTTGCCGATAACGTGACAGTGCTGCCCCGAGAAGCGAGCTGCCTTTAGAAACCTGTTTGCAACGTCTTGGAGGCTTCAGCCCTGATGGCAATCCTCCGTGTCCCTGACCTGAGCCAGGAGGATCGGGGCAACTTGGGGTGCTGGGGGCTGCTGTTGCTGTGTCTGAGCTTGGCAGGGGGACAGGGTCCTTGCCAGGCAGTGGCCTCCGTGGAAAAGCAGGAGCTCTCAGCTGGGGTCCGTCTGTCCGTACATCACAGACAGGAAGAGGAGGCTCCCTTCTGCTGCGCGGTCTCTCGCTTCCTCGGTTTTGCCGTTGTTTCAGCCCCGCAGCAGCCTATGGGTCGCTTCGCCTCGCTTTCCAGCCCCCGCCTGTTTCTGTACAGTCTGTAGAGCCCTTCTGCTTGTCCTGTGGGTGTTCTTGTTTTTCTTTCTTGAAATGTTTTCAGGCTCTCGTTTGAAAATATAATCTATTTTAGAAATATCGGAGTCGTCATTCCACAGTGTATATGCACATCAAAATGTCGTGTTGTGCACCGTGACTACACAGGGCCTTCCAGAAGTTCGTGGGGAATGCGTGTTATGAAGAAATGTGCACAAGCTTCCAAATACTTTTGCACCCAAATAAAATTACCTTTAGCTCCATTTCCACCAACTTTTTGGAGTCCTCTCACATACATGATTTCTGCTTGTCAATTAAATTTTTAAAGTAAAGAAATGCTGGTAGTAAAGATTGTAATTTTGGTTCCTGTCGGTCATTGGAGATAAACATAAAAAAAGCTAGAGCCTAAACCCTAATTCATCAACTGAGAAGCCTGTCTACAAGTGAAACCATTCAAAACAGGGTCATTAACAATATTTGTTTTAATGGATAAAAAATTTTAGTTGGTAGTTGTATTTTTTTCTATTTGAATCCTGTGAATACACACACGTATAGTTAAATGTGAAGGTCAATGAAGAACTTCAAAAAGGTTGTGGAATATGGAATTAAAAGATAAGTTTGGGTGCAGAAATTTTTCAAAGCCATACATACGAGGGGTCTTCAAAACACTCATGGGAAGTGCACATTACGGAAGCACTGTGCATGTAGTCGGAACTTTTTTGACCTAAATAAACTTACCTATTTGTTCAATTTTCCCACGAACTTTCTGGAGTACCCTGGTGTGTGTGTGTGTGTGTACACATATTTATTTATTTAAATTCATATGTCTGCTTTAAAGAAAACTAGGAGAACACGGGATTGCCAAGCTAGGACCTGTCTTTTTCCCATTTAGCCTAGAATTTGAGAGAAGATCTAGGTTAGAGTATCCGGGAACTTTTGAAAAAGGAGCACTTTCACTTTGTGTGCGTTTCTTTTGAGTGTCTGTCTGAGTGCGGGGGACGGGGGTGTGGGCGAGGGGAAGGGTGGGCCGTGCACCTCCAAGACTGAAGTTCAGATTCTAAACAGAAGCCAAGGAAGGGCCCATGTGGCCGTCACGGGCAGCAAGGCTGCTGGTTCTGGAGTCCTCGCGTCTCAGCCGGGGCCACGGGTCTTTCCTGGGCGCCACACTGTACAACCAGCTTACCTCCTGCGTGCAGAGTAAAAGTTAGGAAAATTAAATGTGAATATTCTTCTGAGAAAACTTGTAAAGATTTGCTTTCTGATGCCCTAGGAAGGCATTTGGCAAGCTCTTTTCTTCTCTTTGGACAAAAATGAATCCTGCATAGAGCAGCTGTTGGGAGAAATTGCATGATAACACCACTAATCTCCCTGCTGTTTTTAATCTCAGTAAATAAGTAAATATATCTCATGAAAGCAATACCATATAGTGATCTCATAAATTAAAAAAATGACAGTTAATATTTTTGGGAAAGGTCAGAGCACATCTGAGCTCTGTCTGCGCAGAATTGCTTGGGTTGTTACTGTCCACAGGCAGCCTTGACACGTACTTGGATTTCGGTTTTTCAGCGGCTTCTCAGTACATGAAGTGCTTTGTAGGTCGAAGGTCTGTGATCCTGAGGATCCTCCTCTTGTAGATTTTCCTATTGTGCTGGGGGGGGTGGGTGTATCAGATGGGCCAGATGAAGATGGTTAGTTAAGAGACTGTCACCAGCTTCCTGTGACCAAGCCTATCTCACTCTTATCCAGAGGGAGGGTGGACCAGATGGCCTTTCTCACCCCTTCCAGGCTCCGCCGGCTGTGTGCTGCTCCCAGCAAAGGACTTAGACTAGAGAAACGGGTGAAACTCTTCAAACGCGTTCTTTTCTACGAATTAGTGATTATGACCATTGTCAGCTTTGTACTAGAGCAGGTTGAAGTCACCCGCAGATACGTACTCACGGCTGCTTTAAGCACCATGAAAGAGAGGTTTACTTTCTGTTCTGTTTTCTTTCTTTCAGGCTCATTCTCAGTTGTGCTATTAATGTAGGAATTTTCAATGCAATATATACCAGCCTCAAATAGACAAAGTCAGGTCTCTATGCTGAATTGTCTGTTTTAGAACCTCGGTCCCCGTTTTTTACGGCTGTTGGGTTTCTTACTTGCTCACTCACCTAGGTTCGCAGGCGCCATGACACAGTCCACGCAGGATCCCACGGACAGCGTTGTTTCTGCACCACGTCACCTCTGGCTTGGTGGACCCACCACGGCAGCGGGAACACACTGAGCCTTTCTCCTTCCAGTGTGTCTCCTTCCCAGGGTGGCAGCTGTATCTCATGGCTCACAGCCGGTCATGTTGCACACCGAGGCACACCGTGATCCATACAGGCACAACTTTGCTCTCGTAGGGAGTTAATAGATTTGTGTTGGTAGGTTGATACTTTTCTTATATCCAAGAAAACATTTCCCCCCTCTTTCAAAGTGGCTGTTGAACTATGCCCTCAAGTAAACGACCACATCTTACAGAAGACTTGAGATACACAAAGTAAGGAGGACAATGCAGGGGACACCCAGGGACTCCGCGCTCTCCCTGCGAGTGTCTGTTTGTGGGTCAGTCTGTTTCGTCTGCTCCTGCCCACGGCTCCTGTTGAAGCAAACCCCAGATGGTGTGTGTAGGTTTCATCTGAATACTTTAGCGTGTTTCTCTTAAAAGATAAGAGCTCTGCTGAGAAGCATACCCGCGGTGCCGCCATCACACCTAAAATGAAACAGTTCCTTCGTCATCATCTCACATCCAGTCGTTCAGCATCGCCGTTGCCAATGAGACAGTTCTAAGAGGGGCTGTGTTATGCACGCGCTGTGTGTCAACACACCGGTGACCCCTGTACGGCAAAGGCAGGAAGGAAGCCACTGGAATAAAGCACCATGGCTTTTCGGGGGGCAGTTGGTCTAGAAAGTTGCTGCCCGTCTTTTTTTCAACATGGCGTGTTAGCCGCGTGGGTGAGACCTTTCTGACAACAGCAGCAGGGCGTCAGTCGCAGTACAGGCGGCACAGCGCTGCGCCTGGGGCGGGGGGACCGGTTCCCTCCCTCAGCTTGCAGCACTACCCGTGCGTCCCTCGGCTGCCTTGCACGCAGGTCCTGGGCTGCTTTAGCAGGGACGGTATTGATTTTTGCTCCGTATGCTTTCGGTTCGGGTTGATGTTTAGCCTTTGACCCAGCCACTTTCTTACAATAAACAGTTTGTTGATGAGAGCAGCTGCCCCAGCAGATTGCTTCCAGATTGTTCTCTCGTGGCTGAGGACAGAGTGCACCTTACGAAGAAGACGGCCTGCGGCTTATGGCTTCCACTCCAGACACTGCCCGCCTTTGAAGCCAGCCGTCAGCCTCCCATCGTTCTTCTATTTATATCCAGTGAAGTGGTGTGAATCTGTGGCACTTACAGTCTGCAGTCTTTCATTTTATTCTCTGAACGGTTGCAGCATTTTCCAGAACTTTCCTCCGTGCGGAGCAGTTCCTTCTGTTACAGTTAAGGCTCTCCTGCGGATGGCCCAAGTGCTTGGGCCCTGCACCCGCATGGGAGACCAGGATAAGCACCTGGCTCCTGGCCTCGGATCAGCGCAGTGCGCTGGCCGCAGTGCACCGACCGTGGCAGCCATTGGAGGGTGAACCAACGGCAAAAGGAAGACCTTTCTCTCTGTCTCTCTCTATCACTGTCCACTCTGCCTGTCAAAAAAAAAAAAAAAAAAAAAAGACTCCTGCATTCGGAACAGAGACACTGGCATGCTGTGTGGTGCTGCGAGGGGAAGGAGATGGACTGCTGTATTTTGTACGGGAATCCACACTCTGTGAATGTTTAAAGGTTTTTCATGCAATTAAGGAGTGAGATTACTTTGAAATCATGTATGTTTTTTCATCCTACCTACTTTTCCATGAGCTTTTTAAAGACCCCTTGACATAAGGATTTCAAACAAATTTTGCACCAAAATGAATTTATATTTTTTTAAAGAAAGATTTATTTATTTATTTGAAAAGCATAGTTAGGGAGAAACAGAAAGAGAGAAAGAGATCTTTTATCCACTGAGGGACTCCCCAAATGGCTGCATTGCAGGGGCTGGGCCAGGCCGAAGCCAGGAGCTGGGAACTCCATCTGTGTCTCTCACATGGGTGGCAAGGGACTCAAACACTTGGGCCACCCTCCACTGCTTTTCTAGGCACATTAGCAGGGAGCTGGATCGGAAGTGGAGTGGCCAAGGCTCATCATAGGATACCAGCTTTGCAGGCTGCGGCCTGACCCTCTGTGCCACAACGCCCACCCCTGAACTTATTGTTTAATCTCATTGTCCGTGAACTTCCGAAGGGCCCGTGAATTATCTGCCTTGTAACTCAGCCCTCTTAGAGTCCATTTTTTCCCCCTACTTTTGAAAGATAATACTCTTTTTTCTTAATGCAAGAGACGGGTCCTGTGTTGACTTGGTAATTTATATGGCTGAGAGGCACACCTTTGGTTGGATTTTCGCCGCTTCTCTCCTCACCCCCAGCTGTTATCTGGAATGGTCTGCCTGCTGGCAGCCACCCTCACTGAGGAGGGAAGGTCAGGGCTCTGGAGTCAGAGCCAACACTTTTTGCTCAACTGGCCACCAGGGGCTGCTGTCAGAATGGTGAGGCTGAGCTCACCTCCCTCGAGGCGAGTTTACTTTTTCTACAACCAGTAAATTTTGTTAAGCTACCAATTCTGGTTTCAAGACTCAGGTCTCACTACACAGCCCGCAGTCACCGAACATGCTCAGGGCTGTAGCCCTTGCAGCCAGGTATGACGTAGGACCTGGACCCGATTCAAGACCAGAGATTAAGACTTGTGTGTTTTTCATTCAGTGCCAATAAGCTGTTATTAATACGCTGATTCCACGTAGACTGGAAAGCTTCATGAAGCGCGCTGGGGTTTGTACTCGGGAAGGGACGTCCTCGTCTGGCCTGTTCCAGATCCGGGCCTCTGAGGGGACGGCTCTGTGGCCATGGAGTCTGTGGTTTCCAGGGGAGTGACCCTGCCCTCGTGCAAACAGCACCAGGACTCCTTCCAGTGCTAAACTGTGAGCTGCAAAAAGCTGGTTTTCTGTTTTTTAAAAAATATTTTAAAAAATTATTTACATAAAAGGAACAGATTTCATCTTTTAAGAAAGATTTATTTATTTATTTATTTGAAAGGCAGACGTACAGAGAGATAGTGAGACACAGAGAGAGGTCTTCCATCCTCTGGTTCATTCCTCAAATGTCTGCAACAGCTGGAGCCATGCCTATCCGAAGCCAGGAGCCAGGAGCTTCTTCTGGATCTCCCATTTGGGTGCAGGGGTCCAAGCACTTGGACCATCTTCCACTGCTGTCCCAGGCAAACTAACAGGGAGCTGAATCAAAAGTGGAACAGCTGGGACTTGAACTGGTGCCTGTATAGGATACCGGCATCGCAGGTGGTGGCTTTACCCAATATGCCACAGTGTGTGCCGGCTCCTCTGTATTTCATATACACAGTTTTTTTTTGGACAGGCAGAGTTAGACAGTGAGAGAGAGAGAGAGAGAGAAAGGTCTTCCTTCCGTTGGTTCATCCCCCAAATGGCCGCTATGGCTGGCGCACTGTGCCGATCCGAAGCCAGGAGCCAGGTGTTTCTCCTGGTCTCTCATGCGGGTACAGGGCCCAAGGACTTGGGCCATCCTCCACTGCACTCCCGGGCCACAGCAGAGAGCTGGACTGGAAGAGGAGCAACTGGGACAGAATTCAGCGCCCCAACCGGGACTAGAACACAGGGTGCCGGTGCCGCAGGCGGAGGATTAGCCTAGTGAGCCACGGCGCCAGCCCATATATACAGTTTTAAGAGCATTTTTTTTTTTTTTTAAATCAAGGCTGCATCTTTGATGCTTCTGGGACTGACTGCAGAAGGAAAATACATAACTGACGTTGGAACTGGCTTGGGTCTTGGAGCTTCTGCAGCAAATCCCTTAACTTCTTTCCAGTTTTTTATTAAAAAAAAACAAAAAAACAAAACTGAAGAAAAGGTAGAAGTGTAGTACACAGATCCCATGAGCCCCATGAGGCCTCCGCGTGGATCACCATAAACTGGGTGACGTTTTGCCTTGTTTTCCTGAGAAAGGCACTTTTGGGTTTCGTGACAGACGCGTGTGTGACTGTATTCAGGTCTGGGACGGGGTTACTTCCGGGGCCGGGAGGCCTCGGCGCTTCTGCTTGAGGAGTGCTGGGGAGAGTGGCGCTGCCTCTCACGCGGCCCTGGGCACCCCTGTCTTGCTTAATTGAGGCTGAAGCAGCAGCCTGCCTGTTGGTGGCCTGGTCGCCACCTGCCTGGGCGAGGGCTGGTTTCATGCTTCACGTGAACCAGCAAGTACAGAGCACACGCGTGTAGTGTACTCGGGAGCAGCGAGATATGAAAAAAAAATCTTAAACAACAACAACAACAAAAACGTACAGGCAGATGCCACGAGGACAGATAAGTGGTTTTTACTCCCAACCAGAAGGATTCTGTCCATGACCTAGGAAGAGTCCACCGATGACCCCATCACGGGCACAGGGTCCAAGATTCTTTTTCTTCCGGTTTCCTAGCCCAGGTATTGTGACGTGGTGCCTTAGTGTCTGGTCACTTCCATGGAATTTTGTTTTCAACCTGTTTAAAGATGTGTGGTTGATCTCTGTGTTGTTTTTCCAGCGTTTTGCGCAGAGTAGGCGTCTGGTAAGCGTGTGTCGTGTGAACACTGGAATTTGGCTTCTCTCGCCTTGTGGGTGTGAAGCGCTCCCTTGGCGCTGGGCCCCCCACAGCCCTGGCAGGCCCTGCCCCTCCAGGCAGCCTTGATGCAGGTGGAGCGGGAAGTTCATCGGAACAATCACGGGAAACGGTGTAGAGAATGAGCTGTGGGGGCCGGCGCTGTGGTGAAGCGGGTAGGGCTGCTGCCTGCAGTGCCGGCCTCCCATACGGGCGCTGGTTCGAGTCCCAGCTGCTTTACTGGGAAAGCAGTGGAAGATGGCCCAAATCCTTGGGCTCCTGCACCTACATGGAAGACCTAGAAGAAGCTCCAGCTCGTGGCTTTGGATTGGCACGGCTCTCGCCATTGGGACCATCTGAGGAGTGAACCAGAGGATGGAAGATCTCTCTCTCTCTGCCTCTCTGTAACTCTGCCTTTCAAATAAATATATATATTTTTTTTTTAAAAAAAGAAGAATCAGCTGTGGTGGGAATTGACAAAAGTTAGAGAAGTTTTGTTTGTTAAGAAAGCCATTGGAGCTCGGCGCTGTGGTATGACTGGTTAAGCTGCTGCCTCTGAGGGCAGCATCCCATATGGACGCCAGTTTGAGTCCCGGCTACTTTACTGCTAATCCAGCTCCCTGCTAATGTGCCTGGGAAAGCAGTGGGGGATGGTCCAAATCCCTGGGCCCCCTGCACCTATGTGGGAGACCAGGATGAAGCCCCAGCCCTTTGCTCTTGGCTTTGGCCTGGGCCAGCCCTAGCCATTGTGGCCATCTGGGGAGTGAACCAGCAGATGGGAGATTTCTTTCTCTCTCTCCCTCTTTCTGTAACTCAACCTTTCCAATAAATAAGTCTTAAAGAAAGACAGACTCCCACTCACAGAGATGCCACTCAGTGCTGTGTTTGGGTTTGCCCTCACCTTACACACTTAGGGGACAGTGTTGGACAGTGCCCCCTCCTGCCTCTCCTGGACCCCTGCTGTATCCTGTTCCTTGAAGTTCTCTGAGTATCTGGAGTGAGTGTCATGGAGACAGTTACACAGACAGACCTTCACTAAACTAAGACCCCAGGGGAGAAACCCTCGGACTTCTCTCTGCTGTCATCCTGGTGCCAGGCCATGTCTTTCAGGTGATGTGTATGAGGGGAAGTTCATGGGAACTGTTTATTATGCAAAAACTATGTGTAGGTTTCAAGATTTTATTGCACAAAAATAAGTTCATATTTTAATTTTTCCTATGAACCTTTTGATGTACCCTTGTGTATATATATTTTAATTTTATTTATTTGTTTGTTCATTTATGTATTTCAAAGCAGAATTACAGAGAGGAAGAGGCAGAGAGAGAGAGAGAGAGAGAGATCTTCCGTCCACTGGTTCACTCCCCACATGGCTGCAACAGCCAGAGCGTGGCTGATCCAAAGTCAGGAGCCAGGAGCTTCCTCTAGGTCTCCCATGTGAGTGCAGGGGCCCAAGGACTTGGGCCATCCTCCACCTCTTTCCCAGGCCATAGTAGAGAGCTGGATCGGGAGTGGAGCAGCTGGGACTTGAACCTGTGCCCATATTGATACTGACATTGCAGGTGCAGGTGGTGGCTTTACCCGCTACACCACAGTGCTGGCCCCTATATATATATACATATATATATATATATATTTTTTTTTTTTTTTGAAAGGTGGAGAGAGGGAGAGGCAGAAGGAGACAGGGAGAATTTCATTCACTGGGTTGTTCTCCAAATGCCTGCAATAATCATGGTTGCCCATGCTGAAGCTGGGAGCCAGGAACTCATTTTTGGTCTCTCTGTGGGTGGCAGGAACCCAACTCCTTGAGCCATCAGCCGCTACTTCCCAAGGTACTCATTAGCAGGAAGCTAGAATTGGGAATGGAGCCAGGATTCAAACCCAGGCACTCCAGTGTGGGATATGGGTGTCCAGCTCAGTGTCTGAACAGCAAAGCTAAATGCCTAGTCTTTTTATGTATTTTAATATTGGAATCCTAGACGTGATGTTGAAATATCAGCTGAAAATAAACATTGGAGATTAAACACTGAATATTGAAATCAGCTTTGACAGAAAAGAATGTTCTTTTATCTCATTTTATTTATTTAAAGATTACTTATTTGAAGATCTATTTATTTATTTCAAAGGTAGAGTTACAGAGAGGCAGAGAGAGAGAGAGGTCTTCCATCACTGGTTCTCTCCCCAAATATCTACCAGCTAGGGCTAGGTCAGGCTGAAGTCAGGAGCCAGGAATTCCATCTGATCTCCCACGAGGGTGGCGGGAACTCAGATTCTTGATCTGTCATCCATAGCCTCCCAGGCACATTAAAAAGGAGCTAGAGGGGGCTGGCGTTGTAGCATAGCAGGTAAAGCTGCTGCCTGCAATGCTGGCATCTCATATGGGTGCCAGTTCAAGTCCCTGCTGCTCCACTTCCAATCCAGCTCTCTGCTATGGCCTGGGAAAGCAGTGGAAGATGCTAGATCAGAAGTGGAGTAACCAGGACTCAAACTGGTACTTCAGAAAGTGATGTGGGTATCCCAAGCAGCTGCTGCGCCACAAGGCCTGCCCTAGCTTTTTTCATTTTTTACTTAAATTTTTTTTTTTTTTGACAGGCAGAGTGGACAGTGAGAGAGAGACAGAGAGAAAGGTCTTCCTTTTGCCGTTGGTTCACCCTCCAATGGCCGCCGCGGTAGCACGCTGCGGCCGGCGCACCGCACTGTTCCGATGGCAGGAGCCAGGTGCTTCTCCTGGTCTCCCATGGGGTGCAGGGCCCAAGCACTTGGGCCATCCTCCACTGCACTCCCTGGCCACAGCAGAGAGCTGGCCTGGAAGAGGGGCAACCGGGACAGGATCGGTGCCCCGACCGGGACTAGAACCCGGTGTGCGGGCGCCGCAAGGCGGAGGATTAGCCTAGTGAGCTGCGGCGCCGGCCTAAAAATTTTTTAAAGGTCCATTTATTTATTTGAAAAGCAGAGTTAAAGAAAGAGAGATTGACCTATCTTTCATTCACTGGTTCACTCCCCAAATGGCTGTAACAGCCGGCGCTGGGCCAGGCTGAAACCAGGAGCCAAGAGCTTCTTCCAGGTCTCCCACATGGGTGCAGGGACCCAAGCACCTGGGCCAACCTCCACTGCCCTCCCAGGCACATTGGCAGGGAGCTGAAGTGGAGCAGCAGGCCTCGAGGCAGCCCCCAGACAGGATCCGGTGCTGCAGCGGGCGGCTCCATCCGCTACGCCACAGCATCGGCTTGCTTTTGTCACTTTAAAAATGAAGAAAGTGAGGCCCAGTTTAGGCAGAGCCTTGCTGATCCTGCACAGCTGGCTGGTAGCAGAGCTGTTGGTCTGATCCCAGGCCAGAGTCGCTTGTCCCTTGCACAGCGCTGTGGTGATGGACAGATGGTTGAGGATGGTGACACCATGGGACTCTCTGAGAACGAGGAGGACGAAGATGCTTTTTGCTTCGTTTTCTGATGCCGTAACGAAGTGCCTGGCTGATTGATAAAGAAAACGCTGGCCCGCGATTCTGGAGTCTGAAGACCAGGATGGGCGGCTGCATCCGGCAAGGCCTCCGTGCGGCTGTAACTCCTGTGGAAAGCAGAGGGGCAAGCAGGTGTCTAGGGCACAGACGAACACAAGGGTGGCCTGGGGTTGCAGCAGCTCACCCTCTGAGTTGCATGATCCCCAGTCCCTTAAGGGTGAGGAGGAGCTAAGGCAAGAGAGGTGTTAATTCACTGGAGGGCTCCCCCCAGGACCCTGCCACCTCCCACCAGGTCCCACCTCCCACCACTGTGCACTGAGCAATTCAGGGTCCAGTGTCTGACCTTGGGAGGGCTATGCACTGAGACTATGGTAGGAAGTGTTGATGGGCACACCTGCGTGTGTTCGCGTGCACCAGGCCAAGCCCCTGCATGCTGGGCTCAGAGCGTCGTCTTGGCTCCGCACCCCCCCTCCCCCCCATCCCATTGGAAGCCTGTTAGTGTTGGACTCAGCCAGACGGCGGGCCTCCTACACAGACAGCCTTAATGAAGGCCCCAGGGACTGCTGCGGATGTGGGGCCCACGCCCAGGAGCATGGGGAGTGGGAGTCGACGCCTCCCGCCGTCGTGGGGCGTCGGTTGCTGAAGCCGCCCTGTGTTTCAGAGCCGGCTGGAGTGTTCTCTGTGCTCGCAGAAGAGATTTCTCCTCTAAAATGAGCCAGCTGGGTCCGGTGGAGGTGCCCGTAAAAGCAGCCTCGTTAGGAATGGCTTGTTCATTCCCTTCCTTTTACGGTTCCCGGCAAGCCTGTTGTGGTCTTTGCTAGTTGGCAAGTGACAAAAAAACCACCGTAAATCCAGGGCTGTCGGCTTCTGAGCCTGAGCTATCGTTTACTGCAGTTCAGCAGAGGGTGGTCGGGCGTCTACAGTGTGCCAGGCCCTGGGGATCCTGTTGAGGAACGTGCATGCTTGGGATCCAGATGGCCCAGACATGGACGGGAAGGCCTTGGGAGCTGCAGAATCACCATCTCACCTTGCTCTGGCCACTGGTGAAGGGTCAGGCCGTGGGATTCCCTTTGTTGCCGGGCTGGGCTGGTACGTGGGAGGAAGCCATGAGGCCAGTGGTTCCACCAAACAGCCCCAAGCGTCAGGCTGCTGTCTCGTGGCAGGTGCATGCTCTCTGCTCTTGGCTTCGGTCACTGGGTTGAGCTTGCAGGGGTAGGGGGTTGTATATTTCCTCTGTCTTGTGGCCTCTGGCCCATTAGTGGCCCTGTTACCAATCCAGGTGCTTCCCATACCTTGCTCTTGGCTTCTGTCAGTTATGCCCACAGTTCTATAAATAACCCTTCCCTCCACCCCGTCTTCCGTGGAAATGCCATCCCTTTCCTGCAGGAACCAGATTCCGGTGAGGTCCGTGCCAACTCACTCACCTGAGAGAGACTGTTTCCTTGTGGAAGTGCCCACTTAGAGCCTTGTCTCCGTGGCTAGGTAGTGGAGAGTAGACCCAAGACTTAAATTCAGGTCTCTCTTATCAAACATCCTTCTCCCTCCCTTGCTCACTCCTCTTTCCCCACACCCTGAGCTTCAAGAGGTATAATCTATTTTAATCACTGTGTCACAGTTGCACGTTATGTCAAGTTTATATCTCTTTGTGACGCCTCCCACATTTTGGTGACGGTAAGCAGGCACTTCCTGTGCTGCTTCATTGTGACTTCAGTGGGTCTGCTTGCTGAGGACTGTGGGAGAGGAATTAGAGCAAGGATCTGGAGGCCAGGCAGATTTGGTTTCACAAGTTCAAGCAGCTTCCGCCTGGGTGCTCGGGCAAGTCCCAGATGCTTCCCGAGGCCTCCTGTCCTCTCCCGGGTGTGTGTCAGTGAGGCAGAGGTGCTGCCTGGTTAGGACTGGGGACCCCCGGTCTGCAGCACCCAGCCCAGGGCTTGGTGGGAGTGGGGCTGCAGCACATGGTGGTCCTTGTGCTGCTCTTGTAGTCCAGTGGGTGAGCACGGAACTCAAAGTCATTTAGCAAGAGAAGTTGCCGGTGCTGTCTCTGGGTGGGTCGAGACTGGTTCTGAGAAGTTCCTTTAGTGGCCTGTCCGGGTGGTCCAGAAGGAGCCCTGAGGAGGCCTCGGTGGCCCTTGGGTCGCCGGCCCAGGCTGTCCATTCTGCTCTCCTGGGTCTGCAGGGCTGATTGTCGGTGGGTGTGCGTTAATTGTGTCAGGGTCCGGGAGCTTCTCAGGCCTCCTCCCCTCTTTGTTGTGTTAAAATATATGTGAGATATGTTTGCTATTTTTTAACGTATTATTTTTAATTATTTATTTATTTCCTTGACAGGCAGAGTTAGACAGTGAGAGAGAGAGACAGAGAGAAAGGTCTTCTGTTGGTTCACCCCCCAAATGGCCGCCCCGATCCAAAGCCAGGAGCCAGGTGCTTCCCCCTGGTCCCCCATGCGGGTGCAGGGCCCAAGCACCTGGGCCATCCTCCACTGCACTCCCGGGCCACAGCAGAGAGCTGGACAGGAAGAGGAGCGACCGGGACAGAATCTGGCGCCCCAACAGGGACTAGAACCCGGTGTGCCGGCGCCGCAGGCGGAGGATTAGCCTAGTGAGCCGCGGAGCCGGCCTGTTTGCTGTTTTAACTGTCTTTGAGTTGACAATCCAGTGGAATAAATTATCTGCATACTGTTCTGTAGCCATCCTTGCTATTTAGTTCCAGAAACTTTAATGCCCCAAACAGAAACTGTACCCAACCAAAGCTCCCCAGTCCCTTTCCCCCAGCTCCTGGTCACCTCCGTTCTACTTTGTGTGTTCTTGGGAACAAGGACAGCCTCTTCTCTCTGGCCAGTTCCTGCTACATGAGAGGGAGTTTGTTAAAAGAAGCAGGATGCTTGGTGTAAACTAGCCCCATTTAACCATTTCAAAACAGGAGTGCCAAATAAAACCTTTTGGCCCATGGGTGTCCCATGGGGACAGTTGGCTTGGATGGTGAGGGACGGGTCCATTTCTGTGAAGTGAGTCATCCAAGCTGTAAGCCCCTCCCAGTCCATCCACTGTGGCATGGCAGTGCCGGGACCTGTGCTGAAACAGGAAGAAGGGACCTGGGAACCCACCCTGGGGTGGGCCCCTTCCAATGAGGAATCTGGACAGGTGAGGCCAGGGTTGGGCGGGCCTCTGGGGGCATCTGGTTTGGGGACCAGTCCCGTGAGGAGGTGCCCACATGTATGCAGCCCGCCCCTCTCACCCTCCTGGAACCTTGCAGGGCTTGGTCCTGGCTCTGAATGAACATACAACACAAAGGCCTGCCAGAGAGCAAACCCTGCCTGTAGTGGAGTCCGCACCGGACCCAGTGCTGCCATCCAGGACCCTCTGTGCCGTGTGCTTTCATCCCAGGAACGAACACACTGAGTGACGGGAAATTGCCCGTGACGGTTTGGAGCGTAAAATACCGATAGCAAGAACTGAGTTGTGTCGCATGTGAGTTCCACGAAAGTAGATGTGTATTTGCCGGCTTCCTTGAAAGTGTTTACCTGAGAGGAAGATGCCCATCAAAGGAGCTTGTGGGACAGGTCTTTGATGATCCATGTTCTGATGAACCAGCTTCTGGTTGCCTGGCAACTGACGATGTTATGACTGACATACAACTAATCTGATTGTTTACAATGCAGCTGATATGACCCTGAGATAAACACCTTTGTGGGTTAACATCAGTTATTTGGTGACGCTTGGGAAGAGGAGCCCCAAACACAATGGAGATGGTCATGTACGCTGTGAGTCCAGTGCTGAATGAGAGACATGGCTGTGCCGCACACCGTGGGGCCTCTTCAGAGCCAACTTCTGTGGGTAAGACAGGAGGCAGGTGGAACAGCTCCAGGTGGATGTGGCACAGCACCTTGGGGGTCTCTCATCCTAGCTGTGCTCTACATTATGATTACCAACCCCAGAATAGTCACTTTTGCAGTAGAGGCAAATGTATACATTCATTTCTCCAGCAGTTGAGAACCTGGTGTGTCTTGGACATAAATGAATACTGAGTCTCTTGGACTCTAGTTATTGTTTAGAGTTGTTTGTGCTTGTTGTCATTTTTTTTTTATTTGAGAGAGAGAGAGAGGAAGTGTCACCCAGTGCTCCCATCTGCTGGCTTACTCCCCAAATACCTGTAAAGACCAGGGCTGGGCTGGGGCTGAAACTGGGATCCAGAAACCCAATCCAGGTCTCCCACATGGGTGGCAGGGACCCAACTACTTGAGCCATCACTGCTGCCTCCCAGAGTCTGCATTAACTAGCTAGAGCCAGGATTCAGACCTGGGCACTCCAGTGGGGGATGTGGTATCTTCTTTAACTGCTAGGCTAAACACCTGTTACATGTATATATATATTTGGTTTTAATCAACTTAAGGTATGATTCATAGTCAAGAAAACACACCTGTTTCAGATGCAGTGTGATAAATCTATACCATATGTACCTACCATTACAATTGAAATATAGAATGATTTCTCTGTTTCCTTTCCCAGACAGTTCTGATCCACTCTCGCTTGTTCACACCCAGCCTTGGGCAATCACTTAACTGCTTTTTCTCCCCATAGGTTGTTAGATTGATCCCTAAATACTTCTTACTAATTGGTGCTGTTGAAAATGATATTTTAGAAAGTTTCAGTGTCTAAGTATTTGTTACTAGTGTAGAGAAATATACTCCATTTTGTATCTAAATCTCTCCTGAGCTCATTTAGTTCTTGTATTGTTTATAGACTGTGCGTGCAACCTGCCCCAATAGGAAGCAAAGATACATTCACCTTTCTTGAGAAGGACTCCAATTTCCCAGGTGTCATGGCTGATTCAAAAGGGCCTCATTTATGTGACTAGAAAGCATTCAGTCACTGGTTCCTCCTAAGTTGTACTTAATCAACCTGAATCTTGGAGAAGGATACAAAATAAATGAGAAATAGAAATTAACATTAATTAGAAGAATTTCATAAACTTTATTGAGTGGTGATAGTTTTTATTAAAACTATAACTGATTTGACAGCAAGGATTTTGCATTTTTTAAAAGATCATTGTATTTATTAGAAAGTCAGCAATTAAATTTGTTTTCAGAAATTAAATTTGTTGGTTCATTCCACAAATGGCTGCAATGGTTAGTGCTGGGCCAAGCCAAAGCCAGGAGCCGGGAGCTTCCTCCAGATCTCTCACGTGGATAGCAGGTGCCCAAGCACTTGGGCTGTCCTCTGCTGCTTTCCCAGGAATGCCTGCAGAGAGCTGGACAGGAAGTGGAGCAGCTGGGTGTCCTAGGTGGCAGCTTAACCCGCTACCCCACACCAGCGGCCCCAGATTTAGCCTTTTTTAATGCTTGTGTAAACATGTCGTGCCATACCTTATTATTGCTTTCTCTGTATTTTACTTCTTGATATTCCTCACTCTCTGATACTTGTTGAGTTTTCCCTGGTATAAGGAATTTATATGCTTTTAGGTAGGAGTGCTTATTAAGCATACATGGTTTGTCAGACTGGTACTGGGTGCCATGGGTACATTGGAGCAAGACAGAGACAGGCCTACACTGTCTTCAGTGGAACTTACATCTCACAAGACGTGGAGACATGGAGTAAGGTTGTACAATTCATGTAATTACAGTCGTGTTAAGTGCTGAGTGGTAAGGAGTCATGAGAGGGTTGGGAGGGGCTGTGGGTCGGAGAGCTCTGGTAGTTGAATTCAAAGCTTTGGGTAAACCTTGGGGGTAGGGAGTGGATTATGCCACTTATGTCAGTCCATTTACCTTGATATACATGATCTGAAACTTTTTTCTTAGAAGGTATTTCCACACTGCCTTATTGATTATTGGCAGAGTTTAGCCAAGCATCCTGAGTTAATTCCTTTTCCGTGTATCTTAGTCCATTTTGTATTGCAGTGATAAACTATCACAGACTGGGTAACTTGTAAAGAAAAGGTGTTTATTTCTTACGGTTCTGGAAGCTAGGAAGTCCAGTGTGAAGGTGCCAGCGTCTGGCACCGATGTATTTGCTGCATGGAGGGTGTGAGGGCAAGCGAGTGCCAGGGAGGGAGGAAGGGGGAAGGAGGGAGGAGAGGGAGGAGGGACGGGACCAGACTCACCTTGTGTAAGGAGCCCACTGCTTTGCTTGCTCACCCATTCCCACTATAATGACGTTGATCTATTCATGAGGTTAGAGCCATCATTCATGAGGTTAGAGCCATCATTCATGAGGTTAGAGCCCTCCTGACTTCCCCGCCTCTCAAAGGTCTCAGCCTCGCATTGCTGCACTGAGGATTCAGTTTCCAACACGTGAGCTCTAGGGGGCACATTCACACTTTAGCACCCTTAGCAGCCACTTGTGCAGCTCTCAAAGCATTGTCACTGGGGCACCTTTGAGTGCACGTGCCAGGGAGATTTGCATCCTATAGGTAGTAATTCTGATATTTCTTACAGCCAGAATTGTATCATCTTGTCCAGGGATAATACCAGGGTGGACAGAAGATTTGAGGTTGAGCTAAAGTGCTTCTCATGTGTAGTTTACTCTATGACTTAGAATTACATTAACTGTGGCCAGGGCCGCGGCTCAATAGGCTAATCCTCCACCTGCGGCGCCGGCACACCAGGTTCTAGTCCCGGTCGGGGCGCCGGATTCTGTCCCAGTTGCCCCTCTTCCAGGCCAGCTCTCTGCTGTGGCCCGGGAGTGCAGTGGAGGATGGCCCAAGTGCTTGGGCCCTGCACCCCATGGGAGACCAAGAGAAGCACCTGGCTCCTGGCTTCGGATCAGCGCGGTGCGCCGGCCGCAGCGGCCATTGGAGGGTGAACCAATGGCAAAGGAAGACCTTTCTCTCTGTCTCTCTCTCTCTCTCTCACTGTGCACTCTGCCTGTCAAAAAAAAAAAAAAAAAAAGAATTACATTAACTGTAATGAATATAAGTGTTTAGGGAAATTATGGGTAGAATACAGCTGTAGGTAATTTTTAGTTAGAATTATTTATTTATTTATTTGAAAGGCACAGAGACAGACACAGAGATCTTCCATCCTCTGGTTCACTCCCCAAATGCCTGTAACAGCTTGGGTTGGTCCAGGTCAAAGCTAGGAGCCAGGAACTCCATCCAGGTGTCCCATGAATGGCGAGGACCCAACTCATTGAGCCTGTCAGGGTGTGCGTTAGCAGGAAGCTGAAATCAAGAGCAGAGTTGGGACTTGAACCACAGACGTTCTTTTTTTTTTTTTTTTTTTTTTTTTTTTGACGTTTGAAAACATCTTATTTGAAAGACAGAGTTATACAGAGAGAGGTAGAGACAGGAAGAGAGGTCTTTCATCCGCTGATTCACTCCCCAGATGGCAGGCACAATGGCTGGAGCTGGGCCGATCCGAAGCCAGGAGCCAGGAGCTTCTTCCAGGTCTCCCACATGGGTGCAGGGGCCCAAGGACTTGGGCCATCATCTGCTGCTTTCCCAGGTGCATTAGCAGGGAGCTGAATTGGAAGTGTAACAGCCAGGACTCAGACTGGCACCCATATGGGATGCCTGCTGTGCCACAGTGCCAGCCCCTCAATACCTGTTTTAATCGATATGATCAGCGTACTATGGTGATAGAAGAATATGTCCTAATATTTGAAGTTGTGTGTGTCATGGTATCTATTAGCCTCAAAGCAGATGAAGCAAATAAGGTAGAAATGCTCATTGCTGTTGAACCTGGGGGACGGGTATTTGGGGTATTTGCTGCGTTATTTTCTCTGTTCTTCACGCTTGAGAACTGACATCATGAAACAAAAAAATGAAGGGAGGGCGGCATCCACATAAGCTACTATACAGTAGTATGGTAAATCCTACTATAGTAGTATACTATATGTATGTATACTACTATATGTATATGTATGTATACTACTATATAGGATTTACCATACTACTGTATAGTAGCTTATGTGGATGTAAATACTACTGTACAGTAGTACAGTAAATCCAGCTGAAACATGGTGGCAGCTAGTCCTTCAGTCATTCACCCGGTGAACAGGACCGTCCACTTCCCTGTGGCCGGTGCTCCTGCAGGCTCCAAGGATGGAGCGCAAATGATGGGGCCTGCATCCCTGTCCTCAGAGGGTTTCCTCTCCACTGCGGGAGGCAGGTAATGAAAAGATTAGTGACACAATAGACGGGGTCTCAGACGGTAAAGAGTGCTGAATAAAAAGGGAAGGAGGGGGGTTCTGGGGCTGTGGTGTAGTGGGTAAAGCCGCCACCTGCAGTGCCGGCATCCCATATGGGTGCTGGTTTGAGACCTAGCCGCTCCACTTCCGATCCAGCTCTCTGATAGCTCTGGGAAAGCAGTAGAAGATGGCCCAAATGTTTGGGCCCCTGCACCTGCGTGGGAGACCTGGAAGAACCTCCTGACTCCGGGCTTCGGATAAACACAGCTCTAGCCTTTGCAGCCATTTGGGGAGTGAACCAGTGAATGCAAGATCTCTCTCTCTCTCTCTCTCTTTCTCTCTCTCTCTCTCTCTGCCTTCCAAATAAATAATAACATCTTAAGAAAAAAAAAAAGGGAGAGAGAGGTGGAGGGTGGACATCTGGGACAGCAGGTAAGACGGTACTTGGATGCCCATATCCCAGACCAGAGTGACTGGCTCAGGTCCCAGCTCCACTGCTGATTCCAGCTTCCTGCTAATCCTCTGGGAGGCAGCAGGTGGTGGCTCAAGTAGTTGGGTCCCTGTTAGCTACATGGGAGGCCAGACTGAGTTTCGGGCTCCTGGCTTCAGTCTGGCCCAGCCCCAGCTGTTATAGATATGTGGGGAGTGAACAGCAGAAGGGAGCTCACTCGCTCTTTCTGTCCTCTATCCCCCTGCCTTTCAAGCAAATTTTAAAAACTTAAAAAGCTTCTGAGAGGAGGTGCAGGTCCTCCGTGGGCAGAGGCCAGGTGCTGCGGTGTCTTCGTGCTTTATTCTGTGGCTTCTTCCACCTGATGGGTGTTGTTTTTCTCATAGGCGGGATGATGAACTGGGGTGGAAGTGCAGTGCCGTAGACGTTTCTTGCAATGTGTGCAGAGAACCTGAGAATCACTTTGGCACATTGGAGCCAGAGGGAGCTTTTTGTGAATTTAGAATGTCCCAGAAGATAGGGAGTAATGAGCAGAACACATGTCCTTGGATCCTGGATCCTGCAGTTTAGCTTTATAGTGCAAGCATACTTTTCACCGTCCATTTTCTTTTGCAATTGCTGCATGCCTGAGATGGGATAATTTCTAAAGAAAGGAAATTTGCTTCTTAGATTTGTGAAGGCCGAGAACTTCAAGGTCAAGGGGCCTTCTTGCTACTGGGGGCTCTCTGCAGAGTCCTGCGGCCACACAGGTTGTCACGTGCAAGGGGACGCGGGAGAGAGGACCAGGCTGGCTTTTTTTTTTTAAAAAGATTTTTTGAATTTTTATTTATTTGAGAGGCAGAGTTATAGAGATAGGGAGGGAGGGGAGGGAGAGAGAGAGAGAGAGATTGATTGATTGAGATTGAGGGCTTCCACCCGCTGTTTTACTCTTCAAATGGCCATAATGGCTGGAGCTGGGCCAGTCTGAATTCAGGAGCCAGGAGCTTCTTCCAGATCTCCCACATGGGTGCAGGGCCCCAAGTACTTGGGCTGTCCTCCACTGCTTTCCCAGGCCATTAGCAGGGAGCTGGCTTGGAAGGGGATCAGCCGGGGCACAAACTGGCACCTATATGGGATGCTGGTGCCGCAGGCAAAGGCTTAACCTGCTACACCATAGCACTGGCCCCCTGGCTTTAAAAAAAATTAATTAATTTACCATTTGAAAATCAGAGTGACACACAACCATACACACACACACACACACGGAGAGAAGGAGAGGGAGGGAAGGAGAGAGATCGAGACTGTCTATTCACTGGTTTATTTCCCAGAATGCTGCTTTCCCAGGAGGCAGGCCTCTCTCCAGGTCTCCCACATGGGTGACAGGGGCCATCATCTCCTGCCTTCCTAGGTGCATTAACAAGGAGCTGGGTCAGAGCAGAGCAGCCGGAACTTGAAGTGACACTCTGATATGGGATGCCAGCGTTACCCATGGTGGCCTAACCTGCTAGGCCACAGCACCTTCCCCTAAACTGGCTTTTGTTACAGATCTACTTGTAATAAGGAACCCACTTGCTCAATAACCCATCAATCCGTTAATCCATGAATGGCCTAATTCGTTCATGAGGGCAGAGTCCCCATGACCCAGTCACCATCCAAATACCATCAACAAAGGACTTTGGCGATTAAGTTTCCAGTGCGTGAATTCTGGAGGGCAGACGTTCAGACCATGGCACCTAGGATGTTTATTACCATGTTGTGTAATAGTTAAGGTGTACAGATTATGTCAATCGAGCTTTTGTTGGTTCACGAATTAGGAAGTATTTAACATTGCCAAAATGACATTTTAAGAGAAAGCTACCGTCACCTAATGAAATGCTAACCTACAACCTTTTCATTGACAACACAGGACATCCGGGCTCCCCTGATGAAGTGGCTGGAGAGGCACATGGATCCTGAAGGAATAATCAAGTCCAGCAAACTGTCCCTTAAATTCGTTTCATCCTACACATCTGACATGGAAATAACCCCGTCTTGTATACCCGTGGTCACCGATACGGAGGCCTTCTCGTCAGAAAATTTTGACTTTGAGATCTATCGAGAAAATCTGCAGACTCGGCGACTTGGAAAAACAATTCTGTTTGCGGAAGTGACCCCCACGACAATGAGTCTCCTGGACGGGTGAGTTCTGATCGGACCTCTGAGGCACCTGCTCAGAGAACTTTGTTATACTGATTCTTCTCTCTAAACAGTTGGGGTGGGTAGAGGGGTAGGAGTGTAGGGTAATATACTTTAACACACCTGTTTGTATCATTCTCCTGTCCTTGCTGAGTTAAAACGTTAGGAAGAGAAGTTAAGTCAAGTTTTTCTTCAAAGATTTCTGTTTTACCAAACAGGAAGTATTTTGCCTTGAGTCTTGCTTTCTGATTTAACCAGACCTTTCAGACTGTCTTTAGGAAAAAGAACATTCTGGAAAAGTAAATTTAAGGGGTAGCATCGTTACTCTGGTTATCGTTTACTTTTTGTGCTGTTGCAACAATTGCTGAACACGTAATTTAGGATGTTTTCCCAGGAGGGGCATTAGAAAAGCAAATTTGAA
The DNA here is from genome assembly GCF_033115175.1 of Lepus europaeus. NCBI lineage: Eukaryota > Metazoa > Chordata > Mammalia > Lagomorpha > Leporidae > Lepus > Lepus europaeus. The sequence goes on from NC_084828.1 coordinate 8,203,030, forward strand.
TGATACATGGGTATGTTAATAGAGTAAGCTGGAACTTTGGGTTTTGAAATGTCCCTAGCCCATACCTTTCTTAAGCACTTTGTCATCCCAGTACAATGTTTGAAATTTACTCTGATTACAAGTTTTCCTTTTTATTTCTTCTGTCTGGTGGATTTGGATTAAAGGTTAACCATAAAAAAAGATGAAGTTTAATTCTCTAATTAGTAAGAATATTACGTATTTTAGTTTAAGAAGTTGGGTTATACAGAGGGAATAAGGAAAGCATCGTCTCTCAAAGCGAGAACACAATTTAAAGACAGAAGTTGCCAAAATAACTGGATTCACAATTTCTGAAGTATTTTCCCATGAGTCTGCATGATTAGACAGAATGTACAAATTAATGTATGGAAGTCTTTTAGCCTTTGACCTTAATAATGATTTCTAGAATTTGATAACATGTTAGCATAAAAGGCTGAGATAACGTTAGTATTTTCTTGCCTCTCACACCTGGCCCTGGGAGTGGCAGTTCTGGTATGTGACTGGTACATAGAAACAGCGCTCGTCTAGCATTAGCAGAGCGGACAGTGGTAAAGGGGACCACAGCCATGTTCATAATTCCTGTTGGCTGTGTTCATTTGTGTTGCCATAGGAACTTCTCCTCCCACCCGTGTCCCTACTTCTCCCGCTCCCTCCCTCTCCACAACTTGCCATCCCCAGTCGAGAAGGAAAAAGCCTGTTCCTGCAGATGGAACAGCTGTGATAATCCTCTGTCCCCTGAGCGAAGGCGCGGTCAGACAGGAGGGGCAGCTCACGGTAATTATGGTTCCTGTGCACAAACTCAGACGTGACATTTCACGAAAGGTTTTGGAAGGTCAGAACTCTGGGCGCTCCCAGACCATTTTCACGGTTTGTGTGGACAGTCGTGAGAAACGGTCACTGTCAGGGTGACCACGAAGCACTGGAAGCTTGGTCACTGTGCCTGGGCTGTGGGCGGTGCCTGGCTGAGAGAGTGACAAGTGTCCTGCCAGGGCTGGGGTGGGGGCAGGCTCCCGGGTGTCGTCAGATGCTTGGGCTCCATTGCACACTGTCCTGCCTGTGTCAGTGCACTGCTTTCATACCCCTGAATATAAATGAGTTTTAAAAGTATTGAACTTACAAACGGTAACGCTGCTTTAAACGCCTTGGGTCTGTGAGAGCTGTGCATTGAAGCTGTGTACGCTGAGCTGGGCACTGACCGGGATGGGCCTTTCTGTAGGATTGAGACTTCTTATTCTTACAAAAGGCATTTAGGAATCTCCTCTTTTCTCTTCTTGTCTGGTCTCTGCATGGCACAGAGAGTGAGGTGAGTTTGACTATTATTAATCTCTGTGCTTGGTGCACAGCGGGTTCTGAGTTAGCAGTTGGTGCTGGCCCTGACTTTCCATGTGAGCCCTTCGCCCACTCTTCCCGTGGGTCCCTTCTTAACACTGAGGTGAAGTCCCTCACCCAAGACGCGCCTGGAGGGCGGCCTGCATTTTTAGAGGAAAGTCTTTGGGGAAGTCACCTTGGTGTCAGGACTCGCAGTGGTCTACAGAGAGACCATGAGGTAGGTAAATGAAATACACGGATGGTCGCATTCCGAGAATAAACCCCCAACTGTTTCTAATGCTTCTATCACATTTGATCCTACGTGTACTCTCCTTGTAGAAGCACCGTCTGCGGTTGGTGTTACTAACAGCTAATGTGCCCGAGAAGACTTCTCTTCTAGACACTGCTGTTAGAGCTCCACACAAGTCCACCAGTTCCATGCGTCATCTTTTCATGCTTCCTGGTCTTTCACAGACAGAGTCAAATGGTTACATCACACCAATGCTTAGAGCGCCAGGAAGCAGGGTTTGCTGTACCTGGAATTGTGTAGTTTCTGAATATTTATTCTAAAAAAATGTGGGTTTTTTTTTTTTTTTTTTGATGGACTAACAGGCAAGAAGAATTTTCAAAACCATGGCCCATGTTCATTCAATTCCTATTTTTAAATTTATATTTAATTAATTAAAGAGGCAGAGATAAGGCAGAAAGCTCCTTATCCATTATTTTCCAAATACCTATAATAATTGGGGCTGGGCTAGACAGAAGCCAGGAGCTGGGAACTCAATCCAGGTCTCCTAGGTGAGAGGCTGGGACCCAACTACTTGGCCATAACCTGCTGCTTCTCAGGGTGTGCACTAGCAGGAGGCTGGAGTGGAGAGCCGAGCCAGGCTTGGACCAGGCACTCTCACCAGTGGTTCCACTGCTATGCCAAGTGCCTGCCTCTCAATTCCTAGTTCTCTCTCATATTTACCACTCTGTGGTGATCAGCTGCTCTTTCCTGAAGTAAGGTTGAAATTAGATGTAGCTCTTTATTAAAAGGTTTTTTAAATTTCTTTTTTGTCCCCGCCCCCAATATAAAAAGGGGGACTTGTTTTTGCTCAATTTGAGAGCTCAAATCCTGAGGGATGGGGACAATTATGTAGAATGACTAGTAATTTCTGCTACCCTCCCAAATACCCATGTGCGTCTATCTTCCCCATCACAGAAAACTCACCCTTTTTCAAGCAAGGCACCTTCAGCCTGGTTTCCTACTGGTTGACTTTCTTCTGGTCAGAGCAGCGCTGGGCATGGATAGTCTCTCAGGGTTGGACATGGCTTATGGAGGTCTGGCAGTATGTGTGTTAAGGCAGATACATCCTCTGTCCCCAGCACTCCCATGTACTGTGGTGCTGCCCTGGTGGAAAGGAGGACCGTGGATCCTGGAGGCCTCCTGCAGGGGTGGTTGATGTGGTCCCTGGTCACCTTTCGGGCAGCCCTGGTTCTGCCCTCCAAGAAGAGCTCTCTGGCCTGGTATTCTGTGGGTCCTGGCTTTGCCTTTGGGGCGAGTCTTCCCTGTGTGACATCTGAGATGGATGCTGGAGAGGATGGACTTCTGACACTTGCTTTTCTGGAAGGGCTTGGGGCCTGCACAGTCCAGCTTTTTATCACCAGCCTTATGGTGTCTGTGGTCACGTCAGTCTGTCGAAAAGTCCCTCGACCGCTGGTCTGTTTGCCTCTGAGATCTTGGCTCGACAGAATGTTTCCGCCTCAAAACTCCCGTCTTACAGGGGCCTCAGTGCTCTGCCATCCCCTTCCCTTGTGCTGAGGGAAGCAGTGGCCCTGGGTGTGAGGTCAGGGGCCTTCACCAAGGACTGCACGGCTCTGTGCGGTGCAGTCCCTGTCTCATCTCCTGCTGCGGCTGCAGGTGCAGCCGTGACCCCAATTTTAATTACCAGTAGTCTGCAGGGCTTCTTTCTTATTCAATCTGTTTTCTTTGCTACCTTCTTGAAGCTGGTTAGCTCTAGTTTTAAATCATTGACAAATAATATTTGTACTCATTTATGGGGCACAGTATTATCATTCAATACATGTAGTTAATGTACAATGATCAAATCAGGGGAATTATCATTTCCACCTCCTCAGATATTATCGTTCTGAGTGTAAGGAGCCTTCCGGCTCTTCAGCTCTGGTTATTTTGAGATGTGTGGTAAATTGCAATAGTAGTTTTCCTATAGAGCGTGGGAGCTACTTCTCCCATGTACGCTATACCATGGGACAAAGGAGGCACCTGGTCTACTGCCGAAGGCCCAGAAGGCCCAGGCTTGATCACAAGCTGTGCTGTTCACTGCCTGACTGCAGTTGCCAGTGAGCCTCTGGGACCCGAGTCCTTGCCAACTGCCGCGGTCCAGATCCTCCTTGTCGGGCTGCATCTTTGGTCCCTGGTGATGGTGTGCACAGGTAGAAGATTAAGCACACCCCATTCAGGTATCTGTTTCCAGGATTAGATACCTGTCAGTTAGGATGAGGCTCTGCTCTGTGAGACACATATCCCCAAATAAAATGAGCTTAAACAGGATTGAAGTTTGTTTCTCTGGCTTGTAAGTGAGATGGGCCACCCAGGGACCTAGCTGTGTTGCTGTACACCCTGAGCTTGTGGTCCAAGACAACCCTCATGTTTATGTTCTCATGTCAGCCAGCAAGCAGGAGGAGGGAGTAAGGTGGCTGACCTCCCATCCCTGATGGACTCTCTTCGAAAGTTGCACGTGACCTTGAGCTTATATCCCCTGGCCAGGACCTTGTCAGATGACCACAGCTACCTGCAAAAAAAGGCTAGGAAGTAAATGTGGTCTTAGAATTGGCATCCATGAATCCAACTGAAAACGAGCTGTCACTTCCTGGAGAGTATTGGAAGGCTGGCATTGAGGGCAGTTACAAGGCCCTGTCAAAGGCAAGTGCTTTCAGTTTTTCAGACCACTAAGAAAACAGCTGGAGACTCCAAGTAGTACCCACATTGAGGCCTGTAAGATTCAAAATCACGGCTGAGGACGCTCATTTGACTCGTAACACTGGTTTTGTTTTACTGCTTATTCATGGTCATTAGAGGCTTTTTTCTTGCATTGTCGTAAGCCTTGGGAAGGTCTAGAACTTTCTCTTCTGATGAGTATTTTGGTGGACATCGCATTTTCTCCTTTGACTGCACACCCAGCCGAACTACCGCGCTGCTGATGGAGAAGTTGCCACCTCTCGTCTGATCTCGGGGTGCAACAGCAGGCTCGTTTTCCTGAAGCTGTGAGCCCCCACCCCTCTGCTCCTGTTGTGTCAGTGATTCCATGGAGGGGAAGGGAAGATGGAGGGAACTGTGGGGTGCTTGCTGACAACACAATCAGGGCTCCTCTCGAGAAGTGAAAGCCACGTGAGCGGCAGCTGTTGCTCCTGGTGGCTGGCGCGGCTGTTCCTCTTGGCCCTCTGGTCGGAAGAGGTGATTTTGATCATCATGTGGCTAGCAGACCACATGATGGATGGAGAGAGGCAGAATGGTCAGGGTGTTTTGTGTAGGTCCTGTGTTTCGGGCTTGTTCCTGATGTCATGAAGCTCACAGTCTAGAACCCACCCAAGGGCGTGGGTTCAGTTCAGTTCTCACTGCGTCCCATGTGAGCTGTTGGTGGAGTTGTGGGACCTAGACAAGGACATGTGAACAGCTGCCGTGAATCCCTCCTTGCTACGGGGAAGGCACCCATACTGTTAATCTCCAGAGAGGCAATGGCTGAGCCTTCACTTGTGGGGACAGTGTGAGGCAAGGCCAAGAGTATGAGAGCTTGGGGTAACAGAGTCATTGTATTAGTTTAAAATCACTTTTTATAGACTTCTAGTGTCTACTTTAAATTTTTTTTAAAATTTATTTTCATTTTATCTGAAAGGCGGACAGATGGCAACAGAGAAAGATTTTCCATCTGTTGGTTCACTCCCCAAATGACCGTAGCAGCCAGGACTGGGACTCATTCTGGGTCTCCCATGTGAGTGGCAGAGGGCCAAGTACTTAAGCCATCATCTGCTGCCTCCTGGGATGTGCATCAACAGGAAGTGGGCCAGAAGAGGAGGAGCCAGAACTCTAACCAGGCACTGTCATGTGGGATGAAGTTGTCCCACATGGTGACTTAACCACAGCACAAAACTCCTGCCCCTAGAGTGTCTGTTTTGACTGACTTATACCAAGCCTCTATGAGATTTTGAAACAACTTCTGTGTAAACCATACACCATGGAGAACATGTGAACACCAGCTTGTTAAGTTGATTCCCTTGAGGCCGGCGCTGCGGCTCAATAGGCTAATCCTCTGCCTGCGGCGCTGGCACACTGGGTTCTAGCCCTGGCCAGGGCGCCAGATTCTGTCCCGGTTGCTCCTCTTCCAGGCCAGCTCTCTGCTATGGCCCGGGAGTGCAGTGGAGGCCTGCGCCCGCATGGGAAACCAGGAGAAGCACCTGGCTCCTGGCTTCAGATCAGTGCGGTGTGCTGGCCACAGCGTGCTGGCCGTGGCGGCCGTTGTGGGGTGAACCAACAGAAAAGGAAGACCTTTCTTTCTGTCTCACTCTCTCACTGTCCACTCTGCCTGTCAAAAAAACAAAAAAAATAAAATAAAAAAGATTCCCCTACATGCTTGTGCACCATGAACAACCTGGCCAAAGGCTGGCTGTTGCTTTATTCGTAAAGAATAATTTAGGTTTCCTTACTAGATAAGTTACTTCTTTATCATTTAAGTCCCTGGATTTTTTTTTTAAAGATTTATTTACTTATTTGACAGAGAGAGGGAGAGACAGAGAGACAGTACTGGTGCACTCCCCAAATGGCCACAACAGCTGGAGCTGAGCCAATCTGAAGCCAGGAGCCAGGAGCTTCTTCTAGATCTCCCATGTGTGTGCAGGGGCCCAAGGACTTGGGCCATCTTCTACTGCTTTCCCAGGCCATAAACAGAGAACTGGATCAGAAGAGGAGCAGCCGGGATTAGAACCAGCACCCATATGGGATGGCAGCACCGTAGGCGGAGGCTTAGCCTGCTATGCCACAGCACCGGTCCCAAAGTTCTTTGATTTTTCAGGCTTATATTTGCCCTCATCACTTCATGGGCTCAGCGTCTGAGGAGCACCTCCATATGCAGACACCGTGTGGGCACTGAAGGCACACCCGTGGGTGAGGCACCATCCTCGTGTGGCATTTGCAGTGGCAGGTCCAGGTGATGGTATACTTCCCAAAGTTGTGCACGCTGTTCTTGGTCTGCGTCCTGGGGGTTTGGGCAGGAAGGAAGTGGGCTAGCAGACCACATGATGGATGGAGAGAGGCAGAATGGTCAGGGTGTTTTGTGTAGGTCCTGTGTTTTGGGCTTGTTCCTGATGTCATGAAGCTCACAGTCTAGTAGAGAAAACGCAAGAGCCAAGACTTTATCACAAATGAGCTCTGTGACCTTGGCCGCAACCCCTGCCAGGACCTTGCTGTCCTCAGCTGTGAGGTCATGGGCATCGGCCCACTAGATGTCCCCCAGGTACCTTCACTCATTTCCTTTGACCCAGTGGTGCTCGCAGGTCAGAGCTGCCATCGACTGACCTCTGTCTCATGGTGAGGGCTGAAAAGCTCGCGCTCAGCGCCTTGTTAGCTGAGACAGTCGGCTTTGTACAAGCAAAGGACACAACGTTCCCTTAGGTGGTCTTTAAAGTTGGTGGGGCTGGGGGGAGGATTGCACTGGGGACGATGGTCACCATCCTTTAGGACAGGTAATGTTTTAATTCCATAATCGGGGCTGACCCCAGCCTCCCAGCCCTATACGTGCAGGTCTGGTTGGTCCCAAACACCTCTCCACGTTCTCTTCCCTTCTGATTCTGCTCCATGGACTCAGTCTATCTACTCTGCACCCTCCTCCCCTGAAGCCAAGGTCTGAGGACAGAAACTGGGCTGGAACTAATTTAATGGCTGAGTGACCTCACAGTAGAGAAACAGCCGGATCCTAATAGGGGTCTTTGTCTACATTTCCACCCTGGCTGGTAGCATGCCAGTCAAGAGTCAAGCTCAAGGCACAGGTGGAAGCGATTAGAGCTGTCATAAAGTTTGAAAAATTGATTCTGGAGGCGAAGTGAATAGATTGAACTTGACAGTGTTGTCCTAAAGATTCTAAGGGAAAATTCTGTAGTTTAATTTGAAATCCCTTGATTATTCATTAGCTTTCCAGATGGCTTTTGTTGATGTTTTACATATTAATGCCTGTATTGTGTTATTGGTGTACTCTTAATGTGCATGTAGGTAATGAGCAAAGAATAAATACATTGGTAAGTGTCCCAAATTAATGGGATATTAACGTAATTGTGAAATAAAGGGTTTTTAAGAAGTTGATTGCTTTGGAATAATTAGCCTGAGTTTTTTTTATGGGCCAATTTGGTACTTTAAAAGTGAAAATTATTGGAGAATTTTCCCTTCATTTTAATGTTTACTTCTAAATTAAAGTTTAGAATATAAGTCTATGCTTTGACTTTGGCAGCAGTCGGGACTGAAGGATTATTCTGGCAGGTTCTCCATCATTTTTTTTTTTTTCTGTTGTTGTTCCAATTCCACACCTGAATAAGTTAACCTTTCACATGCCAAGTTCCTGAAGTTGAGTTATTTAGTGGTTTATTCGTTTTTTTTTAGAGATGCTTCCTAACATTAATTTTTAGTATGTCAGGATGTTTAAGTTTTACATTTTGTAACTGATTTTTTTAAAGTTTATTTTTATTTTTATTTTTTTGAATTGCAGAGTTACTAAGAGAGAGGGAGAGACAGAGAGAAATTTTCCTTTCATTGGATCACTCCCTAAATGACCACAATGGCCAAGGCTGGGCCAGGCTGAAGCAAGGAGCCTGGAACTCCATTAAAGGTCTCCCATGTGGGTTGCAGGGGCTCAAGCACTTGGGCCATCTGCTGTTCTCACAATCACATGAGCAGGGAGGTGGATTGGAAGTAGAGCAGTCGGGACTTTAACTAGCACGCAAATGGTATGCCTGCATTGTTGGCGGTGGCTTAACCCACAACACCACGGCACTGACCGCTGTAACTGATTTGTAAGTAGGGTAGATTTATTGGGATGCCTACCATTTTGTGATGCTGACAATGTGTTCTGTTTAGGGGGTTTTTCATCAGGACTGAACTTTGGCAGTTTTTCAACATTAATGGCTCAGGTTGGGTTGCTGTGGTAGAGTGGCATCTACCTAAACCTGTTGTTCCTAAACAAGAACGTGTTTCTCAATTTCTGAATTTGATGAGAAACAAATTCCTGGAGGCTGGGTCCCAGATCAATGTGCTACCAACATGACCGGATTCTGGTGAGGGACCTTGTCTGGGTTGCAGACTGCCACCTTCCTGTGGTATCATCATGTGGAAAGAGGACAGGACAGCTCTCTGGGGTCCTTAGAGATAGGGACACAAATCCCATTCATGGGGGCCCCACCTTTCTGACCTGTTCACCTCCCTGGGACTCCAACCTCCTAGAACCATGACCTTGGGGGTGAGGATTGCAACATACAAACTGAAGGAGGGGCATTGCACTTGAACATCATTTATTGTATATTTCTGTATATTATTGTATATTTAGTATATAACTCCTGGGTGTTACTGTGCTGAAGAGGAGCGTGAGTGGAGCCCTGAGCTGGATGAACATGGTCTCCTTCAGGAGAGGGCAGGCGTGGGAAAGCTGCTTAGCTGTGTGTGGGCTCTCCTGTGCCCAGAGTATGTCGACTCTCTTCCAGGCCCACAGCACAATCGTCTGAGTGTTCTCAGTGGTGGCAGTCTTGGTGTGTAAGGCTTCTAGAAAAAGAAGTATATAATGTAGTAGGGGAATACCTACAGAGATTGCATAATTGCTTGTGGGGCATTGATTTTACATTACTTTCGTAGGATACCTGGGTTTGACCTGATCCTTAGATCTTTTTTTTTTTTTAAAGGATCTTTTTTTTTTGTTTTTTGGACAGGCAGAGTGGATAGTGAGAGAGAGGGACAGAGAGAAAGGTCTTCCTTTTTGCCGTTGGTTTACCCTCCAATGGCCGCTGTGGCTGGCGCATCGCGCTGATCTGAAGCCAGGAGCCAGGTACTTCTCCTGGTCTCCCATGGGGTGCAGGGCCCAAGGATTTGGGCCATCCTCCACTGCCTTCCCAGGCCATAGCAGAGAGCTGGCCTGGAAGGGGGGCAACCGGGATAGAATCCGGCACCCCAACCGGGGCTAGAACCTGGTGTGCCGGCGCCATACGGCGGAGGATTAGCCTGTTAAGCCACGGCGCCGGCCTTGATCCTTAGATCTTGAGATGGGATCCTCCTGCCCTGGGTTATACTCTCATTTCCATCATTTAATAAATGAGTAACCTTGGGCAAATGACTTAACGCTTCACGCTTCTATTTCCTTGTCTGTGCCAGGTAGCTGGAAATGGCCTGCTTTTTCTTTTTTTGAGGTCCAGTCACTCAGCTAATTTCTCTAGGGCATCACCTGTGAGGAGGTCATTGTGCTAGGCTCTGGGGCCCGGTGGGAAACAGAGCAGGCATGGGGGGGTCCTTCCTCACCAGGTAGGATGAAGCTACCTTGAAATACATCCACAAGGCTCTTAGAATGTAGCTAGTGTCCATCAAATCACTATTGTTTAAACTTGGGTGCTGTTCTGTTTTTCTTTTTAATCTTTACCTTCAAGAGTGGACAGACATGGTTTGCATGCAGGATTGTGATAATGCATCTTCTTGGGGTAGAGTTTTTGTTGAAAATTTTGACTTATTTTTTTCTCCTTATCATACCAGAGACATGATGGTTCGTTGCTGGTTACCATTTGGCCAAAAATGTGTTCTTTCAGTCCAGCTTTTCTTGCAAGATGGGAAAACATTGTTGACTGTCCATGTTCGAGTTTCCCTTAAAATATGTGGAGTGAGCTCTTTTGTTCATTAGACTTCCTCCATCAGTCTTAACACTTTATCTATCATTTTCACAGGTAATTCACAGTCACTTTGAAAGAGCCAAATCTTCAACTGTTAGATCATTTTCACAGGCCCTTGGATAAGTCTTGTGTGTTACCCACATCTTCCTTGAGACCCTAGGCCTTCCGTGCCTGTCAGAAACACATCAGCTTGCCGTCTCGGATAGTTAGTGCTCTGCAAGATGGCTGACTGGGTGCTGTGTTTGTTGCTCATTTTGTCAGATGCCACGTTATATTTAAGCAAGCGATAAAAGACCACAAAAGGCAATAAAGCAAGGGTGGGATTAGAAAGGGCAATCAGTGAAGACGGTGACAGGGGCCTCCCTGATCCTTTTCCCTGGGCTCAGATTCGTCTTCGGGAAAGAGCCAAGAGTGTCGACTGTGGTTTAGAGGAGCGAGCCGCATCCTCTGCTGGCTGGGACTGTCTCAGTCCAGGCCACGGAGTGCACAGCAGTGAGTCCTCAGTAGCAGTGTTGTCTGCACGCCTTGGAGTACCCAGCATGAGTGTCCCTGAAGCCCCCCTCCCCTCACCAGGCCTGCCTCTGGCCTGGGGTGAGTTCCAGGACTCCTCATGTTCAGATGACAGGCCATAGCGATGGCCACTCATGGTCCTGCCCCTTGTGTTGAGCAGGTCAGACAGAGGGCAGAGTGCCCTGGAAAACACTTTGCGTAGCTTCTGGCATGAGTGGGTGGTCAGCAAGTGCTGGTTTGGTCTCCTCTTCACCTGCCGACTGACACAGGTACTTTTGCCTCACTGGGAATGCCCATAGCCACTTCCTTGGGGGTTATAAAAATGAAGACTGATAATCTGACCCAGGGTTCTGATGCTCTAAGAACTGTGTGACATGGATGGTTCAACACCATCTGAAAACATTGATTTCTAAGCAGAAACTTTTTAGATATGAGAATGCTTTAATAAGTTCTTGGAAAGTTGTAAGTTAATTGTACTGCAAAAAAAAAAAAAAGGAAATCCATGCATATGAGGTATCTTCAGAGGTTTTCGTGGAAAAACGTGTATCATGAGAAAGCTGTGTGGGGGTTTGCATCCTTAGAATTTAGTGTTTATGATAACTCAAGCAAGGCCCCTTGCTCGCCTGTGGACATGTGGTTTGGAGATAAGAGGCTGGGCTCTGGGTTTAAAAACAAGTGTAAAACAGTTCTGAATCAAGCATATATTTTGCTTCCTACTTGTTAAGTCCCTCCGCACCGTTTCCATTTCTCCTGACTTGGTTTTGTTTTGTTTCGAGTGACACACTTACCTGCTGTGGAGGTGGGGGCTGATTTGCTGTCACCTGCCCCTGTAACAGCTTTTGCACACTCCCCGCTGGGCCCGACGTGCGCTGGGCTGCGAAGCGCCTGTCTCTGCTCTGTTTTCTGCACGAGGGGGATTCCGGCACTCGGACATCCCCAGTGCACATTTTTCCTGCATTGCACAAGGAGTCATTCATCATTTTCATTTTTGTTTGGCTCTCCCACAAGAGTATTCAAATTAGTGAGAGGGAAAAACCATGAAGTCATTGCCTGGCAGAGAAGGATTTTCTCAGGATGTGGGGAGGGTGAGGAGACGAGGGGGGAGGGAGGAATTATGGCAAGGCCTGTCCTTACCTCTCTCTTTGGCCTTTGGCCCCAGAGGTTACCTGGACACTCATGTGGCTTTCCCAGTTTAAAATCTGATGATACGTGGGGACAGAATTTACCTAAAAATGAAACTGCACGGTAGGGTGGCAGCGCTAACAAGCAAGAAACCTTAGACTGTGGCCTGCGTCTGTGTCCTTTTGACACTCCAGCTGTGGGACGTGGGGCCAGTTCCCCAGCCCCTCGGAGCCTGCTTCCTCAGCTGTAAGGTGAGAGGGTGCTATGAGATCCGTGTCTTCATTGTGTCTTAAACACTACAGCTCCTTTTCAAATGAAGTAACACGGAGCCCCCTGCATAAGCGGGCCTCAGGAGCCTTCCCAGCATCCAGGTTCTGCAGGGTATTGGTGTCAAGGTCACTGGGCAACACGTTGCCCCGTGTCTTTCCAACTCAGACACTTGGGTCAAGCTAACTTGAGGACAGTTATTTACTTCTAAATATTTTATTTATTTGAAAAACAGAATGACAAGAAGGGAGAGAGAGAGAGAAGGAGAGAGAGAGAGGTAGGGAGAGAGAAAGAGGGAGAGAGAGAGAGCGAGCTTTCCTCTTCTGGTTCACTTCCCAAACAGCCACAATGTCTAGGGCTGAGCTAGGCAGAAGCTAGGAGCCAGGATCTTCATGTGTGTTTCTCACCTGGGTGGCAGGGGCCCAAGCACTTGGGCCATCTTCCACTGCCTTACCAGGTGAATTAGCAGGGAGCTGGATCAGAAGGAGAGCAGCTGGGACTTGAACTGGTATTCCAGTGTGGGATGCCAGTGTTAACTTGCTGTGCCACAGTTTTAGTGGCTGCCTGCCTGGTGGGCTGGATCATTTCTTCCTGTGCCCTGCTTGGTTCTCAGAAGCACTTCAGACGATGGGGATTCAGTTTTACATGTTACCAAGATGAATTCTTTCTGCCTCCTGTAGGTGCTGTTCAGTCCCAGTGGGATGGACACACTCTGTTTCCCTGGCTGTTACTTGTCAGGTGGAAGCTATTAGATGCATAAACAGGGCCAGTGCTGTGGCGCAGTAGGTGCTCACGTCCCATATGGGCACTGGTCCTAGTCCTGGCTGCTTCTCTTCCAATCCAGCTCTCTGCTATGGCCTGGGAAAGCAGTGGAAGATGGCCCAAGTCCTTGGGCACCTGAACCCATGTGGGAGACCCAGAAGAAGCTCCTCGCTCCTGGCTTCGGATCGGCACAGCTCCGGATGTTGAGGCCATTTAGGGAGCAAACCGGCGGAAGAAAGACCCTTCTCTCTGCCTTTCTTTCTCACTGTCTGGTACTGTACCTTTCAAATAAATAAATAAATAAATAAATATTTTTTAAGAAGTTCACAGATGTGTATCACACATAACAATCAGCATCACCCAGAGCCGTTGGCTCCCCCTGCCTCCAGTAGTGAGCACTGAGTGATGGTAGCTCTTCTGGAACCCAGGGAGAATCTGATGGGTCCCGTGCCCCTCAGCTAAGTGGCTGCTGTATTGGGGAGGTGGTGATCGTCCATATGGGTGCTCAGATATCCCCACTTGGAGTAGAGTGAAGTCTAAGAAGAGAAAAATCTCTGCCCGAATCGCTTCCAGTGCAGACACCTGGACTGTGGGAGGAGTGAAGAACACAGCTCTGGTGGAAAATGCCCCTTGGCTCCCAGGACCCTTCCAAGCACCCAGGGAGGGCAAGGAGGTGAGGGACAGTGGGGCAGGGAAGGGAGTTGTCTCGGATGAGGTCTTGGCTAGCATTGCTGACGTTGAAATTTTCATTAAACTTGCTTGGCTTGATAGCACAGGGAGTGTAGAATTTGCCCAGGAGCCAGTGAGGATCAGACCTGCAGGGAACAGAGGAGGAGGATTTGTGCAAGTGGTGGCCTCCTCCCTGCTTGCCTGGAGTTTCTGTTTGTCGTCTTCCTACTTCTGAAAATACCCTGTGGCCTCTTTTCTAAGCTTAAATGAAATGTAGTTTCATTTATTTAACATTCTGTGTCAACCATGAGAAGAAACTCAGAAGCTGCACACCAGGTTTGAGAAGCTCTGATGTGGAGCTTTTCTTAAAAGGATTTACTGTTTTTTCAGAAGCTCAATTAAAATGTCTGCTGCGGCTTTTATTTTAGGTTTTACTTTCTTCCCTTCCCTTCTCATTTCTACAAAATGTGTCTCCCAACTGCCCAGTAGATTCCTGGGCCTTCCTACTTCTTATGTTGAGACCTGGAGAATGGTCGTGGGCCAGACTAGATGTGTCCAATGCAGTGTTGCCATAATTGGCACTGGATGAGAGATTTGACATGTACCAGAATGACAGCATGTACCAGAGTGTTCTCGAACCTGGGGAGGGCCTGGAAGGCTGGTCCCGCTGGACCATGCAGTTGCACTCTGTGCCGTGCGTGTGTCTGAGCACCAGGTACTGAGCCATTCCGTGCCTGTTGTTCAGGTAACACAGGTTTGTTGAGCTCTTGCTGCTTCATGCAGCCCGTTCCAGCCATCTTAGGACAGCTCTTCCTCCCAGAACGGGTCCTTACCAGCCCATCCATTCCAAAGCAGGAATCTGACCACAAGTCCAATTAGAAAACATTCAGCTGTATCCCAAAAGGTTGCCACGATATTTGTTAAGATATTGGAAGATAGTTGCTGTGGCCTCCTTGTCCCCATATCGTCTTTTCCTTGAACAGTAGCTGAACATTTTTCTCACATCCTTATTTTGGGGATCAAAGCTTTATGTTAGAAGAACTAAGCACATTGATGGAAGGCCAGGCAGGACATATAAAACTACATAGGTTTGTTTTCTGAAAACATTTTTTCCATTGTAAGAAATTCTTATAAGCTGTAGAAAATGTAGAGAGATAGCAGAAGGTAATAAGGACGTCAACTCCTCTGTAACACCACCACCTGCAAATTTTTTGGTGTATTTCCTTCTAGTCTGTCTTCTTCCTACACAACATTTGCAAAGTTGCACTTATATTGTAGGTTAAACAAGGATTTTCCCAGGCAATCACGTGGTGTGTTAAAAACCATGTCTGTTATTAGGTGCATATGGTCTGACCAGAATTTATTTAACTGATCCCTCATGAATGCATTCCTGTCCTTGCTAGTGTTTTCCTATTATAAAAAATAAGCATGTTTCTTTCTGGGTCAGCAGTTTTGTATAATTCTTTAGTGACCCCCATGACAATATTTCTTTTTCCAGGACCGAATTGGAAAATTGTAAGATAAAAGCAGGCACCAACGGAAGTTGAACAAGATGGGTTAATAATTGGTTAATATTATTTGCACTGTTGTATGTATTTTGTATGATTTCATCATCATCATGCAAATGTCCACAGTAGTTCCTCTTTTGCCCACAGGGATGTCACGCCTTAATAATGATAGCAAATGGCAATTCAGCACTCACTGCATGGAGGCACGGTGCTGAATGCATTATGCACATTTCCTCTGGTCGGTCTACCAGATCCCTGTGAGATAGGTACCATTATAGTTCTCATTCTAAAGAGTGGGGGAGCTATTGCTTAGACAATTTAAACGGCTTGGCTGTGGTTGCAACAAGAGGGAGTGGTAGAAGCAGTTTAAGAGTGTCTCTTTAGAGCCTTAATTCCTAGTCCCTAATACTGTATTACTTACAACAGATGCAGATGCTTTGTGGAAATTGTAATCTACTGTAGTCCCCCATACGTCTAACAACTACATAATAGTAAGCCTGTTACAGAGGAAATCAAGTTAGCTGGCATGTCTAATTCTTGGTGATTCTTTTGATTTTTAAAAAATGAGATGCTATGGTAGAATGAGCTATAATGGGAGTCCTAAGTTAAAGACCTAGATCTTGAGCTTACTAGGGGGACAGATCTCTTGTTTTTCCTCTGTACCATGACCTGTAAAACATGGACCGTGCTGCCTGTATCAACAGGGTGTGAGCCGGATTAGACACAGTCACATATGTGAAAGTGCCATGCAGCTCCTGACCTTGTTTATTCAGTAGGTGCTCAGCAGTAGGAGTGTCCGCATTCCTTTGAATTTCTGCTGGGATTTGGCATCTCTAGTTAGCATAATTTCCTTTGAAAATTGGAACTACGTATTTCTAGTTCACAGTAACCCTTCACAGATCCTCATAGTGAATGCAATTATGTCATTCATGCTCTCATGCCCCATGAACTTGAGAGTAGAGTAGTGATAATTACCTGATCTGAGAAAGCAAGCAAACCCTCAGGGTCCTCTGGGGTAGTGTCAGAATGTC
Organism: Lepus europaeus; assembly: GCF_033115175.1. Classification (NCBI taxonomy): domain Eukaryota; kingdom Metazoa; phylum Chordata; class Mammalia; order Lagomorpha; family Leporidae; genus Lepus; species Lepus europaeus. The sequence goes on from NC_084828.1 coordinate 8,219,132, forward strand.
TTGTATACATGGAGGTGGACTTCCAGAAGAGAGAAAGAAGAAGAAAAAAACATTGGAGAAATAATGGCCAGATGTTTCCCCAGTTTGTCCGGAGACTTACAGTTACAGGTTGGAGAAGCCGAGGTGTGATGAAAGCACACCCAGGCACATTGCATTCAAACTGCCAGAGACCCAAGACAGGAGGGAAACACCGGAAGCCAGCTGGGAAATGCGTGCCCGGGGAGCAGCCTGGATGTCCAGTAGCTTATTGACATCACGGAGGCCAGAGAGAATGGAACAGTATTTCTAAGTACTTTAAAGAAAAGAAGCTCGTCTTTGCTCAAGAAAACATATATGCTTCAACAACCAAGGCACGATCCATTTTCAGATAAAAGAACACGGAGGTGATTCGTCATAGTGCAGTGCTGCTGGAGAGAAATGTGGAAGGAAATGTACCGGAGGGAAGCTTGGGTCCTCGGGGAGAAGACCAGTCTGCGTGAATAACTGGGTGGATTTGAAATACTATTTTCTACCTAATTAAAAAAATATATGCACTTTGAGTATCTCTCATCAGACATTCTGAAACTGAAAATCCTCTGAAACTTTTTGAGTGCTGACTTGGTGCTCCAAGAGCTTTGGATCTGAAGCATTTTGGATTTTTGGATTAGGGCTGCTTCACTGGTGAAGTCCCTGAGACATTTTGGGATACTCAGCGCGCGCGCGTGTGTGTGTGTATGTGTGTGTGTGCGCACATGCGTGCATGCCTGCCCAAAGCAACATTTATAACTTCCTCTTTCATAGACTTGCATGAGTTCATGAAATACACATGAAAACCACAGCATAATGGACAGCAAAGAGGTGGTCAGTGGGACCTATGAGTGCGGCATTCCTGCAATCCATGTGATGTGTGTGACAGAATGAGCATTAAGAATTTAGGGAGGTGTATTGTAATCCTGAGTAACCACTGAACAGACAGCGTAAAAAAGTACAGTTAAAAAGCCAATCAGTAGGGGCTGGCACTGTGGCACAGTGGGCTGAGCGTCTGCCGGTGGCACTGGCATCCCATATGGATGCTGGTTCAAGATCCAGCTGCTCCACTTCTGATCTATCTCTCTGCTATGGCCTAGGAAAGCAGTGGTAGGTGGCCCAGGTGCTTGGGTCCCTGCACCCACGTGGGAGACCTGGAAGAAGCTCCTGGTTTCGGATCGGCTCAGCTCTGGTGGTTCCATTTGGGGAGTGAACCAGTGGATGGAAGACTTTTCCCTCTCTCTCTCTCTGCCTCTGTCTTTCTGTAACTCTGCTTTCAAATAAAATAAATAAATCTAAAAAAATCCACACAGTGAGCAGTGGTGGGTAGGGGCATATGGCATAGCAGTTAAGATACCCGTGTCCCATATTGGGGTACCTGTGTTTGTTCCCTAACTCTTGGTTCCTGACTCCATCTTCGTGTTAATGCCAAACTGTGGGAGGCAGGGGTGATGGCTCAAGTAATTGGGTCCCTGCCACCCGTGGGCAGGGATTGAATCCCCAGCTTCAGCCTGGCCCAGTCCCAACCATGGCGGGCATTTGTAGAGTGGACCCTGGGTGGGCGCTGTGTGTCTGCCTCTCACATAACAAAACAAAAACAAAAACAAAAACAAAAACAGCTCACAGTGAGTTGTCCCTACACACGCATCAGATTAAATGCAAGCAAAAAGACTGGCCACACTAAATATTGGTGAGATATGGAGCATCTGTAATTCTCAGATTTTAGTGGGAATATAAAATTCTCACATTGATAGTGGGAGTACCAAATGATGCAGCTGTTTTGGAAAAATTCTATGGAAGTTTTTTTTTTTTTCAGTAAAATTACACATGCACCTCTGTATGACCCAGTATCCCTGTTCTTAGATATTTATCCAACCAAGACAAATGAAAACCAACAACAGCCAGCACCATTGTTCACAGCAGCTTTATTTGTGGTGGTCCAAACCTGGAAAGCAGCCTGTGTCCAGCAGCAGATGAAGAGAGAGTCTGTGGCATCTTCACACAGTGGACACTGCTCAACAATAAAAAGCAGGAGTTGGTACACGCATCCCCTTGCATGGATCCCCAGACTTACATAGCGTGAATGAAACCTTCCACGAAAGAGTGCGGGCTGTACTGACTGCATGTTGTGAGGTCCCGGAGTCGGAGAGTGATCTGAGTGGGGCTCTCCTGATGGATCGCCTGGGAAGAGGCATGAAGCAGCTCTCAAGTAAATCACGTTTCTTGTTTTGATAGGGACTTTGATAACATGCCCTACACATTTGTCGAGACTCAGCCCATCTTAGATTACTGTTGCAGGTCAGTTTTATGTGGAAACTCAAATACTGAACTCTTGATGATAGCAGCAGGGAAATATCTGCAATGTATGTTGAAACACAGAAAGCCGCAAGATGGATGATGTGCGGATGGATGGGTCCGTATGTGCTAAACAAGCAGAACAGAATATCAATGGTATATGCTGAGTGATGGATCCATGGGTCTTTCTGATAAAACCCAGGCTTGCTGTAGTTGTGTCAACATTTTCATAATGAGGAAATCACTATGGAGGATTTTTAAAAATGGCCATGATGGGTGTGTGTGTGTGTGTGTGCACACATGAATGTATATATTAAAGATTTACTTATTTATTTGCAAGTCAGAGTTACAGAGACAGAGGGAGAGACAGAGATCTTCCATTTGCTGATTCATTCCCCAGGTGGCCACAAGGGCAGGGCTGGGCCAGGCCAAACCCAGGAGCCAGGAGCTTCATCCAGGTCTGCCATGCATGTGGCAGGGGCCCGAGCACTGGGCCATCTTTGCTGCTTTTCTCAGCTGCGTTAGCAGGAAGCTGGTGTAGAAGTGGAGCAGCCAGGACTTGAGCCAGTGCCGTATGGGATGCTGGCATCACAAGTGATGGCTTCATAAATAAAAAAAAAATTTAAATATCCCATTGTGGGGCCAATGTTGTTGCCCCGTGATGATATTGTTAAAAGTTTTTATATTTATGAAAATTGGATTTGTGTGTTTTTAGTATTTATCTGTAAAGGCTCTATCATAAAGAGAAAGACACGGTCTTTCCTTTGCTCATACGTTGTCCTCCTTTCTTTTACTTAAATACCTACAATTTTCTCTCCTCCCTTGGACAAAACAGTTAAATTATATAAAAAGTGTGAAGTTAAAAACTGAAGTGTGACTTTTGGTGACTCGCTGGAGTATTTACTCCTTAGGTATTGGGTACTCTACTAAAATTTAAGACAAAAATCACAGTCTGTATTCTCATTCTCTGAAACCCCAGTGGTCTTGTTTCCATTTATTTATGCCCCTAGCGAAAATATTTTAAAAATCTAAATTTGTATGCACATAAAGTTTCATTTCTCACACCTCATACAGCACGGAACCTGGGGCTCCCTGCCGGGCACACGGCTGTCCCGGGGCCGCCATAAAAGGTACTCTACCTTCAAAAGAGAAGATGTAATTAGCCGTGTTCTCATTCTGGAGGCGGCTCTCACGATTCCGATGCAGCTTGGCCCGGGGTTGCTCACGAGAGCCTTTCTGGCGCGGGACGGGTAGAGGTCAGTTCTCCTCCAGGAGGACGTCCAGGTCCCCTAAAGCCGTCGTCCTGCACCTGTGCCAGGCAGGAGCACCTCTTCTCTTCCCACTCCGGTTTTAGTTTTCCCTCTGGCTCCTGGTTTTGTTGAAACTTTTCCCTCTGAATGGATCCTTCAGACATCTTTCCTCCTGTGATATTTCACCCTGAAGCTCCCCTGTAAGGCATCCTCGTCCCGTGAGGGGCCCTGGTGGGTGACTGGCTCCCAGGGGCCTCTGGGCAGAGGGCCCCAATGAAAGCTCCTTGGCCTCCCCTGTGGCACGAGTGCCAGGCACTCACAGGAGCACAGCCCAGCTGGAGATACCGTTTGTGTCAACCAGGCATCTAGCTTCTATGTGGGAAGATGTTTTAAGAAATTGGAAGAATTTTGCTCACATAAGCGTATACATAAGTAATAACTAATAATATTAGTGATTATTACTTACATAATCACTAATAACAAAGGAGCTGTGTGTTGGCAAGCATGAGAGTGGCTGTTTGTGAGAGTGGCATTGTGCACAGTGGGTTGAACCACTGCTCGGGTCAAGTCCCGGCTGCCCTGCCGCCCATCCGCTCCCTGTTAATGTGGCTAGGGAAGCAGCAGAGGATGGCCCAAAGTGCTTGGGCCCCTGCCATCCACATGGGAGACCTGGATGGAGTCCTGGCTTCGGCCTCGTTCAGAGCTGGCTGTTGGAGGCATTTGGGAAGGGAACCAGCAATTGGAAGATTCTCTCCCCACCCCCCATGCTCTGCCTTTCAAATAAATCTGTGAAGAGAAAAGTGACTGCTAAGAATGGACCAGGTTGCTGACGAGTGCTTTCCGTGTGTCGTGTGTTCCTCTGTTCTGCTCTCCAGGGCCCTGCAGGGTAGTAAGAAGTCACAAGTATGGACCAGGGAGCTGGGTGGGGGACGTGCTCGGAGGGGCAGCTGGGTTTGTGTCCAGCTCCACTGGGGCCAGAGCTGTGCCCTTTGTAGCAGGCCTGGGGCCAGAAACAAAAGCAGCCAACTCCTGCAGCAGCTGACAGTCCTTCATTGTCCATTTCTGAAGTTTTAAATGGAAAACAATGTGCTTGGGTGTGGAATTGATTTTAAAATCACGGCAAACAACCGCCCAGCTTCTTTGCTGTTCAAAGGCCCTGTAATTAGGGTTCACAGGTCTTGTTTTAAAGGTAGTTTTCTCCTGTTCCTATCCTGTTCCCACACCCAGGAGATTTCAGAGCAGCCATCCAGGGTTTCCCCCCAATGTTAAAGTTCCCCTCTCGTTCATAAAGTGATTCTAGGTGGGGAGACCTGGTAAGGGGCTGGGAGCCAGTCCCTGGGGTGCTGCTTAAATTCCGGGAGTCTGGCTTTAACCCAGCTGTTAGAAGCACAACCTGAGGACGTCAATAAACTTAGGATGAAGGGTTAATGCAATCAGGATATGGTATCTGAAAGAGTCGTTCTTGCTGGTTGGAGAATTTAATAGGACTAAGTGAGTCTGGTAAAGATGAGAACTATCAAAGGTAGAATTTTTTTTTCTTAATTTCCTGAAGCGTCTTAAGCATGTCTTACATTCTCACAGGGCTTTTTATAAAACAAAGGGCATTTTGGAAATGCAGAATGCAATCATGCATGTATACTCCTTAGGAAAGGAATGAGATTTGGAAATGAAAATGTCAGGGCTGGACACTGTGGTGCAGTGGGTTTAAGCTGCCTGTGATGCCAGCGTCCCTTATGAGCGCTAGTTCAAGTCTTGACTTCTCTACTTCACATCCAGCTCCTTGCTGATATGCCTGGGAAAGCAGCGGAAGATGGCCCCTGCCACCCACATGGCAGACCTGGGTGGAGTTCAGAGACCCCTGGCTTCAGCCTGGCCCAGCCTTGGCTATTGCAATCACTTGAGGAGTAAATCAGCAGATGGAAGATTCTCCCTCCCTCCCTCCCTTTCTCTCTCTCTCTGCCCCCCCCCTTCTTGTAATCCTCCCTGTAACTCTGCCTTTCAAATAAATAAAATAAATCTTTAAAAAAATTTTATAAAGATGTACTTATTTATTTAAAAGAGTTACAGAGAAAGAGACATAGAGACAGGTCTTCCATCCTCTGGTGCACTCCCCCAGATGGCCGCAACGGCCAGAGCCACGCCGATCCGAAGCCAGGAGCCAGGAGCCTCTTCTGGGTCTCCCACGTGGGTGCAGGGGCTCAAGGACTTGGGCCATCTTCTGCTATCCCAGGCCATAGCAGAGAGCTGGATAGGAAGAGAAGCAGCCGGGACTAGAGCTAGCACCTATATGGGATGCCGGGGCTTTAACCCACTGTGTCACAGCGCCTGTCCCTGTAAAAGTTTTAAAAAACGAAATGAAAATCTCTTTTGCGGCCATTCATAAGATGACGTAAAGAAACTTCATCCACAATTAAACACCTTTCTCTTAATGAAATGACTCAAATCATCATACGAAGAAAAACTGGGAGTTTATCCTTAGAACCTTGCAGCTGAGGACTTGGAGCTCAGATGCAGACCATGCAGGGTCCCGATTTTTCCCTGCCAGAAACCGCAGCTGGGAGAGAGGAAGAGCTACTCTATGCCACACAGCCCTGGGGAAGAGCCAGGGCACCCTTAGTCCCTCACCCCAAAGCCCGGCCCCGCCCAGCGGCCACTGCTGATCTGAGGAGCGGGGCTGCTCCCAGGTTCCGGGGCACTTGGATGGAGGTGCACTGTGCAGGCTGACGCCAGCTGGCCGGAGAATGGGGGACTGGACCTCGCTCCACGGGGAGGGAGTCCTGTTTCTGTGCCAGCCAGTTGCTCTGCTCCCTCCTGCAGAGCGTGAGTGGCAGGCAAACAGTGTCTGCTTCATACCTTTCTCCATGACAGTTTTATGTGGATCATCATTTTCTTTTACACTTTGTGGGAGATGTCTGTGGAATTTCGTTAGAATCAAAATACAAGCCTAATGCAAAGTTTAGAGGAAGAATGGGATGGAGCCTCACACCGTGAAATCCTATAGATGTCCTCATTTTCAATTATGAGTAATACGTGAATATGCTTTCATAAATGAAAAGCCACAGCCAAGGTTACGGTTTATCTCCTTCCCCCCCGCCCCTCCCATCTCATTCACACCTCGGTAATCACTGCTGGGAGGTTGATCTGTCTTTCCCAAGAACAGGAAGTTTTTGAAGACTCCTTATAGTATCACATACAAGCTGTATTGACGTAGCCATGTTTCTAGATTGGGGCATAAGACCAAGTCTCTACAGTAAGAAACCCCACGGTAATTAGTCTTTTTTTTTTTTTTTTTTTTTTAACAGAATGGATAGTGAGAGAGACAGAGAGAAAGGTCTTCCCTTTTGCCGTTGGTTCACCCTCCAATGGCCGCTGCGGCCGGTGCATCTCGCTGATCCGAAGCCAGGAGCCAGGTACTTCTCCTGGTCTCCCATGCGGGTGCAGGGCTCAAGGACTTGGGCCATCCTCCACTGCCTTCCCGGGCCATAGCAGAGAGCTGGGCTGGAAGGCGGGCAACCGGGATAGAATCCGGCACCCCAACCGGGGCTAGAACCTGGTGTGCCGGCGCCGCAAGGTGGAGGATTAGCCTGTTAAGCCACGGCGCCGGCCGGTAATTAGTCTTTAGAGAAAGCTTCTACCTTGTGGTAATCCAGGATATGTAGTCTCAGTTGTTGGGCTACTGTGTGCCGATGCGTCATCCAGGGACCAGGCCGACAGTGGTGCCACTGTCTGACGTGGGGCTTCCTAAGTCAGCCTGGTCATGACTGTTCTAGTCATCGGGCAGGACCAAAGAATGGAAACAGCAACGATTGTCTCTTAGGTGAGGCTGGAGCGGTACACTGGCACAGCTGGAAGGAGCGGGTGAGGAGATGCGCGATGCAGGCAGAGTTCTTTGCCAAGCGGGGGAGTGTGGATGTGGGCGGACGGCTGCGTGGCTCTGCCATCACGCCCAGTGTTCTGGAGACTCACTCCCTGTTGGAGTGTATCGGTCTAGTGCGTCCTTTGACACGCTGTCCGTTCATTGCACCATCATCAGAACACACTGTGTAGCTGTCTCTTCCTTAAAGGGTAGTGGACTGGTTTCCTTCATTTTGCTGTTGGAACCAATGCCCACTGGGGCACACACGTGGGCTGTTCCCCCCACCCCTGGGGAGAACTAGGCCATCAGGACTGTGTCCTCAGTTTGCAGAGCTGTTGGTAAACCGAGCAGTGAGTGGACTGGTTCAGTTTTCTCATTGGCCCTTGCTGCCTTTGGAATTTGAGAGAATCTTTTCTTCTGTGGGCTGGTTTTTGCATTTTAAAGATTTATTTGAAAGGCAAAATGACAAGGAAAGGGGGAGAGAGAGAGAGAGAGAGAGAGAGAGAGAGAGCGCGCGAGAGCGAGCAAGCTTCCTTCCTCTGGTTCACTCTCCAAATACTTTCAACAACCAAGGCTGGGCCAGCCTGAAGCCAGGAACTCCATCTTGGGTGGCAGGGGCCCCAGGGCTTGGGCCGTCATCTGCCGCCTTTCCAGGCACATTAGCAGGAAGCTGGGTTGGAAGAACAGCCAGGACACGAGCTGACACTCTGATGTGGGAGGCTGGTCCCAAGTGGTGGCTTAGCTCACTGTGCCACATCACTGGCCCTGATTTTTCCATTTTTAGTTGTGACAAGAAAAAGGGACCCCGCACCCTCCCCCCACAAAAAAGAAGAAAATGAACACTAGCGTAAAAGTTCTGGGGAGAAATATTTATTATTGAGTAGAGCCATTAGAACAGAGCACTTAAAAAAAAAAAAGAGAGAGAGAGAGAGCAACTCAATTCTTGGCTTTGTTTTATAGCCAGCATCTACTACTAATTTATTTCCACTTAGTTACCCAATTCAGTATCAATTTAAAACCTGTGCTGAGGATGATAGTTAAAGATGAAACCGAGTTAGTCAAAGGAAATGAAAGCTACCTTTTGATTTAGAACCGGCTGCCCTGGAACAAGATTGCTTTTGAGGAATTTATGGTGGAAGGAAGGCGAGCCCGTGTTTGCACCGTGGGTTGGCTCCAGCAAGAAACAGTTATTTAAATCAGAAGGACTCCGCCTCTCACAGGCCAGAGGGGAGACGGACGCTAGCGTAGCAGCTCCTGTCTAGTTGGTCCGTGAGTCCGGGGATGAACTCGCAGTAATCGGAGCTGTTTTAGTACATGCACTTCTGCACCAAACCCATAGAAAGTGTACTAACAGTAAGAGCGGTTGTTCCTCCAGGCACAAGATAGTGTTTACGTTCTTCTGCTCATTTGTTGGGCTGTTTCTTCTCTAGGGTGTATCTTTCTTTTAAATCATAAATGCCATTTTTGGAAAAAGATAACTCCCAGGAGGGCAGTTGCCTAACAGTTTAGATGCTGTTTGGGAGCCTGCAGCCCTTACCAGAGTGCCTGAGCTTGTGTCCCAGCTCCTCTCCCCATTCCGGCTTCCTGCTGTGCACACCCTGTGAGGGAGCAGGTGATGACCCAAGTAGCTGGGTCCTTGACACCCACATAGGAGACTCAGATTAAGTTCCTGGGGTCCTGGCTTCAGACCTGACTCAGATCAGTTGTGAGCATTTGAGGAGTGAACCTGCAGATGGGAGATTTTTTCCCCCCTCTTTCTGCCTCTCAGATAAATTTAGCAAAACACATAATTTCCCCAAGTTCCAGGTTACTGACTTAATTTAATTTTCGCCATTTCTGCCTTTTCCTTTGCCCTACCGCCCCCACCCAGAGACTTCAATGCATGGTTACTTTGTACTCCCAACCCAACTAATGTTGTCCAGATTGAAAGGTTATGAAACATGTACAGTTCAGGCTCACAAAAGCAGGACAGCACATGTGAATTCAGGAAGCTGTTGGTTATGAAGCGCTTTTCCTTTCTGAAAGGAAAGTAGTTTTAAGCTTCATTGAATGGATCTATGAAAAAGGTTGAGTATTATTTTACAATAATTTTAGACTTTCATGACTGGAAATTAAATACAGCAGTTTTAAAGGTATATTTTACTTGAACTTTTACAAGCTCAGGCCATGTTTTTATTAAAAAATCGGACTCAGCACCTTATATGGAGTACAATACCAGATGTGAGATATAGGAGGGATTGCTGGGGCCACCTGCTTACTGTGTATTAAATCTTGTGTGGGAGCTGATGTCATGTAAAGTGCGTATGATAGGGAATAATTTTGAGTTATTAGACCAGATCAGCATAGTAAGGGTCAGTGATGGTGGAATGTTCAGAATTTTCTGTCACGTTTGACTATACCTTTGGAAAAATCAAGATTGAAATGATGACCCTTGCTTAAAAAATAAATAAATGCAACAACCTCCGAGTGCAAAGACTTAAGGTGTCCTGTGTGTGGACTTAGGGAGAGCCAGTTGCCGGGAGGAGCTGGTTGGAAGTCAGCTGCCTGACCCAACAGACTAAATGTGTGGCCAGTTGCAGGGTTCTAACTTACAGAGGCTTTGCTCTGTTTTAAACAAACAGACAAAGCTTTTCTTGTTCTTGTTTCCTTCCTTCCTTTTTTTTTTGAGTTCTTTATTTGAAAGGCAGAGTTACAGAGAGAACGGGAGAGACAGAAAGAGAGACCTCCCATCTGTTGATTCTTTCCCCAAATGGCTGCAGCAGCCAGGGCTGGGCCAAGCTGAAGCCAGGAGCCAGAGCGTCATTTGGGTCTCCCATGGGAACGCGGGGGCCCAAGGACTTGAGACATTTCCCACTGCTTTCCTAGACCCATTAGTGGGGAGCTGGATTGGAAGTGGAGGAACAGGACTCAAACCAGTGCCCATATAGGATGCTCGCAGGCCTTACCAGCTGTACCACATCTCTAGCCCTCTTCTCTTGCTTTCTAACATTTCTCATTGCTTCCCATCTTTGCTCCTTTCCTGCTTCCCTCCCTTCCTTGAGCCCACTTCAGCGTTTAACCAGAGGGCCGGGTCCAGGAGTCTGCACACTTGCTCTGGAGCATGATCTCCAGCCAGGGTCGTGTTCTGGGCTGTTTACTGAAACTGATCTGCCCAGGCAAACACCTGGGATGGTTGCATCCACCTGTTAATCCCCCCCCCCCCAAATGTCTTGTTTCACTCATGTGTAAATCCTTTTTAAAATTACTCATTTATTTGAGAGGCAGACAGAGCAAGAATGGAGACAGATGGACAGACAGAGCTCCCATTTGCTGCTTCACTTGCCAAATGCCTGCAGTCGCCAGGGCTGGGTCAGGCTGAAACCAGGAGCCTGAAACTCAACCCAGGTCTCCCATGTGAGTGGCAGGGAGTCAGCTACTGGAGCGTCACCTGCTGCCTCCCAGTTACGCACTAGCAAGAAGGTGGGGTTGGGAGTGTAGCTGGGATTTGAGCCTATGCACACTGATGTGGGATGCTGCTAACCCAAGTGGTGTCTTAACCGCTGGGCCAGTCGTCTGTTCCCCTCCCCCACCATCCGTAATCCTGTAAGGGACGGAGCCTTGTGTGAGCCGGAGCAACCTCAGGGTGGCAGCAGGACCTGTGCACTGTTGCCGTGAGAAACGACACTGGGAGGCATGTCCAGGAGTTCCCACTTCTCAGATGGACCTGATGAGGACTCAGCCACTGTGTCAGCCGGGAGATTGTTAAAAAAGACTTTTGGATCACTGGGAAGGGTGTGGTTTTGGGCAGGCAGGGTGGGAGGAGTTTGAAGAACTGAGGGACTGCAGTAGGATAGCTGCCCTGTTTCCCTGTACTGCGGAGAGTGATCCTGGTTGACCGTCGCCTCCTTCTCACAGTAAGGAACCTTGTGGAGCCAATGAGGAATGCCCGGTCATCCCACCACAGGATGTACTTCTAGCGGATTTCAGGTTTTTATGTGTAACAGTTTTCACACAATATGAAATAGTTTCATTCTGATCAACTCTGATAGCCATCAATCATTCCACAAGAAAATACTTTAACACTTAGAACTTAACGGTTATAGGAGAATAAAACAGTTAATATATTAGTTTTTACCTATGTATTTTTTATTGTGGGCAAGTGAAGTAGGCAGGTTAAAGGCTTTTAAGCAAAATTAGGATGGAATTGTGGGGATGGAGTGAAATTTTCTTAAAGGAGGAAAAGGAATACTAGTTTATGACAAAGAAGAATTTGTTCATATACTTTAAAAATAGTTGTAGGTAGGTAGCACATTTCTTTTTTTTTTTTAATTTATTTATTTTAGAGGTAGAATTGCAGATAGAGAGAGGGAAAGACAGAAAGGTCTTCCATCCACTGAATCACTCCCCAGATGGCCAGATCTGGGCCAATCCAAAGCCAGGAGCTGGGAGCTTCTTCCAGGTCTCCCATGTTGGGCCATCTTCCACAGCTTTCCCAGGCTATAAGCAGGGAGCTGGACTGGAAGAGGAGCAGAAGGGACATGGATGGTGCCCATGTGGGATGCCTGTGCCACAGGTGGAGGCTTAGCCTACTATGCCACAGCCTGGGCCCCAAGGTACATATTTCTTTTTTTTTTAATTAAACTTTTATTTAATGAATATAAATTTCCAAAGTACAGCTTATGGGTTACAACGGCTTCCCCCTTCCAAAATTTCCCTCCCACCCACAACCCTCCCCTTTCCCGCTCCCTCTCCCCTTTCAGTCACATCATGATTCATTTTCAATTCTCTTTATATACAGAAGATCAGTTTAGTATATATTAGGTAACGATTTCAACAGTTTGCCCCCATATAGTAACACAAAGTGAAAAAAAAAAATACTGTTGGAGTACTAGTTATAGCATTAAATAAGAGTGTACAGTACATTAAAGACAGAGATCTTACATGATATATATTTTTTTAAAAAATTAATTAATTTTCTATGCCATTTCCAATTTAACACCAGGTTTTTCCTTTTTTCATTTCCAATTATCTTTACATACAGAAGATCGATTCAGTATATAATTAGTAAAGATCTCATCAGTTTGTACCCACGCAGAAACACAAAGTGTAAAAATACTGTTTCAGTACTAGTTATAGCATCACTGCACATTAGACAACACATTAGGGACAGATCCCACATGGGATGTAAGTACACAGTGACTCCTGTTGCTGACTTAACAATTTGACACTCCTGTTCATGGCGTCAGTAATCTCCCTAGGCTCTAGTCATGAGTTGCCAGGGCTATGGAAGCCTTTAGAGTTCGCTGACTTTGATCTTATTCCGATAGGGTCATAGTCAAAGTGGAAGTTCTCTCCTCCCTTCAGAGAAAGGTACCTCCTTCTTTGATGGCCCTGTTCTTTCCACTGGGATCTCACTCGCAGAGATCTTTCATTTAGGTCTTCTTCTTTTTTTCTTTTCCATGGTATCTTGGCTTTCCATGCCTACAATACTCTCATGGCTCTTCAGCCAGATCCAAATGATTTAAGGGCTGATTCTGAGGCCAGAGTGTTGTTTAGGACGTCTGCCATTCTATGAGTCTGCTGTGTATCCCACTTCCCATGTTGGATCTTTCTCTCCCTTTTTGATTCTATCAGTTAGTATTAGCAGACACTTGTCTTGTTTGTGTGATCCCTTTGACTCTTAGACCTATCCAAGCCATCGAATGTGAACTGAAATTGATCACTTGGACTAGTGAGATGGCATTGGTACATGCCACCTTGATGGGATTGTATTGGAATCCCCTGGCACATTTTTAACTCCACCATTTGCGGCAAGTCTGATTGTGCATGTCCCAAATTGTACATCTCCTCCCTCTCTTTTTCCACTCTTAAATTTAACAGGGATCACCTTTCAGTTAAAATTTAAACACCTAAGAGTAATTGTGTGTTAATTACAGAGTTCAACCACTAGTACTAGAACAACAACAACAAAAACAACAACAAATACTAAAAAGGATAAAGTATTACATTGTACATCTAGAGTCAGGACAAGAGCTGATCAGTTCATTGTTTCTTATAGTGTCCATTTCACTTCAACAGGTTTTCCCTTTGGTGCTCAGTTGTCGCCGATCAGGGAAAACAAATGATATTTGTCTCTTTGGGACTGGCTTAATTCACTCAGCATGATGTTTTCCAGATTCCTCCATCTTGTTGCAAATGACTGGGTTTCATTGTTTCTTACTGCTGTATAGTATTCTATGGAGTACATGTCCCATAATTTCTTTATCCAGTCTACTGTTGATGCGCATTTGGGTTGGTTCCAGGTCTTAGCTATTGTGAATTGAGCTGCAATAAACATTAATGTGCAGATGGCTTTTTTATTTGCCAAATTAATTTCCTTTGGGTAAATTCCAAGGAGTGGGATGGCTGGATTGTATGGTAGGGTTATGTTCAGGTTTCTGAGGAATCTCCAGACAGACTTCCATAGTGGCTTAACCAGTTTGCATTCCCACCAACAGTGGGTTAGTGTCCCTTTTTCCCCACTTCCTCTCCAGCATCTGTTGTTGGTAGATTTCTGAATGTGAGCCATTCTCACCGGGGTGAGGTGAAACCTCATTGTGGTTTTGATTTGCATTTCTCTGATTGCTAGTGATCTTGAACATTTTTTCATGTGTCTGTTGGCCATTTGGATTTCTTCTTTCGAAAAATGTCTATTGAGGTCCTTGGCCCATCTCTTAAGTGGGTTGTTTGTTTGTTGTTGTGGATTTTCTTGATTTCTTTGTAGATTCTGGTTATCAACCCTTTATCTGTAGTATAGTTTGCAAATATTTTTTCCCATTCTGTCGGTTGCCTCTTCACTTTCCTGACTGTTTCTTTTGAAGTACAGAAACTTCTCAATTTGATGCAATCCCAAATGTTAATTTTGTTTTTGACTGCCTGTGCTGCTGGAGTATTTTCCAAGAAGTCTTTGCCTGTGCCTATATCTTGCAGGGTTTCTCCAATGCTCTCTAATAATTTGATGGTTTCAGGTCGTAGGTTTAAGTCTTTAATCCATGTTGAGTGAATTTTTGTGTAAGGTGATAGGTATGGGTCTTGCTTCAAGCTTCTGCACGTGGAAATCCAATTTTCCCAGCACCATTTATTGAATAGACTGTCCTTATTCCAGGGATTGGATTTGGATCTTTGGTCAAATATAAGTTGGTTGTAGATGTTTGGATTGATTTCTGGTGTTTCTATTCTGTTCCATTGGTCTATCCATCTGTTTCTGTACCAGTACCATGCTGTTTTGATAACAACTGCCCAGTAGTATGTCCTAAAATCTGATATTGTGATGCCACCGGCTTTGTTTTTGTTGTACAAGATTGCTTTGGCTATTCAAGGTCTTCTGTGTCTCCATATGAATTTCAGCATCATTGTTTCCAGATCTGAGAAGAATGTCTTTGGTATCTTGATTGGTATTGCATTGAATGTATAAATTGCTTTTGGGAGAATGGACATTTTGATGATATTGATTCTTCCAATCCATGAGCATGGAAGATTTCTCCATTTTTTGGTATCCTCTTCTATTTCTTTCTTTAAGGTTTTATAGTTTTCATCGTAGAGATCTTTAACGTCTTTGGTTAAGTTTATTCCAAGGTATTTGATTGTTTTTGTAGCTATTGTGAATGGGATTGATCTTAGAAGTTTTTCCTCAGCTGTGGCATTGCCTGTGTATACAAAGGCTGTTGATTTTTGTGCATTGATTTTATATCCTGCTACTTAGCCAAACTCTTCGATGAGTTCCAGCAGTCTCTTTAGTAGAGTTCTTTGGGTCCCCTAAATAATGTATCATATCATCTGCAAAGAGGGATAGTTTGAGTTCTTCCTTCCCGATTTGTATCCCTTTAATTTCTTTTTCTTGCCTAATAGCTCTGGCCAAAACTTCCAGAACTATATTGAATAGCAGTGGTGAGAGTGGGCATCCCTGTCTGGTACCAGATCTCAGCGGAAATGCTTCCAACTTTTCCCCATTCAATAGGATGTTGGCCGTGGGCTTTTCATATATTGCTTTGATTGTATTGAAGAATGTTCCTTCCATACCCAGTTTGCTTAGAGTTTTCATCATGAAAGGGTGTTGTATTTTATCAAATGCTTTCTCTGCGTCTATTGAGAGAATCATATGGTTTTTCTTCTGCAGTCTGTTAATGTAGTGTATTACGTTGATTGTTTTGCAAATGTTGAACCATCCCTGCATACCAGGGATAAATCCCACTTGGTCTGGGTGGATGATCTTTCTGATGTGTTGTTGCATTCTATTGGCCAGAATTTTATTGAGTATTTTTGCATCTATGTTCATCAGGGATATTGGTCTGTAATTCTCTTTCAATGTTGCATCTTTTTCTGGCTTAGGAATTAAGGTGATGGTGGCTTCATAGAAAGAATTTGGGAGGATTCCCTCTTTTTCGATTGCTCTGAATAGTTTGAGAAGAATTGGAGTTAGTTCTTCTCTAAATGTCTGGTAGAACTCAGCAGTGAATCCATCTGGCCCTGGGCTTTTCTTTGTTGGGAGGGCCTTTATTACTGTTTCAATTTCTGTGTCAGTTATGGGTCTGTTTAGGTTTTCTATGTCTTCCTGGCTCAATTTAGGTAGGTTGTATGTGTCCAAGAATCTGTCCATTTCTGATAGATTTCCCTGTTTGCTGGCATACAAGTCCTTGTAGTAATTTCTGATGATTCTTTTTATTTCTGTGGCGTCTGTTGTTACATTTCCCTTTTCATCTCTGATCCTATTGATTTGGGTCTTTTCTCTTCTTTTTTTAGTTAGTTGGGCCAATGGGGTGTCAATTTTGTTTATTTTTTCAAAAAACCAGCTCCTCGTTTGGCTGATTTTTTGTAATTTTTTTTGGATTCAATCCTGTTGATTTCTTCTTTGATTTTAATTATTTCTCTTCTCCTACTGGGTTTGGGTTTGGTTTGCTCCAAGGTACATATTTCTATGGTGCTCCATTTCTTTGAATACATTCAAAACAGTGATGTCATCTTTTTTTTTTTTAATCAATGTCAATATCTAGCCTAAGTGAGAAATTCCACACCTTGCAATCATCCCATCTTAGACTGAAAATTTTTCTGTGTCGGATTTCAAATATGCGAGGTTTCTGTAGTTTCTCAAGATTCTTTTAGCGGCTGTGCGAGCCTAGGGTTTGAAGGCTCTTGCATTCCACATGGTCTTGTGCACTTGTTTTTCCTTTTTGTTTCTTTCTTTCCTTCTCTCTCTCCCCTCCATCCCCCCTCCCTCCCTCCCTTTCTGTCTTTTGCAGAGTGACAGAAACAGATACATACAGAGATAGGGAGAGAGAATCTTCCATCTGCTGGTTCGTTCCCCAGTTGGCCGCAACGGCTGGAGCTGCGCCGATCTGAAGCCAGGAGCCATAAGCTTCTTCCAGGTCTCCCACATGGGTGCAGGGGCCCAAGGACTTGGACCATCTTCTACTGCTTTCCCAGGCCATAGCAGAGAGCTGGATCAGAAGCAGAGCAGCCAGGACTTCAACCTGTGCTCTGATATGGGGTGTTGGCATTGCTAGTGGTGGATGAACCCTCTGTGCCACAATGCCAGTCCCCCTTGTGCATTTTAAACTCTGTGTTATGGGATTGAAATGGATTGTTGGGCCTTGAGCAAACTTTTCAAAAAAAAAAAAAAAAGGCACAATGGAAATCCAGAGCAAGTTTATAGGTATTGTATATATGAAGCAAAAGCAGGACCTCCAAGCATGGTCTAAGGCGAGGAGACCTCTCCCCTGGTCTCGGCCTCTTTTTTTGAGTGTCCTAATTGGGCCAAATAAATGGATCAGTGTGACATGTGCAGCACAGTTGCTGGAGTGAGCTAAGTGCAAATCTGATTGTGTCCCTGTGTTCGAAACTCCCAGGCTTTCCATTTCTTACTGGACAGAATCTCAGCCCTGAGTGTGGCAGGGGATGCTGAGAAGCACAGGGCCAGTCCGTTCTTTGCTTTAGAAGGTTTATTTATCTATTTGAAAGTCAGAGAGGGAAAAAGAGAGAGAGAGAGAGTCTTCCATCCACTGGTTCACTCTCCAGATGGCTGCAACAGTGAGCGCTGGGCCAGGCTGAAGCCAGGAGCCAGGAGTTTCCTCCAGGTCTCATGTGGGTGGCAGAGGCCCAAGCACGTAGGCCGTCCTGCGATGCTTTCCCAAGTGCATTAGCAGAGAGCTGGATTGGAGGTGGAGCAGCAGAGACTCGAACTGACACCCACATGGGATGCTGGCCTCCCAGATGTTGGCTTTACCTGCTATGCCACACGACAACCCCAGGTCCCCACCTTTCTGTCTCGCCTTGAGCCGGCCTCTGACCCACGTACCTTTTGTTTCAGTTTGACCTGCTGTTTCCTGAAACTGGATCTTTGAATGTGCTGTTCTCGCCACCTGAATACTTTCCCCCATTGTCTTCTGCCCAGTTCCTCCCAGCTGGGTGGTCATCGTTCTCTGTCCCCCGGAAGCCGTGGGTGTGAATCTCCCTCCTTGAACTCATTGGTGTGCTTTCTGCATCTCTCTGCCTACAGTGGGCACTCGTTTTCCCGTGCTTCTGCTGACTGCTCGTGCACCCGGAAGGCAGGATTTGTTTTTCTTGTTGCCCGTAGGGCCTGCACTCATATTTACCACTGTAGGTATGTGTTGGACTCCTGGGCTTTGGGGAAGTTGTGGCAGTTACAAAATGCAGATGTTAAATTAGAGATGTGGCACAACTCCATGGAAAGAGCAGTCCAGAGGCCTTGCGGCTTTACTGCAGCCATCAGAGCATTGCTTTCCCTGGGGAAGGTTGCCAGGCCTTTCCCTGCGTCCTCCCGCTGCCTGTCAGATACAGAAGTGCTTGCTTGGAGCTTCTTCTGCTCACGTCCGGGCTGAATGGTCACCACCAGGATCGCCTGGGAGTGGCACTGGCCCTGGTGGGGCGGGGCGGGGGGGGGCTTAATTTTTATTCCCAGTTCATACTACACACAGAGATAAGAATTGCAAGGAGAGACGTAGTAATGTGCATAAGAGGAGCAGGATTTATTTAACAGTGAGGGAGTAAGCAAACATGGCTGCCCACACAGAGAAATACCCGCTGTGAGTGGGCCAGAGGGTTGCCCAGGAAAGAGACGAAGCAAAAGCAGGACCTCCAAGCATGGTCTGGGGCAAAGAGACCTCTCCCCTTTCTCAGCCTCTTTGATGAGGCAGGGAGTGGTACCTTATTCAGATCTACAAACACGTTCGGGGCTTAGCGTGTGTCCTGGTCCGGGATATAACAGGTGCATCCTGGGAAGGTGGGCATATCCAACTGGCAGTTAAAAAGGCAGACGTTACATTGCAGGGTCCTAAGAATTCCAGCTTGCCTCACCTTAAACTGACTGCCTAGTTATACCCATCAGGGTCATGGAAATCAGAACCTCACACCCATGAAGATGGCTATAAGGAAAAAGGGATCTAGAAGAGGAGGTGGAGCGATTGGAACCCCACACGCTGCTGGTGGGGATGTAAAATGGGACAGTCACTTTGGAAAACAGGCTGGCAGATCCTCAAAAGACAAAACACGACATTAGCCATGTGATCCAGCAGTTCTAGGCCTGGGTGTCTACCACAAGAAATGAAAACAGAAGCCCCCACATGGCCTTGTACTTGTATTTATAACATCACTGTTCCTAAGAGTCTAAAGATGGAGACAATCCCAATGCACATCATTGGGCAAGTGGATAAATGGAACGTGGTCTGTCACGTGGTGGAATATTATTCAGCCAAGGTCAGAAGTAAAAGACTGACACCAGCTGCCCGGGGATGAACCTCGGAAACATTCTGCCTGTGAAAGAAGTCGGTTACATTCCATTTATAGGAAGTATTCAGACTCAGCTAATCCATAGAGATAAAAGATAGATTTGGGGTTGCTTGGGTATTGGTAGGCTTGGTGGGGAGCAGAGATAGAGAGTGGCTGCTAATGTGTAGGGTTTTTTTGGGGGGGGTTGATGACAGTGCTTTGAAATCAGATGGTGGTCATGATTGAACAGCTCTGGGAGTGTACTAAGACCATTGAATGTTGCACTTCAACCTTCTGTTTATTTGAGAGACAGGGAGGGAGGCAGAGATAGGCAGACTGAGAGAGCTCCCATCCACCAGCTCATTCCCGAAATGGCTGCAGTGGCTGGGCCAAGGTCAGGGCTGGAACGGGGGGTCCAGAACACAGTCCAGGACACACACATGGGTGACAGGATCCCAAGTACCTGAGCTGTCACTGCTGCGTCCTAGAGTCTGCATTAGCAGGGAGCTGACGTCAGGAGCCAGAGCCAGGAGTTGATCCCAGGTACTGGGACATGGACATGGGCACTTCCATTGACGTCCTATCTCTGGGCTAGAGGTCCACTCCTGAATCGTGTACTTTAAGAGGGTGAATTTATGATATTTGAGTTGTATCTCAATAAAGCTATCATTTAGAAGATGATGGGCGATATGGAAATCCAGAGGTGATGTAACAGAAAAGTGCTGTTTGAAAGTACAGTGTAACACACCTCCCTCGGGGCCAGAAAGAGCATTTCCGCACCAGGGAGCTGCAGAGCGGCTTGACAGAGGCATGGAGTGCTGCCACCCACAGGCCACGATCTGGGCGAAGTGCAGGGGTCCTGGGGAGAGCTGTGGACGTCATTAGGCCCAGGATTTCCTTGTGGCTGCTTTTGTGAGGCTGTGGAGATGCGACCCGTGTCACAGGGCAAGTTGTGTGCGCCCCTCCGTGCCAGAAACCGCACGTCATTCCTCTTTGTCGTATCCTGTCTCCCAGCCCAGAGCCCAGAACCTGGTCCACATTCCGTACGTGTCCGCTGAAATAAAGTGAAGTAATTTTTCTGTCAACATACCCACCATTGGGAGAGGTGAAAAATTGAGAAAATGAATAGAATGTGTTTAACTTATTTTCACACTCATTTCATTGAAGTTCTCTGTGAAAACAAACCCAGGTGGACGGTAAT
Source organism: Lepus europaeus (assembly GCF_033115175.1). NCBI lineage: Eukaryota > Metazoa > Chordata > Mammalia > Lagomorpha > Leporidae > Lepus > Lepus europaeus. The sequence continues at coordinate 8,239,479 of NC_084828.1, forward strand.
TGATTGAGTGATAATTTCTAAGTAGCAACGTGTTAAAGTAGGTAAGTGCCTCCTACTGTGGAGAAATTGCCTGGCCAGAGTCTGAACCCCCGAGGTGTTTATTTTAACACTGGGGAAACATTTATTGCTCTAAACTGGTTTCCATTCATATACAGCATCTGTCACACCCAACGTGCCGTGTCTAAACTAGACAGGTGACTTTCAAAGAGAAATGCTCTTTCCTTTTCATTGCATTTTTCTTCAGCCTCTTCAAAAATAAAGCTAGAGCTGTAATTTAGCTTGGTTTATTTCACTTACACAAACTTAGTATGAGCGCTACAGCTTATTTCTCTTACTTGAAAATAGCTTATAATTAAAATTTGAATACCTTCAAGTAAAACTTGGACTGAGGACCTTATTAACAGCAAAACAGGGCCCAGTGCTGTGATGTAGCAGGTAACGTCACTGCCTGCAGTGCTGGCATCCCATATGGGCGCCGGTTTGAGTCCCGGGTGATCCACTTCTGATCCAGTTCTCTGCTGTGGCCTGGGAAAGCAATGGAAGATGGCCAAGTCCTTGGGCCCCTGCACCTATGTGGGAGAACCTGGAAGAAGCTCTTGGCTCCTGGCTTCGGATTGGTGCAGCTCTAGCTGTTGTGGCCACTGGGGAGTGAACCAGTGGATGGAGGACCTCTCTCTTTCTTTGCCTCTCCTTCTTTCTGTGTGTAACACTGACTTTCAAATAAATAAATACATCTTAAAAACAAAAACAAAAACAAAAAAACAGCAAAACACCAGGGGCTGGCATTGTGGTGCAGTGAGTTAAGCCACCGCCTGCCTGCTCCCATATGGGAGCCGGTTTGTGGCCCGGCTGCTCTACTTCCAATCCAGCTCCCTGCTAATGTGCCTGGGAAAGCAGCAGAAGATGGCCGAAGTGTTTGGGCCCCTGCACCCATGTGGGAGACCTGGACGAAGCTCTGGGCTCCTGGTTTCAGCCTGGCTTTTTGCTACCATTCGGAGAGTGAACCAGTGGATGGAAGATCTCTTTCTTTTTCTCTCTGTCTCCCCCTCCTTCTCTCTCTCCCCCTGCATCTCTCTCTGTAGCTCTGTGTTTTAAATAAATAAATCTTTTTTTTTTTTTTTTATGATTTTTTTTTTGACAGGCAGAGTGGACAGTAGAGGGAGACAAAGAGAAAGGTCTTCCTTTTGCCGTTGGTTCACCCTCCAATGGCCGCCGCGGTAGGCGCGCCGCGGCCGGCGCACCGCGCTGTTCCGATGGCAGGAGCCAGGTGCTTCTCCTGGTCTCCCATGGGGTGCAGGGCCCAAGGACTTGGGCCATCCTCCACTGCACTCCCTGGCCATAGCAGAGAGCTGGCCCGGAAGAGGGGCAACCGGGACAGGATCGGTACCCCGACTGGGACTAGAACCCGGTGTACCGGCGCCGCAAGGCGGAGGATTAGCCTAGTGAGCCGCGGCGCCGGCTTTAAATAAATAAATCTTTAAAAAGCAATAACAGGGTGTGGCTCCCCAGAGGGGTGTGGCTTTTTGGGGACATGTCTTCCAGGAAGAGCATGGCTTTGAAGTTGTGTCAACATGGCTGAGTGCTGCACCACTTACTAGGTGGATGACCTTAGGGGAGGTTCTGGACCTCTCTGCTTTCCTCATCTGATAAAACAGGAATACTACTACTACTTTGGAGAGAATAAGGAGGAAAGCAAACGCCCCAGGGACCGAGCAGGTGCTCTGTGAACATTAACCCTTCCAGGAGCCAGCGTTTAGCCTGGGTTAAGACGCCCACATGCCGTGTTGAAATGGCAAGATTCCATTCCCAGTTCCTGCTCCTGATTCCAGGTTCCTGCCAAGACGGAGTCCTGGAAAGCAGCAGTGACAGCTCAGGTGGTTGGATTCTTGCCACCCACATGGGAGACCTGGATTGCGTTCCTGGCATCTGACTTTGTCCCAGCCCAGTCTCAGCCACTGTGGGCATTTGAGGAGCAAAGCAGTGGATGGGCGCTCTCAGCTTACTGCCTCAAAAAAATGCATTTAAAAAACTCCTCCCTAGCAAGTACTATATAGAGGACACGTACAGATACTCTGGATTCTCTTCTGGCCAGCTCTTGTCTGGAATTTGCCCTGTATGGGCTCTGGGCATGAGTATGTGGCCTGCAAAACCACGGTTGTTCAGGGCAACCTTGTCCTGTGTAATTGAGGCTTGTCAGATGTCTCCTTCCCCGACTCCCTGTCGCTGTGTCTGAACCTGGTTTCTTACACCACCTTGAGACCAATTCTATGCTTGTTTTGAAATCCTTATAACTTCATTTTAAACTAACTTGAGAAGGTTGAGGGCTAAACTGTGAGCTAAATAAACCTCTTTTCTTTATAAAGGCCCAGCCGCAGGCATTTGTTGTTCCAGCGACAGGAACTGGACTAATGCAGTCTTCCTTTCTAAAGCCCAAGCCTCACACAGTCAGACCCTTGCTCACCGCTGTAGGCCCAGAGCCTGCAAGAGGCAGGGGCTTAGGAACTCCCTGTGCAGTGAGTGGATGCACTTGAAAACCACACTCAGTGCTGCTTGGTTATTCCTCTCTATCTGGTAGAGACTGATCTTTGCAACCAGTTTTGCTAGTCATTGTACCTCTTAGAAACAAGACTGTGTGGTTGGGAGAGAGCCCTGTGCTTGTATTTCAAGCAGTGCTTAGACAGTAGCTATTTTTGGAACTGTCTGTCTTTTGGAGATGTATCAAGGAGGGTTCCAGATGGATTCAAGGATTAACTACAGGGGCCGGTGATGTGGTGCAGCAGGTCAAGCTTGTGATACCACCATTCTATATCAGTGCTGATTCGAGTCTCAGCTGCTCCACTTCCAATCCAGCTCCCTGCTAATGCACCTGGGAAAGCTGCAGAAGACGTTACAAGTACTTGGGCCCCTGCCACCCAGACCTGGATATAGTTCTGGGCTCTCCAACCATTGTGGTCATTTGGGGGGTAAACCAGCAAATAGAAAATCCCTCTGTGTCCCTCCCTCCCTATCTCCCTTTCAAATAAACAAAATATATTTTTTAAAAAGAGTCAAATATAAAACACAAAAAATGAGAAGACAGTAAAGTAGATATTTAGCTTTACTGTTAATAAGACTTATTAAGTTTAAGGCCAGTGAACAAGATTTTTTTTGGAAAATTTTAATGACTTTAAATATTTAATCAAAAAGTTTAAGATGCAATAATAAATGAAAAAACTAAACAGAGCCCCAGAGTGAATGATAATCAGCTGAGGACTAGATTGGTGTGGTCTGACTCGAGTGAAGCAGCCAAAGCTTGGGCCACTAAGGTGCCCATGGGAGCCCTAGGGGCCCCTGGAGAGAGTCATAGGGACTTGAGGGGGTGTTCATATTGGGGCCTTGATACTTCAGTTCACCATTGCACCAGGGTCTTGCAAACATATTGGTTATTTAGCCAGGCTCCCCAAGTCACCCACAAGTAAGAGAGCAAACATGGATTGTTATGAGACTCTCAGAAGAGAAGGAGTGGTGGGAGGTGATGGAAAGGAGACGGAGTCCTCTGTGGTTCTCCTCCCCAGCTCCTGCCTTCTGCCTTCCCATCTACAGCTGGAGTGGGGCTGAACAGGCAGGTAGGGGAAAGGAAAGGAAGGGGAGGGGGACTTGAAGGTTTGTGCGTTTTACCCTTGGGGAAATCAGTGCAGGAACAAGTGTAGACCTGGAGTACCTGGAGCTGCTGGGCTGTGCCGTGTGGTATTGAGCAGCAGATTCATAGCTAGCCCTGAGCCTCGTTTTTGCACAGTCCCTGTCCGAGTGTATAAAGGTGTGTAAAATACGGTCTGACGGTTTTCAGAGCAGGGATTTCTTGCTTTGCGTGGTACAGTGCAAACTGAAACTTGGGTGCATCAGATCAACATCCTTATTCTGCACGGTTTGCCTGGACTTGGTTCTGAGATGCATGCATTCTGGGTAAGCTGGGGCCATGCACGGTGAGAACTCCTGTATTAGTAAATTGAAGGTAATCAAAGTTTGGCACTACCAGTGGAAATTATGGTGTGTGTGTGTGTGTATGTATATGTATATGTGTGTGGGGGGCAGGTTTTCCATGCTAGTCAATCTTGGTTCCTTTGCTCTCGTTCTCTGATTCTAGGACACATTAGTTGTTTCATGTGCTGGCTTAGGCCCACCTCATAACTGGAGGTGAGGGAACATGATCCATAGATGTGGTTTTCTCTTAACTAGGTGATTATTGGTGGTGGGTGCTATTCGGGCATTCGTGTTTTTTTTTTTTTTTTTTTTTTTTTTTTTTTTCCCTCTCCTTTCTATTTTTCTTTTCATCGCTGTGGAAACTGTTTTCCATGCCTGGTGATGGCGTCTTAGAACAGGTTATGTTTAAATGTTCTTCCCAAAGTGTTAACTGGGTCTAGAGGGTTTCAGAGGACTGCTATGGATGTGGTTTTTGGTGTTTATATCTCTCTGACCCACACAACCAATGGTCTTTATTTGTAATTGGAGGCAGGTTCCATTTTAGAAACCTTACCTATGTTTGTTGCTGTTTGTATAGCCTTCTACTGTCTGAATATCAGAAGAGCTCTCTCTATCTCTCCATGGCAAGATTTATTTATTTTTTTTAAACTTTTATTTAATGAATATAAATTTCCAAAGTACAGCTCATGGGTTACAATGGCTTCCCCCTCCCAAAACTTCCCTCCCACCCACAACCCTCCCCTTTCCCGCTCCCTCTCCCCTTCCAATCACATCATGATTCATTTTCAATTCTCTTTATATACAAAAGATCAGTTTAGTATAAATTAGGTAACGATTTCAACAGTTTGCCCCTATATAGCAACACAAAGTGAAAAAAAAAAAATACTGTTGGAGTACTAGTTATAGCATTAAATAAGAGTGTACAGCACATTAAAGGCAGAGATCCTACATATTATTTTTTTAAAAAATTAATTAATTTTCTATGCCATTTCCAATTTAACACCAGGTTTTTTATTTTTTTCATTTCCAATTATCTTTATATACAGGAGATCGATTCAGTATATAATTAGTAAAGATCTCATCAGTTTGTACCCACGCAGAAACACAAAGTGTAAAAATACTGTTTCAGTACTAGTTATAGCATCACTGCACATTAGACAACACATTAGGGACAGATCCCACATGGGATGTAAGTACACAGTGACTCCTGTTGCTGACTTAACAATTTGACACTCTTGTTCATGGCGTCAGTAATCTCCCTAGGCTCTAGTCATGAGTTGCCAGGGCTATGGAAGCCTTTAGGGTTCGCTGACTTTGATCTTATTCCGATAGGGTCACATTCAAAGTGGAAGTTCTCTCCTCCCTTCAGAGAAAGGTACCTCCTTCTTTGATGGCCCTGTTCTTTCCACTGGGATCTCACTCACAGAGATCTTTCATTTAGGTCTTCTTCTTTTTTTCTTTTCCATGGTATCTTGGCTTTCCATGCCTACAATGCTCTCATGGGCTCTTCAGCCAGATCCAAATGCCTTAAGGGCTGATTCTGAGGCCAGAGTGTTGTTTAGGACATCTGCCATTCTATGAGTCTGCTGTGTATCCCACTTCCCATGCTGGATCTTTCTCTCCCTTTTTGATTCTATCAGTTAGTATTAGCAGACACTTGTCTTGTTTGTGTGATCCCTTTGTTTCTTAGACCTATCCAAGCCATCGAATGTGAACTGAAATTGATCACTTGGACTAGTGAGATGGCATTGGTACATGTCCATGGCAAGATTTAAACAGAGATATCTGGCCGGCCAATCTCCTAGGTGATTGTCTTCCATGGAAGTAGCTCTAGAGTGGAGAATTCTTTTTTTTTAAATATCTTTTTTTTTATTTGAAAGGCAGAGTTAGAGACAGAGAGAGAGGGGGAGAGACAGAGAGAGAGAGATTGATTTCCCATCTGCTGGTTCACTCCCTAAATGGCCGCCATGACTGGGCTGGTCCAGGCTAAAGCTGGGAGACTAGAACTCCATCCAGGTCTGCCATGTGGGCAGCAGGGACCCAAGTACTTCAGCTATATTCCACTGCTTCCCCAGACGTATTAGCAGGGGGCTGGATCGAAAGTGAAGCAACCAGGACTCGAACCAGTGCTCTATGGGATGCTGGTATCACAATTGGTGGCTTAACCCACTGTGCCACAACACCAACCCCTAGAGTAGTGGTTTTCAATCCCATGAGACCCATACTTTTTATTTTTGGAACACAGTTCACATCCCATACAATTCATCCATTTATAAAGTGTGTAGTTAATTCAGCAGTTTTTAATACATTTTCTTTAGTGCAGCCATTGCTGCATTCAAATTTAGGACATTTCATCACCCCAAAAAGAAACCTCTGACCAGTAACACTCATTCCCCGTTTTACTCACTGCTCCTGCCCCCCACCCCAGCCTTAGGCAGCCATCTTCCGCTCTCCATGTCCATAGATTTTCCTGTTCTGGATGTTTCCTATGAACAGAGTCATTCGTTCCTGCCTGACACTTTCACTTAGTAGAATTTTTTTTTAAAGATTTATTTTATTTATTTGAAAGGTAGAAATACAGAGAGAGGTAGAGACAGAGGGATAGGTCTTCCATCCGCTGGTTCACTACCCAGATGGCCTCAATGGTCGGAGCTGTGCGGATCCAAAGCCAGGAGCCAGGAGCTTCCTCCAGGTCTCCCACGTGGGTGCAGAAGCCCATGGACTTGGGCCATCGTCTACTGCTTTCCCAGGCCATAGCAGAGAGCTGGATCAAAAGAGGAGCAGCCAGGACTAGAACCGGTGCCCATATGGAATGCCGGCACTTCAGGCCAGGTCTTCAACCCACTGCGCCACAGCGCCGGCCCCTAGTAGAATGTTTTTAAGGTGCACCTGTTTTGTGCTATGTCTATCTTCTTTTTATAGCAAATTTTTAGAAAAGATTTTTATTTATTTATTTGAGAGGTAGAGTTATAGATGGAGGAAGAGACAAGGAGAAAGTCTTCCATCTGCTGGTTCACTTCCCAAAGGCCAAATGGCTAGAGCTAGGCCAATCCGAAGCCAGGAGCCAGGAGCCAGGAGCTTCTTCTGGGTCTCCCACATGGGTGCAGGGGCACAAGCACTTGGGCCATCTCCTACTGCTTTCCCAGGCCATAGCAGAGAGCTGGAAAGGAAGAGGAGCAGCTGGGACTAGAACCAGCGCCCATATGGTATGCTGGTGCCACATGTGGAGGCTTTAGCCTACTATATGCCACAGCGCCAGCCCCTACAGCAAATAGCTACTATGCCATTTTTAGCTTCTTGAAGTTAAATTCATAGATTATGTTAACCTGTCTCTCTCTCTCTATATATATATATATGTGTGTATATATATATATATAACTTTTAAAAAATCAATATAATGTCCTAAACATAATAAGCCAGAGAAACAGAAAGTATCAGAATACAACCATGTGCATCTTGATACCTGCTCCTGGCTGCCTGTTTGAGAACATGTAACAAGTCCGCCAGCTGTTTGTGCCTATGTGAGTCTGAGATCAAGAATGGGACTGCTGCTGGGCAGGCTGCTACAGGTGCACGGAGCAACTCGGACGCCATGAGTGGTGTGGCCTAAGAGGACACTGTTCACGTAGTGGGAAACAACTCCGTGTTCTCTGCGTGGGCTCTGCCTGTCTTCTCCTGATTTACATGGCGCCAGCATCCTTAGAGTATTCGGAGGGTAATAAAATGGAACAGGAAGGACTTTGTGTTTCCATGCAGCCGTAAATTCAGGTCTCACGTCAGATGATCAGGAACCGCTCTGAGTGTGACAACTAGAAAACTGGTGTTCTCAGTGTCCCCCAGGGGGCGGCCCTGCACCCGTGGAGGACCTCTGGCCTGGGGGCGACCCTGTGACCTCCACTTGTCAGTGCATGGCAGAAGCTTCCACCCCTTGGGCTGCTCCGATCATTGGTCATAACCGTAGGGAAATCAGCGTCTTCTTCAGAGACAGGCGAGGGCGTGAACTCCTGCAGGGGTCCGAGCGTCCCACGGTCTGGGGCTGCTCCTGATGCTGCCTGTGGTCCTGTGCACGTTATAAACCACCCTTCTGTGTGAGCATCCGCCTGAGTGTCCTTCCGGCCCTGGGACCTGGTGGCCCCTGTGGAAAGCAGGGAGCCTTTCCCCTTGGTAGAATAATGAGGTGCTGATGTAGCCAGTGAGTGGTTTGTCAGCTTTCTCCATTAGGTACCCCTGAAATAATTTTTGAAAACCTACAAACCCAGCTGATACCTGATATCTGGTACAGCCTTGATGTTGCAGATTGGCCTCTTGTTGGGAAGCACCCGCATTGAGTCCTCATGGGCCACGCCGCGCCTCATGGGCAGCAGTCAGCCTGTTCAGGCCGTCTGTCCGCGAGTGCGCTGAGCACCCCTGCCGGCGTGAGTGTCCCAGTGACACTGGCTCACCTCCTCCTCCCAGTTCTCAGGGGGATAAATGAGGCACAGAGTTTCTTACTGAAACAAGGTCCCCATTTTGCACGATCCTGTTTGGCTTTTCCCCTGGGAGCGATGCATCCTTGGACAGCCCCTGGGCCAGAGAAGAGGAGAGACTAAGTGCAGGCTGTCTGCAGTGCCTCTGCCTGACCCCCCAGTGTATCTGCACTGCCGCACAGATGGGAGGATCTCATGGCTGACGGCCAGGATACCGTGTGCCTCTGTAAGATGGGGAACCATCTCAGACACGCTGGACCAAAGGATCTAGTAAAAACTGTCATCAGTAGCTTGCATCACAGGTGGAGCACCACTGATCCTAAATCCGAACTGCTTGTAACTCCAGAGCATTCTGAGGGTTCCCATGAGGTCGTAAGTGGAAAATTCCATCCCGTGTCCTGTGAGGGCAGCAGCCAAAGCACAGGTGCACTGAAAGCATTGTCTAGAATGACCTTCAGTTTGTGCACGTGGGATGCACATGAAGCACAAATGAATTCCATGTTTAGACCTGGGTCCCCAACATATTTTATTATGTGCATGCAAATGTCCCAAAATCTGGAAAAAAAATCATCTGAATTCCGAAGCACTCCTGGGTCCCAGGCATCTCAGAAGAGGGGCGCTCGATCTGTTCCGCTCATTGCCGCTCTGGAGGCTTTTACACTCCCAGGGGAGATGAGAGGGTCGCCTTTCTTTGTTGTAAGGGAGAAAAGTGATTATTTAAGAAGAGTTTTAATTTTTTTAAGATTTGTTTCTTATTTACTTGACAGGTACAATTAGAGAGGGAGAGGGAGGGGTGGGGAAGAGAGAGAGAGCGAGCGAGTGAGAGAGATCCGGCACCATGGCTCACTAGGCTAATCCTCAGCCTGTGGCGCTGGCACCCCGCATTCTAGTCCCAGTTGGGGCACCAGATTCTGTCCCAGTTGCCCCTCTTCCAGGCCAGCTCTCTGTTATGGCCCGGGAGTGCAGTGGAGGATGGCCCAGGTCCTTGGGCCCTGCACCCACAGGGGAGACCAGGAGGAAGTACCTGGCTCCTGGCTTTGGATAGGTGCAGCGCGCCGGCCACAGCGCACCAGCTGTAGCGGCCACTTGGGTGGTGAACCAATGGAAAAAGGAAGACCTTTCTCTCTCTCTCTCTCTCTCTCTGTGTATAACTCTGCCTGTCAAAAAAAAAAAGAGCAAGAGAGTCTTCCATCCTATGATTCACTCCCTGTGGCTAAAATGATCACGGCTGGGCCAGACCTGAGCCAGAGCTTCTACCTGGTCTCCCAGGTGGGTACAGGGGCCCAGGGACTTGGGCCATCTTCTACTGCTTTCCCAGGGTCGGAAGTGGGGCAGCTGGATCTCAAACCAGCACCCGTATGGATTGCCAGCATTGCAGGCAGAGGCTTACCTACTATGCCACAATGACAGTCCCAGCGAGGGCTTTTTTTTTTTTTTTTTTTTTTAATATACAAAGATTTTGTTTATTTGAAGGAGAGAGAGAGAGAGAGAGATCGATCTTCTGTCTGCTGGTTCACAGCCCAGATGGCTGCAATGGTCAGCACTGAGCCAGAGTGAAACCAGGAGCCTGGAACCCTATCTGGGTCTCCCATGTGAGTGGCAGGGGCCCAAGCACTTAGGCCATCTTCCACTACTTTCCCAGGCGTTTTACTAGGGGGCTAAATCAGAAGTGTGTAGCCAGGACTTGAACCAGTGCTTCAATAAGGGATGCTGACATTGTGGGCGGCTCCTTAGCTCACTGTGCCATAAGCCAGCCCTTGTTACATATTTTCTATATAAAGACCTTTTTATTTATCTGAAGGGTAGAGTGACAGAGAGAGAGAGGGAGAGGGAGAGGAAGAGAGAGAGGGAGAGAGACACTAAGAGAGTGTTTAAGGGCAAAGCCTGGAGCCGGTGTTGTGGTATAGCTGTAAAGTTGCTTCCTCTGACACTGACATCTCATATAGGTGCCAGTGTGTGTCCCAGCTGCTCCACTTCTGATCCGGCTCCCTACTAATGGCCTGGGAAAGCAGCAGAAGATGGCCCAAGTGCTTGGGTCGCTGCACCCACGTGGGAGACCTGGATGAGGCTCCTGGCTTTGGCCTGGCGCAGTTCCTGTTGTTGGGGAGTGAACAAGCAGATGGAAGTCTCTCTCTCTCTCTCTCTCTCTCTCTGAATCTTTCAAATAAATAAATCTCTTTAAAAAGAAAAAAGCAGGGGCTGGAGCAGTGGTGCTACAGGTTAATGCCCTGGCCTGAAGCGCCGGCATCCCATATGGGCGCCGGTTTGAGACCTGGCTGTTCCTCTTCTGATCCAGCTCTCTGCTATGGCCTGGGAAAGCAGTAGAAGATGGCCCAAGTCCTTGGGCCCCTGCACCTGCGAAGGAAACTCGGAAGAAGCTCCTGGCTCCTGCTCCTGGCTTCGGATGGGCACAGCCCCGGCCATTGCGGCCATCTGGGGAGTGAACCAGCGGATGGAAGACACCCCCCCTCTGCCGCTCCTCTGTCTGTGTAACTGACTTTCGAATAAATAAATCTTTTTATAAAAGAGAACAGCAGAGCTTGTGTGTGCCTGGACTTGGAGCACATTCGGTAGCAGGCTGATTTAGGAAGGAGCACATTTACATGGGGAAGACTGAAGCTCTGGGGACTATTTTTCCCCCCGAAACTGTGCCTGCACATCCTCTTAGGAAGACGCTTTGTCGCAGTGTGACAGTGGCTGTATTTCAGGGCATTTCCATCCTCGTTAATCACAGAATCTCATCTAGAAGGTGCACGCTGAGTCCTGGAAGGCCAGACACTGGGGGGAAAGTTGTGCCTGCTTCTGAAAAGTAGGGCTTTGTGTTTCACCTCCTCCTCCCTTTCCTTCCCCGTCTCCGGCCCTGCTGTGTTCCAGAAGTGATTTAACACAATGTCTATGTCAGGTCCTGAAGAAGATTGGGAAAGGAGAAGCAGAGGTAGGGCGCACACTGCTTGGGATGAACAAAGGCGACAAACAGGGTACAGACTCAAGACGTGTTTCTTGGGTGTGTTTTCCAGGCAGGTCAAGTCCCTTTGTAGAAGGCACCATTATGTACCAGGATGTGGGGAGGGCATCCTTGAGCTCCCAGAGCAAGGATCGAGAAACATGCTCCAGAGAGCAATTTGCTTGCCCATGAGCAGGTCCCTGCTCCTTGGGCTCTGTAGGAGAGGAGTTCTGGGCCCTGTGCTCACCATGAAGTGTGTGTATGCTTTTAGGGGAGGACTCCAGTCCACGGCTGCCCTCATGTGCTATGGGACAAGTGGGAGCACCCTTGTCAGTGGCACAGCGGGGCCAGTGGCACTGGGCAGCAGGACCCGGGGATTGACTGTTGACACGAGCAGCCCTGCTGGTGGGGCCTGAGATCCTAGAAAGCCTGGAGACAGCCCTGCCTGCCAGGAGAGGAACCTCTGATCTCTCCGGATGCTGTGTGAGGACCCCCAGGCCTGTGTGCCCCCAAAGAGCTCACGGTAACCTCATGCGATCCTTCGGACCTCATCGCAGCCCACAGATTCGCCTAAGTGGACTCACAGCCCGTGTGAAGACGTCCAGCAGGACGCGGGTTAAAACAGAGAAGCACCTGCAAAGCAGGCCTGTTTTCGGAGGCCAGACCAGGCAGGAAGTTCTGGATCATCGTGAAAGAACACTGCATGGGAAGGAGCAGCATCCTCGAAAGTGTCCTTCCTGAAAGAGCAGGGCAGAGTCTCCTGTGATACTGACCATGTGGCCTGTCAGCTTCGGGGGTCTCTAAGAACCCTAGCGCCAAAAAAGGTAGCAACTCTAGTTCTTCTTGTTCTAATTTACTGTTAATTTTATCTGAGAGGCGGAGAGAAAGAGAGAATACTTATCTGTTAGTTCACTCCCCAAATGCCCTGAATGCCCAGGGCTGGGCCAGGCCCGAGCCCCCAGCAGAGAACTCAGTTCAGGTCTGCCACCTGGGGGGTAGGGAGCTAACTACTTGAGCCATTGTCTCCCAGGCTGTGCGTTAACAGGAAGCTAGAATTGGAAATGGAGCCACTGTTTGAACTTGGGCACTGTGGAATGCGAGGGGCCAAAATGCCTATGCCTACATTAAAAGAAAAATTAATTTTCAAATATGTGTTTTGTAAATGAACTAATTGTTGTTCACTGTCCTTCATGGTGGCTATTTATTTATTACAGTGGGAGGCGGGGTACAAAAAAGCTTTTGTGCAGATAAATCCAGCCAGTTGTGGGGTGCCCAGGTCCCACTTCACCCCGTGGCCAGAAGGCCACCCCTGGGAAGGCACCTGGTCCTGCTCTTCCGCTGTCCCTGTGGCTGCCTATAGGGTGCGAGGACACAGAAAATCCAGCAGGAACATTTGAGGGCATGGGTTCATCTGGAACTTTTAAACCCTGTTGGCTAAGGCCACCCTGCTGCCTGTCCTCCTGGGCATTGACCCCTGACCCCTGGAATCTCAAGAGATGGCCATGGAACCAAACTCTTCCAGAAGGAAGGGAATGGGAAGGAGCCCGAGGCCTCCAGATTCATGGCGCCAAGGGTGTCTATGTCCAAACTCGTGCTCAGCAGGGAGCCTGTGCACCAGCACCGTGCTGATTTGGGGCTGGCCTCTGGGAGAGGCCCGGTAGAGAGCAATCTCTTCAGTTTTCCCTAAGTCCTGATCAGGGTCGGGGGACCACCCAACACCGAGCATCCCTACCCCACAGCCCCACAGCTCTAAAGGAAAGGCACCAGGGATGGCGAGGCCAGAGAGAGACCAGCGGCCCTGGCTCGGCTCCCAGCGTCCCTCTGCTTGCTCTCCTTCAGGCCCCAATTTGTGTTAATAGAGAACATGCAGGGATTGAAAACATCCACAGTAACGCAAGGTGCAAAACCAGGTCCAAAGCCCTTTTACTGTTGCTACAGGGGAAAAAATCAAAAGATAAGCTTCTACCATGGCAAGCACATTGCACAGCCCAATACTTTCTGAACTATTTCCAATATTTCTTTTTTTAAAAAAATTCATCTTATTCATTTGAAAGGCAGAGTGAGAGAGAAGGAGAGAGAGAGAAAGAAATCTTCCATCTGTGGCCGGCGCCGCGGCTCACTAGGCTAATCCCTCCGCCTTGCGGCGCCGGCACACCGGGTTCTAGTCCCGGTCGGGGTACCGATCCTGTCCCGGTTGCCCCTCTTCCAGGCCAGCTCTCTGCTGTGGCCAGGGAGTGCAGTGGAGGATGGCCCAAGTGCTTGGGTCCTGCACCCCATGGGAGACCAGGAGAAGCACCTGGCTCCTGCCATCGGATCAGCGCGGTGCGCCGGACGCAGCGCGCTACCGCGGCGGCCATTGGAGGGTGACCCAACGGCAAAGGAAGACCTTTCTCTCTGTCTCTCTCTCTCACTGTCCACTCTGCCTGTCAAAAATAAAAAAAAGAAATAAAAAAAAAGAAATCTTCCATCTGCTTTTGACTCCCCAAATGGCTACAACAGTCTAGGCTGGGCCAGAATGAAGCCAGGTACCTGGAACTCCATCTGGGTCTTTCACTTGGGTGGCAGGGACCCAAACACTTGGGCCATCTTCTGCTGCCTTCCCAGGTGTGTGAGCAGGGAGCTGGATCAGAAACAGAGCAACCAGGATTCAAACTGGTGCCCACATGAGCTGCCAGCAATTTAACCTGTTGCAACACAACACCAGCCCCTATTTCTGTCTCGCTTCTGCTCTCTCTCCTCACCTCTGCCACCAGAGCAGTTTAGGGAAGGGCACTGGGCATGAAGAGACGAAAGAGAAAGGACCCAAGGGTGAACCTTGGGGTAGGAGCTGGGAAGCAGCGGGTGGTGTGCGCCTCCACACTGGGAACTCTGTGAGCTCCCCTCTTGCATTTTCATTTGTGTCGGAAACCATGAAGAGTCTGTCCAAGCCAGGGTTCATGACTGCAAATGGCAGGACTGGCTCAGGCAACCTCAGCAGAATAGATACGTCCAGGGTGCTCTGAAAAGCCTCATGGAAAAATGAATTAAAAGATGAGTGTATTTTGGTGCAAAAAGTTTAGAACTGCGTGCATAGCTCTTTGACAGGATGCAGTTTCCATGACCTTTTGGAAGTCCTCTCGTGTTGGTAGGGGTGGAGGCTGAGGAGTTCACCGAGCTGAGGGCAAGGTCAGAGGACTAGGCTGGGAACGCAAGGTGCAAACCAAACGTGGGCAGAACCGGAGTCCAGCCGCCCCGGAGGGTTTGGGGAGGAGGCTGCCAGGCACTCGGCTTGGCGCCTGCCCCCGACAGACCTCCTGGACGGTCCTGGACATGTTGCCACACGGGGCAGGGTTGGGGCCACAGGTCTGCTGGCTCTGTGGCTGCCTGCCCCCAGAGGAGGAAGGAGCAAGGGCTCAGTGCAAAGCTGCCAAAGTCATCATTTCTCTTGGAGCCCAACGAGATGATGATTACATTTAATGACTGCACAACATAAACCAAAGTCGATAGAGTTTCTTCCCCCCTTGTGACTTGAGCAAAGTGTATCTGTTCATGTGCACGTATTTGTGTACACGCTCGTGGGCAGTGCTCACGCCAGCGTTTTGGCACACGATTATTGATGAATTGATTGCAGACCTAAAACGGGCCTTTTCCATCTGTGCTCCTGGGAGAACCTGGGGTGCTCTAAGTGGACCCCACCCCCCCAAACTGGACTTGTACCAAACTACTTCGGTTCAACATTTTCTGGGTCATTGTTAAAATAACACAGCTTAAATGGAATTTATGCACAGTGCTGTTACATCGATATATTCTTTATTATTTTAGGATTAGATTTCTGTGTATAACAAGAATGTTGTTATTGTCTTCATAGGGGATTTTATTATTGCCGTTCTAGAATGGCCCTTTTATTCCTTCGCCATCTCCGTTTTCTCCTTCATTAACTAAGAAGCAAATTAGACTTGGATTTAGCCAATGTCTGCCAAATGTTATTTTTAGAAGCCTTCTCACCTTTTCCCACTCCTTTGGGGATTCTTTTTTCTTTGCCCAGCTCTGTTCTGCCCTCAGAATCAATGCCATCCCCGTATTGTTTCAATATGTAAAAAAGATTGTTTATTTGTCCTCAGGGTAGGAAAGGAGCTTAGAAATCCAAGGAAAAATGATAAAAGGAAAAGGTTGATAGGTCTGTCTATTATAATAAAGGCCTGCATGTGAGCTCACTGTGGAGTTACCAGGTCCAGTTGTAGAGAAAGTACTGGGAACACAGAAACCAAAGGGCCACTGTTTCCAATGGGTGAAAACAGTTCACAGAGGAGAAATGGACCAAGGAGGTAAACAGTTCCCAGGAGGAACCAGTAAAGATATAGGAGAACATCTGAATACCATTGTTAATGAAAATGGAAAGATACACAACTTTTTGCCTGCAAAATTAGCGAGGAATTAAAAAATTCTTTGAGTCCAGATGTGGGGAACAGGCGACTCTTGAATGCTGCCGGTGCAGAATTAGCACAGCCTTTGTCGTGCGCCTTGTGTGACACACACCTGAAACTGTGAATATATTTTGATTCGACAGCTTAGTTTAGGAAGTTAGAAAACATGGAGTAGGCACAGAGGTAGGCTTGTATATGTGTGGCTGTTCATTGTCCTACTTTTTTTTTCTTTAAGATTTTTTTTTTAAGATTTATTTATTTATTTTGAAAAGGTTACAGAGAGGGAGAGACAGAGAGAGATCTTCCATTCGTTGGTTCACTTCCCAGATGGCCACAACAGCCAACACTGGCCATACCAAAGCCAGGAGCCAGACACTTCCTCTGGGTCTCTCACGTGGGTGGCAGAGGCCCAGGTACTTGGAGAATGAAGTAGCAGGTGAGAACTCTCTGTGACTGTCTATCTCTCTGCCTCTTGAATGAAAATGTGCAAATAAATAAATAAAACCCAGGAACAAAAGAATCAAAAACAATATCTCCAATATGACTCGATGTTTGTTTTCACACAGAAAGTAAATCAAAATGTTTGTGCAGCCATTGAAAGATCAAGAGAAGTTTATCAGGATATATTAACAGGCATTGCTCTTTGGCAAACTGAATTATGGGAGACTTTTTTTCTCCTCTTCGTGATTTTTTTTGAATTTTCCAAAGTTTCTTCTGAGAACATGTATTGCTGTCTTAAAATAGGAAGGAAATGAGTGCTATTTAAAGAACCAGCCAAAGTTTTGGCAGATAGCTGCCAGGAGAGGATACCACCCCCTCCCCCCTTCTACTGGTCTTGTTTCCAGCTAACATCTATCTCAGCTCTTTGGAATTTTGACCCAAATGTTACTGTGGCTTTACACTACCATAAGCAATTTTTAAAAAAGATTTTATTTATTTATTTGAGAGGTAGAGTTACAGACAGTGAGAGGGAGAGACAGAGAGAAAAGTCTTCCATCTGCTGGCCCACTCCCCAAATGGCTGCAGCAGTCAGAGCTGTGCTGATCCAAAGCCAGGGGCCAGGAGCTTCTTCCGGGTCCCCACGTGGGTGCAGGGGCCCAAGTGCTTGGGCCATTTTCCACTACTTTCCCAAGCCATAGCAGAGAGCTGGATCAGAAGTGGAACAGCTGGGACTCGAATTGGCGTTCGTATGGGATGCTGGCGCCACAGGTGGAGGATTAACCTACTGTGCCCCAGTGTAGGACCCCATGGGCAATATTTTACAAAAAAAAATTACTTTTGAGAAATTTTTATCTGAAGGCACCTTAGATAATTTCTTGGCTTATTTGCAGTTGTAACAAATTGAGGCCAGGTGGTATGGTGACGTAAGACGCTAATATGCATACCTGCTGCCATTGCTTACTGTGTCTTTCTGAGCTGGTTCCCTCAGCATCATGAAATTCCTTCTCGGTGACTCGTGCAGAACAGGTGGATGATCTTGGTTCTGGTCGCTGTTAGGACTCCTAGCTTTTGCTCATCCATCACTGCTGTACCAGGCCCCCTGCTACTCACTGGGCTTTTTTTCCAGAAAGAAATTAAGTTCCCCAAGCTTTTATTCCAGTGTTAAAAATATTCCCTGTGTCTGATGCCATCTGTATCTTCTGAAGCTCAGGTGGTTTTCTGTGTCCCAGCGGTTTCTGTCTGAAGCTTTATAAAACTATGATTATCTGATTGCAAAAGAGAGAAAAAAATGCAACCGTTTTATATGATGGCAATAGTGGCATTGCAGACATCACTGTTTACAAAAGGGGGATTTTTAAATGAGTTTACTCCAAATAGCCGAAGCAGGGAGCCAAAAGAATTAGATTTTTGTGTCATTGCAAAGGCTACAAAAATTGCAAGAGCTCTTTTTGCAATGGCCTTTTGAAAATCCTCTTGCATGCTGGAAGAAGGGGAGTGGACAGACGGCTCTAAGTCTGGCATTGTTGGGCCAATCAAAGGGAGACAGGGTTTATTGACAAGAACGTTGCTGAAGAGCACATGGAGTTGAGCTGTTTGCTTTCAGATTTAGTGGATGTTTAGACAAGCAGGACTTTTTATTCTTGCTCAGACCTGAGGGAGCCGAGCCTCAAGGTTGAAAACTAAAAAGGGGACATAAGGAAGAAAAGTTCTTTCTGGACACAGATTTCTGTGGGTATTGACTTTCCCTCAGCATTTGCTTTCTCCTTCCTACTGTTTCTCCCCTTTCAGTGGCCCTTTTAGATCTTACTTCATATGGTCATTACCCAGTCTCTTTTGGTTTCACCAGAAACAAAAGCAAGTAATAAAAACATCAGCAACACTGGGACCGGCGCTGTGGCATAGCGGGTAAAGCTGCCACTTGCAGTGCCGGCATCCCATATGGGAGCTGAGTTCAAGTCCTAGCTGTTCCACTTCCAGTCTAACTCTCTGCTATGGCCTGGGAAAGCAGTGGAGGATGGCCCAAGTCCTTGTGCCCCTGTGCCCACTTGGGAGACCCAGAAGAAGTTCCTGGTTCCTGGCTTCAGATTGGCTCAGCTCCAGCCGTTGTGGCCATTTGGGGAGTGAGCCAGTGGATGGGAGATTCTCTCTCTCTTCCTTTCAAATAAATGAATCTTTAAAATAAATGAATCTTTAAAAATAAGAAAAAACATCAGCAACACAGAACCCAGACACACCTACCCACAGCAGTCTTCAGGTTGACTGTCCCCACGGTTGGGAACCTGGCCCAGGTCCTTGGAAGCATCTTGTAGAGGTCTTGCAGGTCTTAGAAGGACAGAGGAATACAACATTTATTGAGTGTCTACTGTATATCAACTTTAGGAAACCAACCTTTACTGACTGCCTGCTATGTGTCAGCATTTAGAGCTCTAGAAGGTGATAGTGTTCCCATTTTATAGGTAAAGAAACTGAGGATTTGAAGTCACTTGGGTAGACAGTGCAGAATTTGAAGTTAGGTCTGGCTGACTTTGCTTTTCTTCTCTCTGTATACAGAGAGTACCTTAGTGGTTTGGGCCACTGAAAAGGGTGGTGAGATTCACCACAGTGGCCATCACTCTGCATTCACGGGAAGAAACAGTTCATGCTTAGATCGCACTGTCTCGTAGCTGTGGGATTCTAGGAGTTTGGGTCCCAACAATGAAGCTTCCAGCTTTAAGGAAAATTCCCTAGGAATGAGATAGGCGACCTGTTCATCCTTGACCCCTCTCTCCCCATCTCCCTGCCTCACCTGGGGTCCAGCTGAGTCTTAGTCTTTGGGACACTGGCCTAGAATTTCCAGGAATGAGTCTCCGGTATCTTCTCTGATGTGAATGAGCTTTTTACACCATGGGACCATTTT
This sequence comes from Lepus europaeus, assembly GCF_033115175.1. Classification (NCBI taxonomy): domain Eukaryota; kingdom Metazoa; phylum Chordata; class Mammalia; order Lagomorpha; family Leporidae; genus Lepus; species Lepus europaeus. The sequence continues at coordinate 8,258,589 of NC_084828.1, forward strand.
AGTTTTTGCACAGCCAGACTAAGGATAGTAAGATTTGCCACTGAATTACAGCTCATGAAACATGATTTTCTAACAGGCTGGGGAAGGGTGCCCTCGGTGGCAGTGTGGCACAGCCGAGAGCAACTCCTTACGCACCGCCTGTCGCAGGACTGCCTTTCCTGCAGCGGACCCTCGCCCTCCTTCATCCTGGCTCGAATGGAGGCCAGCGCTCCCCTCCCTGGCACACTGCGCAGCCCCGTTTGATGGGCGCCGAGCAGCAGGCACGCGTGTAGGAGGGTAAGGGGAAGGAAAATAAGTCTTCGTGAAGCCAAAGGTGTGCAGTTACTACCGCAAACAGAAAATTTGCTGCCGTTTTTTGAAAAAATCACAATCAAAATGGACAAAAGTTGTTATTAAGCCTATTTCCTGTGTTTAAAAAAATGTGGTTGTAGAAAATAGAAGCATTAAAAAAAAAAAGTCAAGTCCATGTAAGCTTGAAAAGAAACCTGCAGCGGTGGATTTGCACATCGGCCTTAATTGGCCCAATTGACCTTCTCTGCTGTATTTACAATTGCCTTAAAATTGTAAGCAGATGTTCGAAACCCCTTCTTTAATAGGTCCCCACATGTGTTCCACCAGCACTGCTGCCCACCAAAGCAGTCGTAATTAGGGAGCGCCTAATGCGCACATCTTTCCTTATGGACCCAATCGATTGGATTTCTCCCTGAGGTATTAAAGTCGACCCTTATTCTCGCTTTTATTTGAATACATTTTGCATCGTATTCTCCTACACAGAAGAACGGTATGGCAGCCCAGTGCCAAAAAAAAAGAAAGAAAAGATGTTCTCTACAGTGAATTTTAAAAATTGTGTCAGTGTAGTTGCTTGGGATGGGTGGAAAATGCACATGCAAGTGCACTCCTGTGGAAATGTGTGAATGCTTTTGTCTGTCCTGCTACCTGCATGGTCTGAACTCTGCACAACCATCCAGGTAAACAGTAGAAGTCTTACAAGGTGGGAGGAAGGCCAATTTTTTGCATTACAGGAGTTTTAGGTTTACAAGAAAATTGAACAGGAAGTATAGAGTTCCTTTCTACTCCATTATTAACATCTTTTATTCACGTGGTACATTTGTTATGATGAATGAGCCTATTGATAAATAATTACTAAAATCCATCATTTACAAGAAGGTTCATTCTGTGAGTTTTGCCAAATGACTAATGGCATGAATCTGCCGTTGTAGCTCCCATGTGGGCGGCAGGGACCCAACCACTTGAGCCATCACCACTGCCTTACAGGGTGTGTATCAGGAAGCTAGAATCAAGAGAGGAGCCAAGGCACGAACCAGGAACCCTGATGTGGAATGTAGGCATTTCAGTTGGGACCTTAGCCATTATGTTAAACACCTCTCCTGCAGTATTCCAATATGAGGATGTATTTCCTTTCAAAAGAAATTTCTTATGCATAATGATCCAAATAAATAGTCTTATTGACTATTTTAGAAGTGACTATACAAAATTTCAAAGACCTTTATTTTTTTCACATGCTCTATGCTTTAAAATAATATTGCACATACTTACGGGTTTTTACCAAGATTGTTATGGTATGATATATGCTGGGTTGTGAGGTATGCATATGTCAAGCTCTGTAGATCCTGCCAGAATGTTGCCCAACAGGTGAGAGTGTGGTGTGGGGTCAGTAGACTTCCAAGACTGATACTAGCATTCTTTGACTTGATGGCCCCTCGTTATCAACAATAAGCATTTCTATTTTTAAAAAAACCTTTTTTCCCATTTTTTGAGAGGCAGAGGGAAAATGGATTTGTAAGTAAGTAGGTAGGTAGGTAGACAGCGTATATCCCACCTGTTAGTTCACTGCCCAGATACCCACAACAGGATTGAAGCCAGGAGCCAGAAACTTAATCCAGTCTCTCACACGGATGGCAGAAACGTAAATACCTGAACCATTACCACCATCTCCCAGGGTCTGCATTAGCAGGAAACTGAGGTCATGAGTTGTCCTGAACACCAAACCCAGGCACTCTGATATGGGATGCAGGCATCTCAACTACTAGGCGAAAAACCTGCCCTAAGGGCCAGCATTTTAAAATGTGTGGCCTATCCTGGGCTGAAGAACAGAGCCAAACCAACCAAGGAACACAACCCACACTTTGAGTCGCATGCTATGGGCCAGGCATTGTGCCTAGTGTTCTCCCACACAGGGACCATAAATTGCACTGTCCCCACTTCACAGATGACAAGACTATGACTAAGGTGATGTCATTGTGTCCAAGGTCTTACGCTACTAAGACCTGAACCCAAATCCCAGCTTGGGATTCTGACCCCCGTGCACTTGGCTGCGCTACAGCACAGCCCTAGCCTCTGCCACGTTCATGTGCTGACGAGATTCTCTCACCTCCCAAAGAAGTTGCATTTTGTGGGTCCAGGTAACATGATGGAGGCTGCTATCCGTATCCTTCACTCCGGCCTCAAGTGTACCGGCCTTTCACCGACAGAAAGCAATAAGAGACCATGCGCTGCTGGCTGCAGGCTCCTCATTCTCAAATTTCATGAACTCGAAATCTTCACACACGTTATAAATCATTCCTAATATTTAGACACTGGTTACAGTTTTGTTTGCAGACAAAGCAATGGCCTTAAAAGCCAACAGAATATCCTTGGTTGATGCATTTGATTCATTAAAACTTAAGAATAAGACAATTCTGTTGAAATTTTTTTTGGCAAATTATGACAGAAAGATGAAAATAACTGAATGTCCAAGGTGTTTTTTAATGCCTAAGCTCTTGTCCTTTAAAAATTTAATTTAGTGTCATTGAAACTTTTAAACTGAGATACAGTTCACATCTGATAAAATTTACCCACGTCAAATGGTTTTATTGTTAAATTGCTTCCCCATTGCCTGAAAATCTCAATGAATTTTTTTCTAATGCAGGTCGCAAATTTAATCTAAAAGCACTATTGTAATGTAGCATACATTTTCTTCCCATGACTTGGGAATATTATTTTACAATCATTACTATGATATGTTACTACTTAGTTTTAATTTTAAAATCTGAAGATGCTTATCGTTTTTGTAACTCATAGTTTCACTATAAGAAGCCCAACATTACTTCAAAGGAAATCAGTAACTTCAAAGAAAATCGGAAAGTTCTTCTGATGAGTCTTTTTGTAGATATTGGCATTTAATTCTGCCGGGCTTGTTTTTTTGAGTCCCCAGTCAATTATTGAGGAGGCAGTACCTCCACAGCAAAGACTGACTGAATGTCACCTTCTTCAGAGAGAGGTTATTTTTACATTTGGGATAGAAATGTTTGCCTTAAAATGTAAATGTTAGCTAAAATAGCTGCCTCACTCAGTTCTATGATTATGTGAAAATTAGCAAAGAGATTCCTACTGAGTATATGTATAATATGTAAGTTTCTTAAGTAAATCCACACATACTTTCTCTGTTTGAGTTATTTAAGATGCTTTTAAAGCTTTATTATGAGAAATAGAGTTTTACTGAAGGTTACAGTTTGTTTATATTTTGAATCTTTTCCCCAAAATTATGGTAATAAATTACAAGAAGACCATTTATAAGCTACATAGCACTTTCATTATTCAGAAGTGAAGTAAACATTAACTAGACTTTGTATTCAAGTTCATGGGCAGCATCGTGTCACAGCCATCTTGAATTCTACTTGTGTGAATGTAGTTGGTTTGGAAAACACATGCAACACCACTATAGATCCATATTTGGGTTTGCAGAGTCTTGCATTTTGAGATAATCTGAAAATTTAAAAACGAGCCAGTAAGAAATGAACAGCGAGTTGTACCATCTTTTTAGGAACTTTCCTGCCATATGCCAGATAATTGCCCCTGCCTGTGTTTTGAACTTTGTTTTGAAGTTCTTGTGGTTCATCAGATACACATCTGGCCCCTGTGTCCCTTGCTGTCATCTGTTCTCCCACCGTCAAAAGCATATCTCTGTGTGTCTACAGAAGGAAAAGCAAATTTTCACAAAACTCTGAGTGGGTAAAGTATGTGTGAGAGAGATTTGAGGGTCAGGTGCCTCCCCCGTAAGATTCAGATGTAAATCTCAAGAAGATCGTTAACAATTTGAGATCATTTCTGAACGCTAGCTGTCCACATTTCACTGGATCTGGTATCTATGGAAGCGACACTGCGAAATGTCTTTCCTTTGATGAGGCAGGCATGCAAATCTGGCTGTCCACCTCTCATGGCCTTTCCACTGCATCTGTCAGTGAGGCAGTGTAATACAGGAAGCAGTGCTGGAACTCAGTCTCATTTTAATCTTTCTGTAGCGACCAAACCTGTTAACTGGGATGCTCCTTTGCTGCAAAGGATGCTCTCTTTGTGTCTGGAATGTGTGTTTCCTGGGACTGCTGTGACAGGTGCCACAAAACGCTTCTATCAACAGAAAAGAATCCTGCCACTGCTCTGGGAGCCAGGGTCCAAAACCAAGGCATGGGCAGGGCTGCATCCCTCTGGATGCTCTCTGGAAGACCTGGTGTTACCTCTTTTCCTCTTTTCTTTAGTTTTCTTTTCCTTCCTTCCTTCCTTCTTTCCTTCCTTCCTTTTTTTTTTTTTAAAAAAGATTTATTTATTTATTTGAAAGTCAGAGTTACAGAGAGGCAGAGAGAGAGGTCTTCCATCTGTTGGTTCACTCCCCAAATGACCGACACGGCTGGAGCTAGACAGCTCTGAAGCCAGGAGCCGGGAGCTTCTGGGTCTTCCATGCGGGTGCAGGGGTCCAAGGACTTGGGCATCTTCTACTGCTTTCCCAGGCCATAGCATGGAGCTGGATCGGAAGTGGAGCAGCCAGGACTTGAAACGGTGCCCATATGGAATGCTGTCACTGCAGGTGGCAGCTTTTTTTTTTTTTTTTTTTTTTTTTTTTGACAGGCAGAGTGGACAGTGAGAGAGAGACAGAGAGAAAGGTCTTCCTTTTGCCGTTGGTTCACCCTCCAATGGCCGCTGCGGTAGCGCGCTGCGGCCGGCGCACCGCGCTGTTCCAATGGCAGGAGCCAGGTGCTTCTCCTGGTCTCCCATGGGGTGCAGAGCCCAAGCACTTGGGCCATCCTCCACTGCACTCCCAGAGAGCTGGCCTGGAAGAGGGGCAACTGGGACAGGATCGGTGCCCCGACCGGGACTAGAACCCAGTGTGCCGGCGCCACAAGGCGGAGGATTAGCCTGTTGAGCCACGGCACCGGCCCAGGTGGCAGCTTTACCCACTGTGCCATAGTGCCGACCCCATTGCCTCTTTTCCCTTCTCTCGTGGCTCTGGGCATTCCGTGGCCTGTTGCAGTGTCGCTCCCACCGTGGCCTTCCTCTTCACGTGTCTACCTCCTCTGTGTGTCTGTGACTTCTCTTTTTCTCTTGTAAGGGTACCTGTCATTGGATTTGGGACCCACCCGGTAATCCTGGATGATCTCATCTCGGGATTGTTAACTTAATTGCATCTTCAAAAATCCTTTTTCCAAATAAGTCAGCAGTCACAGGGTCTGGCTGTGAGGATACGGACGTGTACTGATGTGTCTATGTGTGACCTTTCAACCCACTGCCAATGGCCTATTGCACTGGAATGTAACCAGGCAGCTTTTGGGAAGGGTGGGGCCCCGTGTGGTGCTGGGCCCAGGAGAGCTCAGGATGTCTCCTGTGCCACTTTGAAGCCAAACTGTTGCCTGGGCTACACGATCGATCAAAAACAGAATGAAATGGACTAAAAATAGTTCCTCTGTGTTCTCTGCTTCACAGTTGGCCTGGATTCCCGTGTTACTTGAAGAAAATCTTGGGAAGCTGTCAACTGTGTAGTCAGTGCCTAGGGATTGTTCAGATTTGGCCTTTGTTCCTGTTGCTATTTTGTCATCATTCCTTCCTGTGCCCTGCTTCATGTGAGACCATGATCAGCTGCACAGCAGTAGGGTCCCCCGCCTGCCCAGGCAGCAGTGGCTCTCATTATTTGGCTTGATGTGATGTTCCTGATTGCAGCTGACTTGTACAATTCTCTAAAATTATGCTTTTATGAAAAACTCAGTCTTCCAATTTGTAAAAATTATCACTCATTTCTTCCCGTTTGACCCCTGTGCATCCTGTGTGTGCTTATTCTTGTATGGTCTAACCCTAACGGGAAGAGGAGAATCCTTTTTTTTTTTTTCCTCAAAAAGCAAGTATAATATTCCTGCTAATAATTTTTGCAAGCTTCGTACTAAGGAGTTATGATACTTGCACCCACTAGATAACTTAAATATCAATTCCCTCTTGATTAGCAAGAATTTTTTTGGGTGGGGATTTATAATTTTAATGCTTTCGTTCTGTTTGGACTTTTGTTTTTAAATGTCTAATTGTCATAGACCATGTGTCCTTGTAGTATTTCAAGTTGCCTGTTAGTGGAAATTTCTATTTGAAAGGATCTCCAGATTATAAAACCTAAATCACACAGTGTGTGGTTTTTAGAGTGCTTTGGGTCACAGAAGCCTTGTAAAGAGTTTTCTGAGCAGTTTGCAGATCAGGGCCCAGTCCAGAGTCTGCTGGCTGTCATCTAGTTTATGTGCTGAAGTGTACACATTTTTGGTCGTTTCTGTGGCATGAGAAAGAAGCTCACATCATGCCTTGACACCTACTGTCTTAAAAAAGAATTCCATCAAGGGGCCAGCATTCTGGTGCTGCAGGTTAAGCCTCCATCTGTGATGCCCCCATCCCATATCAGAGTGCCAATTCGAGTCCTGGCCGCTCCACTTCAATCCAGCTCTCTACTAATGCCCAGGGAAAGCAGCAGATGGCCTAGGTACTAGAGCCCCTGCCACCCACTTTGGATACTTGGTTGGAGTTTTGGGCTCCTGTCTGTGCTCGGCCTCAGTCCCAGTTGTTGTAGCCATCTGGGGAGTGAACAAGCAGGTGGAAGATATTGCCTACCTCCCTTGCCACCTTTAAATAAATAACATACGTTTAAAAAAAACAATTCCACTAGGATTTCCACTGCCCTGCTGAGCAAATTCATAGTCCTGTTAGAGCCCCAGTTAGCATAGTCCTTACTCCTTTCTTATAGTGGGAGAAGCAGATTGACTTGCCTGAGTGGACAGTGGAGGCCCTTCCCAGTACAAAGCAACCTGGATGAAGCTGTGTTCCAGAACAATCTGGTGATAGTGACCAGGAGGGGCAGGGGGTCAACCTTGGGGTATTTTTGGAGACTGCCACGAATCCAAGCAAACCCTAATGAGGATGAGGATCCAGACAGTGACACCGGAGACAGAAATAGGGGAGAAGCCACTGGAAGCTTTGCATGACTTTCTGGAGTCAGAGGATGGATGTCTTTCTTAGGCCAGGGCAGGGGTTCAGGTCTGGAATAGAGGATCACTATGATCTGGATGACCCCTGGTTGGATTAAAAATTGGGATTCAGCTGTGACTGGGACTGCAACTCAGAGACCCACAGGAAGAGGGTGTCACCACCTTTAACATGTTTTCACATCTGAAGTTAGTTCTGATTATTGCTCACCAAATGCATTGTCTTTACAGCAACTAGTTAGGCCCCTCCCTGGCCTGCCTGCCAGACAGCTGATCGGAATACGTGGAGCCCCGTACTGGGAGAGATGCCTGGTGTGTGGGGGTTGGTGGGAGTGCGGTGGGTGAGCAGAAGTGGCAGGGAGGCCTGCGACTTGGGGCCAAAGGAGAGCACTGCTCTGGGGGTTTTGCCTGTGTCCTGGTGGCTGCCTGAACTGTATTGGGATTTGTGGGCTAGGGAGGGGCAGAGTGATAACATTACTGCTTCCAGCGGTAATCTGGAGAATTGTGACTTCATACTCCAGCTTTGACACATGCTCTGGATTTAATCTTCCTGCTAATAAAATACAGTTTAGTTGTCATTTGGTTTTAATCAAATTTTTGACCCAAAAGGTGATAATTATGATGACTGCTGTTGCCGTCTGATTTCTGTGGGATTTGCGGGAGGGTATTCAGCGCTGGAAAGCTTCTTGGCGCTGCGGGGCTCCTGACATAATGTGAAACGCAAATCTTTGTCACCATATTTAGGCAAGACCAAGTTGCTTGACTGATGATCTGAATCAGACGCCTTGGAATCCCCAGCGGCGTTAAATCTTGGAAGCTGTTGCCCGCCCTGCTGGAAATGGCTCTTCCCGCAGCCCAGGGTTCTGTCCCCGCCAGGACTCCGGGGAGTGGGTGAGGCACGGCCGATGACCTGCGTCCGGGCCACCGGCGGACGGACAGACCTGGCAGGGCTGTTCTCTCAGGCACGGCGGCACCCGACCCCCGTGACTCCTCACAGGCCCTGCTTTTCCCTACGAAGTCGTTCTCGTGTCTCCTCGCGGACACGTTGGTTTCTGACCCCAACAAATCTTTGCTGGAAGGTTCTCTCCAGGCGCGGCCTCTGGTGCGCAGGCGCTCCCACACAGTTCCTGAGACGTCCACCGCCACGTTTAGAACCCGATGCCCTCGGTATCTAGGGGCCAGGCAGGTGACAAGACTGCGCAGCGCTGCTGAGGCGCCCGCTGTGTCTGGTGACAGACCCTGAACGCCAGCAAGGCCTGGTCGACCTGGGCGCGCGTGCGCGGGAGCCCTTCCCGCCTCAGGGTGCGCATGCGCGGGAGGGAGACCCTTCCCGCCTCAGGGCGCGCATGCGCGGGAGACCCCTGCCGCCTCAGAGCGCGCCCCTGGTTAGTGAGAAGAGCTTGCGCCCCGGAAGCGTCCTCAGCCGGTCTGGCTCCGGTGGTGAGCACGGAGCGGGCTTCTGCGGGGCCTGCCCTGCTGCCCACTCAGGGGTTTCTCCTCCGAGCGGCCCCGCCACCTGCCTGCCCGCTTCTCGCCTGGAGCTCTCCTGTGCTTGTCGGCGTTTGTTTCCGAGGCCTGTCAGCCACTTCCTGTGCTGGGGGTCCTCTGTGACTCGTGGGGCCCCCAAGGGGAGGAAGGCCCCTCTGGAAACGGGAAGATAAGGCTCAGCCTCCTGTGCCCCCCGGATCCCAGCCGTGGAGCTGGGAGTGACCCCAGGGTCTCGCTGTGGCCAGCTGCCCTTCGGAGGGACGAAGGCCTTTTCTGCCGGCCTCTGAGGACACATTTTGCCGACTCTTGAGTTAGCATACCATTCCTTTGCTCGGTGAGAGAAAACGTGCCAAGATCAGGTTTTAAACCACCTGGAGTTAGGAGACGGCCTCGTGTTAGGTCCGAGGCTCTGCCCCGATGAGCCGTGTAGCTTTGGTCAAGTCAGTGTTGTCCCTGCTTCATTTCCCTCATCTGTGCAGTGAGGATAATACGAGTATTATTGTTGTGGGTGTTAAGTGCGCAACGACAGTGAAGTGTGCAGCATGGTGCCTGACACATGCCGTGGCTGCGGGAATCCTTGTCCAGGTGAGTGAGGTAGGGGAGCTGGAGCCCGCGTGTACTTCCCTGTTTCCTTTCTAACCGGCTCTCTTCGCACCGTTACCTACAGTTCACTCCCCACATGCCTGCAAAGGCTGGGGCTGATCTCCATTATAGGTAGCTGGAACCCGACTACCTAAGCCATCACCGCTACCTCCCACGGTCTGCGTTAGCCAGAAGCTGGAATCCGGAGCTCAGCCAGATACCCACCTTGGTTCCTCTGAAATGGGATACAGACAGAACTGGACATCCCATTGGGCAGTTTCAGGGAACCTGGGGATATCTTAAAAGCTTCTGGAAAGGGATAAATACAGATATTTATGGGAGAGTGAGAATGAGCTATGCTAAGAGAAAAATTTCTGAAATTATGTTTCCACCCAAACAATTGATTATATTTCTAACCAGGTAGAAGAGATTAGGGGGTACTGAAAGACTTGGAAAGTTTGCTTCATGAATCTCCTTTCCTAGCAAGTTACTTGAGGAGATGCTCTGGCAAAACAAGAAAGAAAACCAAGGGAGATGTTGTTACGGGATCTGGGTATAAAGGCAATAAAAGAACAAAGGAAATCCCAGGAAGACAATATGGAGGAAGCCTGGATTAATCCACTCCGAGTGGAAGGGGATAGACGTTGCAGGAGGTAACTCTGGAATGAAAAGATGGCTGATGTGCAGACCGTGCTGGAGAACTTGGTAAAACCTGAGCAGACCTGCTATAACAAATCACCACAAAACTTGCGGCTTAAAAATAACAACAGTTTTGGAGGTTAGGAGTTCAAAATCAAGGTGCGAGCAGAGCCAGGCCCACTCTCAGACTCAGGGAGAACCTGTTGTTTGCCTCTTCTTGCTTTGGAGGTTGCCAGCTTCTTTGGCTGGTGGCTGCATCATTTCAATGTCTGTTTCCGTCTCGCTCTGTGTCTTCTCCTCTTCTGTGTTGTAGAGAGACATGCATCGTTGGATATAGGACCACCCAGGAAGTGCAGGGTGATCTCAGCCCAAGACCCTTAACTTAATGCCATCTGTCAAAACACTTTTTGTAAATACTGTCACATTCACATGGATCAGCACATGGGCATAATTTTAGGGGCCACCATTAACTTCAAAATCTCATAGAAAGTGGAGTTAAATGATAGGTATATTTTGTTCTAAAAAATCTTGAAATCCATGCAGTTTTTTTTTTTTTAAATGTGCATTTTCCACGAACTTTCTGAAAATTACATTTGCATAGATTTCAATTTTTTTGCACCAAAAAAACTTATCTTTTAATGCAATCTTCTATGAACTTTAAAAATTTCTTCTTTTATTTGAGTGACATGGAGAGTGAAAGAGAGCAGGAGCTCTATGGCACCTGGTGTTTCACTCCCAAATGCCCTGAACAGTGCTGAAGGCAGGAACCAGGATCTCAGTCCAGGTCTCCCCTGTGAGTAACAGGGGCCCAACTTTGAACTGTCACTGCTGCACTCTGGGATCTGCATTAGCAGGAAGCTGGAATCAGGATCTGGGACTCAAAATGAGGTACTCTGATGTGGGGTGGAAGCATCTTAACTAATAGTCTGAATACCCGCTTCGCCACAAACTTTTTGAAGTTCCCATACAATGGTAGTAGTTAGGATAGAGAATCTTTCTAATTTTGATACTAGAAACATTCTCCATTGGATGGCACAGTGAGCTTATCAGTATACTAGTATTATAAATAATGTCTATATAGTATGTTAACATTTACTGATATCTTTCAATGTTCTGTTAATATATATAACATGTAGTATAGTAATAGGTAACATCTGTACAGTTAATATCTGTAGTTTGTTAATATGTGCTAATACTTATTAGTGTGCTGTTAATATCTATGTAGTATAGTAATAGATAACATCTGTGCAGTTAATATTTGTAATTTATGGTTGTGTGTCATGACATGCAAAGCTGGTGTATGTCAACTTTTAGAATGAATCTGTAGACAAATCACAAAAGATAGAGCAGTTGCTACTGAGCAGAGTGTGGATGTTGGTCCATTTGGTAATAAAGGGAGGTATAGCTGGGAGGGGAGCAGTCCAGGAGAAATGAATGAATCACTGAGCGTGGCTGTGCTTCCCTCAGACTGAGCAGCAGGACCTCCGTGTGGTGAATAAAACAATCAGAGGGTTTTCATTACGTTATTTGGAGATTCATAAGAATTCAGTAAAGCTGGCAGCAGATGCCTGAGTAGGAGAGGAGAGATGGATGATGTGTGAGCTGAATCCTCCTAGCAAGAAGCCAGTGGACAATGCAGAAATGTGCCAAACCATGGAAGCCAGTATGAGGGCTTGTTACCAGTTAAACACAACAAACTGCATTTTTGAGAGCATTTTTCATATCAGTTTCTGTATGGGAGCTTAGCTAGATCCCAGAGGCCTTGAATCACACATTTCCCTTGATTAGCAGCATAGTCTGATCATTGCACATTTGTCTCTGTGAGTGGTTCAAAATTTAAAAATAGCTATTTTGTCATTTTCTGAAAAGTGTGTTCTGCAGCAGCATTTTCATTACATTTTCTTTTCCAGTAAGTGAGATCAAATTAGTGATCCTGAAAATCATGCTTATGGTGGACTTAAGTAAAACGGATTTATGCAATCAAATTTACAGATTGTTTTTTATTGATCACAACTTTGGTGCTTGGGATCAATTTTAATCTACTTGGCATCTTTAATTGCTTATCCACTTAAAAAATTAACTCTGGTGATGGAAGAACCCCTTCTAATAATAATCGTTTTTGCTGTTAGTGAAAATATGGTATTATATTATCTCTTATGGTTGGGGGTGGGGTGAGGGGAGGAATTGCTGAATCCACCTTACCCTTCTGGAAGAAAAGGAAAAATAAACTAAGAAAAGCAGAATTTTGAAAAGCAGCACCTTTTTTTTTCAAGATTTATTTTGTTTATTTGAAAGAGTTACAAAGAGGTGGAGACAGAGGGGGTGGTGGTAGAGAGAGAGAGAGAGAGAGAGAGAGGTGTCTTCCATCTGCTGGTTCACTCCCTAAATGGACACAATGGCTGAAGCTGGGTGGATCAGAAGCAAGGAGCTTCTTCTGCGGTCTTCCACGTGGGTACAGGGGCCCAAGGACTTGTACCATCTTCCACTGCTCTCCCAGGTGCATTAGCAGGGAGCTGGATCAGAAGTGGAGCAGCTGGGGACATGAATTAGCACCCGTATGAGGTACCAGCACTGCAGGTCTGGGCATTAACCTGCTGTGCCACAATGCCAGCCTGAAAAAGCAGTGCCGCCTTCAGCATTTCTAGGATGTTGATCCTGCCTGCTGCAAAGCACCGCCGTTTATTGATTCTTCCGTTCATGACACCATCAGGTACCAGGTACTGAACTCTGCAGATTCAAGTAGAAATACTTTTTTTCCCTAGACTCTGAGCCCTGTTGGCCAAACTCAGCACCCTTGTTGGAATTCCCTGTAGTAGTGCTCTGGTTTTATTCAGCTCCTTCTGAGCCCACGGAATCAGACCTCAGTCTGTACCTACAACAAAAATGAACATCTCTGTTCCTCAACATGGAACAGCAGTGAAAAAATACTCACCACTGAGTTAAAGGTTTAAAAATGGGATGAAAGACATAAAGGAAAACACTGACATTCACCAAGGGTTCTTCAGTGAACAGACTCCACTGTTTGCTTCTACTGTGGGAATCTGTGCTTTTCTCCATGATCTGGGCAGTGTTTTTTTGTTTTTGTTTTTTTTTTTAGATTTATTTATTTATTTGAAAGTCAGAGTTACACAGAAGGAAAGGCAGAGAGAGAGAGAGAGGTCTTCCATCGCTGGTTCACTCCTCAGTTGGCTGCAACAGCTGGTGCTATGCAGATCTGAAGCCAGGATCCAGGAGCTTCTTCCAGGTCTCCCATGCAAGTGTAGCGGCCCAAGGACCTGGGCCATCTTCTACTGCTTTCCCAGGCCATAGCAGAGAGCTGGATTGGAAGTGGAGTCGCTGGGACTCGAACTGGTGCCCATATGGGATGCCAACATTGCAGGTGGCAACTTTAACCCATTATGCTGCAGCACCGGTCCCTGTGCAGTGTTTTTAACTTACTGCCTGAGTATGTGCATTGAAGATATCTTGGTGACTTTCAATGCTTTCCTAGTTGTCTCCCATCCCTTGTTTACCTTCAAAGCATGCTTTAAGTATAAGCTCTTCCTGGATTCTCTAAGATATTTCCATTTCCCAGCCAGCCAGCAAACATCTGTATTTTTCCTGCTTTCCCAGTTCTCCTGTGTAACACTGTCCTTTTGTTTCCAGCCATTGGTCTAAGTTATTAGTTAAATGAGGATACTTCAAAGAGTTGTAGAAAATGGAATTAGGGGCCAACACTGTGGCATAGTGGGTAAAGCCTCTGCATGCAGTGCCGGCATCCCATGTGGGTGCCAGTTTGTCTTGGCTGTTCTACTTCCCATCCAGCTCTCTGCTAAGGCCTGGGAAAGCAATAGAAGAAGGCCCAAGTCCTAGGGCCCCTGCACCCGCGTGGACCCTGGCTCCTGGCTTCAGATCGGCACAGCTCTGGCTGTTGCAGCCAACTTGGGAGTGAACCAGAAGATGGAAAACTTTCTCTCTCTCTCTCTCTCTCTCTCTCTCTCTCTCTGCCTCTCCTTCTCTCTCTCTGTAACTCTGACTTTCAAATAAATAAATAATTTTTTTTTTGACAGGCAGAGTGGATAGTGAGAGAGAGAGACAGAGAGAAAGGTCTTCCTTTGCTGTTGGTTCACCCTCCAATGGCCGCCACGGCCGGCGCACCATGCTGATCCGATGGCAGGAGCCAGGTGCTTATCCTGGTCTCCCATGCGGGTGCAGGGCCCAAAGACTTGGGCCATCCTCCACTGCACTCCCGGGCCACAGCAGAGAGCTGGCCTGGAAGAGGGGCAACCGGGACAGAATCCGGTGCCCCGACCGGGACTAGAACCCAGTGTGCCGGCGCCGCTAGGCGGAGGATTAGCCTATTGAGCCGCGGCACCGGCAATATTTTTTAAAAAAAGGAATTAAATGATACATTTATGGGTGTGTGTTTGGCCTGGTGGTTAAGATGTCTGCCCTCATATTGGAGTGTCTGAGTTTGAGTCCAATTCCCAATTCCAGCCTCCTGCTAATGAGTACTCTGGGAGGCAGCAGGTGATGGCTTCTGTAGTTGGGTCCCTGCCACCCATGTGGGAGACCCAGATTAAGTTCTGGGCTCCTGGATCCAGCCTTGGCTGTTGCAGGCATTTGGGAAGTAAACCAATGAATGGGAGCTCTGTTTTTCTCTCTCTCCTGCCACCTCTCTCACTGTCTCGTCCTCTTAAAAAATAACATTTATTTTATTTTGGTACAAAAAAATGAAATCCATGCATTATTTTCCATGAAAACCCCTTGTACTCTTGGCACTCCGTTTGCTGACTCTGCTTTTTTTGCTTTTCTTTATTCCTTTTGACTATTCTTGCTCAGATCATATTTATACTCATTAAGCCACTACTGTATCATTTCCATTTCTCCCTTTCTTTGAATTTCTAAATTGTGTGAATTTCCCATGGGAGACAGTATAGCAAAATAGATTTGCATTAAGAAGCATCCCATATAGGCACTGGTTCAAGTCCCACCTGTTCCACTTTCAATCTAGTTTCCTCCTAATGGCCTGAGAAAAGCAGTGGAAAATGACTCAAGTATTTGGTCCCCTGCCACCCACGTGGAAGATCTTGATGAGGCTTCTGGCTTCTGGTGCAGCCCTACCCTTTGCAGCCATCAGGGGAGTGAACCAGTGGATGGAAGATCTCTCTCTCTCTCCCCCTCGTCCCTCCCTCTCTGTGACTCTTAACTTTCAAATAAATAAATCTTTTAAAAAAATGGAATTGCCGTTCCATTGCCAAGTGTGTAAGCTTGGACAAGCTTCCTCATTGGTAAAATGAGAATATATTACCTGTTTCTTTTTCGGTGTTGTGAGAAGTTCGCTAATGGTATACAGCATGAATTACAACTTGATATAACCATTCTGGAAAATTCTGTGTAATAGAGCATTACTGTTTGCCCTGTATGAGTTGGAAACCAGGGAGGACACATTGTAGGCTTAGTGGTCAAGGGTCAGTTGCTGGTCTTTTGAATAGAAAGAGGTTGAATGCAGATGCTTGAGTACTTTTGTCAGATCAGCGGGAAGGCTAGAGGCTCTGACTCCAGGCCAGCTCCAGGTACAGCCCTAGAAAATGGTCTCTGAAGTGGGCTACTGCTGAGGAAAGAGAGGGATCGGGGCATCACGGGGGCTGTTGACCCCAAAAGCACACCCTGCAGCTGAGACCTGGGACACATCTAAGTGTGGCTGCCCCTGCTCGCAATGCCCAGGAAGTGGCCAGGTCTTAGAACACTTAATCTTGCTGTGTGTGTCAGGAGCCCAAGCACTTGGGCCATCTGCTGCTTTCCCAGGTTCATTAGTGGGGAGCTGGATCAGAAGTGAAGTGTCGGACTTGAACTGGTGCTCACAGGGGATGCAGGATCGCAGAGGGCAGCTTATTCCACTGTGCCACAGTGCCAGCCCCTGGATCCCTCACTTTCATCCTCAGTCCTTCTACTGGGATGGTTCTGGGGGTCTTGCATCATGCGCTGTACCAGATCCAAGCTCCTCCCACTCTTTTGAAGAACCCTTCACGTAGGCACCACCGGAGATCTGTCACTTCCTGTGCTGCTTCCTTTGCAGACTCGGCCCAGCGCATCCTTTCATCTGGAGCTCAGGCACTGAGTGAGTCTTTCATGTGTCTGTCTGCTTTGGCCTGGGCGTCATTGCGGCGCGTTGCCGCATGCTTGGAAAGTTCTTCCTTCATCAGCCCTCCCAGCAGCCCCTCTCCCCCGGGAGGTGTCCCTGGAAGCGGCTGCTGGCATTCTCTGGGAGAGCAGTGGAGGATGGCCTGAGTGCTTGGGCCCCTGCACCTGCGTCGGAGACCAGGAGGAAGCATCTGGCTCCTAGTTCGGATCGGCGTAGCTCCGGCCATTGCGGCCATTTGGGGGGTAAACCAATGGAGGAAAGACCTTTCTCTGTCTCTCCCTCTCACTGTCTCTAATTCTACCTCTCAAATAAATAAATAAAATCTTAAAAAAAAAAAAAAAACTAATACAGAAGTTTGCAGGTACACAGAAGTAAAAGGTAAGTTTATATTGCTTCAAAGAGTTTGAAATCCATGCATAGTTTTTGCATAGTATACATTCCCCACGAACTTCTTGAAGACCCTTTCATCTTGGAGTTTGGTCTGTACCTTTAGTGCATATGGGAAAACAGCCGACAACATAGTCATAGAAAGAAAAATAGAGGACTTGAGAAGAAAAATAGGCACCAAATCCTAAATATCAAGAAGCGGAAAAACCACTGTGATAATTGGAGAAGCACTTTCTGCCCCTCCCATGGGAGGTCTCACCTCCTGGAGCGCTAAGCATGTGAGAAAAATAAAGACTGGTCTGGGAGAGGGGCAAAAAAATAAATGAAAAGATTAAAAGGTCCATTCATTGGAAAAAGTAGTTAAACCAATAGTAGTAAAAGGTGATTATGTATTGTAAATATTGGCTTAAAGACCTGAAATTCATTTGGACTCGTCAGGAACCACTTCACAAAGTGTGCAGGATAATACATAATCCTCGCTTTGGATTGATTTCCTATCATTGTTGCTTACATTAAAATTGTCATCCACAGAGTGAAGTTGGCAGGATTCTTTCATTTTTCCTAATTTTTAGAAAAATCACTGTTATTCTAATTCTTTGTATCGATGGAGAAAAACTCCCTCTTCTAATTTTTTTTTATTTTATTGAAAAGCAAGAGATAGAGATAGATCTTTGCATTCCCCTATTCGCTCCCCAAATGTCTATAACAACCAGGGCTGGGCCAGGCCAAAGGCAAGAGCTCTGAGCTGTTTGGGTCTCCCATGTAGGTGGCAGGAACGCAAGTACTTGGGCATCACGGCTGCCTCCCATGGTGCACAATAACATTAAGTTGGATGGGAAGAAGAGCTGGGACTCCAACCAAGCACTCCTGTTTGAGGTCCAGTGTCTTACCTGCTATTCCAAATGCCTTCTCCTTCCAGATATTTCCATGTTTCCATTGTTTGGAGAGGATACTGTTAGTGTGTCATCCCTGCCCCTGACCCTCCTCCTTTCATGGTACTGGTCAACAGTACCTTACTATTCAAAAGATGTTTCACTGGTGACTGTCTTTTATTCTTGGAATCATCCTGACTTCTAACTTGCTGGTTGCTGTAACTAATCATGCCTAGCAATGTTGCAGTGTAGCTGTATGGGCGTCAGATGGTCACGCCTAGCAACATTGCAGTGTAGCTGTGTGGGTATCAGGTGGTCATGCCTGACAACATTGCAGTGTAGCCATGTGTGAGATGGTCACGCCTGCAATGTTGCAGTGTAGCTGTGTGGGTGTCAGACGGTCACACCTAGCAACATTGGAGTGTAGCTGTGCATGTCAGATGGTCACACCTAGCAATGTTGCAGTTTTAGCTATGTGTGTGAGAGACCGTCAATGCCTAGCAACGTTGCAGTGTAGCTATGTGTGAGATGGTCACATGTAGCAGCTTTGCAGTGTAGCTGTGTGTGTGAGACAGTCACGCCTAGCAATGTTGCAGTGTAGCTGTGTGTGTTAAAGGCTAGTTCCAGGGGCTAGGAACTCAATCTGGGTCTCCTACATGGATGACAGGGACCCAAGTACTTGAGACATCACCTGCTACCTCCCAGAGTACACTTTCGCAGGAAGCTAGAATGCAAAGCAGAGCTGGGACTCAAACCCAAACACTCGAACATGGGATGCAAGTGTCCTAAATGCCTGCCCCGTAAGCATATTAACTGACTATAGACCATCACTGGCAAATTGCTTTCCTGAGGGGCTGTTTGTACGGGAATTCTCCACATAGTGTGGGCAAAATAAAACCCAGAAGAGGAAGGAGTTTTGCACAAGATTCCAGAGAGGGCATCTACTTTGGCCCTGACAACGTCAGGTGTTGTCCTAAAGAGTGGCAGAGGCCTTGTGGGAAGGGCAGGAGTGGGGCAGGCAGTGGTTTGCTGAGCAGCCCCTAGGATGGTCTCTGTTGGTGGACTATCATTACTAACTGTGGTCTTCAGGGTTATACTAAAAGAATACTCCTCTTTCCACTTGTGTTACAGAAAGTTTGCAGGGTTTGGTGGCCTATTAATAAGTTTCTGATAGCTGGGTAGTTGCTCTGTTGTTTTTGGTGAGAATGTTGATAGTTCAGTATGACAGTAGCCCCCTGTATCTGCCAGAGAAAATTCCTAACACATCTAGAGGGTGCCTGAAACCATGGGTGGTACTGAACCCTTTATACACCATGCTTTTCCCTTTTCATACCTACCTATGAAAATCTGTCGCCTCTTCACTTGGAGGAAGCTCCTTACAGCTTCTCCTGGGTGTATCTGAATTGTCAGCATCCCATCCTTTGTGCTTTGCCACTATTAAGAACACAAGGGTTGGGTGGAGCTGTGGTACAGCGGGTTAACGCCCTGGCCTGAAGCACCAGCATCCCATATGGGCACCAGTTCAAGACCTGGCTGCTCCACTTCTGATTCAGCTCTCTGCTATGACCTGGGAAAGCAGTAGAAGATGGCTCAAGTCCTTGGGCCTCTGCACCCACATGGGAGACCCGGAAGAAGCTCCTGGCTTCGGATTGGTGCAGCTCCGGCCGTTGTGGCCAATTGGGGAGTGAACCATCCGATGGAAGCTCGCTCGTGCTCTCTACCTCTCCTCTCTCTGTGTAACTCTGACTTTCAAATAAATAAATCTTTTAAAAAAAAAAGAAAAAGAAAAGAAAGTAAGAGTTACATGAATACAAGCACTACAGTACTACAGCCTTGGATCTCTTGACTATGGTTGCTCCTAAGTGGCTCATGGGCAGGTGGTGTGCACAGTGCAGATACTCTAGACCGTGAGATGCTTCATGTTCTGGGCAGGATGGAGCAGCAAAGAGTGGGATGGTTAGAGATATCGTCACGATGCAATGGTGTACATTGTAAAACTTAAGTACTGGTATTTTTGCAATTTTCCGTTTATTATTTTTGGACAGCAGTTGAGAGCAGGTAACTGAAACCATGGGGGCAGGAGGAGATATAATTCTGCTTATCATCCTCCATTCTCCTTGCTATTCCAGCAAGCCCAGTGTCCGTGCTCTGTTTGACTTCTCTTTTTAAAAATTTTTGATCTTTATAAAATTTGTATTTATTTGAAAGGCAGAGCAACAAAGAGGAATACCCTGTCTGCTGGTTCTCTCCCCAGATGTCCACAACAGCTGGAGCTGACCATGCTCAAGACAGGTTTCCTACATGAAACCTGTGGTTGTCAGGGACCCAACTACATGCACCATCACCTGCTGACTTGCAGGGTATAGGTTAGCAGGAAGCTGGAATTGGGAGTGGAGCCGGGACTCAAACCCAGGCATTCGGATATGGGGTGCAGATGTAGTCTTAGCCACTACACCAAATGCCCATCCCTGGCATTTTTCCTCTGAGAACAACAGAATTGGTTTTTTCTTCCAAGGATGAGAGAGAATTAATAACTGAATAGGCTTGGACTATGCAGCTCAAATGCAGAAAAAGAATTATTCAGGTAATGCAAACAGAAACCTCAGTTGCTTCTAAGTTACACAAGGGAGCCTGACACTGTTGGGTGGTAGTAAACCTATGAAGTAAACTAGATAGCATATGCCCCGTGCTGAACCACATTTGTGCATTCTTACACACACACACACACACACACAGACTCACACTCCCCTCTGCCCTGTGCAGAAATGGAGCCAGGTGGAGGCAGATGAGCAGCGGTGCACACACACGCACACGTCTTGTGCGTTCAAGGCAGGTAAAAGGTTGCTAGCCATTCACACGTGTACGTATTTTGCAAGTGTGGTTCATACAGGAGGGTTCCCGAATCTTCTTGCCCCCTTGAAGGAGATCACCAAGTTAGTGTTTCTAGTTAACATGGAAGTGATTACATCATGCATGGTGAGATGATCGCCATAATAATTGTTCCTCGTCGCCAAGGAGTGGGAGGGGCATCCAGGCAAGTATAGGGAGGGAAGATGGTGTGTGGGCAAATTAAAGGCAATCCCGAGTTAGCAGGTGCGTGTCTCCCCCTGCCCACAACATTGATCTGGTAAATATTTGCCTGTTCCCAGCTCTCCACCAGGTCTTGTGCATCAAGTAAGGAGGAAATCTAGTTGTGGTTGGTTTCAGTGGAATTTATTACTGTTCTGTCAGTTCTAAAACATACATTTTAACAGATCTGAAATTGGGGTGTGTACTACAATCAGTGGAGTCTTAGGTTAATTTAAAAAGCTATTAGTCCTTGTTTCATTTGGTTGTCCTTCAAAACACACATACACACACAAAGTCCAGGTGACAGGTCAAGAAAACCTGAGTGGTTTTGCCCTAATCAATAGATCAGGTAATTGCAGTGAGTGTGATACATTTAACTGTCACTTTGGTGTTACTTCTTTTAACCTTACTCTGGATTGAACACTGTTCTTATTGTTAGCCATTAGCTATTTTTATTAAATTGTTCGGCTACAGCTCAACATAAGTCATTAGATCTTGTTCTGCTCCTGTTCTTCCATTTTCCAGGAAGCTTCAGGCATGGATAATTGATCTGCTTAACCATTTTTTTGAAGTGCTGGGAGAGATGAAATTCATGGCAAGGATTCTCCCTCTCCTGCGTGTACGGCTACATCCGTGTCTATGCGTGTACATCCCCAGTCAAGTTGGTGACTGACTGCTTGGAACGACATGTCTGTGTGTTGATACCATCACATACCCTTAGCCCAGCATAAAGAAACAGAACTGTGGCTGCGATATCATTGAAAACAGTATCAATGAAAAATTATTCCAGAATAAAAAATTATTTTTAAAAATAACTCATCAGATTGGATAGGTGTATTTTGTGGAAGGTACTTCAAAGCATTCATGGAAAGTGGAATTTAAAAATAAGTTTATTTTGGTGCAAAAAAAATTTGAAATCCATGCATATGAGTTTTCAAAAAGTATATGAAAAATGCATAAATTTTTGTACAAAAATTTGTACAAAAATACTTAGCTTTTCCATGAGCTTTTTCAGGGCCCCTTTATCACAGAGGCTGATACCGAGGTGCTCAGGAAGTAACCGTGTGAAGCTCTGAACCCTTGTTTTAAAATCTTGTCATTGAGATCACTGCCAGAGCAAACCTAAGATGTGGGGTCGAGGGAGGAGGTGTCTGCAGAATTGGCAAAGGACAGATCTCCCAGCGATGATTTCTGGGGGACTGTGACGTGGTAATCGTCTTAGCTGGGGCTGCAGTTGATGAACAAACGAACGAGCGAATGTCCCGTGCTTTCAGTCACCTCGCTCTTCTGAGGCCTTTTGGCAGAGGTTCAGCGAGGCCGCTGCAGTACAGTTGTTTCCTCTGTTCCCGCTAATCCCTGTGGGCTCTCAGGATGCACAAAGGACAGAGGAAGGGAGCCCAGAGACCAGGCGGGCCGGCCCATGGCGGCATGACATAAGCCCCTCTCCCCCCAGGTGGCCAGGCTGCCAGCTCGCCAGGCCTGGCTGAGGCAATCAGCAGAGGCTGTGCTGCGAGCGGAACGCCCGGCTTCTCCCACACGTTCTCAGGTGGGCTCAGGTCTCCTGCATGCTTTTTCCATTTATCTTTTCACACACTCTTGCCAGGCCCCTTCGTGTCCCAGGTGCCAGGGCTGGCCTTGGTCCAGGCCATGAGTCACCTCCCAGTCTCCACTCAGCACCCTGCTTCCTGGCTGAGGCTTCCCCCTGTGGGCGGCCCCTGCAGCACCGACTACTGAGACCTTGGAGGTGTGCCTGTTTCTCAGGGTCATGAGAAACACAGAAGCCTTTCAGACCCAGGAGGTACCCTTGGACATATGGCGGGTGGCAGATTGGGGGGCGAGGAACCCCAGTCCAGCCTCTCAATCCTGGTGTGGTAGAATTGCTAGGGAGTTCTAAAAATGTTAACTTTATATTTTGTTTTTCTACAATGGGTAGGATATATCCATATCTATGTCTTTCTGTACATATCTAGATCTGAATGCTGATAGAAACACAGGTGTGCACGGATAGTCATACCAGTTGATAGACTCTTTCCCATCTCCAGTCCTGTCGAGCCTTCATGCCACGGCCATTCCAGCTCTGGAATATTCCTCACGGTTTCAAAGGAGCAGAGAGGGGTGACAGACTCACAGTCTCTCCCTTCCTGCCAGTCCCCCCTTGTCTGTGTCTCCCTGGGACCTGGGCCTTGCCCCTGTAGCAGGGCCTGGTGATGCTCCTCTGCTGGGGGATGACCCTGCAGGTCTCAGGCCAAGTCCTCAGGGCTTCTGCTTTTTCTGCCCCGCCCCTTCCCACACCTCCCCCTGATGGTTGAGGACCCACCTTCTCAGAGAGAAGGGCTGCCAGGCCGTGGCCATCCCCACGTCATGTGGTGTTTGGTAGGAGCTCTGGCCTCTCTCTAATCTGTTTCTTTTTGTTACCCTCTGAGTGCACCTGATCTGGTTTAGATAGGGCAGCTCTGTTTTGTTTAAACTCTTGCTTCTGTCTCTTGAAATAAAGGTGCTCGTAGCAAGCAAGGGTCTTTCCTTCCAGTCTGAGAGACCTTGCAGCCTTTGGGTGTGCAGCTTCTCCTAGAAACCATCATGATAGTTTCTCTTGCGCTGTGTCTTTATGCAGAAATGGAGAGAGCCTGGATTTTGGAGTCTGACAGCCCTCAGTGCAGTCCTCTCTGTGGTGGCTGCTAGCTGTGTGACCCTTAGCAGCTGACTGACCCTCTCTGAGCCTCAGGTAAAACAAAGATGCTTTCTTCCCGAAGGATTGTGGGGATTACCTATGAAGCATGTTAAACGGATGCCCTATTAGACGCTCTCCAGACAGGGTGCTATTTGTGTCATTACTGTAATTATCATATTCAGATCCAACAGAGTTTAGGTTGATAGACCGTATCTGTCAATCACAAAGATGTGACAGATGCTGATATGAAGACAAAAGGTCAGAGGAGTGAGTTATTTTCAAAAATTTTCAGTGTGTGGACTGGCATTGTGGCATAGCAGGTAAAGCCGCCGCCTGTAATGCTGACATCCCCCCATGGGTGCTGGTGAGCATCCTGGCTGCTCCACTTGGGATCCAGCTCCCTGGGTAAGCAGTGGATGGTGGTGCGAGTGCTTGGGCCCCTGCACCTACATGGGAGACACGGATGAAGCTCCTGGCTCCTGGCTTTCAGCTGGGCACAGCCCCAGCTATTGAGGCCATTTGGGGAGTGAGCCAGTGGATGGAAGCTCTCTGTCTTCTCTGTACCTCTCTCTGCCTTTCAAATAAATAATATTTGATGCATTCTGAAGAAGTGATGCAGCATGTGCGTGTGTTAGGAAGCATGGGAACGGGTGGACAAGGCCAGGGCTCCAGCTGTGCACCTGTACCCACCGCAAAGGGACTCCCCCGTGGCCACTGGGGTGGCCGTGAGTGTGTGGAGCCCAGCGGCCGATCTGACTCCATTCATTCACCACTCATTCCTTTATTGAACAGACTCGCCGCATTTAGCCCTCTCATTGCTAGGCGTGCATCAGGAGCCTCCTCTGTGCTTCTGTCTCCTGGAGTTTGTCTCCCACCTTGCCTCCTGTGAGTTCCCTGTCCTCTCAGGTGTTTGGGCCTGGGCACTGCCGATGTTGCAGCTGACATCACTTTTTACTTTGTCCCAGTCATCCTTGAGGGTCACTAGCCTTCCCCAGACTGTTCCTTGACATCCAAATGTCATTTGCAGCCCCTGCCACTGCTAGCTGTGGGGGAGGAGGGATTTCGGACTTCCGCCCTTAAGAATGGCTGCGGCAAATGCCTGCAGGAACGCTTGGGGACCACGGCTTGATAAACGGCCAAATTATCTCTTAATTGAGTACAAGCAGAATACAATGAGCGAAAAAGAGAAGTGTTCAAACACTGCCGCTGCTTCAAGGGAAATTAAGTGCTCTTTCATGTTTGATTTTTAGAAAGTGGGTTTAATGACACCGTTGTGTGACTAATGCCGGGGAAACACACGTCCTCGTCGGCGCATAATAACGGTCCTTAAGCTAGCTGGTGCAAAAGGCCCTTGCTCGCTGTTTCATGTGACGGCGCCGAGACTCTCATGTAAAAATATTTTGGCTGCAGGTGTTGTGAGCGACACGCTGGCCCCTCTCCCCAGTGTGCAGGGACACAAGCCGCTTCTTTAAGACCTGCACTTTTAATGAACCGTCTTATTTTAGACACTCAGGATCTAATAGTGTGCCTTTTGGTGAAGTTGTTGAGAATTTTAATGCATTTTAGTTCTCATTCAGCACGGCCTATGTGCTCCTGGCGGGAGGGTCTTTAGAAATAGGATTAACTTCTAGAGGAATGCATTAGCCATGCCACAGAAGTAGGCGATGTGCTAACTCGTCTGATAGATTGCTCCAACCTTCAAATCCTTCTGGCTGCCCCCTCCCCGACTCCTTTCCCTTTATTGACAGCTTCTCATTGAATGGGGAGAAGCATTAGTGTATTTAGGAGTTAGATGTTTTGTATGATCCTAGGCTGATCTCATATTCCCTTTCTGAAATTAATTCGACACTGCTTTACATGTTAATCCGCAGAGGATTGATTTGGAGAAGGTCAGAGCAGTGCAGCCTCAGAAAATGGAAGAAAAGCTCCACTTAGAACAGCTCATTTCAGTTCCCAGACCTAAGCCTGGCGGCCTTTTCATTGTGACCCTTCGCCAGCTGTAGGCGGCTTGGACATCTCACAGAATACATCAAACAGTGGGGTTTGATGTGGGCTGTAGGATCGTTGGACTAATTAAGTTTAGCTTGGTTAACCAATTGCAGTTTGCAAATTGAACAATTGCACTTTGAAAGCTTCTGACACAATAGAACACAGAATCTTCTTTTTAGGCATAAACATGCCCAATAATGGAGTCGTACTTTTTGAAAGAAGCTTATAGCAAATCCACACAGTTTGGATGTCTCCAATGTAAAGTTCGTTTCACTGGTAACAAAACTCCCATCTCCTTTATTCAAGGAATTGCACGATGTCAAAGGCACGAAGACCCAGTGCAGTGGGTGGAGAAGCCAGCGGAGGCGCGGGGCGAGGGAGAGAAATGCCCAGTGGGTGGAGGGTAGGTGAGTGTTGGGGAATGAAGAGATTTACATTCCTTTGTGAAAAATTTTAAAATCTTAAGCCACGGTTAAGCAGATGTTAGAGAAGTGATCACAAGTATGGCACAAGATAAGTCATGACTGTTAAAACGATGAAAACCCTGTGAGCCCAGAAAATCAAGTTAAGATGACTGCAGGGGCATTTGGTGAAAAGATTCAGCTTCATGGGGACGGGTAGAGAAACACGTCGAGTCCAGATCGAGCAAAGATACAGATGGGCAGGCCAAAGTAATTCCAAATTTGAGTCAAGAGAAAGGCCTCAGTGTGTGTAATCTCCCTTTATTCTGAAGGAGTCCATGGTAGGAGAGTCTTCTTTTCCATCTTGGAGATATGTGGTAGGCGATGCATCCCGTTATCTCAGGCTTACTCTTTCATTTCCAGCTCATCTTAGTCTTTATGCAGTGCTACATCTTTGCCCTGAAGAGTTCCTACAACAGGCACAGTGCATTGCAGCCAAACATAGCTGTTCTGAATGTTGGCCAGCTAAGAGGGCAGCCAGTTTCCAGTTTGCAACTGAAAATCTCACTAGGATCTGAGCAGTGGGAGCCAACTGCCCTGGCCCTTTGCTTCCCCAGTTGCAAGCATCGGAAGTCTGATCTGAAAATGTGACTCCTCGTGGAAAAGGAACTGCTAACCACCTATTTGTCTTACACCATGGCTGGCAAGCAGAACAAGAAAGGCCTATTAGAGTAAGAGCAGCTGTGGGCTGGCCGGCCTTGGAGACTCGAGATGTAAGACGTCAGCATGCACGTCCTGACCCTTGTCTAGGGTCGCTGAGGTCCTGATGTAGCACTCTAAAGCCAGGCCATCCCTTACGGTCTCCAACAAGGTCATCCCTATGGAAAGGAATGCTGGGAAATATTTCTTGCCACTCTTATTTGTGGGCGTGGCTGATGATATAAGCAAGTTCAGTGGTGGCCTCTCACCGTCTGTGCTCCTGGGACATTCTCTCTTGTGTGCTAGCAACTAGCCATCGTCTGGATAAAACGGTCCATCTCTGAAGTCATCTGGACAGGCTCTTAGCTGGGTCTGCAATGTTGAATTCAAATGCGTGGAGGGAAGTTATCCTGCTTGTAATAAAATTAATTTCTAGTGTGCCTTTGGAATTGGCAGGAGCGGGCTTCTGCACATACCAGCTAGTGCCATGCATCTCTACTTCCTAAAATAAGTATCTCAGAAAGCTCACATTCTTGTGTCTGTCACCATATTCTTGCACTGCCAGTGCAATTGTACATTCTTGGACCTGACTGGGGACATGGCTATACCATCAGGGAAGCCAAATGAGAGGAAGTGATCTATTGGTGGCCCCCTAGCCCAGAGCCTCTGGCTAATACTTAGCATTCATAACTTCATGCCAAGTGGCAAAAAACCAGTAACTACAAATAGCAATGTCAGGATATTAAGAGCCGCTGTTACTGAACTCTTCCTAGATACTGTGCTAAGCACTTGACGTACTTAGTCAATCTATCACTCATGACAACCTGATGACAAACACACTTTTACTGACACCTTTTTACAGATTTGGAAACCAAAGCCAAGAGGGTTACAGATGGCAAGTGTCAGAGCCATGGTTTGGTACAAGCAGTCTGACTCTGGGGCACTCTTTTTTTTTTTTTAAGCTGTTAATTTGCTTTATTTAAAAAGATTATTATTTTTTGAAAGGCAGAGAGAAATAGAGAGATCATCTGTGTACTGGTCCACTCCCCAGATATCTGCAGCAGCCAGCTGGGCCAACCTGGAGCCAGGAGCTTCGAGCTTCATTGGGTCTGTCACAGATCCATCCTCTATTTCTTAGAGTTAACAGAGAGCTTGGAAGTGGAGGAGCTGGGACTTGAACCAGGCACTCTAGTATGGATGCTAGTGTCCCAAGTGGTAGCCTAGCCCACTACATGACAATACCTGCTCTTCTGGGGCACTCTTTTTTTTTTTTAAAGATTTTAATTATTTGAGAGGCAGAGAGAAAGGTCTTCCATCTGCTAGTTCACTCTCCCAAATGGCCACAATGGCCTTAGCTGGGCCAATCCAAAGCTAGGAGCCAGGAGCTGCTTCTGGGTCTCCCATGTGGGTGCAGGGGCCCTAGTACAGGGCCACTTTCCAGAGAGCTGGATAAGAAGAGGAGCAGCTCCAGCATGAACTGGTGCTGGGCACTCTTAGCTGTCACATTATAGAGACCTCCAAGTTAGGGAATAACAGTCACCAGAAAGTTACTTCCTACTCTTTATTGTCAACTGGTTGAGTGGTAGAATTTCAGGGTAGGAGAGTTGGAGCTTTATGTGGGTGACAAGAACACTTTCTGATGTTTTCCTGGACTCCAGGTCTTTTTTTTTTTTTTTTTTTTTGTCTTGCATTAAAGGCATTAAGGAGACTCTAAGATTCTCTTGTAGATGCCCCTGCAGCCCCAAGTGTCCATCCTTGGCCTGTGTAATAAGCCACTGACCCAAATGGCTTTTGGAAGGTGCTCTGTGTGCCTGGTTATAGTATGTGCTGCCTCACTCAGGACCAACCCAGGGCACATCCCGAAATCTCAAGTTAGCCTTGGGGAAGGCCAAGTCGGTGAAGCATACACCCTGTTCTCACCAAGTTGTCCAGCTGTGACAGTGCTTTTGTGCTAGATTCCTAAATGTGCTCCTACTCCGTTCCTGAGGAATAATATGGGAAATGAGCATTTCTAGAATTGTATGATGCTTTTGGTTTTTGTATGGGTGTATGTGTGTTTCTGCTGAAAACCCGTATCTTGGTACGCATGACAAGTGATTACTTCTCACAGCGGCTGGTTAGAAGGAACATCAGGAGAGACCAGATCTTTTGTATTTCACCTTAACGGCCGCCTCCCTCGTCATCAGCCACGTGCAGTTTGTGTGTCTGTCCCCTCGCCTGGTAGGGCTTCTGGCCAGCAGTCAGCGTCACCTGGGTCCTCCCAGATCAGAACCCAAATGGCATATTAACAAGATCCCCGGGGGATTTGTGCGTGTGTGTTGAAGTGTGAGAAGCGCCACATGGAATCCCGCAAAAATCAGGGAGCCCCTATCTTCTCCATTCCCTCAACTCCTTCCCAGAGCCCTCTTCACTCTGTTTCTTGGACTGCCAGAAAGAAGTAGAATTCTACTTTCTCTTTCTCCATATTGTGAATGTTCTACATAGATTTGCCAGATAAAACACGGGAGGTCTTGTTAAGTTTAAGTTTCAGGTAAACAGCAGAAACCACTTAGTCCAAGTTCATCCCATGCACTGCTTAGGGGCATACTTATAAACGATAAATTATCAACCTGAAATTCACATTAACTGGGCAAACTGTATTTTCTATTTGTGAAATCTTTATTTGGAAGAAAACGATAGGAGAGGTTGAGTATCCCTTAGCTGAAATGCTTGGGACCAGAGTGTATTTTGGATTTTTTGGATCTTGGCATATACATAAGGACATCAACTTCACTCATGTTTCATAGACGCCTTATTAACATAGCCTGAAGGTAAGTTTTTAAAATTTATTTGAGGGCAGAAAGAGAGCTCCTATCTGCTGGTTTGCTTCACAGATGCCTGCAGTGACTGGGGCTGAAGCCAGGAGCTGGGATTGCAATCCAGGTCTCCCGTGTAGATGACAGAAACCTAATTACTTGAGCCATCACCCTACCTCCCAGGGTCTGCATTAGCAGGAGGAGGGTGTGGAACCCAGGCATTCTGATGTGGGACATGGGCATTGTCACTGCTGAGCTAAGCCCTGGTTTCCCCGATAGCAATTATATACAGTGTTTTCAGTGCACCTGCATTTTGACCGTGACCTCTCCTCTGAGGGCAGGTGTGAGATTTTCCATGTGTGGTGTCCTGCCGGCCCTCAGAAAGCTTTGCATTTTGGAACATTTCAGATTCTCAGGGATGCTGAGCTTGGCTAAGTTTGATGAAGAAACTGAGAGTGTACAAGATATGAAGTGAGTTTCGAGGGGTGTCCTGGGGAGCCATCCATTCCTGTCCCTTCGCTTAGCCTGTCAAGTACCTTGGAAGGGAGGGCATGTGGGGTTTGTCTTATAACCTATTTGTGTGTGTTGGGGGCGGTGGCGGGGGGTGGGGGGGAGTAGGTGGCAGGTGTGAGGGAGGAAACATCAAAGGACAACTCTAACTTATTCCCCCGAGCCTCTGAAGACCACCAAGTAAATGAAGCCCAATCTGGAAAAACACACAGCAAACCTGGCACTGGAGAGGCGGGGAGGCATTTTTCCACCAGGTGGCTTTGGCTTTGTGTGAGGGAGCTGGCTGAGCTGAAACTTTGGAAGAGAAAATGCCGTCCGTGTGAATGTTTTCATTTCGACAGGGTTCAAATTTGGGCTTATTATGTCAGATTTAACTGTTACGTGTTCTTATTTGATGAGGAGCACGAAGCTCTCGTTTATTCGCCTCATTAGGTGACGGTGCTACAGGTGCTCCGAAAGCAGCCCATGACCTAACACTTCTTATTGTTAGCCACTTCCAGATGATGGAGTTTGACGCAAATGCCCCAAAGCAATGAAACTCAGATTATAGGTTTCAACATTTGCCATGACTCTTTGCTTTTTATGTTGCTGAATAAGTTGTACGTACATATTCTCAGGGAAATTATGAGCTGCCTTATTCATTACACATTTTTCCAACTTGTAATTGTGTTGGCATCAAATGTTGGCATGCTTTGAAAGAAACGGGCATATTATTTGATCATTGAAAATCTCTCAGTGCTTTTAACTGAAAATGACATGAGGACCAGGTCCTTAAGTTTGCTTTCTTACATCATTCCTGTTGGGGGAGTAGGCGGTGTTGGTCAGGTTCCTTCAGGAGCCACTGGGAAAGCTCAGGGTTTCACGGACGGGTCTTCTTGTTGCTGGCATTGTGACCTGAGAAGCCCAAGTAAGAATGTCTGTGGACCTCAGGCGTGAATGAGGCCGTTACAGGAAATGAGGTGGTGGAAGACATGGAAGCGAGACTGTGCAAGTGCTGGTTGTTTGCCAGTGTGTCTGTGTCGCTCATGATCGTGAGCTGTGCCACGCCGAGGAGTGCTGCCTGCATTTATGGTCTGGGAAAGTGGCGCTCCTGGCTGGAGCCAGATGACCCGTGTAGTTGACATGCTTTTACATATGTGAAGCGTAACATTGACTGGAAACAGGAATCCGAGACTTCTTGCATATCTAATTTTTCCTTCTGAGGGGAAGAAAAGTCAGAGATGGAAAATGTCATCTTTTTTTCTGTTTTACATGCTGGCACGTTGGCTGTGCCTTGCTCTTCGTAAGAACTCATCCTCACTGTCTAGAACTGCTTAGGTACTTTGCTGCTCTAGAACTTTCTCTCCAGCTCTCTCACTACCTGGTTGCATCTCCCTGACCTTCCTATTAGAGCTGGAGCCATCAGCTACTTTGGTTGCTTGTCCTGTTTTCCTTTGAGATTTGTCTAGATGCATCGTGCCTCCTTTTGTTGCAGGTTCAGCTGCACTGCTTTCCACTGCTGGGTCAGAGAGTGAGAGAACTAGGTGCCTCTCTTGCCACAAGTCCTGCCCCCACAGCTCATACTCTGCTCTTCTTTGCTGCAAGACATTAAGCAATGGAAACAAACTGATGAAGTCAAAGTAGTGAGCTACGAGAGTACTTCAGGAAGTCTGTGGAGTTAAAAGATGTCTATTCTGGTGCAAAACAATGAAATCCAGATTCGAGGCGTCTTCAAAAATTTCATGAATAATATTGATTATAAAAACTATGCACGGATTTCAAAACTTATATACCACAATAATAGACTTTTTTTTTTTTTAAAGATTTTTGTTTATTTCTTTGAGAGAGAGCGTTGACAGAGAAGGGGAGAGACAGAGATAGGTCTTCTTTCCGCTGGTTTACTCCCCAAATAGCCGCAATGGCTGGAGCTGAGCCAATCTGAAGCCAGGAGCCAGGAGCTTCTTCTGAGTCCCCCACATGGGTGCAGGGGCCCAAGCACTTGGGCCATCTACTACTGCTTTCCCAGGCCATAGCAGAGAGCTGGATAGGAAGAGGAACAGCCATGTCTCAAACTGACACCCATATGGGATACCAGCACTGCAGGTGGAAGCCTAGCCTACTATGCCACAGTGGTGGCCCCACCACAATAGACTTGTTTTTTAAAAATGTTTATTTGAGGGCCAGTGTTGTGGTGCAGCAGGTAAAGCTGCTGCCTGTGGTGCCAGCATCCCACGTGGGCACTGTTTTGAGTCCTGGGCTTCCGGTCTAGCTCCCTGTTAATGAGCCTGGGAGAGCTGTGGAAGATGGTCCAAGTGTTTGGACCCCTGCACCCACTTGGGAGACCCCAAAGAAGCTCCCATCTCCTGACTTCAGTCTGGCCCAGCCCTGGCCATTGCAGCCATTTGGGGAGTGAACCAATGGATGGAAGATTTTTCTCTCTCTCTAACTCTGTCTTTCAGATGAATAAATTAAGATCTTTAAAAAATAAAGAATAAAAAATGTTTATTTGAAAGGTAGAATGATGAAAACACACACACACACAGTGGGAGAGAGAAAGAGAGCAAGATCTTCCATTCACTGGTTCACTCCTCAAATGCCCATGACAGCCAGAGTTGGGCCAGATGGAAGCCTGGAGCTCCATCCAGGTCTCCCACATGGGTGACAGGGACTCAAGTGCTTGAACTCTCATCTGCCTCCTAGGGTGTACAATAACAGGAAGCTGGGTCCAGAGTGGAGCAGCCAGGACTTGAGCCAGACCTCCTAGGTTGTAGCCTAATCTGCTGTGCCACACTTGTCCCGTAAACTTATCTTTTAATTCCATTTTCCCACTTAACTTTCTAAAGAACCCTCAATTATTTGGGAGCTTCTGAAGTCTTAAATAAAATGATTTTTTAAGCATGGACATTGGCCTGGTGGTCAGATGCTGTTGGGACACCCACATCCCATGTTGCAGTATTTAGGTTCAAATCCCCATTCTGCTTCTGCTCCCGGCTTCCTGCGAATGCAGACTCTGGAAGGCAGCCAATGACGGCTCAAGTGGCAGAGCCACGTGGAAGACCCACATTGATGTCTCAGATCCTGGTTTTGACCTGGTGTGGCCTGGGCTATCCCAGGCATTTGGGGAGCGGGTGGGCAGATAGGGGTGCTGGCTTCCCACCTTTCTGCTTTCTATCTCTCTGTGCCTTTCAAATAAATAAATGAATAAGTAAATTTTAAGTTAACATTTATTTTATACTTAAAGATTAAAATTCTATGACATGTCACTTGCTGTATTTCATTGTTAGCACAAGCACTTAGCCTGCAACTAACAGTTTATCAAAAACCAAATAACAAAGTATAACATGAGTTCTGTAAAGGATATGGAGCTTTAAAAACTCGAGTTAACGTACCTGGGTGTTAGCACAATTATAAATCGTGCCATAGACGGCAGCTGTTTCCTTCGCTCTCTGAGGAATCCACTGGGAATCTGTCATTTCCCAGCGAGAAGGCTGGAGAAAGGAGACGTCGATGCAGAGCTGATCCCATTACCCTTGGCTTGGCTGTGCCAGCACCTTGACCCTGAGCGTAGCAGGAGGGCGACTGTCCTTGTCTCCCCAAGGCCATTAGTGGCTCCTGCAGGTTCTCCCCTGGCAGAACCATCCTGGGGTCGGGGGTTGGGGTGAAGGAGCTGCCCCGTGTCCAGGTGTCCCAGCCAGTCCCAGAGCAATGACGAATCACAGGATGTCAAGAAGGAAGGGGCCTTGGCAGCCTCTTCCCTCGCGTCTGGTTTTTACAGTTGTAGGAGCTGTGGTGGTTCAGCTTGACATGAACACAGCTGTTGGAGGTGTAATACCATCGCGCCCTATAGGCATCTGTGGTGGTTGTTCCAAGCCTATATGGGGTAAACAACATTGTTTTACAGAAAAAATTATTTATTTATTAAGGATTTTATTTATTTATTTGAGAAGTAGAGCTACAGTCACAGAAAGGGAAAGATGGAGAGAAATGTCTTCCATCCACTGGTTCACTCCCCAGATGGCTGCACTGGCCTGAGCTGAAGGAAGCCAGGAGCCAGGAGCTTCTTGCGGTCTCCCACAAGGGTGCAGGGCCCCAAGCACTTGGGCCATCTTCTACTGCTTTCCCAAGCCATAGCAGAGAGCTGGACTGGAAGAGGAGCAGCCGGGACACGAACCAGTGCCCATATGGGATGCCAGTGCTGCAGACAGAGGCTTAGCCTATTATGCCACAGTGCCAGCCCCAATTATTTATTTCATAGGCATAGTTAAGGAGAAAGAGGAAGCGACAGAGAGAAATCTTCCATCCACTTGTTCACTCCCCAAATGGCTTCAATACCCAAGGTTGGCCCAGGCTAGAGCCAGGAACTCCATCTGGGGTCCCCCATATGAGTGGCAGTGGCCCAAATACTTGGGCCACTTCTGCTGATTTCCCAGGTGCATTAACAGGTAGCTGCACTGGAATTGGAGTAGCCACGAGTTGAACCAGCATTCTGATACAGGATGCTGGTGTTGCAGGCCAAGGCTTCACCTGCTGTGCCACATCGCCCCCCAACAGCGTTGTTAGGGTGACCTGTAGCCCATATCTGAGAATTTGAGCTGATTCCTGGGAAGCCTCTCAAGAAAGTAAATACTGGCCGGCGCCGCGGCTCACTAGGCTAATCCTCCGCCTTGCGGCGCTGGCACACCAGGTTCTAGTCCCGGTCGGGGCACCGGACTCTGTCCCGGTTGCCCCTCTTCCAGGCCAGCTCTCTGCTGTGGCCAGGGAGTGCAGTGGAGGATGGCCCAAGTTCTTGGGCCCTGCACCCCCTGGGAGACCAGGATAAGCACCTGGCTCCTGCCATCGGATCAGCGCGGTGCGCCGGCCGCAGCGCGCTACCGCGGCGGCCATTGGAGGGTGAACCAACGGCAAAAGGAAGACCTTTCTCTCTGTCTCTCTCTCTCACTGTCCACTCTGCCTGTCAAAAATAAAAAAATAAATAAATAAAAAATCTAAAAAAAAAAAAAAGAAAGTAAATACTTCTTGAGTAACTCCAGGTGCATTCTGATGTGCCATCATTTTTGTCCTGCTTTGTGGCTCGTGGATCCATTGTCTCAGGTCCCTCAAAATCTTGCTTCTGTCCACGAATCCCCCCAACAAGTAAAATTCTGTAATCTTGGATTTTCCTTTCTTCTCTCAGCCCCTTCCACCTTTGGTGGCCAGCTCTCCTGCAGATGTACAGGCGCAGTCCTTGGCTGGCCAGTGGCCATGCACCCCAGCTGCTGGGGGAACCCACTCCTGGCCCTCCTCGCTGCCTGCTGTGTTGCCCCATCTTCAGGCCTCTGAAAGCCAGCATTTCAAAATTTTAGAGATTGTTGATGACTCAATGTGGCCATATGGATACCATAAGAAGACCACGTTTCCCCTGGAACACTGCTAAGTATACCTGATTTGTAGCCTCAGGCCTGCAGTTTCCAGGTTGTGGAGTGGAGATGTGTTCCTGAGCACTGCAGGTGGTCGGCTTGTTAGTGAGCAGTGGGAGGGGCATTTGGTAAGGAGGCAGGGGTTGGGCCCTCCTGGCTGCTCAGCCCTCCAAACACAGAGCAGCCTGTCCAAGGAAAAGGAGCTGCCTCCTGGGCCTCACTGCCCAGCAGTGTGTGTGCTTCTAGTTTTTGAAGACAGTTGCCAAAGGTTAGGAAATGCTCAATGTTAATAGTCTGCAAAGATCTGAAGGTCACTTCTAGCTTGAGCTGTGACAGTCTAGAAGAACACTTTAAGGAGTATGGCAGCTGTTTCATTAAGGGCGAGGAGGTTGCTGTCTCTGGTAGAATCCAGAAAGTCAGGGTCTAGACATGTATGAGCTCACAGTGTAAAAGCTCAGAAATGTGGTAACTGTACCAGGTCACGCATTTGCTAATCAGTAGATGTAGTCATCCCACAAAGTGTGTTTACTTTAAAACATCGTGCTGTACATAATGCATGCATGCAATTTTATCTGCCAGTTGAATTTTTTTTTCCTAAGCATAAAAACTAGAAAATACTATGAATGGCATTCCAGGATAATGTGTCAAAATGCTACTTACATTGCCACTCTGGCATGTTTTATTTCAGACCCTAAAGCAAACTGTCTGAAATCATAGCCATATACTGTCTCATGCCTACCTTGGTGGGGGGGGGGGGAGCAGGCAGAGGGGGTATCACTGCAGAAAGTTTAGTTCCTAGTTGCAGTGTAATTATATTCTTGTTTATGACATACATTTAACCTCAAGTTTCTTAGTTTCAAAATTAAAGTGTGTTCTGAGTATCTGTTGCCTCTACTCAAATGACCTCAAACGCGTAATGACTTAAAACAACGATTTTGTGATATCTGGTGATTTTTCTGGGTGAGGAATTTGCACAAGGCTCAGTGAGGTGTTGGCTGAGGTCATCTGGTGATATTTATTTAATCATTGGTGGACAGACTGGTTTGGAGAGGCCAAGATGGCCTTATTTAAATCGGTGAGTCACCTTGGCAGGGAGGGCTTGTGCGCGGTGCCAGCCGAGAGCCAGTGTCCACTGCGAGCCCCTACACAGCCTTCTAGCATGGCCGCCTGGGAGGGACCTCCCGCCCCACCCACTCCGTGGGGGGAGTGTCAGAGTTTGGCTGCCTAATCTGCAACTAAACCTTTATAAACGTGTCTTAAAATGTATGTTTTATTGTATAAATATAGCAGGTGCACACTTAGGGGTGTGTGTACATGTGTGTGTGTGTGCACATTGAGTGAAATCATCACTGCGTATATGGAGTTGGTGGGAGTGTTACTGAGAGAAAGGGTTGAGGGCAAACCTAAAAATAAAGGATTTAAATCCTTGAGGTTCGGATTGTAATAATAATCATATGGTACAGCTCTCCGTGTTGATTCAGGAAATAAAACAGGCTGGGCTGTTGGCTGTTCCCAGGGTTCCTGGGTACTAAGGTTCTCTCCTCAGAAGTTTATGAATGTCCATTTCTAGGTGGGTATTTTTTTATATTTGAGTCAAATTTGATTTAGGAGCAGGCAGTCAGATGTTAATACTCTGAGTTGGTTTCAGACCTGTAATTAGAAGGTGATAAGACCAGGATGGAGACGCAGGAAAGTTTTGCCAGTGCTGCTAACAAGTTCTGAAGCGCATGCCTATATACATGTATATTGCTTTATCCAGTGGGCTTCCAAATTTAAAACAGTATTTAAAACAAATAGTGATTTATGAGTTATCTTGCTGTGACTAAGGATATGTGATGTAAAGGGATCCTAAGTTCACTATGTTTAGAACATGGAATTCCTGGGATTGGAAGCCCCGCTGGAGATGACTGAGGGGAATGCAAATGTGAGCAGAGTGGGCAAACCCCCTTTGCATGCCCATCCCCACCCCCTTGGCGCCTTGGGCTTTGCTAATCGTTGGCATCCATGAGTTCCATCCAAACTGTACACACTTGTGACTCCATGCTAAGTTTTGGGTCATTTGAAAATGTTGACCATGCTCATATTGTTGACCATACTTTATATTCCCTGCAGCTCCTAGGACAGCATGTAGAAGTTGCCCAATGAATGTTGACTAAATTAATAGATGTTTGCCTTAATTAAAGAGACTTTTGTCACTTTTGCTCTTACACCACCTCTTACACCATTCTCTTTTTTATTTGAGAGGTAGGAGACAGAGAGAGAGAGAGAGAGAGAGAGAGAGAGAGAGAGAGAGAGAGGTATAAATAGACATAGAGACGAAGAGAGAGCTCCCTTACTGGTTTACCCTTGTAAATGTCCACAGTAGCTGAGATCAGGCTGGGCTGAATCCAGGAGGCAGAAACTCCGTCCAAGTCTCCCATGTGGGTGGCAGGAGTTCAATTACTTGAGTCACCACCACTGCCTCTCCAGGTCTACACTGGCAGGAAGGTGGAGTCAGCAGCTGGAGCGGCTGTTGACTTAGGCGTTCCAGTATGGGTTGGAGGTGTCTTCACAGCAAGGCTGAACTCCTGCCCCTAGATTCTTTTGAGAGCCTTCTTTGACCTGGTAAAGAGAGCTTGTGCTTTCTTTCCAAACATGCAGCAAATACTACACTGCATGTGTGTGTTGTGTGTGTTTACTATGGCTCCTTAAACTGCGTATTTCACAGTAAGAGAAGGAGGAGAGCATTGGCCTTTCTGTGGGCAGGTAGGGTCTGTGTCCCCTGTCCTTGAGCCTGGGTGGGCTCTGTGTCTGCCTTGACCAGTAGACTAAGGTAGAAGTGACAGGGTGCCAGTTTCTGGGCCTGGGTCTTGAGAAATGCGATGGCCTCCACCTCTTGTCTCTTGAAACACTTGCTGTTGGAATCATTGGGCTGAGAGGAAGCTCTATAAGCTCTATGGAGAAGAATCACAACTCTGCCCAACATAAGCTGAACTTCTGGCTGCACCACCTTGCCAGCCGCCCACAAGCGCCATCTTGGAAGTGGATCCTCGAGCCCTCAGGGAGCTGCCCTAGTCGACATTGCTGCTGAGTCTTCCCAAGTTGCAGATTTGTGAACACAGCAAATGACCGGGTTATGTAAGCCACTATGGGGTTATGGGGCAGTTTGTTCTGAAGCCCTAGGTAAGCAGAACAGAGACTCATGTGAGCTGTGCGGTTATCTCAAGGTGGGGACCAGGGAGGGCACGAGCGGGAAGTTCCCTTGTTTGTGAACTGTGTAGCTTGTGCACCTGATATGAGTGCCCGGGCCTGCCCTGTATCCTGGCAGCAGCTGGCGGTTGTCAGTCAGTGGGGTTCCCTGGAGGAAGTCTCAGCTGCCTCCCTCTTTGGGAACCACATTGGTTGCAAAATGTCTGAATCTTACAGGAAGTGATACAGTACCGACTGTAGGTGGATGATGAAAAGTTACAGCATATTTGTAATTCCTGGTGCAGCCACTTAAAAATGGAAAGAAACATGGCTGAAAGCCAAGGGAAAAGTTGAAATAGATATTCAAATAATTCTTTAAGAGGCAGGAAATGAGGAATAGAGGAACAAAATTTGATTTTTTGGCCCATTAAATCAGTAAATGGAGCTACTTTTTAAAAAATTATATGAGGAACTACTCAGTAGCTATTGAAAATTGTTTTTTTTTTTAAAGAACATTTATTAACATGGAAAAACCCCCGTGATGTTTTAAGTGAAAAAGGCAGGATACACAGCCAGTATAGTGTAACAACAGTTTTTTTTTAAGGAATACATTGATATGTTACACACCAGATGCCATAGAAAAACAGATGAAAGGAAGTATACCAAAATATCTTCTGGGGGTAGAATCATGACCTAATGTCTCAGTCTTACTTTTCCATATTTTCTAAATTTTCTACAAGCTTGTGTTGTTATAGAATTTTTCTTTTTAGTTATTGCTAGTGTATAGTCTCATAAGAGTTAACATCCCTGCACCCTCATTTTATGCACTTCCCTAAATTTACTGCTGTTCTAATAGGATTGGGGTGGGGATGGTTCATCCGGTTGCTTTGGGAGTTTTTATGTATCGCTGTGCACCGGGTGCACCACACAGCAGTGTGGTCACAAGTTCTGTTGGTGTCTAGTGGTCTGCTTCAGTGCAGTGGGGTTACCCCGAGGACTTAGGCACTAACTGGAGGCTCCTCTGGGGTGGGTAATCTGTGGATTAAACATGTGGATGAGCACAAAGCACTCAGCACCTGACCATCACACGTTCTCAACAAACGCCAGCAGTGATCACTGGGAGGCTGTGTCTCTGGGGACATCTTTTTCTGAGAGAAAAGGACAGAGCTGTTGGCAGCCACACACCAGTCTGTGGGCAGATCACAAGGAAGCTTGAGACAGTTCGTCCCCCAGGATGGCCACCTCCAGGCAGCTGTGCCTAAGAACTGCTTCAGTCTGGCATGTCTGGTCACGTTTTCCTTATGTTAAAACCCCACCCCTGATGGGAAGACCCTGAATGAAAGATGAAATGTGCAGAGAGTGATGCTGGTGCACCGCTCGGCAGATGGCTTCGTGGCATGGTTTGATGTGGCTTTACTTCACTGTGGAAGACTCAGGCTCTCGGTTTATCCTGTGGGCCAGAGTCTACACAGCTTTGGAGGTTTGTGGTCTCTGCCCTCCAGTTTTCATGCTCTTCTCAAGCCCGACCCTTTGACTGTAGGTGGGGCCTGTTGACTCACTTCAGGCAAATCAAGGACAAATAGAGTACAGAAAGTTCCTGGGCAAATAGAATTGTAAGATAAATTTATTCCAGTGCAAAAAAGTTTGAAATCCATGCATAGTTGTTCATAATACACATTTTTCCATGAGCTCTTTTTTTAAAGAATTATTTTTATTTATTTGAAAGAGTTACAGAGAGAGGTAGAATCAGAGAAAGAGAGACAGAGGTCTTCCATTCTGCTGGTTCACTCCCCAAATGACTGCAACGGCCAGAGCTGATCTATCTGAAGTCAGGAGCTTTTTCTGGGTCTCCCTTGTGGGTGCAGGGGCTGAAGCACTTGGGCCATCTTCCACTGCTTTCCCGGGCCATAGCAGAGAGCTAGATCGGAAGAGGAGCAGCTAGGACTTCAACCAGCGCCCATATGGGATGCCAGTGCTGCAGGCTGGGGCTTTAACCCACTGCACCACAGTGCTGGCCCCTGAGCTTTTTTTTTTTTAGAGATTTATTAATTGTTTAAGAGTTACAGAGAGAGCGCAAGAGACAGGCAGACCTTGCATCTGCTGGTTCACTTCCCAGATAGCTGCAGTGGCCAACGCTGGGGCCACCGAAGCCAGGAGCTTCCTCGAAATCTCCCACATGGGTGGCAGGGGCCCGCATGCTTGGACCACCTTCTGCTGTTTTCCCAGGACCTTGGCAGTGAGCTGGATCAGAAGTGGAGCATCCAGGATATGAACTGGTGCCCATATGGGATGCAGGCATCACAGGTGATGGCTT
The DNA here is from genome assembly GCF_033115175.1 of Lepus europaeus. Classification (NCBI taxonomy): domain Eukaryota; kingdom Metazoa; phylum Chordata; class Mammalia; order Lagomorpha; family Leporidae; genus Lepus; species Lepus europaeus. Next base: position 8,298,952 of record NC_084828.1, read on the forward strand.
TACCAGCTGTACTACAGTGCCAGCCCCCTCCATGAACTTTTTGCAGACCCACTGATGTGCCTGGGTTTTGCCTTTTTTTTTTGGGGGGGGGGAGATGGGGAGGGCCAAAATAAATTTATCTCTTAATTCTCTTTCCTACAAACTGTATGGCAGAAGTAATGGGATGACATACTTAAGATTAGGTTACAAAAAAAAATCTGTGATCTCTGTCTTCATACCTCTCTCTGTCTTCATTTCTCTCTCTCTCTCTCTCTCTCTCTCTCTGGTCTAGGACAGGAGTGGAGAACCCTTTTTCTGATGAGGGCCATTTGGGTGTTTATGACATCATCCGCAGGCCCACACTGGTGCAGCGTGGTAGCCTGTGTGCCAACTTACTGTGATGACAGGTGGAGAATGCTGCAGCCAAGAGGCCACAACACTGATGCCACAGCCCTGCTCCGGGATTGAGAATGATCCTGGCCACCTGGTTTCTGCATCCAAAAACTTGCACAGTGATGACCATGAATGTCTTTCCTTAAACAGATCTTTAAGGGGGCAAAAATCCATCTTGTCTAGAAAGATTGGGGAATAAGCATTTACTACTTTAAGCCTGAGAGGAATCATATCATTTGCAAGCTACAGTAGGAGCCAGCATTGTCCCCGGGGCCCATAATGAACGATAGACAAAAATCACACTTCTCACCTCTTGAAAATATTTGCATATTGAAAGTTTCTTGTAAATTGCCTCGAGTCTCTTAGCAACCCCTTCATAAAGTGGACGTCAGGTCACAGGCATCTCAGCGTCGCCTCTGTGGCTGCCTGTCCACCCCATTCCTGGCTACATTACGTGCCCCCAGTGCAGAGAATTAAGTCACGGCAAAAGCATAGTCTGGGTTTTACCGAGAGGTCACGGAGTGGCCCTCTTCCCTTGGCAGTCAGCAGTGTTCTTGTTACACTTCATTTATCTCCTTGGGAGGACACGGGCGGACCAGCTGGGCCCCTGTCTGCACTCATCAAGAGTTAATTTCTGAGCGAGGTGCTGTGGTCATGAACAAGTGCAGAAGGTACCCCGGTGGCCCTGCCAGACAAGAGGGGCCCTTAATTAGCAGCCACGTTCAATCAGGCTGCTTAACCCGCCACAGAGCGGGGGAGGTCATGTCCTGCCCGCACACACGAAGCCCAGAGCCAGGCCTGGGAGGAGGAAGGTGCCCCAGGGCAAGGAGGGCAGTGAGACCCCGGCAGATCCAGGGGACAGTGAAGCGATGCTTTCATTCTTAGCAGAGGATGGAGGGTTAACCGAGAGAGTTGTAGGGATTTTCTTTTATTATTATTAAAAGTTTGAAAGTGTGTTTTGTATCTGCCACCTTCTCATTTTCCAAACTGGGCATCATCCTGCCTTGCTTTCTAAGTCGTTGAAAACGTCACACGCTGTCAGGTTTCTGGCATCCTGCGGGGCTGTGTGCTGAGCCAGCTTGGTGGAATGGCAAGCCGGAGTCCCTCACTCACCCTGTGGCCTCACCGAATCCCTCTGCATCACAGTTTGTTCAGCTGCAAAAACCAGGATGAGTGTACCTGCCTTGCTCCCCCCCGCCCAGGGGTATGAGTAAGGGCACAAGCAGAGACAGTTTGACAACTGCCCAGTGTGCACAGGGAATGCACGTGGGATGCCAGACTTGAGCTGCTTTGCATCAACTCACCCATGATAGCCAGAGTGGGTTTTTATCTTAATGGTCACTTAGGGTCCACCAGAAATGTGGTCTAGGGGTCAGCATGTGGCACAGTGGTTCAAGCTGCCACTCATGATGGCTGGCATCTCATTTCAGAGTGCTGATTTGAGTCTTGGCTGTTCCACTTCCTAGCCAGCTTCCCCCTAATATGCCTGGGAAAACAGCAGATGATGGCCTGAGTACTTAGGCCCCTGCCACCTTCGTGGGAGTCCAGGATAGAGTTCCAGGTTCCTGGCTTTGGTCTGGACCAACCCTGGCCTTTGTGTCCGCTGGAGTGTGAACCAGCGGATGGAAGATCTTTCTGTCTCTGTCACTCTGAAGTGTGATCTTCTTGGTAGATGTCTGGCACTGATGAGAAATGCTGTCGACTATTGTAGCACTTGGTAAATAGCCAATAAATACCAGCATTTCCCCGAGTTCTGGCCGAGAGATCCCCCTGCAGTCAGCCCATGGAGGGTGGAGTGCTGTGGGTGGCTGGAGGAAGTGGGGAGAGTTTGTGGTTCCCTGTGGCATCTCCCTTGTCTTGAGCACCGTTTGTCGGGAAAACTGCGGGTGGACTGTGTCTTTTTGTCCGCCCCCTAGCCTGGAGTAGGTAATTTGACATGCCTCCTTGTAAGGGTCTGTGAGCAGACCCCCCTCAGACACCTCTGACCAAGCCCAGCTTCTGAGGGTCTATGCATCACCTCAGCAGTGGCCCTGACCCCAGCCTACGAGTAACGTGATTTGCTTAGCACAAGTGGCTCGAAATTCCTTCTGATCAAGAGAACCTACAAGACAAAATCAGAGGCAGCACCCCATGCCCTTGTCAGCGATGCACAGTGCAACCTGAGAGTTTTCAATTAGTGGCAGTTATAGCACCTGCTGGGAGCATTGTGTGGATCCTGGGGTCCAGCTGAGAAGAACTAATAGACCCCATGGAAGACCCGCTGAGCCTCAGCCGCAGGAAGAGTTGAGCACAGGCCGGGCAGGGCTTGGTGGGGCCATGCGTTTGCTCGTTTCGGGGTGAAATGCGTAGCATTTTGAAGACTGCTGTGAATGTTCACCCTCATTCCTTATTTTACCGGCGGATCGGGCATGCTGTGTCTTGGTGTAATGAGGCATTATGTTGGCACAGTGCAAAGCAAACTGCCCTTCTGGCTGGAATTCGTTGTTACTAAAAGCTCCCGCTCTGGTGAGGTGGCTGCTTGGGAAGGAATGTGGTGTGTGTGTGTGTGTGCGTGCGCGTATGTGTGCACAGGCATGTACCAGACGTGGTTCTGATTGAGGCCAATTGCCCATCGCACTGCCTGGCACTACCTCATGGTCTCCTGCCATGGATGTTTGAAGGCAAACCCATCCCTGTGCTGCAGGTTTTTTTTTTTTCCCTTTTTTTCTACTTTTACTTTGGAAACATGGCAGTAATTCATGTAGAGAAAAAGAGAATTGAAACGGAGGAATAAATCATTTGCGGGATATTCTTGCAGCCAAAACCTGTCAGAGCCAGGAGCTCTGTTAAGGGAACGCCAAAAGCTGCTGCCACATCCGGGAACCTCGCCGTGTGCCTCGTGGGCGTAAACTGGAACCTTGGCAATAAACTTCTGGACACAAGGTCGCCCTGTGCGGAGGCTTCTGGAATCCAGATTTAGTGCCGCACGTCACACCTTGTTTTGAAAGGAGAAAATCATTGCTAAATATTTACATCGATCTGTCCCGCCCTGAACATGTAAAGATTGACGCTATAGATACAGACCTTGGGGACCTAGTGCGTGTAGACAGTTCGTCTGCCTGCTCCCTGCCAGTGGCCATAGCTAAGACCCCGCCAGCAGCCTCTTTCCTGTGAAGGAAGCCATCTTGTTGGTAGAGCGAGTAGGTCAATGGGTACTGCCATGCGCACCTCGTGACTCCTCGGGTTTTGTTACACCACGTGTGTGCTCCCCTGTCCTCCAACCCCATCTGTCCTGTTGTCACCATGACGGTGAGACTTAGACATGGGCTTCATTTTAGCTAAAAGGATAGAGCTTAGCACTTGACTCTGGTGGCCCAATCTCCAAAGTTCTGGGGGTTTTGTAAGCTTATTTATTTATTTTGAAAGGCAGAGAGACAGAGATCTCCCATCAGCTACTTCACTCCTCAAATACCTGCTGCAGCTCGGCTGCACCAGGCTGAAGCTGGGAGCCAGGAACTCTGTCCAGGTCTCCCACATGGGTGGCTTGTGAACATCTATAGCATGAAGGCAAGGGTTAATCCTATCTGTAGAGAGTGTTGAGGGCAGAGAGAGTACATGACTCCCACCCTGTCTCCTGGTGCACAGTGCCTCGGATTGGTTGCCGCTATGTGTGGAAATGGCAGAGTGACGTGGATCACGCCCCTTCCAGGCCTGCCCATCAGACCCTCCTTTTCCCATTCTGTGGCCATCTGCAGGTCATGAAAGAAAGTGACAGCATCATAAATTGGAATCGGCCTGTGACCCTGAGTCACCACTTGGAGGAGAGCCCAATGACGGGCCTTGGACTGGGGCCACTGGCCACAGTTGGTGTTATCTTGGCTAATAGCCTGCCCTGCTTAATCACAGTTCTCAAAAAGAGTATCATTTGCTACTGTTTTGTTTTTATGTCTCATTTATTCATCACCAATAATCTATTATTGTTTAAGGCTTTTTTATATCATGTGATGTAAATATTGCTGTTAAAAGTGCAAATGGAGGCCGGCGCCGTGGCTCAACAAGCTAATCCTCCGCCTAGTGGCGCTGGTACACTGGGTTCTAGTCCCAGTCGGGCGCCGGATTCTGTCCCAGTTGCCCCTCTTCCAGGCCAGCTCTCTGCTGTGGCCCAGGAGTGCAATGGAGGATGGCCCAAGTCCTTGGGCCCTGCACCCCATGGGAGACCAGGATAAGTAACCTGGCTCCTGCCTTCGGATCAGCGCGATGCGCCGGCTGCAGCGTGCTGGCCGCGGTGGCCATTGGAGGGTGAACCAACAGCAAAGGAAGACCTTTCTCTCTGTCTCTCTCTCTCTCACTGTCCACTCTGCCTGTCAAAAAAAAAAAAAAGTGCAAATGGAAATAAAAATTAACCTATTTGCAGTTTTTATAAATAGACCATAATTGCATAAACTTTGTTAACATTTTGTACATCCCTTGACCAAGAAGGGAAGTTAATAGGTTCTCTGAGAGGTGAGTTCATCCTTGAAACCTTAATAATAAGAAAAAAGATACATCACTATTGCTTCAGTATTTACCGTTCTGGGAACCCCACAGACGGGATGGGTCAATGGCGTGATGTGGAAAGCAGAAGCGGCCCTGGTCCATGTCATTTTCAGACCCATTACATGTGAGCTTTGAGACGAAAGCTCTCTGTTCTCCTTCCTTGACTGCCACACCCTGTTCCCCTGTGTTGTGGTGGAATGTGGCACTGATGAATTGAGCCCGGCGGCTAATTCGGCAACCAGATTTCTAAGCTGTCATCGGGTGGCAAGCACTGAAATGGATTTCTTGAATCCTGTGGCAGGTTACAAAAGCACATGTGTCACCATTGTGAACCCGCCGTGTTTGGGCTGGCGTGATAGGAGGATGACCATTCTGGGGTCACTCGTGCCTGGCTAGTGGCTTGCCAGCGTGTTCTTTGATTTTCTTCTATAAATATTGCCTGGCAGTGTGGTTGCCTGCGTGTTTCACGCCATGTGCGCCGGCGTCCCAGTACTTGTCTCCCCAGCATGACTCCTGCCGAGGGACATGTGGCATGGATGCCACAGGTGCTTCAAGATGAACGACTTCAGGTTTGCCGTGGCATCTCCCCTTCAACACCTCCCTCTGCCCCCAAAACCCAGCAGTTAGAACTCATCCTCCAAGGAGAGGCCGGTGCAGCCAGCCTTGAGCTCGTGTCCTGAGGGTTCCTTAACAAACAGGCCTACTTTTGAAGTTTTGCCATGAGATGGCTGCAGGATAACAAATGACTGGATGGGAATTTTCAGATACTGCCTTATACTTGAGGGGGAGACACTTGCAAATGACAGATAATATAGCAGGTTGACTAAGAGAATGGGGCGGGAGGGTACAGGGGAGAGGGGTGTGGAATCCCACAGCCCTGTAACTCGGTTCAAGTTCCAGCCCAGCCACTTATGGGGGCCTTACTTTCCTAATCTGTAATGTGGGGGTAATTAATTCTATCGCCCTTCTCCTTCTGTTTCCTCACACTACAGTGGAGTTAATAATAGTCCTGGGGCAGGTGTGTGGCACAGCGGTTACGTTGCCATTGTGGGTGCCCACACCTCGTTTCACAGTGCCTGGGTTCAAGCCCTGGCTACTCCGCTTGCAGTCTAGCGTCTTCCCAAAGCACACTCTGGGAGGTGGCAGTGATGACCCCAATACCTGGGTCCCTGCCACCCACACGGAGACTGGGACAGGCAATGGGCTCCTGGCTTTGGACTGGCCCAGCCCTGGCTGTTGCACACGTTCAAGGACTGAACCAGAGCTCTGTCTCTCTCCTCTCAAATAAAAAATAAAATCAATATGCATACATATATTTAAATAGAGGTACAGTGTTGAAAAATATTGAAAAAGCGATGATTTTCCAAAAAATTGAAAAATTAGTGGCACTGCTTCATGAGGTTAACGGGCCAGTTCATGTGACATGCAGAGAATGGGACTGAAGGGTGTACGCCCTCAGCTGTCCTCATGCTCTCTCTCTGCAGCCGCCTCTGTTCCAGATGTCCTGTCCGTTCTCATTGCACTGGAAAGCGTCACTGCGGAGTGTCTGTTTTCTCGGCTTGTTGTCTCTCTTTGTCGTGGCGCATCTGCTCCTCCACCAGCTCTCCTGGTCCTGTGATGTGCCAAGAGTCCATTCCGAGTGTGCCCACGGCCGTGTTGTGCGTGCAGCATGGCAACATCTGTTTCTGTTGACTTCTGCCACTGCCAGCAGGGAGCGGCTCGTCCGCGGGCCCTCCCCACGATCCTCTTTGATGATGTGATGATGGGGTCACGCTGACCTCGGAGCCCGCGGGGCATTGAAGCTCAAGATGACCCAACCAGAGGCTGTTTTGTGTGTCCTCCGCAGCTCAGCGGAACTCAGGCAATCTTGATTAAAAAGAGAGGTGCCTGGACTCCCCTGGTGAGGCTGGCATGCCCAGATGTTAACATTGTACATGCATTCGTTGTCCACAAACAGCCCTGTGACTTGGGCCAGTAACTGAACTTCTTTTTTCCAAATCTGAGAACTGAGACTTGGAAAAGTGGAGCAACGCCCTGAGCCCCCAGGCTAACCTGGGAACTCTGGTTCGTGGGGTCCAGTTTTCTGCTCTCTGGATATCTGGGAGATGCACGTGAGATCGAGCTGGAGGGGGTGGTGTTGGCACTGCTGCTGACAGAACCCTGACTTCTTACACATTGGAGTTGGGAGGAGACCTGCACTTTATTTGCCTGCTCCTGGGCACTCAGCGGCTATGGGCAGGCTGTTGCCCCATCCCCAGTCCTGTGTCTGTGTCCGTCCCCTATGGTGTGTCCCTTCATCCCCTGCTTTGAGTAAGGCCCCAATGGCTCCCAAATTTACTTCCTTTATCTCTTCGCTGATCTTCAGATTCTTAGATTTATTTGCTGTTTGGATATAAATTATAAATAAACGATAACTTAGGTAGCTCATGTTTACGTATCCAAGAGATGTCTTAAAATTAACCTGTCCCAATCATCAGGACAGTGGGTGTTGGTGTAGGATAAAATATGGATCAGTGCAACAGAGTAGTATCCAGAAGACTAACACCTATGTGGCCAGCTGAATTTTTATTTTTATTTTTTTCATTTAAGAGGCAGAGGGAAAGAGACAGAGAGAAAGATGCATAGATAGTGAGCTCTCCTATCTGCTGGTTCACTCCCCAAATGCCTGCAGTGAACTCCAGCCTGGGCCAGTAACTCAGAATTCAGTCCAAGTCTTCTACGTGGGTGGCAAGAACCCAGTCACTTGAGCCATCATCACTATCTCCCAGAGCGCATGTTAGCAGGAAGTTGGAGCCCAGAACTCCATCCAGGTCTCCCACATGGGTGGCAGGGACCCAGGTACTTGGACCGTCATCCATCGCCTCCCAGGTGCATTAGTAGGAAGCTGGATGGGAAGTGTGGAGTAGCTGGGACTGAAACTGGGCACTCTGATACGGGATGCGGGCACCTGCATCACAGCACCTGCCCCCATCCCAGCTCTCTTTGCACTCACTTCTCTCTGGTCTTTTTGTCAGCTTGTTAGAGAGGCTTGTCCCCCGCCCCTGCCCTCTTCCCTTGTGTCTCCTGGGTGCACTTGCATGTCTGCCAAGTGTCTGCCTCCTGCCAGAATGTATACCTGCTTTGTTTACTGCTGTGCTTCTCGGTCCCTACCCTGGTATTCCATACTAAGTGCTCCATAAGTAAAGCTTAGCTAAATCCGTGGTGCACAGAATTGGGAATGCAGGTGTCAGACACAGGATGAGGGTTCAGACTGTGTGTGTCCCATGCAGGTACAGACGCTGCAGCCCATGCTAGTGGCTGCCTCCTTGCCCTTGTCTTCTTGCCCATTTGCTTGCCAAGCAGGCTCTGGCTCAGGTTAGCTTTGAGAAATGGATGCGGTCTTAGAAGTAAGTACGGGTGCACTAAAACCTTGTTAATCTAATATGATCAAATGGATTCACTGGTACATTCTGAACGTTTTTGCAGAGATATTAAAATGTGGTGTTTTGGGGCTGGCACTCTGGTGCAGTGGGTTATGCCTTCCCCTGCACCACCAGCATCTCATGCAGGCCCCAATTTGCACCCAGGCTGCTCCACGTCCGATCCAGCTCCCTGCTGATGGCTTGGGAAGGCAGCAGAGGATGGCCCAAGTGCTTGGGCCACTGCACCCTCATGGGAGACCCGGAGGACACTTCTGGTTCCTGGTTTCGGATCTGCCCAGCTCTAGCCATTGTGGCCATATGGGAGTGAACCAGCAGATGGAAGACCCCTCTCTGTCTCTTCCTCTCTCTCCAACTCTGTCAAATAAATAAATAAATCTTTAAAAAAAAATAGAGTGTTTTGGGGCTGGTGCTGTGGCTTAGAAAGTTGAGCTTCTGCCTGCAATGCCAGCATCCTATATAGGAGCCAGTTCACGTCCTGGCTGTTCTACTTCCTTTCTAGCTCCCTGCTGATGGGCCTGGGAAAGCAGTGGAGGATGGCCCAAGTTCTTGGGCCCTTTGCCACCCATGTGGGAGACCTGGAAGACCCTCATGGCTTCTGGCTTCAACCTGGCCCAGCCCCAGCCATTGTAGCCATTTGGGGAGTGAACCAGCCAGCAGATGGAAGATGCCTCTGTCTCTGTCTCTCTCCCTCTCCCCTTCTCTCTCGATATATATCTGTGCCTTTCAAATAAATACATAAATCTTTTTTAAAAAAGAAATAAAAGAGCATTTTGCACAGGGAACTTCTGAAGTGATACACAATGTGACGGTTAATCATTAGTGCCCCCTCACCCCATTGATGAAGACATGAATAAGGCAATGCTAGGAGCAAATCCTTATAACAGCAGGTATGAAATGTTAGACTTTAATGTTATTAAAACAGCCTTCAAGGGACACCGACATCACGTATCAGAGCACCAGTTCAAGTCCCAGCTGCTAAGCTTCCGATCTAACTCCCTGCTAATGTACCTAGAAAAGCAATGGAAGATGATCCAGGTACTTAGGTCCTTGGTACCCATATGGGAGCCCTGGAGGGAGTTCCTGGCTCCTGGCTTCAGCCTGGACCAGCCCCAGATGTTGCAGTCTTGTGGAAGTGAACCAGCAGATGGAAGATCTGAGTATATGTGTGTGTGTGTGTGTATGTGTGTCTGCCCTTTTGATAAAATAAATAAATCTTGAAAATAAAATAAAAGCTGTCAGCATGGGAACCAGCACTATGTCCTGATGCTGTCACTCTGTGATACTGAAGGTTTGTTTTAAGGCCAAATGGGAAGCTTTTCAGACATTGCACAGATACTGTCCTTGGATCAGCATAGCCATAAGTTACATCAGGACAGTAGTAGGGGAGATTGTGAAAGAAGCTTGTCTTAATATAATTAACTTGTTGATCTCGGCCTGCATTAATCCACCCAGCCCACTTCACCCCTCCGGCTGAGTGCTCCCTTCCAGATGGTGTCACTCATTAGTGCTGACCCTGCACAGATCCTGCAGGGCAGGAGTCAGAGGTGGGGGTATGGTGGTAGGAGCATTTTCCTTCCCTCGCTGTCGGTGGCGCTGACGAGTCAGGGGCATTCTGAGGGAAAGTGGAGGGGGGCAGAAGTGTGTGGGGATGGTATGTGGATCTGAGAGAGTTCCCAAGGCCCTGGATTGTTGAGTCCTGGTCCCTACAGCTCCTGTAGGCCCTGCCAGTGCACCTGACACAGACTGCTGAAAATTTTTAAAAACATGCTTTCAGGAATCAGAAAATTCGGTAAAACCAGAAAATTGTGCATCAGACTAATGGGTCATTGGGAAATCTGACCCAGAGCCATTGAAATCAAGCAAATATCTTGTCTTTTGAGTAAATTGTGTGATTTTCTTCTTTTAGCTCACTTCTTATATATAACTGCATTGATAGATTTCTCAGATGTTAAACCATCCTTGAATTTCTTGGTGATAATGCATTACACAGACGATGCTGTGTTGTGTTCAGTTAGCTGGAGTTTTATAAAGGATTTTCACTTCTAAGTGTGTAAGTCCTTTTTTTCCTCACTTTCTGGTTGTAGAATTCAGATTGGACTAGAGTCATGAAATGCGTCAGACGGTTCCCCCCTTTTAATTTATGGATGTAACAAAGGTTCTCAGAGCAACGGATCACAACTGTTTTTGAACCACTCGTGCTTGGTTTATTTAAGCCACCAAAATATTTTTTAAAACCTGTCCTTAATTAAGCCCCTAAATTAGAAAGCTGCGTTTCTGGTCTCAATGTTTTTCTTTTTTCCAGTGAGTGACCTAAATTAACTGTCCAGTTAATTTTTAATGAATATTTATTTGCTCACTCATTCGACATTTATTTAGATTTACTGGGCATTGGCTCTGCACGGGCCATTATCCCAGGCCCCCAGATCTTCCACAGGGGAAGCAGAGCTCGTGCTCAGCTGCTCCTGACTTGCCTCCTGCAGCAGGGTGTCGCCCTCCGTGGAAGCCATGAGTCGCGCTGCTCAGGGTCTCTTGGGAAATGATAATTCTACATGTTTGTTAATCTGTGAAGGAGGCATGGCTCCAACTTGCTCTAGTTTCATTTAGAAATGTGCATGGCTCTCCATTCATCACGTATTTATAAAATGCTTCCTCTGTGCTAGACCTGTGTGTAGCACTGAGACTGAAATCTGTCTTGGCAGCCTGTGTCAAAGGTCCTGTGTGTGGAAGGGTCGTGTTGTTGTCGGTTTCCCTCTGGGATGTATTCAGAGAGTGTTAGAGGCCTGAGCCCTTCAGGAGGGGCTCTCGGCATTCTCCCATCTCTCATGCCCCTCACTAAGCCCCACCGGAGGTCTTGGTGGCTTGCAGCTCGGGTGTCATGATGAGGCCTGGTGGCCAGGAGGTGGGCTTCTGAATTTTTAACCTGGGACCTTAAGCAGAGAGCAAAGTCAGGTTGATCAGACCTTTTGGTCTGATTCATTCCCTAACAGACACCTCCATGGCATCGATTGGCCCAGATCCCTGCCTTCCACTCCAGTCCACAGCTGGCTCCCCTGCCCCTGGTAGGCACCTCTCTCGCCAAACCCAGCCCCACATGCCACCCTCCAGCCTGCTCTCTGCCTTCCATGACTGGCCCATTTCTTTCCCCCTACTCGTGCAGGCCAGAAATCTTGGACTCCTGCTTGACCCCATCTCTCTTGGAAACCCTGTCCATCATTAAATCCTGTTGGCCCCACTTTCAAAGACGCAGAATGCTCTCCTCCAGCCACCTGTGCCCGCCACCCTGGCCCAGGCAGCTTCCTTCTCACCTGCATCGCTGCATCTGTGGGCTGTGTGAGGGCAGGCAGGGGCAGAGAAACAGGTAAAGGCATGAAGTGTTGGTGCAGCAGAAACAAAATAAAGCAGAGGAAGGGGATGGAGAGGGACAGGGTGAGAGTCAGATGGTCAGGGCGCCCTTCTGAGGACAGAAGGTGAGACATATATATACCTTGCAGATGGTAGAAAGAGGAATGTTCCAGACTCTGAGGACAGAAAGGCCTCCCATCATTACTCTCAGCTGTGAATCTCTTTAAACTGTAAGTTGGTTATATCATCCCTCCATTCGGAATACTTCAACATTGCCTCTTACTTCATTCACTATAAAACCTGGAGTCCTGGGGTAGGTGTTGGTGCAGCAATTAAGTCGCCACTTGGGACGTCCACATCCCATGTTGGAGTCCCTGGGTTTGAATCCCAGTTCTACTTCTGATCGAGCTTCCTGCTAATGCACACCCTGGGAGACAGCAGGTGATGGCTCAAGTACTGGGGTCCCTGCCCCAACCCATGTGGGAGACCCAGATGGATTCTGGGCTCCTGGCTTTGGCCTGGCCCAGGCCCAGCTGTTGTGGGCATTTGAGGAGTGAACCCATGGATGGAAGCTTCCTCTTGCTCTCCTTCTCCCTCTTCCTCTGTCTCTCTGCCTTTCAGATCAATACATGAAAATTAATAAAAAACCTGGTGTCCTTAGTATGATCTGCCAACCCCCAGGGCTGCTCCTCACCTCACATAACCCACAAATCCACATTGCTATGCTTTGGTGTGCTTCAGCCACCTTGTGTTTCTCTGCAAACCCACTGATGGCCTTGCCATTGGCTATGTCTAGAATATTCCTCTCTCAGCCATTTCCTCTGCTTTATTTTGTTTTCACTGCACTGACACTTCATGCCTTTACCTGTTTATCTGCCTCTGCCCCCCCCCACCTCCCACCCCACCCCCCACACATTCAGTCATGGGAGCACCACCTGAAACACCTCAGTTACAGGGCCAGCACTGTAGCACAGCAGGTTAAGCCACTGCCTGCAGCACCAGCATCTCATATGGGCACCTGTTCAAGTCCCTGCTACTCCATTTCCAATCCAGTTCTCTGCTAATGGCCTGAGAAAAGCAGCAGAAGATGGCCCAAGTCCTTGGTCCCCTGAACCCATAAGGGAAACCTGGAAGCAACTCCTGGCTTGTGGCTTCAGCCATTCGGGGAGTGAACCAGTGTATGGAAGATCTCGCTCCATCTCCCTAACTCTGCCTTTCAAATAAATAAATCTTAAACAAAACAAAACCTACCACAGCTAGATTAAGCTTCCATCTTCTGAATACTTTCCCGTGTGACTTCAGAAATTAAACTCATGTCTGAGTGTGGGAGGATATTCAAACCATGGCCAAGTCTACCTGCAAACCTGGTTCTGGGTGACCACAGATGTGGTTACCACAAAGGATACTTGACTTTGGCCTGCTCAAGGCTGTAACAGATATGAGACCAAGAGAGGAAGGCAACTGGCATGGTGTAGATGTAGATAGATTCTTGACATCTTTAAAAAAAAAAAAAACCTTTGTTTTCATTTTATTTGAGAAACAGAGATCTTCCACCCCACCGATCCAGTCGCCAAATGACCACACCAACCAGGACTGGGTCTAGCCAAAGCCAGGAGCCTAGAACTCAATCCAGGTTTCTCCCATGTGGGTGGCAGAGACCCAAGCACTTGATCCATCACTGCTGCCGTCCGAGGCGTGCGTCAGCAGGAAGCTAGAACTGGAATTGCAGCCAGGACTTCAGCACAGCCCTCCAGTATTGGGTGTGTGTATTTCCCTGTGCAAAACGCTCACCCCAGACTTTTGACATCTTTGCTGCCTGCACTCCGGGTCCCTCCGGAAGGGCCAGGATCTGTTGTGGTGGAGCTGACGAAACCTACATAGCCTTCTCTCCCAGAGCCTTTCACTGTGTCTTCCGGTTGCTCTTCTCGGCTGCTGGCCAGGGTGGCACTGTGTGTCCTAGCAGCCCTGGGTTTCCAGGGTGAATCGGGCTGTTGGTGTCCTTACACAGGAGCAGTTGGCTACAGGTGCCAGGTGTGCCTCTTGCCAGCGGTGACCAGTGACTTAGTTCTCTGGGCAGGTGTACCTTATCTTCAAGTGGAGACCGTGGTAGGCCTGACCAGGGAGCACTATCCCACGGGTTAGATGACGTCTCAAGCAGCAGCTCTCACAGGACTGGTAAAGTCAGCCAGAGATGACCTTTCTCCTCTTCCTCTTCCCCCTCTTCCTCTCCCTGCTCATCGGGGTGAAGCAGGAACTGCCGTTCTGCGGGTCCAGAGCGCTCGAATGTCCATAGTTTCACGTGGTTCCCCCTGCTGCCTCTGCTCAGAACACTGCTAAGTGAGCGATGGTAAGCAGATGCAGCCGTCCCTCGTCACACAGATACCGAGGTGAGCGCTTCCTCCTATCGTGTGCCACAAGAAAGGACGGCCAGTCCCCAGGGCGTGGCGCCAGGTGATGCAGCCAGGGCGTCTGCACAGCCGTCCCTGTGCATTGGCAGTCAGTTAATGGCCAGGGGACTTGGGGACTGGGCTGGGATCGTCTTTTACTGCTCTGTAGAACCACGTCCCGAGCGCCTGACCACAGGCAGTGCCGGGGCCCCTGGTTTTCAGGCACGCTTGCTCCTGTCTGGCAGACTGTGGCAAACCTGCCCTGCCCCAGTGCTGCAAATACATGTTCTGACCTGGTGTTTCCTCTCCCTTTTTGCTTTGGCCGTTTCCCTTTATTTTGGGGGGGCGGGGGTTGGGGGTGGGAGAGAGGATGGAACTGCAAAGTGCCTGAAGCCGTGGAAAGATAGCCCTGGGGGTCTTGCTCACTGGCCGTCTGCAGCGGCCGTTTTCCACACGGCTGCCCAGGGCCTGCCTCCCAGGGCATCCTGGGCTGGCCCCGCCGGCCTGTCTGCCATGTTCCCCATCACTCTCTATTTCTCTCTCACGGCACAAACCCACCTAGAGTAGCTTACATTTAATGGGGTGAGAAAAGTCCACACCATAAGAGAAAAGTCACAGGTGAGGTCAAACTGCTTCCTCCCGGGAGGGAGAGCGGTTTTCTCCTCTCTGGCTCCCACACCGAAAATTCGTACAAAAGAGCTCTTTTTATGTTTGATGTATTGCTTCTAAAAAACAAACCCTTCGTGTTTTTTCATTTGGGGTTCCTATGTCTTGGCCAACCCAGCAGGAATTTGGCAGTTGGCTGGGCTGCTTCTCGCAGGAGCTGAAAGCTGCGTCCCTCTGCCCGAGACTGCCTGGCTGCGGGGCAGACCGGCTCTGTGAGCCTTGGGTTCCTGGGCTCTCCCTTCAGCCCCGTGTGCTAAGGGGCTGATCGGCTGCTGGTGCTGACAGCGTCCGTGGGGTTCCTTATGCTTTCTTGCTACTTGGTGTGCATTTGAATTGTTTCTTAGCTGGGAGTGCTTAAAAAAGTTGTTTATTTGAAAGGCAGAGTTACAGAGAGCAGGGGAGAAACAGACAGAGAGACAGTGGGAGAGAGAGATCTTCCATCCACTGATTCACTCCCCCAAATGGCCATAACAGCCATGGCTGGAACAGGCTGGAGCCAGGAGCAGGATCAGAAATAGACCAGCCAGGACTCGAACTGTAGCTCTGATATGGGATGCCAGTGTTGCAGGTGGCAGCTTAATCCACTGTGCCACAACGCTAGCCCCTGTTGGCTACTTTAGTGGATGACACAGTGGCCCATAAATTGTGAGGGATTGTGAAGTGGGGCCTTACACTGTTACCTTGGCTCCTGCATTCGGACCAGAGACACAAAACACTCACCAGGCTGTCTTCTGGTGCCTTTCTTGGGGCCTTGTGCTCTGGCCCATCCCAGACAAGAGGGCAGAAGCAGCAGGAAGTGTGCCCAGACTCAGACAGCAAGGGGGTGGGGGGCTGCCTGCTCAGAAGGTGACCAGACCCCTCCCGCAGGGCCACACCCCGTCTGCCAGCAGAGCACTGGACTTCTGGAAGCAGGAGATGGCACAACTTTGGTGCTTTCTCCAGTTAAAACAGTTTTGAAATTGGCAGCATTTTCTTTAGAATTCCTGTTCACCAGCCTTGCCCATGTGTACTTACAGGCATTGGTGTGGCTTCTTATCCATTATAAAGATTTTATTTATTTATTTGAGAGGTAGAATTACAGACAGACAGAGGGAGAGCCAGAGAGAAAGGTCTTCCATCCGCTGGTTCACTCACCACATGGCTACAACGGCCGGAGCTGGGCCGTTCGAGGCCAGGAGCCAGGAGCTTCTTCTGGGTCTCCCTTGTGGATGCAGGGGCTGAAGCACTTGGGCCATCTTCCACTGCTTTCCCAGGCCATAGCAGAGAGCTAGATCAGAAGAGGAACAGCCAGGACACGAACTGGCGCCCATATGGGATTCTGGTAAGGCCCACTATAGCCCACTATACCGCCCACCATAGTGCCGGCCCCCAATCCTTTTTTTTTTTTTTTATGATTTTACTTATATTTATTTGAGAGGGAAAGACAGAAAAGTCTTGCATCTGCTGGTTAACTCCCCAAAAGTCCAGAGCTGAGCTGTTCTGAAGCCAGAAGCCGGGAGCTTCTTCTGGGTCTCCCACGTGAGTGCAGGGGCCCAAATGCTTGTACCATCTTCTGCTGCATTTCCAGACCATAGCAGAGAGTTGGATCGGAATTGGAGCAGCCAGGACTAGAACCAGTGTCCAAATGGGATGCTGGTGCCGCAGGCAGAGGATCAACCCACTGCGCCACAGCGCCAGCTCCCCACGATCCTTTTTAAAGCAAGGAATCTGGGTGTTGGATCATGTGCTTTGTAAACAGAATAAAAAGACATAACACATGGAGATGTGCCGTGGTTGAGCTTATGCATATTTATAGTGAGTCAGATATGCCTATATTTCTAACAAAGAAGAAGCAAATAGCAAAGTATCGGCTTGTCCAAGATAAAACCTACACACCCTTGGCATGCCTCACTTAACCCTAAAAACACTCTTGATTGGGGCAGGCATTGTGACACAGTGGGTTAAGCTACTGCCTGTACACTGGCATCCCACACAAGTACCAGTTGATCCTTGCTTTAAAAAGGATCAGGAGGGAGCTGGTGCTGTGGCACAGTAGGTTAATCCTTCGCCTGCGGCACCAGCATCCCACATGGGCGCCAGTTCAAGTCCCAGCTGCTACACTTCCTATTCAGCTCTCTGCTAATGCACCTGGGAAACCAGCGGAAGGTGAACCCAAGTGCTTGGGCCCCTGAATCCACGTTGGAGACCCCAATAGACTTCCAGGGTCCTGGCTTTGGTCTGGCCCAGCCCTGGTCATTTTAGCCATATAGTGAGTGAACCAGTAGATGGATGATCTTGCTCACTCTGTCTGTCCCTCTTTATGCCTTTGAAATAAATAAATAAATATTTTCTTTTAAAAGTAACCAACAAACATAAAAACTGTATAATGATAGTACCCTATGTGGGCAAGAATATAATGAAAGAGATACTTTTAATTGGTTTAAATGCTGCTATGAGTGTAAATTAGAGACACCTTTTGAAAAGTAATTTATGGGGCCAGTGCTGTGGCATAGCTGGTAAAGCCACCACCTGCAGTGCCGGCATCCCATATGGGTTCAAGTCCCAGCTGCTCCACTTCTGATCCAGTGGATCAGCTCTCTGCTATGGCCTTGGAAAGCAGTAGAAGATGGCCCCAGTCGTTGGGCCCCTGTACCCACATGGGAGACCCGGAAGAAGCTCCTGGCTCCTGGTTTCGGATCAGCACAGCTCTGGCTGTTGCAGCCATGTGGGGCATGAACCAGCAGATGGAAGACCTCTTTCCTCTCTCTCTGCCTCTGCCTCTCTGTAACTCTGCCATTAAAATAAAAATAAATATTTAAAATAAAATTAATTTGCTAGTACACACTAAGGGTTTTAAGAAGTTTGTATACCTGACCCAGTAATCCTTCTAGACATCTACCCTTAGGAAATAATCAGGTATATGGGGAGACCATATGCAGGTTGGTTCATGGTTAATATTGTATCTGGCCCCTTAATGTAAGATTGTCCATCAACAGATTGTAGCAAGAGACAAAAATGTTAAGATCCATTAAGTAAAAAGCAAATTTGATTAATAATTAAGTTGTGGCCAGCGCTGTGGCTCAACAGGCTAATCCTCCGCCTTGTGGTGCCGGCACACCGGGTTCTAGTCCCGGTCGGGGTGCCAGATTCTGTCCCAGTTGCCCCTCTTCCAGGCCAGCTCTCTGTTATGGCCCGGGAGTGCAGTGGAGGATGGCCCAAGTGCTTGAGCCCTGTACCCCATGGGAGACCAGGAGAAGCACTTGGCTCCTGGCTTCGGATCAGCGCGGTGCACCGGCCGAAGCGTGCCGGCAGTGGTGGCCATTGGAGGGTGACCCAACAGCAAAGGAAGACCTTTCTCTCTGTCTCTCTCTCTCACTGTCCACTCTGCCTGTCAAAAATAAATAAATAAATAAATAAAATAATTAAGATGTTAAAATCTTTAAACAAGCATGTAAAAAAGGAGAAAATATTCAAAGTGGCAGTGGTTATGCTGGAATACATGGACAAATCTTTCATTTCTGTTTTCTATACTGTGGTGTGAAATCATCATAGTTTTTAAAATTCATTATTTTACAACCTTCTGAACATGGTAAAGAAAAACATTAACTTAATCTTGACTAATTTGAAATGTAGGATTGTCTCAATATAGATTAAATTGAAATTCGAAGTTTATGGGCACAAACAAAATTTTAGGGTGAATGTTTAAATTACTTGAGTAGATCAAGCCTGAAGTCATGCACTGGTGTGATTTTAACTGAATATATTAGAAAGAGGTAGAACTGCATTTTTTTTTAGAAAAAAAAATATTTTATTTATTTGAAAGGTATTGACAAGGTGGAGGAGATCTTGTATCTGATGGTTTACTCCTCAACTGGCTACAACAGTCAGGAGGCTGGGTCTCCCACATGGATGGCAGGGGATCACGTACTTGGGCCATCTTCCATTGCCTTCCAGTGTACATTAACAGGAAGCTGGATCAGAAGTGGAGCAGCCAGGACTCAAACTAGTGCTCTGGTATGGGATGCTGGCATTGTAGGCCACAGCTTGTCCTGCCAGCCCCAGACTTGCATTTTTTAAAAATACTGTTTTCTACTGCATCAGGCTATAGTTTTTATTTAAAAGACCTCTGTATTAATTTGAAAGAGCAAAAGAAAGGGACAGACACAGAAAGATATTCTATTCAGGGATTCAGGCCACAAATGCTTGCAACATCTAGGGCTGATCAGGCTGAAGCCAGGAGCCAGGAACTTCATCCACATCTCCCATATGGAGACCCCTGGCAGGCACCCAAGTACTTAGCCATCATGTACTTCCTTCCCAGGTCAATTAGCAGGAACCTGGGTCAGAAGCAGAGCAGCCAAGACTTGAGCTTGGGTTCCAGTATGAAATGCTGGGGTCCCAAGCTGCAGCTTAACCACTGTGACACAGTTTGCTCGCCCAGACTGATTTTATTGTTCGCAGCCTTAGAGGGATGAGCTGTGTGTCCTGATTAGGAAGCAGCAGACACATCACATGTGCGCTCGTATGAATGGGCCTCTTTGTGGTCTCTTTCTAATGGGATGATCAAGGGACTTTGTTGCTAGCGAGGACTCCCACCCACCAGAGCTTTCTCAAAGAATGCATCCCTGATCCCCGCACAGAAACTCCCCCCCAACAAAGGCTCCCTACAAAACCAAGAGAACCCAACTACTGGCAATCCAAGAGCTGCAGGACGGACTGCTCCCCGGCCTGTAGAAAATACCAGTTATTCATCTTTACCAAAGAAGTTATTCATCCTCACCAAAAGTTCCTTTGAGTTTTTATAACTTCAGGATCCTTTTAATAACACACTCATTTCATATAATAATATCCAACTGTAACGCAGCACATAAACCTCTCCAGCAGACCCGGCCCGCGAGGCCCCCTCCCTCGCTCATTACAGACCTGCTCTGTAGCAGGAACTTTAATCTTCCTCTTTGCATTTTAATGCTCATCGTAAAAAACGTTATGAGAAGTTCCAGGCAGTTTCATTTTGTGCGAGCACACCGGGCAATCTTGATTCCGTTAGAATGCTAAACTCCATTTTCCGTGCCTGGCTTTATGAGGGCCGTGGGTTGGGCCCACATGGAGCAGTAGGTCTCAGTGCCCTTGCCCTGCCCCTCTGCTGTGTGTGGGAGGGGCCGATTGCCTGTGTTCCTTGGGAACACCTGCCAAGTGCTCCACTTGGGTGCAGAGAGGAACCTGGGCCCAGTACAGTGTCAAGAAGACAAAGTGCCATCTCTAGGAGGTGCCTCGGTTTCCCCTTTTATCAGAGTGGGGAGTTACAAAGTGGTTTTGTAGAGGCTTGAGGGAGCGGCGTGAATCTAGCAAATGGAAACGGAATGAACCAGTGACTTAAGTTGAGCAACCACAGGGATGAAAAGCCAAGAACACCAAGAGGCAGCGGAGACTCAGCCTTGTGCATGGCAGATAAAGCCACTGTCTACAATGCTGGCATCCCTATGGGCGCCAGTGTGAGTCCCGGCTGCTCCACTTCCCGATCCAGCTCCCTGCTAATGGCCTGGGAAAAGCAGCAGAACATGGCTCAAGTGCTTGGGCCCCTGCCACCCACAGGGAAGCAGCTCCTGGCTCCTGGCTTCCGCCTGGCTCAACCCTGGCCATTGCAGCCATCTGGGGATTGAAACAGTGGGTGAAGACAGCTCTGTCTCTCTAACTTTCAAATAAATACATAAATCTTAAAGCGCACACACACACACACACACATACAGACACAAGGCGGCAGCTTTCCCTGGGGAGAACCGGCAGCCTTCTGGTGCCTGTGCCTGTTTCTGGCCTGACCATCAGCACAGGTGTCCCCGGGAATTTTGTCATCCCCGGTAACAGTGACAGCAGTACATTACTGTGCAGCCATGTGGCTCTATGTGGTCTCTTCACGGGCCTTTTCATGTCTTCTTGATCTCTTCCAGCCCTGGGAGGTAGGAGGGAGACAGACGCGTCTCTATCCAGAATGTTCTGTGAGCAGAGCAGCTCAGACCAGCAGGAAAGGGGCGGGCTGTGGAGTGGCGGCGTGCGGTGGGCAGCTGTAACCTCCCCGAGATGGGCATCGCCCAGGGGCCAGCAGGATGGTGAGAAGGAGCCGGGAAGGGCCCCTGCGAGGGTCAGATGGCCGCTGCAGCCATGTGCGCCCCCCAGGGGACACGTTTATTCCATGCAGAGCCCTATTAAGGGTTAGAGGCCGCTTCATCTCCACGCACGCATGGGCAAGTGACCCCGGCTTTGCAGAGGTTCCCTGAAACAGAAGAGCCCCTCACTAGGAGGAGCAAGGCCCTGCGGCGGGGTGGTTCTGCTGGAGCTGAAACGGCCCCTCGCACGCCTCCACAGAAGATGGGCACGTGCTGATAAGGCTAAAGAGGAATCTCACGCCACTGTGGTCCTGGGGACAGCTTTCCCAAGAGCATCTAAAATGGCCCTGAGACAGCCCCTGGCTCGGGAGAGACAGCGCGGGCCAAGGCGGACCGACCCACACATGCACACGTGCGCACACACACGCACAGCCTATGGGAAAACCCGAGAAACCCGCCTTCTAGAGGTTTATTCTTGGCCCTGATTAGCTCCACCTTTGCAGTGTGGAGATTGGATGATACTAGGGACCCCGAAGGCCGGCTTTATTTCTCCTCAGTGTTCACATGTTTCAGCAAAGCTCGGGGTTTGCTGCGTGCTGCTGCAGTGAACTCTGCACTCTGACCCCTGAACTCTGACCCCTCGGTCTTCCCCCCCAGGGAAATGGCCCTCGCGGCCTGGAGTCGCCTCTTGTCCTGCTGGCCTCTGTCTCTTCCCCTGGTTCGATCGCGGCGTTCAGCGCGAAGGCAGCTTGGCCGAGGATCGCGTTCTTCCACGTAGCCAACATGGTGTTGTAACGAGTGGGACCCAGTAAACAAGTATTCGTTCCTAAAAAAATGTACCCCTAGACTCACTGTCGCTGTTTCGGATGGTCCAAGAAGCCTTTGATTTTTTGCTTTTTTAGGAAAAATGAAACAAAGAAAATGCATGGAAAAGATTTATGTATTTTGTTGGGGGAGGGGGAAATTAAACTTCTCATAATAGTTTTTAAATTAAATTTCGTGCTCGTCCAAATCCTTTCCTCTCCACCCCTTCCTCTGATATTCCCTCACTCATTAAGGCTTGGGATTTTGATGGTATTCACAGGGAAGCTGATTTACTGGAATAAAGAAGTTCTTTAAGTTTTAAGTTTTGGAACGCTCCCAGTGTGTCTGAACCCGGGTTTCAGATTTTACTGGCATTTTGTTGGCAGAGCGGTCTTTGGAGCCCTTCCTTATTTGAGCGTGTTTCCTGACACCTTTGGCGGTATGGTATGGTGTTTTTTAGATTTAAAAAAAAAAAGTTTAAAAGTTTCAATAGAAAAGCATATATAAACATATACAGGAGATTGATTATAAGATGTCAGGCAAAATAAAAGAGCAGTAAACGCTCTCAAAAATTAACCAATGGGAAGCACTTTCTTTTTAAAGGAGGAGGAGAAAGCAGCGTGAAGACAAAGAGTCCAGGACAGAAAATGTCCCAGGAAAGGGCAAGGCTTCCTCACTGCCCGTGCCCCTCCCTGAAGGGTCCCTGTTGAAAAAGGGGTGAGGCTGCGGCCCACCGGCCCACCATGCGGAGCCTGCGGCGGGTGCCTGCAGCCACGGACGTCACAGACCCCAGCTCCGCTGAAGGGAAACAGGGAGGGGAGGGCAGGCTGAGGGCCCCTGCCCGCTGTCTCGGGAGGACAGCTCAGCCACAGGATGCAAGGGGCCAGGGAGAAAATTGCATTTTCCGGAACACAGAGTTGGGGAGGGAGCTGGACGATCTGCTGGGTCCTACTCGGTGGGGAGCCCTGAGTGCATTTCCATGATGACCTGGAATGAGGCCAGCGTGCTGGCTCGTGTCTCCACATCCAGCTCACATCATCCTTCAGCTGTTAGCCACTCCACGTGGACAAGGGAAATGGATGGGAGACAGCAGAATCGAAGGAGGTGCCAGTGATCTGTTTGCCTGGGATACAGTAGGGTACCTGGGAAACCATAGAGGATCAGTGACAAAAGTAAACTTGGACGACACAAGGCTTCAATAGGGCCGCGTGGTACGAGCATCCTTCCAGCCCTGGACCCAGCCAGGGGTCAGCCCCCGGGGCACAGGATTATGAAAGATGGGCAGAAAATGGAACTGGAAGGGAGTGAATGGAAAATTGCCATTGGAAGGAAAATCTCTTACAGAACTGGATTCTGAAGCAGGTTTAGTTCACGGGGGCTGTAAGCCCCGTGTCTCGGGGAGCCAAGCCCTGCATTGAAGAAAGAGGCCCCTTGTCCTGTGGAGTGAAGAGTTAAGCTGGTGTTAAGCTTCCGGGCGGACAAGCACCAGCACGTTGGTTGGTCTCTGGCAGGGTGGGGTGCAAGGAAGGCTCCGGAGAGAGGTGGGAGCCGGGAGAGGGAGAGAGGAAGGGTGATCCTCAGGGCAGCAAGGTGGAGAAAGGCACACTGGCCTGGAGACCGGCTGGCACGGCAGGAAGTTCTTCCCCGTAATTACCCTGAAGCAGCCATGGCACGGGCGGAAAGAGGGGCCCAGAGGGGGCCCCAGTGGTAGGGCGGAGCTTCCCTTTCTAGAGGAAGAAATTCATTACCTTCACGGTGCTTCATCTGCCCAGATGTTCCGGCAGCCCCTTGGCTTTCTGGGTAAAGAAACTTCTTATATTTTGCCGGTTGGTGGGGAGAGATTGGCTGAATCAGACTGTATGGAGCAGGGAATATGCCTTCCCGGGAGGAACCTCACCTCAGATGTGACGGTGTTTAACTCTTGAAAATTTAAGATAAACTAGTTTAGTTTTAAAACTTTTTTTTAAGAAACTCCGTTCAAGTTCCTTGTTTGGAAGCAAATATCTAGAACTTGCCAGAAAACTTGGTAACCTCCAGGACTGTTAAATTTACACAAATGCATCTTAAAAGTCGTGGTGGCTTCAGCTTTTAGATTGTGTTGTGATAAATTCAAGGGATTATTTGTGGTGAGTCAGAGGGCACAGGACTCTGAACCAGCTAACTGTTCAGCGACTGCTCAGTGATCGCTCCAGGCTATTTAACCTGTGCAGCTTAGCTTCCACTTCTCAGCAGTGGAATTAGACAGTGCGGACATTGCAGTTGAGAGAGTCATTGGGCCATTTAATGAGAAAAATCAGTCAAACCAAGCCCCAGGACTTGGTTGGATACTCAGTGAAAGGTATTGGGTTCTATGCAATTTAGAACCTTGATGTACTTCCCCAAAACCCGAAAAACCCATTTTCCCCCCGGTAGCTCATTAATTCATATGATCACAAGACATTAGAGAAATGGTAAAAGTGAGTGGAGAGATGGCGCTGTGTTGGCTGGTGTGCCCACTGTTGGAAGCCTGTCATACTGAGGTAACAGCCAAGAGTGTGAGTGTGTCATACCCCAGCCTTTACCATGTGCTGTCGTCTGGAGTGGTTTGTCCCCCAGAGGTGCTGGTGCCGGAAGCTCGGTCTTCAGTGTGGTGATACTGAGATGTGATGGAACCAGTGGGAGGTGGTTAGGTTATGGGAGCACCACGCTTGGGAGAGGTCAGCTCTCAGGATCTATGGATGCATTTATCTCCTGACCCAGCATCCCACCTAAAGCAATCTACCCTGAAGATTATCTTTTAGTTACTTTATTTATGTTAAAAGATAATTGATCTACCTCTATCTGAACAGCAAAGAAAAAAACTATAATCCACAGAGTTAAAGCACAACTTCCAGAATAAAAGAAAATATTTGCAAAGTATGCATCTGCCAAAGGGTCAATAATCAGAATATATAACAGACTCAATTCAATAGCAGAAGCAAACAAATTTTTTAAAAATCCAAATAGTATAATTTAAAAATGGGCAATAGATTTAAAAATAGACATTTTTGAAGGAAGAGACACAAACAGCCAGCAGGTGCATGAAAAAATGCTCAGCGTCACTAATCATCAGGGAAATGCAAATCAAAACCACATGAGACACCGTCTCAGTCCAGTCAGGTGGGTTATTATTGAAAAGACAAAAGATTACAGATGCTGGTGAGGGCATGACTAAAAGGGAACCCTTGCCCATTACTGGTGGGAATGTAAATTGGCACAGCCACTGTGGGAAACAATATGGAATTCCTTCAAAACTTAAAAAGAGAATCGCCTTATGATGCGGCAGTCCCACTCCCAGGTGCGTATCCAGAGGTCATTAACTCGGTCTGTGGACGAAGCATCTGCATCCCCGTGCTTTGTCCTGCTCACGATAGCCAAGAGACGGACACCGCCTCAGTGGCCATCCAGTGACGAGTGGATAAAGACAATGCGGTGCATGTACACACCTGGGCCACAGCCATAAGAAGGCTGAAATCCTGCCGCTCGTGGATGGAACTGGCAGTCGTCATGTTAAGGGAAATAAGCCAGGCACAGAAAGATGGAAACCGCGTGTTCTTCCTCATATGTGGAGTCTGAGAATGCTGATCTCATAGACGTGGAGAGCAGAGGGGTGGTTGCCAGAGGCCGGGGAGACAGCGGAGGCTGGGAAGGGGGATACATTTATGGATGCTAAGTCGTCCTCAGGTGGGAGAAAGCAGCTCTGGTGTTCCGTTGCCTAGCAGGGTGACTGCAGATAATGATAATGTACAGTACGTTTTTAAAAAAAGATTTTGAAGGCCGGCGCCGCGGCTCACTAGGCTAATCCCCCGCCTTGCGGCGCCGGCACACCGGGTTCTAGTCCCGGTTGGGGCACCGATCCTGTCCCGGTTGTCCCTCTTCCAGGCCAGCTCTCTGCTGTGGCCAGGGAGTGCAGTGGAGGATGGCCCAAGTGCTTGGGCCCTGCACCCCATGGGAGACCAGGAGAAGCACCTGGCTCCTGCCATCGGATTAGCGCGGTGCGCCGGCCGCAGCGCACCAGCCGTGGCGGCCATTGGAGAGTGAACCAATGGCAAAAGGAAGACCTTTCTCTCTCTCTCTCTCTTTCTCTCTCTCTCACTGTCCACTCTGCTTGTCAAAAAATAAAAAAATAAATAAATAAAAGATTTTGAGTAAATAGATATGTGTACCCTGAACTGAGCCTTACACAAAGTATACGTGTCTCAAAACATCACGGGGTATACTGTAAATACCTACCATTTCATGTATCAGTTAAATAAGTAAAAGCGATACCTTCAGCCACACACGAGTAAGGGTGCTGATCACACTGTGGCGCTGGGGACTCGGGGAATGGCTGCACCTAGGAGTGGCTGAATGAGCCGCTGCATCCACACTTGGAGCATTGCTCAGCTGTAGGGAGGGAGGAGGAGGAGCGCCAAGAGCTTACAGAGGACAGCACAGGAGCCAACCTGAAGGGGCTGCCACTGGCCAGGTCTGGGGCAGTCTCAGTGTCAAAACCAGGATGATGTATAACCTGTTGAATAAAAGAAGAACCAGTAAGTCCTTTCCAATATAAATAAACAAGTCCCCGGGGAGAGGGAGAGCAAGAAAAAGCTTTTCTTCATAGGAGAATCCCAACAGGTAGATACAGAAGGAATGATGGAATCAGAAAACTATTTGGTACCTTCCAAATAGATAATGGATTCAAGCAAGAATCATGCTTGGATGCTAGGAGTCTAGGAAGTTAAACTTTTGAGGAGTGTATTTATCTTCCCACACATGCGTGCTACCTATGAAGGACTAGCAGTTGGTGACTTGTGCTGTCCACTGGACGCCCCTTCACACCCACCTGCAGGTGATGGGCATATTTGTGAATCTGAACAAGATCCTGAGCTCGGGACTGCTAGGGAGGGATCCGGATGTGGGCTGCATTCTGGTACTTGGAGCAATAGTGGAGGCTCGCACATGGGGCAATAGTGGAGGCTCGCTGTAGGAGGCCGCAGAGACAAGCGCCTAGGACCAGCACCACCCTTGAAGTTTGGCTACCGAGGGAGCTGGTAGCTGTGGGCGCCATGATTCTTTCGGGGCAGGCTAACTTCCTGGCTGGTAATTCTTCAGTGACACCAATTGAAGGGAGAAGGCGACTGAGGCTCAGACGTCCAGTGCAGGTGGTGAAGTGTCGTCTTGGTGGAATGATACAGGCACCCATCAAGAAATGTTTAATTTACCAGAAAGCGCCTCATTCTGAAAGCTGGATCCGGGAGGCTCCTTCCTGTGAGCAGTGGGATGATTGGGCCGTCATGTGGATGTGATTATGATGGGGAGGTGGGGAGACAGCGGAAAACCTGGAGTGGTTGGTGTGCGAGGAGACAGGGCTGTCAAACAGGCGGCTCCAGTAGGGGGCCTGACCTGCACGCATCTTTGAGCGGATGGCAGGGGCCTCTGAGAACACGGAGCCCCAAAGGAAAACGTGGTGATGACTCTTGGACAGGCCACATTCCTGTTTTGCCAAAAACCTTGCCCTGCTAAACACCAAGAGAGGAAAATGGGGTGTGACCTGGTGCAGGCCAGAAGGGCGGGTTTTGATAGGCCGGTATGCCTTCTCGTGTCAAATCCATAATACAGTGGACGAATCTGTTAACAAAGCTGTTGAATTGTTTGCCTGTTGTGCGTGGTGGGCCACTATCAACCAAAGGGTTAATTCAACCAGCTGCTCACGCCGTTGGTAAGTGGGCTTGGAGACCCTAGAATTAGAAGATTGTGTGTCCTCAACTGATAGTGTTCAGGGTTATTTTTTGTTTTGTTTTTGTTTTTGTTTTTAACTCTCTGACCTACTGTGTGTAGGCAGCAGAGGTTAGGAAGTGGTTAGAGAGGAGAGGTATTGTCTGGAATTTCTGGACAGTCCTGTAACACACCGTTCCTCACTGTTCTTCCCACTCCCCGACACTCTCTTTATCCCCAAGAGCAGGAAATGGAGGCCCTTCGGGTCTGCAGGCAGTGGGAGATTTTAAGGGCCACGTGACAAAGGCTGCTGTGTGCATCCTTTGTATTTCATGTCTACCCGAACAGTGTTCCATTTTACAGAGGGCTGAAGAGACTGGGAGCGATGGAGCCCCTTGCTCCGTGCTGGTTCCCATCAGCCCTAGGTTCCTTGTCTGTCTGGGTCTCCACTCGGCCATGCTATTTCTAAGCTTCCTTGGGAACCTTACCCTGGCTGCCCGGAATCCTAGCCCCAGGGAGCTGCCTCGGGACCACGGTTCTCCTGGCCACCAGGTCAGAGTCGCTGGCCAGAGGCCAGCCCTGACCTGCCCCAGACCACACCCCGATGCGGTGTCCAGCCCCCCAACACATGGTGGTGTTGAGCAGAAAATACTGTCCATCTTCCTTCCAAGCTCCTGCCATGAGGGTCACTCACAAAGCCGTCAGCTGGGCTGTTACTGTGAGGCACTCGTGAAAGAACGGAGGATCTTGATAGTTTAGCTTAAAAAAAAAAAAGCGCTACCCATGGACGATGGCTTGTTTTTATAATGGAATACATTTTAAAAAATAGTTTTGAAGTGAAGTTCGGTACTCTTGCATTTGAACTGCATGGCAGTGTATTAAGGCCATAAACGCTGACAGTTCATCTGTGTGTGTGTGTGTGTGTGTTTAAGCCAGAAGCAAGCAGCGAGGCTTCCCTGTGCCTCCGCCCACATCCCCCTTCTCCCTCGTCCTCCAACCCTTGGATTTGGTTTCCTCTGCGCATATGGAAAACCTGGGGAAGGCCTGAGAATGTGTGTCTTCTCTGAGAGCCGAGAGAGGGGATCAGACCTGGGCAGGGAAAGTGGGGGTCAGCCCCAGGCCGCACTCCTGAGCTGGGAAGAAGCCACAGCCGGATGAAGCCCCCAGCGCCCCGGGCTGGGGACATCAAGGCCGCCGAGCCCAGCCTGGCGCCTGACTCCGGTTCTGCCTGGTACCTGACTCTGGTTCTGGCAACCCTTGGAACCCGATGCCCAATGAGGACAGGGGGTCAGAGGGCACAGTTGTGGGGTGGGGAGTCCTTCCAGTGAAAGGCTTCATGTCTCTTTGGGAGAGGGAGGCCTGGTTAAAGATACACCTAGGTTTCCAGAGGTGGTGTGTGGCCATAGTGTGTCCTGTGGGAGATCAGGGTGGGCTGGGCAGGAGTGTGCCTGGGACACCCTCACACAGGTGGCCGCCCCCCATGTGATGTCGCTGGGAAGGAAGGGGTCGCTGCCCCGGCAGGTGAGTGGGCAGATGCCGGCTGAAGCTGCTTACAAGAGCGGTTTGCATCTCCTGTCTCCTGACTGTAGTGAGTGAATGCCTCCAACTGTAGAAATACTGGCGATCACAGACGCACGTAGAAAGGCAAATGAGAATCTCGAAATCTTCCTGCCCAGAGATCGCATAGAACGACTTCAAGAAGAAATTAAAATGAACACATATCTCCCTCCTCCTTCTGCTGTAAAACACATTTTACCTAAAGGGTACACTGGTTTTAAGCCTTCCTCTTTTTTCTTTTTTGGGGCTTATCCATATATGAGGCTACTTCAGAACATTCTTAGAAAATGGAATTAACCGATTACTATATCTTAGTGCAAAAGTGTTTTGAAATCCATGCAGTCTTTGTCATAAGACACATTTCCATGAATTTGTAGACGCTCCCTCATAGTAAGACTGTCCCTAACTATACATGTGTAACATTCATTTTAATAGCTCCAAGGATAAAAATTTTCTAATCACTAGAAAACATAATTGTGTACTTTTTAAAAGGAGAAAAATTCTAGGAGGATGTCTGCTTTTAATGAAAAGTAAGTCTTACTTGATGACTTATTTTCTACTTTGCATTTTTCTGTTTCTCAAAAATACTTGCACTCAGACATATGCCAATACTTTGGCATGTTCCCTAACAGCCGCTAGAAGTCGATTCGTCGATTTGGAAGCACCGCCAGAATCCGGCTGGATGTAGGGTTTTACATCCCGATTAAACCGCCTGGTAGTTGCCGACGGGCGCTGGCCCCCGTGGCGGGTGGCGGGGTGACTCTGTTCCACGTGAAGAGCCTGTGATTTTTTTCCCCTCCTCTTTCGTGGGCAATAATAGTTCGATTATTTCTGGTTTTCCACAATGTATCAGTAACGCTGTAGCAAATGGCTGTGCGCCAGAAGAATTTTATTTCCCTGTCTGCATATTCCTGAGGATTCAAGTCTAGAAGTACAGGCACTGGGTCAGAAAGTGCAGAGTCTCTAAGTCTCTCATTGCACGAACAGAATGGTTTAAAGCATTTCTGCGCGTTAATTACTGTCCATTAGGCTCTTGCTCATCAGGTATAATGCAGTGGGTGCTGCTGGCCATTGTCTTATTTTTACAACAGAAATATTTATGAATACTACTTCTAAAGGTAAAGCCATGCTTTTAACCCCCCAAAAAGTTTAAAAGTCACTTTTAAATTAAAATTAAAAGGTAATCAATCATATGAAAGAAAAATCATCCTAATGAAGCTACTGTTAACATTTTGTCAAATCGCACTCCCTCCTTTTTCTGTGAGTTTTACAGAGTGGGAATGAAAGTTTCCGTGGAGTTTATATTCTTTTTTATTGAGCATTGTGTGCGAGCATCTTTTTGCGTGTTGCATATCTTCATGACTGTTGTCATGACGACAGATGACTCCACTGACTTCATGTTCCATACCGTGTTTAACCATTGCCCTGTTGAGAGGTGAGGCTGTTTCCAGATTCTCACTTCCACGACACCGTGATGGATGTGGACAGATCGGGTCAGACTTTACATTTTCGTTCATGCAAATGTTCCACCCGTTCTTTCTAGCATGTATTCTGGATGAGCCTGAGTTAGGGGAGCTTCCCTCCAGATCTCGAAGAAACCAAGCCCCCTGGGAGGCCAGAGCAGGCAGGAGGCCGTGGCGGCAGCGGCACCGTGACCCTCCCTCGCTCGGACGTTCCAGGGTCACAACGCAGGGGTCCAGCCCGGACCTGGGAGCCTGTGCGTCCTCAGCCTGGGCTAGTGAGGAAAGAAAATGCAGAGGCAGGGAGGTGAACCAGGGATCGTTTTTTGCCCTGTGGCGTGAACAGCCTTGCCGAGCGCCGAGCGCCGGGAGGGCGAGCCTGGTGGTTGCCTCCTGCTAACACAAGCCGCACAGCTTCGCTTGGTACTCAGAAACGCGAAATTCACAGAGTTCCTGAATGCGTCTTTGTGGTCGGGCTGAGCCCCCAGAGTTATCTCAGATGGCGCGAATAAATCTGGCGGCCTCCAGTTGTCTCAAACTGAGCCGAGCCCCTTCCTCGCCCGGGCAGCTCCCTCTGTGCAGAAATCCCCTCTCGGCCTTGGGCAGCGCAGACCCGCTCTGCTGATTAATATGCCCTGGGAGCTGCTGCCGGAGCCGCCAGCAGTTTAGCGCACGTGTTCCGTTAATCATTTCTCTTTGTTCTCAGAGTCTGTGTTTGGTTTCTGAACCCACGCTTTTCCTGCGTCCCCCACCCCTCCCGCCATCACCATCTCCATCCCGGCTCCAGCCTTTGACTGTCTACTGCCTCCATGTTTATTTAAAGAACATCCTAGCTGGCCTGCCGTCTGCTCCCAGCGTGCGCCCCTTACAGCCCCCGGCCCCTGGCCTCTGGAGAGCAAGCACTCCTGGAAGACAATGTTAGCTCCCAGCGTGGACAACGAATCCTTCTCAGGCCTTGCTGCTGGGCCGGCACAAGAAAGGGACGCTTTATTCTCGGGGCCCAGCAAAGCATGGGCACACCCCATCTCAATGAGTCATTCACAGTGTCCAAGAGAAATACGTCCTGGGCTGTATTTCATGTGCGATGGAAGAGGGACTGGCACACGGACGGCTCGCCCAGAGTGCCCCATGCCTGCCGCAGCAGCCGGGGCTGGGGAGTGGGGAGACGGCCGTCCCACCAGCCCAGCCCTGCCCGACCTTCTTCACGCGTCAGGGATCCTCGGGGCTGCTGCTTTCCTAACTGTGCCCCTCATACAGGGGCAGACAGAGCTCCATGAGTCTGCGCTGTGCAGGGGGCACTGCGTAGCTTGTCTCTGCTCTTTCTTCTGTTGCTGGGAGCTCCAACTATTTATAAAGGTCCACCCGCTTCCTTGAGCGTGGAAGAGAGCCCGGGTTGCTCCTTGAATGTCCCCCATGCTTTGGAACACTTCAAACCCTGTAGTGGAAGCTCGGTGTTAATGCAAAATTCCAGGCCGTCCTCACTGCCCCCTCCCGCCCCGGCCCCTGCCACGCCCCTTCCAAAGGGGCCCTTCCAGCTGCACCGACAAGTGAGCGAACCTG
Organism: Lepus europaeus; assembly: GCF_033115175.1. NCBI lineage: Eukaryota > Metazoa > Chordata > Mammalia > Lagomorpha > Leporidae > Lepus > Lepus europaeus. The sequence continues at coordinate 8,330,832 of NC_084828.1, forward strand.
ACTCGGCCTGTGTTTAATCAGTGCTACCAGGCACTGCGTGTGCTCTGTCCCGATCAGGAACTGCCGGGACCCCGGAGGAAGCTGTCCCCGCCCCGAGTTAAAATAGGTGCGGTGGAACTTGGAGGCAGTTCCCAGTGAGGGTTTGGGGTGTTTTTCCCCTGTATGGAAAAGAAGTTTGTGGAGATGCAGCCCATCCGCACCTCTCCCCCGCAGGGAACTTTGTGTTCTTTTAAATGAAACCGTTTTAAAAGCCGACCCGCAGCCTCCAGTGATGCAGTCCGTAGTTCTCAGAAGGTGTGGATTTATTTACGAGAGTTAAGGCATAATTAGTTCTCAGGGGATAGTGTGTCTTTTAAACGGCTTTATTGCCACCATATTGGCTTTCGGAGTAATCAGAAACTTCTGCGGCGATTGGATTTCGGCCGTTTGAACAGAAACGCACCGTAAGTAGGAACAAATGTTGGCGATTGCTAGGTTGTCACTCGAAGAAGGGGGACCTTGATAAGACGTTCTGGGGAAATGCCAACGAACCCAGCCTTAGGTAAACGGGATAACAGCTCAGGCAGGTACACCTGCCGCGCTCTCCTCCCCCGCCTTTTTGGTTCACCCTTTTGCAAGGATTCTCGCCACAGGGGCGTCCCCCGGGAGAGGGACCGTCCCTCCTGGCCTTGCTTTTCTGCCCAGGGTTGGAGCGGGAAGCGGGCTCTTCCCCGGCCACAGCCCCGCAGGTGAACGCAGATGCTGGCCCCCTCCTGTCTGAGCACCTGTGTCCTGTTCTGGCGGTTCTGGCTGACCGGTCTTTCCCCTCGTTTGCAGGTTGATGTTTGAGATGCCACCGGAAATGGGTTTAATAGCCATCGCAGTCCGGCAAACCCAGGGCAAAGGTCAGTCATCGTTCGTGACGTTGCCGTTAACTCTTCTTTCCTGGAGTCTGTGACGCTCGGGCGCAGCAGCTGGGGCTTGGACTCTGTTTCCATAACTTCCTGGGACGCAGGGAGAGGGAGGGAAACGGCGACTGGGCAGGTGCAGCCTGGGCACAGTGAAGGCTTTCTCTTAGAGGACGGTGCCTGTCAGTCACTTGACATACGCCTGTGGTGGCTGGCACGCCCGCTTCCCTACGGCTTGGACATTCTCCTCTCTCGCACACTGGCTCATGGCTGTGTTCTCAGGGCATTTGCTTTCTGGAGGTTTCCCAGGAGGTGCCTCCCGGGCCTGTGCTGGCTGTCACAGGAGGAGCCCGTGGCTTGCCAGGCCCCACCCCCGCTGCACGTGCAGTGCCCATCCACAGACCGACCCGGAAGGAAAGCAGGGCATACACACCTGCAGGCGCTGGAGCTGAGAGCCCAGGTCCTCCCAGCACCCACCTAGGACCTGGCCTGGAGCAGTTCCTGCCCCGGTGTCTTGCAGGGGCACCTGGTGGGACCCGGCGGATGGCTGGCCCCTGCCCCCAGCCGGCAGCGCCAGGCTGACCCATGTGTACTTTTTAGCTCTTGGAGGCTCCTGTGGTTTTTCTCAAAGGAAGCAAAGAAATAAGGAATCTACTGTTTCCCAATTCTTTCCCTTGGATCTGTCTTTGGAACATAAGTCAAAGAGAAAAAAGAAATTCATTTTATCAAAAGCTATGGGACTCAGTACGGACTTCAATTAAGTGTACCTCTCATTTTGATTGTTTTATTTTCCCGAATTCTGCTTCAAGAAAAGGAACAACTTACCGAGTCAATATGAAGGATCTTTTTGAAAAACTCCTTTTCCATTTATTTATTTTCATTTTTAATTTGAAAGGCAGAGAAACAGAAACAAAGAGAAAGAGAGAGACCTTTCATCCACTGGTTTACTTGCCAAATCCCGGCAACAGCTGGGGTTGGGCCAGGCCAAAGCCTGGAGCCAGGAGCTCCATCCGGGTCTCCAATGTGGGTGGCAAGGGCCCAGGTACTTAGGCCATCCCCTGCTGCTTCCCAGGGTGCAGGAAGCCGGGATCTTTTTTTTTTCCCTTTAAACAGTTTTACTGAAACGTAATCCATGTGCCAGACAATTTCTCCATTTAGGGTGTGCAGCCATGGTTTCTAGTATATTTACCAGGCTGTGCCAGAGGGGGCACCTCTAAAATACAGTTCCTAGAACTTGGTGTGGGCTGGTGTAGGTTCACTGTGGTCTCCCAGTCCCTCTGTTGTTGCCTGCACGGCCCCGTGGCGAGCTTGAAGCCACGAATCCTCCCAGCATGAACGGTAGGCCAGAGAGCAGACGTGGTGCTAATTGTTGGAAACCTCCTTGGCCACAGACCCTCCAGTTTTGAGTTGCTTTTCTCCTCCGGAGTCAAGCCCGGAAGCCCCACAGGAACTGTAAGAAGTGCAGGCGGATTCCGGTGGGAGGGCTGTCCCGTGCGTGCGGCCGAGGCCGTCCCTGGGACGCGGCGAGTTTCCCAGCAGGGCCTGTGTTGCAGGGCGAGGACGCAATGCATGGCTGAGCCCCGCGGGATGCGCCCTTTCCACGCTGCTGGTCTCCATCCCGCTGAGGTCCCCGCTGGGACAGAGGATCCCCTTCGTGCAGCATCTGATGTCGCTGGCCGTCGTGGAAGCGGTCAGGGCCATCCCTGAGTATCAGGTGGGTACCGTGGATGGTCACTCCCTCCTGGAAACGTGCAGGATCCGGCTCGTTTTTGTATGGAGCCCATGTCCACTCGGTCGCTCGGTGGGACTGAGCCTCTACCTGCCCTCGCCAGAGCTGGCGGCCAAGTGCTCTTGGAGTTGTGAGAACACCCCCAGGTGCCACTGATGCCTCGGGGTCACCGGATCCCTGGGTCTCCTGATTCTCCAATATCCTGAGAAGGACACACCTTTTACAGTTTTGGATGATTCTCGGTTGTTGGAGTGGATGGGAGCTGTTTGTGTTTTCTGTTGAATGTCTTGTTTTAGAGACCCCCAGATCCTTCCCATTTCTGACCTTATCTAAATCCTGTAGTCCGTGCTCGTCAGACTTTGTCTGTAGTTGACCACGTTCAACATCCTGGTCTGTTTGGGACCCTCGTCCCCAGCTGTCAGGAGAGATGTTCCTGCACCATTACCACTGCCAGATGATTTGATGTCAATCATTTAGAAGAGGGGCTGGCGCTGGTGTGGCTGGTTAAGCTGCCACCTGCAATGCCAGCATCCTCTATGGGTGCTGGTTCATGTCCCAGCTGTGCCACTTTCTAACCAGCTTCCTGCTAATGCACTTGGGAAAGCAGTAGGCCCAAATCCTTGGGCCCTTGCACCCGTGTAGGAGACCTGGAAGGCACTCCTGGCTCCTGGCTTCAGCCTGGCCCAGCCCAAGCTGTTGCAGCCATCTGTGGAATGAACCGGCAGATGGAAGATCTCTCTCTCTCTCTTTCTCTCTCTCTTTCTTTCTGTCCTTCTCTGTAACTCTGCCTTTCAAGTAAATAAATACGTCTTTAAGAAGAGAAAGAAAGGAAAAACAGCGCTTTCAACACAGTGGCTGAAGCCTTTTCTTCCATATTTGAGCTCTGCTCCCCACGCATCCCCACACATACACAAAAGCTCCTGGAAGAATCCATGTGGATATGAAAAAGGGATTCTTCCCCTGCCTCCCACCACCTATAGCTCCCATGTCAGACTTAAAAAAAAAAAAGATTACATTGAATCTTGAAGCAAGATGTTAAGAGCACAGAGCTCAAAGGAGACTCAGGGGTCCGTTCTTGGTGTTCAAATCCTCCCCACATGGCACAGCCTCATGTTCCCTGTGTGTGTGTGTGTGCCTCTCTGTGTTCCACAGACACAGGCAACCCCACAGTCCATGTTCCCGGAAATTCCAGAAGTCACTGTCACGGACACTTACTGCCAGGCACGGCCCTCGTTTGCTGCAGGACGCCCGGTGCTGGTCTGCAGCCCCTGAGCTGGCCACTCCGATTCACAGGAAGCTGTTGACAATGCAAAGTTCTGTCACTGGAGGAGCTATTTTTAACCCTAGCGACAGGAAAATGCAAGCATCCTGTTGGCGGGAAATGGAATTAAAAGATGTTTGTTTTGGTGCAAAGGAATGTTGAGATCCATGCATTCCGAGAGGTCTTCACAAATTTCACGGAAATGCATATTATGAAAAAACTGTGCCTGCATTTCTGGGTTTTTTTTTTGCACCAAAGTAAACCCGCAGACCAGAGGCAGCCTCGTTCCATGGCTCTCCATGGCCTCCACAGCTCACTGGGGGCCACCTGCTCCTATCTGCAAAGTCCCTGCTGGGCTCCTGCACCCTCCCTTCCACCCTGGTCCCTGTGCCTCCCCTCTTCTCTGCATCTTTTTAAGAACAAACCATTTATTTGTTTGTTTGAAAGGCATAATGACAGAGAGAGAGAGAGAGAGAGGAGAGGAGAGGGGAGGGAAGGGAAGGGGAGGGGAGGGGAAGCCCCTGTTTATTAATTTTGTGTGAAAGGCAGAGAAGAAAAGACAGAAGTCTCTGTCCACTAATCTACTCTCCACATGCGTGCAACAGCCAAGGCTGGACCAGGCTGAAGCCAGAAGCCAGGAACTCCTCCTGGATCTCCCATGTGGGTGTCAGGAACCCAAGTGCTTGAACTGTCACCTGCTGCCTCTCAGGTGTGCCCTAGCAGGAAGCTGGAATCAGAAGTGGAGCTGGGACTCAAACCCAGGCCCTGTGCTATGGGAAGTGGGCATCCCCAGGGGCATCGTAGCCTCTAGGCCAAACACCTGTCCCTTCCACTAACTTCTAACAGCAGCTGCATACGTGGAAGGATTGCTGTGACTACTTGGATCCACGTTTGAGAAGATGAAAGATAAACACGGTGCCTTTCTCTTCTGTGTGTGAGGCCCCCGTGTGTCATGAGCTGCTTCCTTCGCTAGTTAGGCCTACACCGAGGAGGCCAGCACACAGGCCGGCACACAGGGTGGAGGGATTGTGTCTGAGCTTTGGGTACCCTGCCAGTGTGGTGGGCACAGCTGGGAGCAGGGGAGCAAAGAGGAGAAAGAAAGGAAACTTGGGAGAGCGGCAAAGACCCAGGTCTCCAGGCTGCAGATCTCTGCTCCTGAGCTTCTCTCCCTTGACGCTGTAAATACCGTGGAGGCCGTCCTATGCATTATAGGTGTAGCAGCACCCCTGGGTGCCAGCAGAACTCCCCCCAAGTTTGGGACGACCAGAACTGCCTCTCAGTATTGCCCAGCATCCCTGCCCCTTGCTGAGAACCCCTCGTCCCTGCGGGGTCACTGTGAACACCCCGCATTCTGTATGTATCTGCGCTCCTCCTCTCAGACTGCTGTACAGGGTAGGGCAGCTGCAGAGGGCAGATCTGGATTCTCCCTGGTCCAGGTGAAAGGGAGCCCTGTTGGGAGGAGGGAAGGGGGGCTCCGGGAAGCTGCGGGCTCCAGAGCAGTGTTAAGCACCAGGTGTGGCCGCAGAGAGCCTCTTCCCCCTCTCCCACCAAAAAATGTTTGCATTTGAGAGACAGAGTAAGCCCCCATCTGCTGGGTCACTCCCCAAATGCCTGCAATGGTGGGGGCTGAAACTGGGAGCCGGGAACTCCGTCCGGATCTCCCCCATGAGTGCCAGGGACCAGTACTTGAGCCGTCACGGCCTCTGCACCTGGTAGGAAGCTGGAGTCAAGAGCAAAGCTGGGGCATGGACCCGGGCACCCGGAGGTGGGGTGCTGCCATCCCAGCGGGGGCCAGACTCCTGTCCCAGAAAGCCCAGCTTTGGATCCCAGCCCTGCCACGTCCTGCAGGCCGCGTGATCTCTTCAGACTACAGTTTCTTCCTCTGTTCAGTAGGGATGTACCGGAGGCAGCACTGGGTTCAGTGTCAGTGGCATGGAGACTAGTGCTGGGACGTGGTGCAGTGCTGGGCATGGCCTGCAGCACTGGGAGGCCACCAGCCCTTCTCCGGCCTCTGGGCTTGATTTTGCTGAGTGTCTCTTCTAGCTTCCTTTACGCACATATGGCTCAATGTGCCTCCAGCCCCCGGCCTCAGAGGCTGGAGAGTTCTGGCATTCCCACAGTCTGACCCAATTTGCATATCCCAACTTCAGAGTCACGGGTAGGTGGAGGTCCTGGTGGGCAAGGCAGTGTCCACTCTGACTCCATTTCTACTTTGGAATCCAGGCAGCCCCCTAGCCCCATTCTTCAGGATGGAGAGGCAGCGGGTCACGTGACAAGTCCATGTCCATCACCCAGGTTGACGGATGGCAGTTCTGAGGCTTTCTCTAACTGCTCAGTAAAACAAGGTCCTCCTCTGTGTCTCCATAGCCTTCTACTCTAGACACATCTACCTGCCGTCTATGATGGTGATTTGTTTGAGGGCAATTTCAAAAGAACCCTGAGAGTATTATACCTTCCCTGCCCCTGTCACTACACACATGATGGATGATCCATAGCACATGGCAGATAATCTGTGGTGGCTGTTGTTGACCTTGAGAGAATGAATGAATTGGACAGAAGATGCTTTTCATGATGAGAGACAGAGGCGGGGGGGGGGGGGGTGGTGCAAGGATGTCGAATATGTTGAAGTCTTCCTTTCCTGGCCTCAGGAAGTACTTTTTTTTTTTTTTTTTTTTTGGACAGGCAGAGTGGACAGTGAGAGAGAGAGACAGAGAGAAAGGTCTTCCTTTGCCGTTGGTTCACCCTCCAATGGCCGCCACAGCAAGCGCGCTGCGGCCGGCACACCGCGCTAATCCGATGGCAGGAGCCAGGTGCTTCTCCTGGTCTCCCATGGGGTGCAGGACCCAAGGACTTGGGCCATCCTCCACTGCACTCCCGGGCCACAGCAGAGAGCTGGCCTGGAAGAGGGGCAACCGGGACAGGATCGGTGCCCCAACCGGGACTAGAACCCGGTGTGCCGGCGCCACAAGGCGGAGGATTAGCCTAGTGAGCCGCGGCGCCTGCAGGAAGTACTTTAATACTGGATTGTCCCAAAGAAGTGATTCAGTGTCTGGAAAAGGAGGGAGGACAAGGCCCACCCTGCATCAGTTTCGGGAGCGTCCTGCTCCTCTTCCTCAGCTGATGCCTTTGCCTGCTCTCGTTGTGTCCCGTGATGGCTCAAGTAACACGCAGACTTTGCCTTTAGGATATCAACTTGCGAGTGAAGTGGCCCAATGATATTTATTACAGCGACCTCATGAAGATCGGCGGAGTTCTGGTTAATTCCACACTTATGGGAGAAACGTTTTATATACTTATTGGTAAGTTTTAAAGCCTTTCCCGCGGCAGTGTTAGATTTTCAAAACCAGGATAAAAGGGATTTACGCACGCCTGCGTCCGGATCACCATTTCTGCCGGTCTTGTTTGTAGTTCACAGAGTATGACCTGTATTCACGGAGGCCCAGAATGGTTGAAATCTCTTCAAAGGGCTTAGCATCTCCTATCTGCGGTCATGGAAACCACCAAGCTGGTGTCCCAGTCCCTTTCATAATCTGCTTCTCATTCAGTTTGCAATGGTGAAGTGCACATTTAATACACCACTTTGTGATAAGAAAATACAGTTTGCTAAGACAGTCCTCCTCGTGGTCTCACCTTGTTCTTTGACCCTCCTGGGCCGTGAAAACATTGTCTTCTTGTTTAACCTACAGAAGGAACTCCAGGCGAGTCAGGTGGGGCACAGAACCCCTGTTTCCGCACAGTTCATCCAGACCAGGCAGGAGAGGGACTCAGAGGCCATCCCAGAGGCTGCTGGCCCTGGTCATCGCAGCGGCCAGCACCTCCCTAATGCCCACTGGGTCTGCGTTGGCGCTCCGAAGTCAGTAATGGATGGTAACGGACAGTACTGTGTTGGAAGTGGCAGCCGGAGAATACAAGGCTTCTATATGCAACGCTGCTGCCAATGTCAGTGTTATCTGGGCAAGCTGCTCAGACCCTTGCGGCCTGCTTCCTGTCCTCAGAGGAGTGCCGGGGCTGGATGCAGACTCCGAGTGAGGTCCACAGGGGTGGCTCCAGGGAGCCAGGAATTTCATCAGCATCGGGAAAATGAAGCGTTGTCCTGTTGGGGGAGAACCCAGAGCTTTGGTTCAATTCTTAAGGCTGCGGGAGCATGGGGCTGCTTTGAGTCAGAGTGGCCAGCAGGGGGTGCTCTCTGGAGCTGGGAAGGAAACGGTCTGTGCTGACGGAGGTCAAGGTCGCCATTCTCCCTAGGACTTTCCGTTTTCTTTTGGCTTGTTTATTTATTTGCAAGGCAGAAAAGTGTGTGCACACACATAGATGGAATGACAGAGATACACCTTCCATCCCCAAATGCCCACAACAGCCAGGACTAGGCCAGGCCAAAGCCAGGAGCCCAGAACTCAATCTGGGTCTCCCACATAGGTGGAGGGGCCCAAGTTCTTGAGCCGACACCTGCTGCTTCCCAGGGTGCGCGTGAAAAGGAAGCTGGACCAGAGGCAAAGCCGAGACTTGAACTCTGACCCGAGGCCCTCTCAGATGGGAGCCGGGCATCTTAAGCACTGTGCCAAATGCCCACCCCAGGACTTCTTTTTTTCATTTCTTAAAGATTTATTTTATTTATTTGAAAGGCAGAGTTAGAGAGAGGAGAGAGAGAGAGAGAGAGATACAGAGAGGTCTTGCTGGTTCACTCCCCAAATGGCCACAACAGCCAGGGCTGGGCCAGGATGCAGCCAGGAACCAGGAGCTTCTTCCAGGTCTCCCACGTGGGTGCAGGGGTCCAAGGACCTGGGCCACCTCCACTGCCCTCCCAGGTGCTTTAGCAGAGAGCTGGATTGGAAGTGGAGCAGCCGGGACTTGAACCAGTGCCCATATGAGATACCAGGGCTACAGGCAGCAGCTTAACCCATTATACCACAATGCTGGCCCCAGGATGAATGGGCCAAATGCATGGGCAAACAACTGCAAATTCTGCCCCGTGGATGCAATTACTCAGGTTTTCCAGAGGTCATTTACATTGCTTAGTATTTTAGCAACTAGTTTACCTAAAAAAAACAATAAATAAAACCCGAGGCTGAGCCATCATCCCCTTCACACTGAGAACAGAACACCGAGGGAAGAAGGCTGCGCCTGCACGCGGCACTGTTGCACGGAGACGTTGTGGGCACGTTGGCCTTAGGCCCTGCGAACGCAGCCATCTCACGGCCTGCTGCCTCCAGCCGCTCATTTCTTACTGAAGCCTCTTTGAGGCCGGGCCGGGGCCCTTCTGCAAGCTGAGGTTTGGCTCTCCTGACGACGCTAAGCTCTCCCTGCGAGCGTGGAGGGGTTAGGGGCCCGCACACAGCAGCCGATTCAGCCCCTGGCCCTGGGAACTCACTCTCCTGACGCCTGCCTGGGTGGAGGAGCCCGGAAAGGAGCCCCTGAACACGGGCTGGCCCCCAGCCAGCGGCGTAACCCTAGCCCCAGAGACTTCCAAGGGGAAGGGATTAAGGGATGTGTCTGGGGTTGTGCCGTGACCAGGGGTTGAAATCTCTGGATCTAGAGTTCTCTCCTCAAGACCGGAATGAAATGCTCCCTTTTCAAGCATGCGTTCCGTTGTTCAAGTAAGAAAGAACAAGAGATTTCATTTTACCAGCCCGGGGCAGATCTGCAACCCTGGGCTTGGCGGTACCATTGTCGTCAGAGGCTCGTCCCGTGGATGGCTTCTGTGTGATTAAGTTGAAGCGTGGCTTGGTTTTCTGTCAGCTACTTGGCAGTGAGGTTCAGATGCTCCTCACTTGGACGAGATAATAAAGGAGGGTGGCACCCAAAGACGTGCCGCTCTCTGTGTGGTGATGATCTTGAAATGAAGGAGGCACGCGTTGTGGCAAAGTGAGTGAATACCACCACCTGCAGCGCCGGCATCCCGTAGCTGAGCGCTGGTTCGAGTCCCAGCTGCTCCAGCAGCTGCTCCAGCTCCCCGCTAACGTGCCTGGGAGAGCAGCGGAAGATGGCCCAAGCTCTTGGGCCTCTGCACCCACTCCCAGATGGAATTCCAGCCTTCTGACTTTGACCTGGCACCAGCCCCGACTGTTGCAGGCATTTGGGGAGTGAACCGACTTACCTGTTTCCCTCTGTCTATGCCTCTCTCTCCCTCTCTCTCTCTCTCTCTTACCCTGCCTTGCAAATAAATAAAGTAGAAAAATCTTTTTAAAAATTGAAATGAAGGTATGGGAGCAGGAAGCTGTCAGTAAAAAAGAAAGTGTCCCTTCTTCCAGGTCGGGGAGAGCAAGGTGGGATGGTACCACTCTCCCTCACTTTTTTTTTTTAAGATTTATTTATTTATTTGAAAGTCAGAGTTACACACACAGAGAGAAGGAGAGGCAGAGAGAAAGAGAGGTCTTCCATCTGCTGGTTCACTCCCCAGTTGTTAGCAACAGCCGGAGCTGCGCCAATCCGAAGCCAGGAGCCAGGAGCTTCCTCTGGGTCCCCCATGTGGGTGCAGGGGCCCAAGGACTTGAGCCATCTTCTGCTGTTTTCCCAGGCCATAGCAGAGAGCTGGAAGGGAAGTGGAGAATCCGGGACTCGAACTGGCGCCCATATGGGATGCAGGCACTGCAGGTGGCAGCTTCACCTGCTACGCCATGGCGCCGGCCCCGGCTCCACTCTCTTGATGTGCTCAGTCTTTCATGGTTTTGTCTGTGCCCAGGCTGTGGCTTTAATGTGACAAACAGCAACCCTACCATATGCATCAACGATCTCGTGGCGGAATACAACCGGCAGCACAAGGCGGACCTGAAGCCCTTAAGAGCTGACTGTCTCATCGCTCGAGCTGCGACGGCGCTGGAGCGGCTGATCGACACGTTTCAGGACGAAGGGCCCAACGGTGTTCTTCCCCTGTATTACAAATACTGGGTGCACAGGTCAGTGCTCCCTCCATGTCGTCTTTTTCAACCCCTTTATTAAACCAGTAGTTCAGTATCCTTCATTTACAAATATTTATTTGAGAGACAGAGAAAGGTAGACAGAGTGTCCATCCACAGAGTCACTCCCCGGTGTCCACAAGGGTCCAGACTGGCCCAGGCCAAACCTGGGAGCTGGGAATTCAATCCAGGCCTCCCACATGGGTGGCAGGGACTCGGGGATTTGAGAAGCCTGGATGGGGAGCAGAGCCGAGACTCAAACCCAGACGTCTTGGCTGCGAGGCCGAATGCCTACCCAGTAACTCCGTATCTGGAGAAGAGGAGCTGTGCGCTGGTCTGAGTCATTAATTTTTACCTTCCCCGTTGGGGAAGCGTGCTGGACACCACCTCGCCCAATCCGCATCGCCTGGCCTGCTGGCCTCTGTGCCCCGTGCTGGGATCAGAGGGAGCTTGAAACCAGTTTAATCGGAGTCCGATTGTGGGCAAACAGTGGGTCACATCTCCTCAGCCGTGGAAGCTTCCAGACCACAGCAGTTCTCAAAGTGAGATCCCAGGTGGCAGCAGCACCCTCACCTGAGGCCTCGTTAGAAAGCCACGTTCTCCAGGCCAGCCCTGGACCCCCTAAATGGGAAGTTCTGGGGCTGGGGCCCAGCACTCTGGGTTCCAACAACGACCTCGGGGGTCTCCGGCAGCTGACCCAGGACCACACGTGAGACACGCCCCTGCCCTTCCAAAGCATCACCGTCCCAGTCCTCAAACAAACAAGCAGATGGAGGAGCACAGACCTGAGGGGCGTTCTAATTAGATCCTGGAGGGGGCGGAGCAGCCCACGGGCTATTAACAGAACCGTGTGGACTGGTGAGCTCCGCCCCCCGCCTCAAGGTTCCGTTTCTGCAGGGTCCCCGTGCTGATGGCTTCCCGGGAGGCCGTCGTGGCTCCTGGGAGACCCATGTTCGAGGACATGTAAGCACAGAAGTTCTCCGTGCCTGCCCCGTGTGTTTAAACGCAGCAGCTGCAGACACGCACGTGTGTGTGTGCAGAGAAAGCAAATGCGGGAAGCGCCCTTGGCGTCCGTAGAAGGGAAGGGGCTGATATGTCCAGCCTTCCTGTGGATGTGAAATTCTTCCAGGCAGACCCCGGGGGAGAAAGTTCTGTCCTTTGAGAGCTGCTGACGAGGCTGTGATGTGACCAGACCCGTGGAAAATGGTCAGGAGGAGGAGGATCCGAACGAGGCGCGCTGCAGTCGGTGCGGCCCAACTTTCTCCCCTAAGAAGGAGCCTTCCTTCCTCCGCGGGGGTCTCCCCCCCAGTCTCCAGGATGCTGTGCGTGGAGTCGCACTGCATTTCCTAACGTAGGGGGTGGGGAGGAGGGGGTGGGAGTGGGCGACACAGGTGACCACAGGATCAGGAGGGGTGACATCACGTGTGCAGAAGAGAGACTCCAGCCCGTGGGGCCTCCTGGGGACCGAGGGTGGAACCAGGTTGACCAGCTGCATGTTAACCGCGGGGCGCACGGGCCCCGTCTTTCCGTGTGGACAGTCCCCAGTGACTGCTGGCTCTTCTGCATTTTCAGCGGTCAGCAGGTGCGCCTGGGAGGTGCCGAGGGGCCGGAGGTGTCCATCGTGGGCCTGGATGACTGTGGCTTCCTGCAGGTGCACCGGGAGGACGGGGACGTGGTGACTGTGCACCCGGACGGCAACTCCTTCGACATGCTGCGCAACCTCATCGTCCCCAAGCACCCGTAGCTGTGGGCCGGAACCTGGGCCTGGGCCTGGCACCGCCACCCCACCCCGCCGGCCTGCCGCTGCCCTGGCTGCCCCCTCCCCTCTTCCCGGGGCTCTGGAGAAGTAACCTAGGCGGATTTTCTCCTACCTTCCTTTTTCCTATCCGTCCGCTCTCTGCGGTTTGTTCTGTTGCCGTTTGGGTGTTTGCGGATGCTTGGGGATGAGGGCCGGCAGCTGGCAGATGCATGTGGGTGGAGCCTTCACCGAGTTGTGTCTCTGCTCACCCCCAGAGAGGGTTGCACGGGGAAGCAGCGGTGGGGTGGGCCAGAGCTTTCTCCGGAGCAGAGACCTTGACCCCTAGGCTGTTGAGAAACAGAAACCACGTGGGGCCCAGGCCGGCGTGGCGTCACTGGGTCTCAGCATCGGGGAGCACACACAGTGGTGCTTAATCGTTGTTCTTGTGAAAGAGGAAAGGGGAAGGCGGTCCCCGGGAGCTCCCTTCTCGGCGGCGACCTGGCAGAGGAAGCCGGCTAATGACTCTGACGTTCTTTTATGAGCTCTCCTTAGCCAAGCCCAGGTTTACTGCGTGCTCTGAAGAGGTGGGATCACATTCGAGACCTCGAGGTGTTGACGAGGCACTGCGTGCAGGTGCGGGGGGGGGGGGGGGGGCGGCGCGGCGTGGCTCTAGCAGGTGAAGGCTCGCTTGTCCGTGGCACCCGGGGGCACAGGGAGCTTGGAAGCCAGGTTCAAGCCCACTTGGAGCATGCCTGCAGACCGGCAAGACCCTGCAGGATGTCGGACGCACGGCATTTTACCTGGAAGTCCGTGTTTGGCCCGCTTTTCCTTGTATTGCCAAGAAAGAAAATACTGATAGTGAACACCCTCGTGTGTGTGTGTGTGTGTGTGTAGCTTTAAATGATGACGTTCAAATTCTGATGGGCTAAAGTCTCCATGGAAGAACAAAAGAAAGCGAGCCTTTGATACACACTGGCTGCCACCAGATGTTCTGCACGCTTTCTCCATGTAGCTCCCATCTCTGCTGAGCTCAGGAGTCAGGCCCACTACTTTTCAGCCTGAAAAGGCCAATGTTTGTCCACTTTTCCGTCTTCCTGCCAGCCCCAACCGAAATGAGTGGAAAGAAAACTCGATGGAGCACTCAGCTTTGAACAAAATCCCCTCATTGTAAACCTGCACCATCTTTATCCGGGTCTTAGGCAGTCCAGCTAGCTCCAGAATCGTGTGGTTTTCAATATAAAATCTGTCTACCGTCAGCCAGGCACAGACAGCCCCGTAGGAAGGAAAAAAAATAACGTGTTTAGTTAACTACACCGAACCAATATGTATTTCTTGGAAATGTAACTTCAAAAGAACTTCCAAAGTAATTTTTGCAAGTAAAGCTTCAATTAGAATTATTTTTCTCAAAAATAAAATAAAAATAAATCCCTCTCTCCTAAACGCCCAAGTCCTCTTTTAGAATTAGTGACACGTTTAAATAAAAGTCCACACCACCCCAGGATCGCAACATGGACTCACCCCTGAGAGGGTGTCTGTGAAATATCACTGCGGACAAAGCTCTCCGGGCTAACGCTGCGGACTGCAGCTCCGACTTTGTGATGCAAGGCAAGCCCTCCCCCAGAGCCGCCACCATTACTGTTTGACTTTCTGTGGGGGATTATTTAATGAAAAACATGCTGCATTTTGTTTTAAGCCGAAGTCCCATTCTGGACAGTTCTTCGTTTGGGGGAGAAAAAGAAATGTTATCATTTCATTTCCTTTCCGTAAATGAAAACTAATGAAGTGTGGCCACGTCCGAGCAGACGGAGCTGTCCGGGCCTTCCGCGTGGCCCCTGCGCCGTGGAGCAGGAGCCCGGCTGTCCTCAGGGGGGACACGGCAGCCTGGGGGCAGATGGCCTCTTTCTGCTGAACCTGATCCTGCCTGCCATGAACCGAAAACTCAGCACCATGCTCCATAGCGAAGGGCTGGAGGCAGAAACCTGTCTACCTGCTGCACCGCAGGACTGGGGGCGGAACCGCCTCTACCCCCACATCTAGGGTCTCACGGAGCGTCAGTCTTCACAGAAAACTGCATTTTCCCATTCTCAGGATGAGCGTGGGTGCTGAGAGCCCGGGCTCCCCTACCGCTTGGAAGCTGTGTTGATGCCTCTGCCCTGTTTTGTGAAAGGGGGGTGTCCTCCTCCTGGGCTGGTGGCCGATTTCAGTGGCACTCACAGGAAGTGCCTCCCCTAGGACGTGGTGATAACTGGGCATTCTGTGGCCCCTGCTGGCGCTGGGAATCGGGCGGGGCCAGGGGGTGCAGGGTGGTTGGAAGCAAGAGGGCTTTGCATCTCCTGTGAAATCCGTGGCTGGCTCTCCTGCAGCTCCCTGGTGTTGCTTGCTGTGGGGACACAGGTCCCCGGGGGGGGGGGGGCACTGGCCTGGGGGGTCCTCACCCCCGACACATACAGCATGGACGCTCCTCACCCTAGTGTTGGGGTGCAGAGAACACAGCCAGCCCCGCCCTGCAGTTTCAACACACAAGGAGTGGGGGTGCCCTGGGTCCAGCCAGCCTCAGCACCCCAGTCCTTGTTCCTAGGTGATTACTGTGCAGCTCGGAGACGCGAGGAGGTTTGAGCCTTTTGCATCTTTAGCTTTTCAAGGAGCCATCTCAGAAAACTCACTTTAAACCATTGCCTATAAAAAACAAGCCTACGGAATAAACCTTACGACTTCCTGTAGTGTGGGCTCCTTATTTTGACCACAAGTTTCATTTTTTTAAAAAAAGAGGCGACTACTTTGGCTACAGTATTTTTATTCATATCTGAACATATTTTTACAAAATAAATATCATTTTTACATAGTAAGGAATATGTATGTATTTCTAAGCAATAAGCTGGTGTTTTGCTTTTATGTATTTTTGACAAAGGTATTACGCATCATACAAAAGAGAAATCTTATTACTCCAAGCAATGAAAAGGTAGCAAAACCCAAAAAGTAAAAAAAAAAAAAAAAAAAACCTTTTAAACAGGTCAGAAATAAATTTGCTCTAACAGCTTCTGGATTCTGTTCTTTCACAGCGTTTCTTGTTCTTTTGTGGAAACCGCTTGCCTTCTGGCTTCATGGTGTTGCTCCAAGGTTGGGGGGGTGGCCTAGACAGCGCCTCCGGATAACCTGAACCCTTGGGGCTACTGCAATTCGGAGCGTGTCTGCGCCAGCCCCCGAGGCGGCCCTTAAACATTGGAAGCTGTGTAGACCCCATGGTTGACGGCAGGAACCCTCCCCACCCTGGGGTGGAGGGAGGCCGGGATGAGGGTGTGAGGGTGGGGGCGAGGGGCCGGGGAGAGCAGGCCCAGGCTTTCCGGGCTCACTCCTCCACAAAGGTATGCGTGGAATGGCTTTTCTAGAAGGGGCTTCCCGGGACATAAAGGAATTCCTGTCCCTGGGAGGGCCGAGCCAGCCCTGAGTTGAGCTGGTGCCTCACATCCATTTGATCTGGCGTTTTTGTCCGCACGGTGCGTGTCCGGGCTCACTAGGACTTTGTGTGTGTGAGAGAGAGGCCTGGGTGTTAACGTGCTTCCTCTTCCCTGCCCGCCCCTCGCGGAAGTCCAGGAACAATGCGGCCCGGCCAGCGCTCCGAGTGGACGCCCGGCCCAGGTTGCCGTGGAGACGGCTCCGGGCACACGGGCTCCTGCGCTCGCCGGGAGGCCCCTGCAGGCGGGAAGCCACCCCGCCTCGGGTTCGAGGCTGTGGAACCTGCGGGCACGCACGTGCGCGTGGTGGAGCCCGTGGGCCGCATCGTCTGTAAATCTGGAACGGGCTTTTTGGGTTTTTGTTACATAATCTTGGCAGTGAGATCCCTGTTCTCGACCTGCCCCCACGCCCTCGTGAGTGAGTGCGTGTGTCTGTGTGTGAGTGTGTGTGTGTGCGAGTGTATGAGTGTATGTGTGTGAGTGCATGTGAGTGTATGTGTGTGTATGAATGTGTATGTATGTGTGTGTGACTGTGTGTGTGTGACTATGTGAGTGTATGTGTGTGTGACTGTGTGTGACTATGAGTGTATGTGTGTGTGACTGTGAGTGTATGTGTGTGTGTGACTGTGTATGAGTGTGTATGTGTGTGACTGTATGTGGGTGTGTGTGTGTGTGTGGCTGTGTGTATGTGACTGTGTAACTATGTGTATGTGTGTGTGTCTGTGACTGAGTGTATGTGTGTGTGACTGTGTGTGTGTGTGACTGTGTATGAGTATGTATGTGTGTGTATGTGTGTGACTATGGGTGGGTGGGTGTGTGACTGTGTATGTGACTATGTGTATGTGTGTGTGTGTGGCTGTGTGTATGTGTGTGTGCATGTGAGTGTGTGATTGTGTATGTGACTGTGTATGAGTGTATATGTGTGTGTGAGTGTGTGTGTGTGTGACTGTGTATGTGACTGTGTGTGTATGTGTGTGTGTGAGTGAGTGTGCGCGCTAAACCCAGCCCAAACGGCCCAGTGGCATGGTACTTGCTGGAAGCCCCTCAAACCCTCTCCTTCCTACAGCCCGGCCTCCTCCCAGCGTGGCAGAGGGAGCCGTGCGGAGGCGCCGGCACCCCGGGGCTGAGCGGGTCAGGTCCCCGCTGTGCACACAGGCCCAGCTCCGGGTCGTCCCCGCGTGGACAGCGGCCGGGGCCGGCGGAGTGGAGCCAGGCCGCGGGGAGGCAGCAGTGGACAGCCTGGCTCTAGGACCCACGCCGGGACGGGAAAACACACAAGACGACCGGAAGTTTAGTTTCAGACACGGCTGGTGCTTTATAAAGGGTTCCGGAGACCCGGTTGCACACACAGGTCCACGCGCAGTCCTCTCGCTGTGTATAGAGAAGGGAAGCGCTCGGACGCGGACGCGGTCGCCTTTCTTCTCCCCAGGCGCAGGCCGGAGGCAGCCCCCCTATTGCACATGCAGCGGCACCAGCTCCCTCCGCACTACGTGTAGCAGACCCAGCCCCGCCAATTGCGGACACGCGCGGGCTGGGGGGGCGGTTCGCGTGGGATCCGGCTTGGCGGGGTCTGGCCAGGGAATCGGGGTTTTCATTTTTTTTTTCCTTTTGTTGCATTTGATGCCTATGCAGTATATGCTGAAGGTGCCACTCGTGGGGTGATGGAGCGTTCCCAGGGGCTAGGGGGAAGTAGGAGCTGATAACGGACTTGGGGTGCACACCCAAGTTCACGCACACACGGTGGGGCTGCACGCGCGCCCCCTCCCCTGTCTTGGCTCCAGTTTTGTATTAAAAAAAAAAAAAGTTAACGCGAGACGCGTGAGTGACTTTTAAAGACAGCGTTGGTGTCTCTGCCCCTGCCCCCGCCCAGGGAGCAGCGCAGGTGCGGGAGCCGGACTTCCAGACCAGGGAGACCGATCCGCGGGGCGAGCAAGGCCGGGGTCCCTTCGTCCCAGCCTCGGCGCCCGCCTTCGTGGCGTCTGCGGTAAAAATCCGAAGTCGGCTGCGGGCTTCTATTAAAATAGTCGTCTCTGTATAAATTAATTTAGATCGTGCATATTGGGCTCGCCCCTCTGCTTCGCGGCACGCGAGCCTCCCCGCGGGCAGGGGTCACCTGCCGTTGGTGATGATCACCGAGGCGCCCAGGTAGTGCGGCCGCGGCGCGCCGGGTGGCGGGGCGGCGGCGCCGGCCGCGGGGCTCGGGAGCCGGGACCGCAGCGCGCCGGCCGCGTCGGGGCCGCCGGGGCCGCAGCCCAGGCCGGGCGCGGCGGCGGCGGCGGTGGCGCCCCCCAGCGGCCCGCGCCGGGCCAGCACGCGGTGGTAGTTGAGCAGCACGAAGGGCAGCTGCGCCGGCGCGCCTGGGGGCTCCGGGGCCGGCGGCGCGCAGCACTCGGGCGCCGCGCGGGCCAGCGCCAGGCGCGCCGCGTCCCGGGCGGCCTTGGCCGGGCCCAGCGCAGACTCCTCGCGGTAGCGGCCGCAGCTCGGGAAGCTCGGCGGCGGCGGGGGCGGCGGCGGGGGCGCGTTGTCCTCGCCGAACCTGCGCGAGGCGGCGGCGGCGGCGGGCGCTGCGGGGACAGGCGACACGTTAGACGCTGGCACCGGGAAGGAAGGGGCGCGCCCAGAGCAGCTCCCCTCCCCCCGGCGCTGGACCCGCGGGCGCCCCCGTCCCTTCCCCCCGCGCGGGGCAATCGGGCGGCCCCAGTCTGAAAACTCGTGGGAGCCACGCTAAGCAGAGAGAAGCCGATCTCTGCCTTGTGCGCGCTGTCCGGGAGACCCAGGCTCCCCTGCCGCACTGCCAGGCCAGCGGCCAGGGGTGCCCTGGCGGGAGGCGGCCCCACAGCCTCGGGGGTTAAAGCGGTTACAGCCTGCACTCCACTACCCGCGGAAAACCAGTCCGCTTCGCCGCACAACCTCTGCCTGCCTTTAATACCGACAAGACTAGGAAATCGATCACAAATGGCCTCAAATGAGCACGTCTTTAAAAAAAAAAAAAAGCGTGACGAGCAAGTGTTTACTAACCTCCTTCAACTTTTAACATAGCCACAAAAAGCAAATTTTGTGTCATGCCCTTAGCCCATGCCCAGATGCAAAGAATACTGATTCCAGTCTACGTCACACGCGCGGTCAGCCGTTGCCCAATCCCTGTGCTTGGCCGTTGCATGCCCCTTCTGTCCACAGGTGCACCCGGGGGGCAGGGATGCACATCTGAGGACGGGGCTGTTGATGAGGCCCCGGCCCAGCGAGCTCAGCGCGGCCCTGGCGGCCCGTGTGGGTTCCCGGAGGTGGCGACTTTGGGAAACCTGCTCTAGGGATGGAGGTTGGGTTTCTCCCACGTCGGGACCCCTCCTCTCAGAGTAGGAGAGCAAGAGATTCGAGGATATGCATGGACAGCAAGGGTGGGGGCTGTCCAGGGAGCGCTCCTCTTCGACTCCCCCTTGGGGGGGGGGGGGCGTGGGAGTCTTCCCTGGAGGAACACCTGCCTGCTCTGTGTGGTGCCCGCAGACACCTGCACTCAGGAGACGCGAGTCTGGGTGAAACAGGGACGTGTGGCCTGCATCTAACCGGCAGTCCTCACCCTCCGCCACCTTGCTGCCTGGGTTGGTCCAATCAGGAAGCAGGAGTCTGTGTCCTGGGCAGCTGGGGCCCCCTCCACAGAGGACGGCCACTTGCCTGCACCCTGGGGGCCTGCCTGTCACTGACCCAGCAGGTAGGGAGAAGGCACCTGCCGTGCGCCAGGTCCTGGGGTAGGCGCGTAGCTTATGATCCCATTTTACAGATGCTAACAGACCCGAGGTGACATCTCTCCCTGGGCCGGTGAGCAGCACCTCTGTCCCTGAGCCCACATCCCCCCTGTTGGCCTCCACATCTGGGAGAGGCCTGGTGTGAATCAGTTCACCGTGGGGTGGGCTCGACAGGACTCTTGTGAACTGCGTGCTGGAGCCTCCTGGGAGCTGACTCTGCACATCCCCCGTCTCCCTGTGGGGGACAGGAGGCCCGGAAGCTGCTTCCTCTTGCCCCTTACACAGTCACGAGGGGGCACGCGGCTCAAAAATGGTCACCCAGTGCTTTCCGGCTCTCGTGAGCGCGTGCGTGGGGAGCGGGAAAGCTTAGCAAGCCCTACTCAGAAGCAGAGAAGAGAGAAGCCTGCCGGAAGCATGGGGGTTCTTTGTCCTCCTGCCACCCACCGCCACGCCGCGGCCGCTGCTCCCACTGCTGCGGGCCCCTGGCCACTCCTGGGCCTCCCCCGCCCACCACGAGCAAACCCGACCCACCTTCGTAGTTTGGCACGAGGCTGTGCCGAGCAGCGGCCAGGGGGGGCTCTGAAAGGCTCTTAGCTGGAGAAGCACTGCTGGGCACCAGGGGGCTGGCGTAATGCCACTGGCACTCGCCGCTGGCTGGCAGCGTGCTCAGGAAGAAGCGTGCCACCTCGCACGGGGAGCCCGGGGGCTGCCCGAACTTGGCCGGCAGCATGGGCTTTTTGCTGGTGAAGACGTGCGAGTCCAGGGGGAAGTGTCCGTAGTGGTAGGAGAAGGGCAGGCCGTAGGAGGGCGCGTACAGAAGGTCGCTGCTCTCTGAATGGAGCTGCTGTTCTGGGGGAGCCGGGCCGCTGGATGGGGGACTGGCTCTCCAGTTTCCGAGCTGGCCGCATTCCAGTTTGTCCATTTGGAACGAGCTGTATTGCTGCGAGGCAAAAAGTACGGATGGCGGGCCGGCAGAGGGGCCCCGTCCGACCCTGTCCTGCGGGGCTCCCCGGGGACAGGTGCATGGCAGAACCCCTGGCTAGAAAGAGACGCCCCCACCTCTCGCTGGCAGTACCACAGACACGTGGGCACTGTCATTGCCAAGAGCTCCCAAACTGCTTAAAAACAAAAAAAAAAAAAAAAGAAGAAGGAAGGATTTCATTTCAGAAATATTGTTGGGGGTAGGCATCGGGCCTGGTGGCTAAGATGCCCACATCCCATATCCAAGAGCCTGGTGATGGACCAAGTCCTTGGGTCCCCGCCACCCACGTGGGAGACCCAGCTGGAGTTCCCGGCTCCCGGCTTCAGCCTGACCCAACCCGGGGCCACTGTGGGCAGCTGAAGAGTGAACCAGTGGGTGGGAGGTCTCCGTGTCTGTCCGTCTGTCTCTGAAACCATTGGACGCAGCGTCCAGCGGCTGGCCTGCCCTCCCACTCATTATCCTGTTCTGGAGCACTCTGCCCAGACGTCCCCTTCCCCAGCTCTGCCGCCACTGTGCAGGCGACACACCCCCAGGGGACCTCGCCTCACCCACAGAACCAGCCCGGGCATCCGAGCCCCTGCAGAGCCGTCAGCTGTTACCTGGGAAGGGTAAGGGTTTGTTCTTAGCTTCGTCTTCATCTTCGTGCTTTTGGGCTTAGCTAACTTCCTAGTTTCCTGTGAGGTAGACAAGGCGGCCCTCCAGCAGTCCTGGGACTTGGACGTGGACACCTGGTCCAGGGACAGCTGCAGTTCCTTGTATTCGATATCCCTGGAAGGCGAGAGCGGGAGTCAAGCCTAGCAGGTGGCCGAGGAGGAGCGGCCTCCCTCGCACCATCCCGTGAGCAAGTCCATTGTCAGCGTCCCAGTGTGCGCTTGGCTGGGACAGGAGGTGGGGGACGTTTAAGGAAAGGCCGGCTCACCATGGTTACAAAAGCTTCCTACAGCCACAAGCATGGTGACCCCAGAAACTGCTGAGCGGGGTTAGTGCGGCTTGGCAGGACGGAGAGGGGCCGGTGGAGCTCTCTCTGGTCCGTGAGGCCCCAGCCAGCCCTGGGTGCCCAGGAAGACTAATGAGGGGCTCCAACGTTTTGTTTGTCCTTACACTTTTTACCAAATCTACTTCAAATCACATAGGGACCTGGCGATCGTCCGCACAAGAACCTGGCGGCTGAATCCTCAGTGCACTTAGGATGCGAAGGAGGGCCCGCTGGAGGGCGGGGCTGGGCAAGGGCATCTAATATACAACCACCTCCGTGGGGGGCAGTAATGTATGAGTGCTCTCCAAAAAGTTCGCGGGAAAACGTAATTAAAAGGTGAGTTCGTTTTGGTGCCAAAAAGAAGAATGAAAACCACGGGTAGCTTCTTCGCAGTCTGCATTTTCTGTGAACTCTTGGGAGGCTTCTCCTAGGTGCTCCCAGGTGGAGTGAGGAGTGTCCCAGCACCTGAACGGCTGAACCGGCCTCCAGCGTTTTAAGGGGCCAAGCAGTCATCGTCATTTGCAGCGGGCTAACAGGAAGCCAGGGACAGACAGGGACGTGAATGGCAGGAGCCCCCAGGATGGTCCTCAGAGACAGAACAGCACAAGCGGGTGTGCCTGACGTGCACCTGTTCCAGATGGGGGCCTCCCGCACCCGGCCCCGCCCACCCGGGGCCCTCCCTCCTCACGTTCCCGTCACGGACCAGCACTTGGCCCTCACTGCCAAGCACAGAGAAAGTTCGGACCTTCTCATTGGGCCGGATTGTTCAACTAGAAACAACACAGGAGACAAATGAACAGTTTTGGAGAGAGAGAGAGAGAGGGAGGGAGCGAGCGAGCGAGAGCGCAAGGGGTGCGATGAGGGCTGGGGAGCAGGAGAGACCAGGAGAGAAACAAATGCGGCTGACTTACGTGAGGACATAATTGACACTCACGATGCAGTGGGGCCGGGACGAGCGGCTGTTGTGCACGACCGTGGCGTAGCTCTGCACCCACACCCAGCCGCCCAGCTTGGACAGCAGCCGGTAGTACTTGGTGGTGACCTGGCCTTTCACCAGCACTGCAAGCACAAGGGGACACGGTGACACCTCCGTCCCCGCTTCGGAGCCTCTCCGTGGCCACGGTCACCTCTGAGAGCCTGACAGAGGGGCTGGGCCTGTGCTGAGGGCGGACACACACCCGCCCACACACGCGCGCACACGCTCTCTCATCGCACACCAGCTCTGCCCACTGCTGCATGGGGTCTGCAGAGCAGCCCCCCCCCCCCCCCCGCTTCCTTGGGGGGAACCACAATTCCCCAGGCCACACAGGTTCCTGGCAGAGCGGGGTTTGCTCGTTAGTTTCCCAAACGCCACTGTAATACTTTCATCCCCCAAACTCTCAGTGAGCCAGGGGGTGGGTGATGTTGTTATTTAAACAAAGGAGCAAGGTAGGTGCAGGCCACGGGGCGGGGCGTGGGACGGGTGCTAATGTTGGCCATTCCCCGGGACCCGCATGCATTCGCGGTGAGAGGGTTTGAGACTGCAGCCATCAATACTTCTTCCCAGGTGCCCGGGTCTTCTCTGGCCCGTGCAGTTCCTCTGTTGATTAGGCAGGAATCAGCTCAGCTCGGCGACACAGCTGCTGGAAACTGTTCCACAGGCCTGTCCTCTATGTGCCATTCCCCAGCCCCACCCAGCCTTCCAGGACGGGGAGGCGGCCCCGATGGAGGGCGCCCTGGGCTGCACGGACCCCAGCCAGAACACTGCTGCTTGTTAAGGCAGTGCCGGCCCCAGGCCCCCGACGAGCAGCTGCCTGAACAGAGCGCTGGGGAGATGGCCCGAGGGGCTGAGCCCGTGACCTTCCAGGCTGGAGTCCCTCGAGGCTCGGATCTGGCACACACACAAAACCCCGGGTCCCCACCCATGCCCTCCCTGGCCTCCCTGGCTTCTTCCTTTGCAGACGGCTCCTCACCATTCACCACACCACCCAACAAAGTGTTCTGGCACAGAAGAAAACAACAGTGCAGACTGACAGTCCCGGGGTCATCAGCCTTAACACAGACTCCATACAGATGCATGGGGAAGCCCCTGACGGTAATACGGGCAAAGGAGGCAAAGACGGTGACAGGTGACGCTGGCTAATCCTGAGCTGAGGCAGAGGGGATCGGCGTGGTCCTTCATCGATGATGCACACACTTCACGTCCAGGAGTCAGTCCCTTGGGAATTACCAGCAATGCCAACCAGGCTTGGGCACAGCGGGGTTCACTGTCGAGAGAGGGGGACGACGCGTGCCATGCAGCCATGAAGATGGCAGTTCAGTCAGAGCGTGGCATGGGCGCCCTGTGGGCACGAGGCATGACAGTGCAGAAGGGAGGGGATGCCTGGGGAATGCGCTGTCCGTACAGAAGTGGGCACCTGTGGGGCCACACAAACCCACACGCACCCCAACTCCCCGCGTGGCCTTGGACCAGCGACTCGCCCGAGCCTCAGCTCCCTCAGGTGTACAGAGTGGAGGCCCGGGTGCCTGCTCGCCTGGCCGCTGTGAGGCTGAGAAGCCGCGCCCAGCCCCGGGGGCGGTGGCTGGCCCGGCGGAGGGCTCGGCCCCAAGCACCACTCGTCCACTGTGTGGCAGAGGAGACCATAGACCAGCTCGGGCTCTCCTCTGCAGCTTTTCTTCATTCTAAACTTCCAACAAGGCTGAGGTCCGAGTTCCACAACCAGGATGAAGCATCAACTCATTTTCACATGGGAAAGCTCTTGGTGTGGGTGGGGAGCACAGCCTACGTCAGGCCACACAGCCCTTAGGGGTGCAGCCGGTGGGCCGTCCCCCAGCCCCTGCCCCTGGAGAGCCGCTCTCTCCGGACAGTGCAGAGACCCCCTGTTTTCTGGCCCATGTTGACATCTGCATCTGAGTCACTGGGCACGAACAGGATTCAGTGAAAGAGGTAAACAAAGGCATCAGGCAAGAGAGAAGGCGTAAGAAGCTTCTCCTTTTGAGGTTTGCGTTTTTTGACCAAAAAACCCCCTTGTTTTCGCACACTGCAATGGTTTGGAGGCCGGACGCGCCCCCTCCCCAGAGGCCCAGTGTTTAAAGCTTGGTCCCCAAGGTAGCCCTATTGGGAGAGGGAGGAACCTACAGGAGGTGGGGCCTGGGAAGACTGTGCGCTTGAGACCCCCAGAGCGCTCGGGGAAGGGCTGTCCTAACAGCCTGAGTCAGGGCCACCTCCCCTCCCCGCCGCTTCCCTGCCTGACCACGCGTGCAGCCTGCCACTGCCTTCTACTGCCCTCCCAGACGTCAAACTGATGGAGCTGCCCATCTCGGCCTTGAGCCCCCCAGACTGTGAGCAAAGTAAGCGCCTCTTTGCTGCACACGCGGCCTGTGTCAGCTATGTCGTTACGGTAATGAAAACCTGACCCATTCTCAGACTTGGCCTCGCTTCACCACCACCACCCTGGGAGATGACGTCACCAGGAAACCACAGCCAACAGACCTTGAGGACCCCAGGGACTCCAGCCCAGGTGTTGGCAGAGTGGCGACTGTGGGAAGGAAGAGCAGCAGCTTCTAGAAAGTTCTCTGTAGGTGGAGTGAGCCTGTTGAGGGGGATCCAGCCCACTTGTTTATGGCTCCAAAATGACCAAAGATGGGGCATGATCAAACTGACCAGGCCCACCTGGGTTTCCCAAGAGGCCATGCTGTCTTCAGCAGAAAGCCTGTTAAGCTGTCCAGATTGGAATCAGTGCCCAGCAGGGTTTGCCAAGCCCTGGGAAGACTGTACACTTTGCCTTTTCCTACGGAACTTTACACGTCCTCTTATTTCTTGCGGCATTCCTGACACCTCTCTGTAACCATCTTAAGCTGGAGAAAATGAATCCAGTGTATCCCAAGTATTTGATAATAAGAATAAATTGAAAAAATTGCAGCGAGACTTTCTCAAACTCCGCTGTGATGACACTTAGATACAGAGGACAAACAAACATATACACAGACTTTTTAATTTTTCCTTCTCTATGACCCGTGGCGAGAGTCTCCGTATCAATCCAAGTTGAAACCCTAGACACTGAGTCACAACATTCTTGGTTTGCTCCAGTTCTGCATCCAGCCTGTCTTCCTTAACCATCTGCCTGACATGAGTCCAGGCTGGAGAGCTACGAACCCATGTCCTTCTGGTAGTGGACAGGAAGGTGTCCCCAAAGCCCTAAGTCCTTGGGGCAGGGGCCCTGACCATCACGCACCTCCATGCAGTCACACCTCTGTATCACAGTCTGGGACAGCCCTGGATTCAAGGTGACCCATTCTTAAAATTCAAGCCACTGGGGCCAGTACTGTGGTGCAGTGGGTTAAAGCCATGGCCTGTAGTGCCGGCATCCCATATGGACGCTGGTTCAAGTCCTGGCTGCTCCACTTCTGATCCAGCTCCCTGCTAATGTGCCTGGGAAAGCAGCAGAGGATGGCACAAGTCCCTGGGCCCCTGCACACATATGGGAGACCCGGAAGAAGCTCCTGGCTCCTGGCTTTGGCACAGTCCAGCTGGGCCATTGTGGCTGTTTTGGGAGTGAACCAGCGGAAGGAAGATCTCTCTCTTGTCTTCTAACTCTTTCAAATAAATCTTTAAAACATTTCTCTCTCTATTCATCTCTGCCTTTCAATTTAAAAATAAAACTTTTTAAAAAATAAAATAGGGTCCCTGGGGTGGGCCCTAGTGCATGTGGACTGACCTCCAAAGGGATGTCCATGGACACAGTGTGCACTCGCCATTGCCGTCTACAAACCCAGGAGAGAGGCCTCGGGGAGGCAGCCCTGCCCCTGCCTGGTGCAGAGCTCAGGCCTCCAGAATCGTGAGACGACCACACGCGTGGCTGAAGACCAAGCTAAGGCGCTTTGCTCTGATCCAGCAACGCAGCCAGAGACCAAAGCGGCGCCAGCAACAGGAGTGTGGGCCCCCTGGGCCAGGCCCTAGCGGCTCAGGAGCAGTTGGACACCCGTCCCGGCAGGAGAGGCTGTGACCGTGGGCTCCCAGCTGGGAGTGCGGACAGAATGGGAGAGTTGGGGGCTCACCTGCCCTCAGCCCCCACAGAGAGGAGCTCGGCCACGAGGATGCTCCTGTTGGCCAACGAGCTCTGGCAGGGAGGGTGACGGCCCCCAGTGTGGGTGTGGCTCTCTGTGCAAGGAACAAGTGACACACAGGGCCGGGAAGTGAGGAGGAACGCGTTGAGGGCTGGATCCCAGGCGGTCTTCCCAGAGGAGGAGGTGAGCAGGCTGAGGCCGGCTGTGAGGGGCTTGACCCTTGCTCTGACCACCAGCAACCTCCACCTGCCCGCACCTGCTCTCCCTCTGGGGCCTGGCACTGGCAGAGTCCACTAGGGCCAGTTGTGGGCTAAGCCAGGGAATTAGCCCTCCTAGAGCAGTCCTTGGCTGAGGACTGTCTCCCTGGGGACAGCGCTCCAGCTGGCTCACGGCAGCAGCCGGCAGGCCATGCCTCGTTGACGGCCCCTTGGCTCTCCTGGCTCCCTCTCAGTCCGCATCCATGTTTCAGTCACCTCCAGGCTCTCGCTGGCTTCTAGAGTTTAAGGAAGCAAAACCGACGCCAGGCAGCCCTGGGGACAGAGTAGGGAGCAGGAGGCCTGAGGGGGTCCCCTGGCCCCAGAGCCCCACGCTGGAGAGGGTGCCGACTGGCCAAGGCGCCACATCCCAAGGGCCCCACCCTTGTGGCTGCCTTCCTTTCGCCTGAGGGTGCCACTCGGGCCGGGCGGATGAGCCCCCGCAGTGTCAGGGCTGCTCTGGGCGGTGGCGTTGCTCTCAGTCCTAGTGGGCCCCAAGACTGGCAGGAGATTCCCGCCCTGCTGCTGTATAAGAGCCAAAGCTAAGAACTCTGGTCTAGGGCTTGGGTTTGGGTCCCCAACGTCTTAAGCTAATGGCATTAAGAGGGTGGAAACTTCCTCTGGAGGTGAGACCTTCGGGGCGGGACCAGACTGTGTGGGACCCTTAGGGCGGAGCCCCATGGTGGACGCGGCTGGCTTCGGAAGGAGACATGCACAGACGTGCCGGCTCCCCGTCCTTTGCCACACCACGCTCTGTGTCATCTCGGCATTCTGCCAGAGGTCAAACCAAGGGGGCCTGTTCCTGTCTTGGACTGTGACCCCAAAGGTAGGGGCCAAACAAGTCCTTTCCTTTACAAAGTCGACCTGCCTCGGGTATTCCACTACAGTCCCGAAATGCTGACAGACACTCCTCGTTGTCTGAGACCATGCCTGCTACCGTAGCCTCGTCAGTATCCAGGAAACCCAGTGGAGGGGAGACCGGGCGGATCTGGGGCCCGCAGTGGGTCTCAAAGCCACACCAGACTCTCCCGGGTTGGGTGCCCTGCGTCCCTCTCGTCCTCGTGTCCTTCCAGCCGAGCATGGAGTCACAGGACAGCAGTGACCACCGTCAGGATCGCTGTCTTCTGTGTTCCGTGCTTTGCTAATTCCAGCCCATTCGGACAGAGAGCTGTGCTCGGTCCAGGATCTAAACACTGCCGCCTTTGTCCCATGGGAGCCTGGCCTGCCTGCCCTTCCAGCCTCCCCAGGGATCACTGAACGACTCTGTGACACATAGGAACCTTCTCAGATTAAATCCCTGGGTGGGTATGCTAAGCCAAACACATTCCAGATGGCCGGGGCTCCTATGGGATGGAGGCCAGGCTATGTCCCTAAGGTTCAGAGGGATCGATTAGTGGTTACCACAGGGACTGGCCTATAGTCCTGCCCCCACACAGCTGCTGCCCCGCTGCGGGCCACTGGGCCCTTGAGTTTCAGCTTGCTCACCTGGGAGACGGACACATGGCAGCCTGGCTCCTCCCACCACCACACCCAGGGGTCAGCATCACTGCGTGAAAAACATCTGACCAAGACAGGGGCACGGGAGCCACCGCCTGGCATCACCGTGGCCTTCATTAGCCTTCCGGAACAGGAATGCGATTCCTTTCCCCTGGGGACACAGTCTCTGCTCCCCTCCCCCGGCCTGGAGGCAGGCAGTGTGAGAGGAAAGGGGTGGACCTGAAGGAAGACTTGGAGGCCACCCCTTACCTTCCTCTGGGCTTAGAGGCCGTACTTCCCGCCCTCGGCTCTTCAGGGCTCTGCTCAGACGCCCCCGCTCGTCCCAGAAGCTCCCCAGCACACACCTGCCTCCACGTGCGGGTCACGTGGGCAAGGGCGAGTGCTGGCCTCCGTGTTCCAAGTGCCACTGTCCTCCCTTCCAGATGGACCTGGGGTGCCTGCCACGGCTCCGCGCCCTCTCCAAGCAGCGCCTCGTCCACCTGCCGACCGCTCTGACTTCTTTGGAGCTGCCCCCTTCTCTCTGTCCGTCAGGTGTGCGAGATGTCCACTCTGTAAGTGCCACTCTCTACCCTGTTCGTGCAGAATGTCTCAGTTCCTGCACCGGCGACACTGCCCTTCCTTCTGAACACCACACAGCCGCTTCCCTGCAAGCCCGAGAGTGACAGGGACGTCGACAGGAGACCACGATGTGGTCATTAAAGAAGCAGGAATTGAGAGTTGTGCCCGGCTCCCAGTCTGCACGCACAGCAAGGACGAAGCCGTGACCTCTGCCCGTGGTGACCTGGCAGAGCCAAACTATGGTGATACCCAAGTGTCCATCACATTCACTGGGTCCCCAGTCCACGCCCAGTGGTCAGACTGACAACGCGCCTGCAGACGGAGCCACTCACGGACCTGCTGTCCACCTCCAATGTGGCACCAGCAACCTGCCCTCTGAGGTCTCTTAGCTACCACAAGGGGACATGGCACTGGGCCACACTGCAGAAGGTCAAGTTCCTTTCCCCACCTGCACCAGGAAACAGCACCCCTGCACTGGCCATTGGCAAGGCAGGCCTGGACAGCAGGGGAGCAAGGTGTTTCACTCCATCCAAACTGGTCTCCACCTGCATTTGGATTCAGGAAGGAAGTGCCACTCCTTTACACGCTCAACGACTACAGGCCCTACCCCCACCTCACCCAGGAGCCCCCAGGTTGCTCCACTGGCAAACCAAACACTTCTTCCAGGCTGACATCCCCAGGCCAGGACCCCGCGGCCTCCCCTGTGCTTCAACAGTCAGAGGCCAAATGTTGCTTGGGTCCAGCTCCCAGCTCTGCCACCTGTGCTGGGTGACCACTGGCCAGTGGCTCCAGCTCCGTGACTCTCAGCGACCTCACTGGTGCACTGAGGATCACGAACATGAGGCTGTCCCTCACCAGGCCGGTGACCTCTTCAATCATTTCACCCACGGCAGGAGTAAGGGAAGCGCCGGTTCTTCCACACTTGCTGCTGTTTGCAGGTGGTATGCCACTGTCCTCGAGGGGTTGAAGTCTCAGATCCACTGTCTAGACTCCAGGCCACTTCCCCACTATCCCACACCTCTCGGTCTCACTGAGAACGGCCAGGGAGCTGCGCTTACTCAAGTATGTGAGGCTGAAGATTCGGGGCCCGATCCTTGCACCAAACAGGGAAGCCTGCGCTCTCTGCCCCCAGCGCCTCCTCCCCAGCCAGCAGGGGGCGCTACTCACAGAGGTGGTGCGCATAGCGCAGGTGGAAGGCGTCGCAGCTGTGCACATGGTGGTATAGCGTCTTCTCGATCAGATCCTGTGGCTCATAGCCCGTCAGCTCGGTCACCCTAGGGGAGGACAGCGGCTCCATGAGTCACGCGGCTCTGCAGATTACTTTTCATTTAAACTAATATTGGTTTTGCCAACTAATCAAGTGCTAAAAGGCTCAGGGGGTGGGGGGGGGGTGTTGGTTTTGGAAGCCGAGAATGATCTTTTTTACAAGAAGAAAGTCTTTGAACTCTAGCCCAGGGCAGGATGTAGTGCTATTTGTGAGCAGGAATGTTCTTCTGAAACCGCTGGCTAGGAGCATGTTTGGGATGGCTTCAGACTGCAGCCTTGTTCAAGGTCAAGCTTAGCTGAGGACGCCGAATGGTGAACTTTGATACCGACACAGGGAGAAAGCTCCCACAGGGAGAAAATACTCATCTGTGGGGGCTGGGGGCCACAGTCCTGTGTGAGCCCCTTTTTAAAAATTATTCTGGGGGCCGGCGCGTGGTGCCGCAGGCTAAAGCCCTGGCCTGAAGCGCCGTCATCCCATATGGGTGCTGGTCCTAGTCCTAGCTGCTTCTCTTCTGGTCCAGCTCTCTGCTATGCCTGGGAAAGCAGTAGAAGATGGCTCAAGAGCTCAGGTCCCTGCACCCACATGGGAGACCCGGAAGAAGCTCCTGGCTCCTGGCTTTAGATTGGCGCACTCCAAGCTGTTGTGGCCATCTGGGGAGTGAACCAGTGGATGGAAGACCTCTCTCTCTGTCTCTACTTCTCTCTGTCACTCTGTCTTTCAAATAAATAAAATAAATCTTTTAAAAAATTATTCTGATAAAATTTACATAATATAAAATGCACCATGTTAGCCATCATGTGTGTACAATTCAGTGGCATTAACTCCTCTCACATAGTTGGGCAACCATCGCCACCAACCCTTTCCACCGCTTTTTCCTGATACCACACAGAAACCCCACACCCAGGGACCGGCCATGTAGTACGGACAGGTAAGCTGCCATCTGCAACAAGAGCATTCACTATGAGCACCAGTCTGAGTCCCGGCTGCTCCACTTCCAGCCCAGCTCCCTGCTAGTGCACCTGGGGACGCAGCAGAAGATGGATGGAAGATCTCTCTCTCTCTCCCTCTCTCTCTCTCCCTCTCTCTCTGTTTCTTTCCCTCTCCCTCTCCTCTCTGTCTTTCCCTCTCTCTGTAACTCTGCCTTTCAAATAAACAAATCTTTAAAAAAAAAAAAAAAGAAGCAGCAGCCGCAGCCGCTCCACATCCACTGGACACTAACTTCCCCAGCCCGTGGAAACTGGTATTCTACTTTCTCTTTCCAGACTTTCGTCTCTTCTGGCTACCTCAGACGTGGACCGATACAATTCGTGGCCCTTTGGGTCTGGCCTCTCACCTGTGATTGGCTAACATTGCATTCTGGACTTGGGTTTTCAATCCCCGTGCTGATGGACTCTTGGCATGTTTCCACACCTTGGCTATCGTACGTGAGAGCATTCAAATCGCTTCCACCCCCGACACTGTTAATTAGCAAGTTGCTCTCTGGACACTGCAGCTGAGTGATTCCCACTGAGGGGAGTCAGGGGATGGCTGGGGAGCTGTAAGCCTGGGATCAATGGAGGCATGTTTCAGACCCCCAATTTTAACTCCCAGATACTGCGACTTAAGGTAACCTAAGCTCTCCCCGGACATGGGAACATTTCCCAGTGCTTAAATGACACAGCCCGTCTTTATTCTCATCAAGGCCCAGGCACATGAATTCCCATCTCAGCTCTCTGAAGAAGAGTGGGCCTTGGCTTCCCAGACCACGCCACCAGCAGTCTTAGGACCGCTCCGTCTGCAGGGGGAAGCTGCACGTGCCTGGGAGCTGGGAACCGTGCCCTGGGAGGAGGTGGCCCTGGCCACGCTGGTGACAGACACTCAAGAGCAGATGAAAGGCAGGGACAGGACGGGACTGCGGAGGGGGTGAAGGTCTGCTGAGCAGTCGGTCCTGGGGACCGCGGGGCTGGCGGGGGCTGGGGGCCCTGCTGGCTGGGATAGGAAACCTTGGCTGTAAATTAAACCAGGAAATTTGACCTCGCTTTGGTTCTTTAAGCCCCTTCCCTCTGCTGCATTCTGCTCGGGTTTTGCATCGTAAATCTTCATGCTTCCCTGGAATGGCTCCCAGTTGGGGGACAGAAGGGCCCGAGGAAGGGGAAGCACTGGGGGAGCAGCCTGGGGCCACCTGGACCTTCCAGGCCCCTCTGAGTCTGGTTCTGTGGGGTGGGGGACACTGTGCCTCCAAAAAGAGAGGAGGTGTCTCCGCCTCGTGGGGATGAAAGGGCTTCCCAGGCCCTCTGCACGTCAAGCAACGGAACAGCCGCCCCGAACGTGTGAATGCGTCAGGACACACGGATTACGTCCTCCTTCAAGGTACACACTGGTTTTAAAAATTAAAGGGAGAGTGAAGGGTTTGGCAGGACGCCCTCCTTTCCCCCCAAACCTCTAGTGTTTGAAGACCTATCATGGGATCTGCCAAGCCCCAAACACGGCCGGGTTCACCCATCCTTAGCAAAAGCGCCAGCTCTACTTTCAAAGCGAAATACTGCAGAACCCTTAGGAACCAAATTTCAGGTTATGCCGAGTCCAGATGCATCTGGGGTTGAGATGGGTGAGGTGTCACCACCCTTGCTCCTGTGACCTGGGGCTGCCGGGTCTCTGGCCAACCCCTCACCGTGGCTCCTGGGACCTGGACGCTGAAGCCAACATCTCCCTGTGTACCTGACCACTGCTACCTCCTAGCAGTGGACCAGCCAAGGCCTCTGTCCCCTTGATGCAGTGGCCTTTAAAGGCGTCCCAGCTAGAGCACACGGAAGACCTCAGGGACTGTGGACAATGCTCCAGCACCCTTCTGACCCCTTCCTACCCCTGCCACGTGACTGGAGCTCAGTGAAGGCCACATGTCTGCTAGAAGCTTCCTACATGGAGCTGTAGGGACAGAAGCCTCCTCCCCCCTACCCACTTGTGGGGTGCAGCACTCGCACCAAGGCCCGGGAGCCCCCACCGGCACTCAAGAAAGCCACGTCTGGGGCTCCCTTTGGGCAGTGGCCTGGTGCTGAGGCGACCTCATCTCTCTCAGCTGGGAAGACCCTCCTCATTTCAAAGCAGTGCAAACTGAACAACTTGAACAGACCCTCAGCTCTCCTCTGGGGACACTCCGACTTTTAGGTCCCCAAAGGGGTTTCCTACTAGGGCACGACACAAGGGAAATACTAGGGCATGACGCAAGGCGGGAGTCCAGCTGGCTCCTCCCCGGTTCCTTCAGTAATGACCACACATGGCTCATTTCCTTTGGGTGACTTTCAGATGTGGCTCCTGTGTCAGCAAAAAGCCCCCTGTAACCTCGTATGCTGGGCTCTGAGGCAGGTAGCCCTGCCCCCTCCCTGCAAGTCCCTGTGGGCAGCTCCCCCCCAAATGGCTACACTTGGACTTGCTCTTGGCCTGGAAAAACAACGGCCGCTCTGCAATGCTGGTCCCTGTCCTTTCTCTGCCTTTGAACAGCTCTGGGGTGCAGTAACCATGACCTCCCCCTCCCCACCCCCCTGCTACAGGTAGATGCGTTTTTCTCAGCAATGAATCAGTGAAGAGGGCGGGCATGGTGGTGCAGCGGGTTAATCCGCTGCTTGGGACACAAGCATCCCACACTGGGGGGCCTGAGTCCAAGACCCAGCTCCTCTCCCCACTCCACTTCCTGCGAATGCCCAACCTGGAAGGCAGCAGTGAGGGCTCGAGTAGGTAAGGTCCTGCCACCCACACAGGAGACCTCGATGGAGTTCCCGGCTCCTGGTTTCAGTCTGGCCCAGCCACGGATGTTGTGGATATTTGGGGAATGAACTAACTAGCAGAAATATCTGTCTCTCTGCCTTTCAAATAAATTAGGTAAATAAACAGAATTTTTTAAAAGAGCCTATATACATCCTCCAATATACTTTCAATCATCCCTAGATTGCTTATAATACAACATAAGTACTCTGAAAATAACTGTTAAATTCTGTAATTTAGGGAATGATAGCAAGAAAAGATCTCTTCAATCCAGTCCAGATATTTTGTTCACTTATTTTTAATACAAGGTTGGTGGGGTCTGAGGAGGCAGAACCCATGCACATGGGGGTCAACTCTCCACGGGTCACAGCATCACAGAGCACCTCATAATATATGTGGCTATTATTTGTCAAATAAAAAAACATTTCTAAAAAAAAAAAAAAAGGCCGGCGCCGTGGCTTAACAGGCTAATCCTCCGCCTTGCGGCACGGGCACACCGGGTTCTAGTCCCAGTTGGGGCGCCGGATTCTATCCCGGTTGCCCCTCTTCCAGGCCAGCTCTCTGCTATGGCCCGGGAAGGCAGTGGAGGATGGCCCAAGTGCTTGGGCCCTGCACCCTATGGGAGACCAGGAGAAGCACCTGGCTCCTGGCTTCCGATCAGCGAGATGCGCCGACCGCAGCGGCCACTGGAGGGTGAACCAGCGGCAAAAAGGAAGACCTTTCTCTCTGTCTCTCTCTCACTATCCACTCTGCCTGTCAAAAAAAAAAAAAAAAAACAAACAACAAAAAAAAACATTTCTGAGGCCCACAGCCTGCCCTAAGGGAGCCCCCGCCATTCCAGCGCAGGCCCCCTCAGCAGGCCCTCTCCCAGGCCAGGCAACAAGAACCAGGGCTGCTGCCTCACCCAATCCCCTTCCCTGAGCCCAGCTGTGAACAGAGCCCAGTCCCAGCCCCGCAGAGCTCTAAGGGCTCACACCAGCCCAAGCTGCACAGCCCCCTCCACTCACACACTGCCTAGCACGAAAACCTTCTGTCGTTTTGTTTTGTTTGAATGTGCTACCAACTCGGTAGAAACAGGAGACAGAATTCTGACATCACAGGGTGGACACCTGGGCTGGTGGTCAAAGACGCCTACGTCTGTATCAGAGGACCTGGGTTCTAGTCCCAGCTCTGCTTCTGAGTCCAGCTTCCTGCTACCGTGCGCCCTAGGAGGCAGCGGTGGCAGCTCAGGTGTGTAGGTCCCTGCCACTCACACGGATGCCACCTGGACAGAGTTCCTGGCTCCCAGCTTCAGCACTGGCCCAGCCCCAGCCCCTGGGGAGGGAACCAACACATGGGAGCTGAGTGTGTGCCTTTTGAATACATTTTTTAAAATTAAGAACCAAAAACATTCTAATATCATAGGCCTTCCGAAGGGGCTAACTTGTACCCATGACACCACACCTATTTCCACTTCAAACGCCAGTGAGATGATTAAAATACAAATACACTGAGTCCCTGAGCCCTCAGGCTGACACTAACTCTCCTCATTCATGGCTTGTTTCACGAAATCCCTT
Source organism: Lepus europaeus (assembly GCF_033115175.1). Taxonomy (NCBI): domain Eukaryota; kingdom Metazoa; phylum Chordata; class Mammalia; order Lagomorpha; family Leporidae; genus Lepus; species Lepus europaeus. The sequence continues at coordinate 8,366,406 of NC_084828.1, forward strand.
AAAAAAAAATTATTTACCTGGAAGGGAGAGTCAGAGAGAGAGAGAGAGAGAGAAATCCTACATCGACTGGTTCACTCCCCAAATGGACACAACAGCTGGGGCTAGGCCGGGCCGAAGCCAGGAACCCCATCTGGGTCACCCACGCGGGTGGCAGGGACCCAAGCACTTGGGCCACCCTCTGCTGCTTTCCTGGGTACATTAGCAGGGAGCTGGATCACAAGGGCAGCAGCCGGGACTTGAATCATCTCAGCTCGCTGCTCCACGAAGCTGGCTGCTCACTACTCCCTTTCCAACGACATCCTTGGTGTGATTTATGCCTCGTTATGCTTTGCCTTCCTAGCACAGCTCTCAGGGTACAGTTTCCGCTGGACATGACCATGGCCAGGCTTACCTGGAATCCAGAAAAATCAGCTTCAAGTCGAGGCTGGCCCTGAACATGAACATGTTAGTGTGCAGCTTGATCTCCGTGATGGCACTGGGTGGGAGCGACTGGCCCACGGCCACCAGCCCCACGATCTGGTAGCAGGAGTCATACAGGGTCATGTCCAGCATGTACTGTCTGATCTTCAAGTAGCCGCTGCAGTGGATGACCTGGGAAAGCAGAGGGCAGGGTCAACTGCCAGCAGCCCGGGTCGGAGATGGGCACCCACTCCTCCTGGCTCATTTTCTCAAAGGCACTAGAATGTTCTCCAGCCCAGCCTCTGCTGAGCTGATACATACCCCAATCATTAATCAGAAGAAATGAAAATCTAGGGGTTGTCTTACCCGGTTGGCCATGCGCAAGTAACTCTACAAATTAGGGCTCTCTGATACATGACGGATTTACACATAATTAACTCACTGCCACGTAATGACCAGAAACTCAACAAAGGCATTCAGAGGAATTTCACCTGTTCACATTGCTTGTGTCAGTGACTGCAATGCTTCCGAACTTCCAGGGGGCGTTGAATTTTTTAAAAAGATTAATTTTACTTCTTTATTTGAAAAGCAGAATGACAGAGAGAGGCATCTTCCATCTACTGGTTCAGTCCCCAAACAGCCACAGCCGCTGCTGGGGCTGGGTCAGGCTGAAGCCAGGAGGCTGGAACTCCATCCTGGTCTCCCACACGGGTTGCAGGGGCCCAGGTACTTGGACCATCACCCACTGCCTTCCCTGGATGCATCAGCAGGGCACTGGGTTGAAGTGGAGTACCTGGGACTTGAACCAGCATTCTGATATGGGATGCCATCCTGGCAAGTGGTGGCTTAATCCACTGTACCAGAACACCAGCCTGGGATTGAACTTGACCTCTGTGTCAGTTGACATGCTCCACACTCTAGTAGATAGAGAATTTGATTTTAAAATGTCTTTACTTTTCAAATGTTTATATATTTACCTAATACTTCAAGATTTTACCCACTGATAACCAACCATATGCCAGAATGGCGGTACAGAAGCACTTCCACTTGTTTTAGCCAAAGCAACACAGGAAGGAAGCCACACATTCCCATGTCACCCAGAAACACCTGCACGGCCTTAAGCCTCACAACTGGAAGGATTTACATGAGTTAGCATCACCCTCACAAGAGCAGTGCCAGGGAAGCTAGAATCTTAGCCTTAAACTCTCTTTTCAAATACTCTGCCTCCAGGATTCCCGCATGCAGTCACAATGTCTAGAGCCGGAAAAAGTCCTGAAACCTTTCCGGCACACTGTGCCCTGGTGTGGATAAAGAAGCTGGGGACAAGGTGATGTGCTCAGCTTCAGGTTAGACAACGGGAGAGTTACTAGTGGCAGAAGCAAGTCGGGCTCAAGGGCCCTGGAGGGCCTGTCAGGTGCAAGGCCATGCTGGGGGTCCCCACCCTGGGACGGCCAGCATCAAGTGCATCGCCAAACTGGGGGAGAAAGAGGAGCAAGGCCAAGGTCAAAGAGAAGGGCTCAGAGTGGGGCTCAAAGGATGGGCCAAGGGGAGACAGGCCTGGGGTGGAGGAGGCCCTGGGATGGGGGCGGCTGCGGACAACAGGAACAGAGGACAAAGGAGCAGACGTAGCAAAGTGGCCTCCTCTTCACTTCACCACCCCCTCACCCCCTACCCCCCCCTTCTCAGGGCAAGCACTCCTGAAAATCTCCCAGCAGCCTCCAGGTCTGGGACCACAGAGGACAGCAGAAAAGTCTCCCAGAGGAGGGAGAGGAGCTCCCGAGAGGAGAAGGGGTTGAAGAGGCTGCAGCGTGAGCTCCCTGTGCCCTGCTGTGGGAGGGGCTGAAGAGTGTCGAGGCAGAGCCCTCTACCAGGCTGTTACAGGCGAGCCTGCTCCTAGATTCTGGAAGTGACCAGAGCAAGCACAAAGGCTGGCAGAGAAACGCAGCCTGGAAGACACGCATGCGGGGCTCAGAGGCCTGGCCCCCTGCCGCCCCTCCCCTGCCATCGGCTCAAGTCCTAGATTATAAAGTGGGGCAATGGTGCAGCAGCAGAGACGTCACTTGGCGCCCCTGCGTCCCCTGTGAGTCTTGATTCAGGGCCTGGCTCTGCATCCAATTCTAGTTTCCTCCTAATGCACACGCTGGGAGGCACAGGCGAGGGCCCAAGTGTTTGGATTTCTGGCTCCTGGCTTCGGCCTGACCCAGCCCTGGCTGTTGCAAGTACCTGGGGAATAATTGAGTAGATGGGAGATCTCGATCTCAATCTCCCCCCATTTTTAGCAATAAGAAATGGGCAATAACCCTCCCTTGGAAGGGCCCTGTGGCTCCATGGGGACCAGTGAGATACTGCAGTGAGATAAAGCTCCACTTAGCACCCGGGACAGCTCTGCTGTCACTGCAAACCCCATCTCCACCAGGGGCGGAGATTTGTGGAACAGGCCAAGGTCAGAGCAGCGTCTCGGGGCTCCAAATACTACCCCTAAGCCCAGGGTTTGGCCCTAGACACGGATTCTCAATAAACCATGGTGTGGCTGGCCAGCCAGTCCGTCTGGAACAGCCCCAAAGCAGCCGGGAGCCGCGTGACTCCATTTGTACCTGGTGCGCAGGACCTGCTGGGCCCCTGTGTGAAACAGGATGGAAGACACACAGCAAGACCCCGGCCCCGGTCCCTCCCACCCCGCGGGGCCGCGCCACCTACCTTGTATCCGCTGCAAGTCAGGCCCGCGTTTCTCTTCGCCAAGACACACTTCATTCGGAGGAAGAACGACCTCTCTAGCTCGTACTCTGAAAGCAGGAGTGAGGTTAGACCGGCAACCGTCCCACCACTCCCCGTCTTCCTCCTTGCACCGTCCAGGCCGCATCTACAGCCCGGACCCTGACCCAGCAAAGCATCTGCTGGGGGCTGAGCGCTGGGAAGGGAGTGGGGAAGAGACTGGGCCCCACCGGCTCCAAACGCAGCCCCTGCAAGAACCTGGCATCAAGAGCAGGCCGGGCGGAGGCGCACCTGTCGCCAGCCCTGAGGCCGGTGCCTGAGCCCCAGCAAGCCCAGAAGCTTGGACTTGTCTCAGGGTGGCAGCGGCAAGCACAGCCCGTTCTCTGGCAGGGCAGCCCCTGCGGGCCGCGCTGCGGACTTCCAGGAGGCCCAGGGACCTGCAGCCGGGCCACGGCCCTCGCCCTCCCCTCTGGGCCCCTTGTCTGGGTCTCCCGGGCAGCGCCCAGCTCGCTGTATTTCTCTGGCTGAGCCAACAAGATCTGGGTGTTGCAGATGCAAATGAGTCCCCTGATAAACCCAGCTGTGTGGACACTCCGGGCGCAAACAGAGCGGCGCCCACACCTTGGGGGTGAGCGCAGGGTCGCTCTGCGACAAATAAACAGCCACTCCGCGGAGGTTAATAAATTAATCTTTAAAGAAGCGGTGCACCAGGAATGGGAGCCCGGTTTTCCACCTTCCCCGAGGGCAGAGCATCGCCTCAGAGCACCCTGCCTTCCCAGGCTCGGGAGGCCGCCATGTTTTACCCACAATGCCTCGGGCGGCCGCCTGCCGGAACCACTTCCGGGTAAGCTCCGAGGTGAGGACGCGTGAGGCTAGGAGACGTCACGTGGTCACTGCCTGCCAGTTTGGGGGGCCAGCCCGTTTCTCACCTATTTGCCATGAAACAGGGAGTGCAGCTCAGCTCCTCACAACGTCCACGGGGGTACCCCGTGCTGGCTCCGACGCGCGCCACGGGGACCCCAACGCCCCAGCCTGGCGCCGCCGCCCTCGGCTGCACCCCGTTTTCCCTTGCTCTTCCTGAGGCTGGGACTTGGGGAGGGAGAACTGAAACCAGGGCCCCCGGGAGGAGCTCGTGGCCCTGGGCCGACTGTCCGGCGATGGAAGAGCAGAGTGGTGCCCGGAGTCCGCCGGGGCTGCGCTGGGCTCTGAGCGGGTTCCAGACTCCGCGCCCGGTCCAGCCTCGAGGCGTGACCAGTGGCTTCTCCAGAGCCCTTGCTCCCCATGGCTCCACGGCCTGGGCCTGTCCAGGGACGTAAGAACCACGGACCGTGGCTACCATGAAGCCCGTGTCTCATCTCACGAACCAGCGCCCCAGTCTCGCCCTGGTAAGGAAGCATCAGACTTAAGAACCGTTCCCGGGGTTAGAACCGGAGGCATAGAGCTGTACCTGCAACAGGGGTGACAACCGTCGCCTCTCCTGGCCTCAGAATGCCCCTCCCAGGAGGGAGCCCCAGCTGCCCTAGAGTCATCACTCGAAGTATCTGCTTTGTGCGCCACTGTTTTCATTTGTTTTTTAAGATTTCTTTTATTTGAAAGAGTTACAGAGAGAGGAGAGACAGAGAGGTCTTCCATCCACTGGTTCACTCCCCAAATGGCTGCAACGGCCAGGGCTGGGCCAGGCCGAAGCCAGAAGCTTCTTCCTCCAAGTCTCACACAGGGGTGCCGGGGCCCAAGCACTTGGACCATTTTCTGCTGCTTTCCCGGGTGCATTAGCAGGGAGCTGGATCAAAAATGGAGCATACATGGGATGCCAGGTGCGGCAGCTTCCCCCACTACGACACAGTGCTGACCCCTCCATTGGGGTGTTTTGGCCAAGCTGCATACCGTAGTCCAATGTGAGGCCCGTTAGTCACATGTCTGTTGGCCTCGGCAGATGGCTGGAGACAGTTAAAAGGCCAGGGCCTCTTGAGGAAGCCCTGTGTCTCCCCAGCTCTCCAGGCAACTGTAATTTAAGGGGCCATTTATGTAATAACCAAGGCTTCCTAACTGATCCAAGCCTACATTTTTTAAATGTACAAATAAAATACAATCAGGCACCAGTTCAAGACCCAGCTGTTTTACTTCCTATCCAGCTCCCTGCTAATGCACCTGGGGAAGCAGCAGAGGATGCCTGAGTACTTGGGCCCCTGCACGCACATGGGAGACCCCGAAGGAGCTCAGGGCAAATCCCAGGCATTGCAGACATTTGGGGAGTGACCCAGCAGATGGATGATCTCTCTCTCTCTCTCCCCCTCCCTACCTCTCTCTCTGTCACTCTGCCTTTCAAATAAACAAATACATCTTAAAAATATAATCACAACAAAACTGATGATACTGGAAAGTAGTTATCAAAATACTTAAAACATGTAATGACATGGATATGAAGTTGGTCTTTCATTAATACTTTAATTATCAAGAATCAGGGGCCGGCGCTGTGGCTCCTGGCTCCAGGCTTCAGATTGTATCGGCTCTCGCTGTTGCAGCCATTTGGGGAGTAAACCAGTGGATGGAAAAATCTCTCTCTCTGCCTCTCTGTAATTCTGCCTTTCAAATAAATCAATAAATATTTTTTTAAAATAAAAACCAAGATTCAGTAGCAGGTCTCATAACTCCTAAAATTCCGAGGTAGCCACAAGCATACACGATAGGTTAAAATTTCCATAACAGCCTCAGTGTGAAAGGAAAATGCTTGGGATGTCTGTGGCCGGCAGAGCCACAGGTGCCAGTCATCCAGGGTGGTTTATGGTCTACAGCCATCAGCAGGGGGAATGCCGAATTTTAGCTTGGGAAGTGCAGATGGAATTTTACCTGTGCAGTTTCACGCCGCACTCCCCTCCCCACTGGATTCTGTCCTCAGAAGCTGCTCCCCGGAAATTTTAAACCAAGAGCACATTAGGGGAGCAGCCTTGGGCCACTTTTGTCTCCTACCTAGCACATAACGGGGGCTCCATAACGTTGGCTTAAAAGACAGAGGCACCAGAGCAAAGCCCCACTTGGTGAGGGCTGAGTGTTTGCGGGAGACCTGGGCTGGGCAGTCCTCAGCCCGCAGCCCCTTGGCAGGCGTGGGAAGCCCTCAGGTCATGTTCAAGAACAAGGTCTTGTTTGCCTTCTGGTCTCTCTGGGCCAGGCAGAAGTACCTTGGAGCAGGTGGTGGTGGAGAGGCTGGTGGGCCGTGAGCACAGCCGTCATCTCGTCGTGGTCGGAGGGGTGGATGTACTCGTAGATGCTGTTGCCCGTGAGCTCCACCTGCCGTGGGGAGGGAAAGGCAGAAATGTCACCAGCTGCTCCAGGAGCGGCTCTGGGCAGGGGGCGGGGCGTGTCCCAGCTCTGCACCCGGCAGGACTTTTTTTTATTTTTTATTTTTTATTTTATTTTATTTTTTTTTTCTTTTTTTTTTTTATATTTATTTATTTATTTTTTTGACAGGCAGAGTGGACAGTGAGAGAGAGACAGAGAGAAAGGTCTTCCTTTTTGCCGTTGGTTCACCCTCCAATGGCCGCCGCGGTAGCGCGCTGCGGCCGGCGCACCGCGCTGTTCCGATGGCAGGAGCCAGGTGCTTATCCTGGTCTCCCATGGGGTGCAGAGCCCAAACACTTGGGCCATCCTCCACTGCACTCCCTGGCCACAGCAGAGAGCTGGCCTGGAAGAGGGGCAACCGGGACAGGATCGGTGCCCCGACCGGGACTAGAACCCGGTGTGCCGGCGCCGCAAGGCGGAGGATTAGCCTGTTGAGCCACGGCGCCGGCCTATTTTATTTTATTTTAAAATTTTGACAGGCAGAGTGGACAGTGAGAGAGAGAGAGACAGAGAGAAAGGTCTTCCTTTTGCCGTTGGTTCACCCTCCAATGGCTGCCACGGTAGCGCGCTGCGGCCGGCGCACCGCGCTGATCCGATGGCAGGAGCCAGGTGCTTATCCTGGTCTCCCATGGGGTGCAGGGCCCAAGCACTTGGGCCATCCTCCACTGCACTCCCTAGCCACAGCAGAGAGCTGGCCTGGAAGAGGGGCAACCAGGACAGGATCGGTGCCCCGACCGGGACTAGAACCCGGTGTGCCCATGCCGCAAGGCGGAAGATTAGCCTAGTGAGCTGCGGCCCCGGCAGGACTTTGATCTCTGCTTACACCCCACACCTTTGTCAACTGCACCCCCAGAGCTCCGGCCAGAGAGGCCTCAGCAGGAAGTACTGCAGGGTGGGTGATGAGCAGGGCGGGCCTAGGAGGGCCCCTGGGGAGGAGGCTGAAGCCACAGCCAGTGTTCCTCAGCCTCCCGCTGGTGCTGCCTGTGGGACTGGCCACGAAGAGGCCGCCCTGCAGGAGCCCTGGGCCAGCTGTGCCTGGGAGGACTCCCTCTGACAAAGGCCCTTTCCCCCTCCGCTCACGCTGAGCTCCTCTGGCGCTGTCAGGCCTCTCCCTGGACCAGAGACATGTCCCCAGCCTTCCCAGTCCAGGAGGATCCTCATTTTATGCCGCGGCTCCCGCCAGGGGAGCGGCCAGTGTCCGTGTGACACGGTGACAGTTTCCTGCACGCTTACACACAACCTCCTTCCAGACACAGGCCGCCGAGCACACGGGTCCACCCTGGGCAGGGCGCTGCTGAGCAGGACCAAGTGGCAAGTGGCAGGAAGATGCCACAGTTAACAGTCTGCACAGAGGTCCCAGCCTCATCAGGAACCCACAGGTCTCAAGCCCTGGGCCCTCTTGGCCACCATGAAACAGGTAATGAGAAAGAATGTTCTAGAAGTCTTCACCACCAAAGCAGCCTCCTGAGCTGCAGTGGGTGGGCCCTGTCTTTAGAGCTACGATCACCAGTGGAGGGTGGCCCGCAAGGATTGTGAGTCTATGGGCCCCAGTATTGTTCAGGGGGGCCCCAGGGGCAGTGATGTTATCTCTCCCCAAGCCCAATGTGGGTAGAAACTCCAAGCACATGAGCAAGTCTCCCTGGATGGCAAAAGACAGTTGACGGGCTGGGGGATTGGGGGACTGAAGACTTCCAAGGGGGGAGGGTGACCCATGACAGCATGAGAGGCTGTGGTGTGTCTCACCCCTGGCCACTGTCAGTCTTTTTAGGTGTGTGGCACTGCGGATTTCACTGGCGAGCTGTGGGCTCAGGCAGGGAGAGACAAGGTCGTCCAGGGCGGGGGCAGCCCTGACAGTACCACCTCGAACGGCAGCGCAAGCTTAGTGACACATTCTCCTGGGAGCCACCGTCCCAAGGCAGCTCCCGGCCCTCAGCTCTCTACCTGGGACCAGGAGCCCTGCAGACACGAGGGGGCGTCTCCCTGCTCCTTCCAACCCGTTAACACTGTGTGCGTGGCCTTCTTCAGAATAAATCACACTTCTGGCTCCCGCTGAGAAATCTGGCCCCTAGACAGTTCCATTCTCTGCATTATTCATGGAATGTCTTTCCAAGATTACGCAAACGCAGCCACAGACCCCTATTCCAGAATCCTCCGTCACCTCCCAAAAACCGAAAAAAAAAAATCCCCAAATAGGAAGTGTTTGCACTGTCCAATCGTTTCTCCCACCTCCACATATTCACAGCGTAACGGTGATTCTGGTCTGCTTGACCATTGTTTTTTGGAAAAAAGTACATGCATGATGTACCTTTAAGAGAGCTCTTCCCATGAGGGCATGTCAACAAGTGCATGGAAGATGGAATGAAAAGGCAAATTAAAAAAAAAAAAGATAAATTTATTGTGGCACAAAAAATTTAAATTCTTGTCTATGGGGGTCTTTGAAGAGTTTGTGGAAAATGTGTATTATGAAAAAGCTAGGCATGGACTTCAAGTCTTTCAAATGATAATAAACATGTGTTTTAATTCCATTTTTTTCCCCCGAACTTCGGGGCGTGCCCCACGTACGGTACGCTCTGGAAAACTGGCATACGTGCTTAGTAGGGATGAATCTGCAGTTAGGTCTCACGGGAGCTGGAGGTGTTTCTAGAGTGGCCGTCCCGCGGTAGGCGACCAGGGCACGAAAGGAGTTTATCGGAGGATGGAAACCTCCAAGTCTCTCTAGAAAGCAGAGCGGAAATGGTTTTAAAGAAAGAATCTTGGAATGATAAAACAGCCCTGACCTTCACTGGAAATTAGGGTTGACGGGGCGCTTCCTGTACGAGGTACCTGCCCGTGCTCCTGAGCTGCCTCACCACAGACCTTTTTTTAAAGAAATTATGCTTGTCGCTATAAAACTCCCCAGGTCTCATACATCAGCCTTATTAAAACAGACCTTCGATGTGATACTTTAGTATTTGTAAAAACCCTGCTAACTACAAAATGAATGGTCTTCCTACTAAGAGCTTTTTTATGTTTTGCTGAATGGCTTTCTTTCCTGCCAAGAAAATTCCATATGATAAATACAGCACTAAATGGATGGATTCTGTGCAGGGCAGAGCCACTGGGCCCTCGGAACACGCACATTACTCTGCTTGGGGTGTTTTGCTGAGTATGGCAAATTAAGCATTTTAAAATAAGGTGGTTTGGGTTTCAGGGTTCAAGTTATGTCAACAAACATAAAACGCTGTCCTTTCTCTGTATTTGAAAAGCGAAAAGGATTAGTTCTTATGGCTCCAAAGAGCTCTGTCGCCATTTTTATGGTTGTGTTTTTCAGCAATCTCAACAAAAATATTACATTTTTCTTTGTGCAGCTCATAAACAGCTATTGCATACACATCTATATTTATTTGAAAAATGTATATTGGCTACCTAAATGCTACATCATGCAGGCAAATTTCCTAAGGAAATCTGAACCACGGGGATATGTAAAAATGTAGATGAGGCTACTTCAAAAAGGTGTATGGGACAATAGAATTAAAAGATACTTTTGCAATCTGTACATGCGAGGAATTTTCAAAATGTTCATGGAAAATGCAGATCATGAGAAATATGCACAGATTTTCAGAATCTCTTGCACCAAAATAAACTTGTGTTTTAATTCATTTTTCCCTAACCTTTCGAAGTCCCCTCATAGAGCAGGTATCCTGGACTTTCTCCCTCCCTGCCTCAACTATAAACAAAATAATTGTGTTGACCAAAAACACGGAGCTAAATCATGTACTAAACAGGCATGGTTATAGCTCTTTGCTGGCCAAATAGCCTGAGCTGTTCTGTAGGTATGACACATGTGGGTCCATGCGTGTGTGCACATGTGTATGTGTGCCTACACCAAGCGGAGCGTGGGGGTCAGAAACCTCTATTTCCTAACACTTGGACCCGGGGCTAAGGAGTCAACTTGAATTTTGTGGTTGTCTCTTTCACTTTGAAGTATAAAAGTTGGACAACAGCGATCACTTGTTTACTAGTTTAAAAGCACACATACACATAACAAGCTCAAAAGAAGTAGGTGTCTTATCCCAACACTCAATAAAAAGTTAGGGGCCAGGGTTATCGCATAGCAGGTAAATAAGGCTGCCATCTGTGATGCCAGCATTCCATAAGGGCACAAGTTCAAGTCCTGGCTGCTCTACTTCTGATCCAGCCTCCTGCCAAGGCACCTGGGAAAGCAGCAGAGGATGGCCCAAGTACTTGGTCCCCTGCACCCATGTGGGAGATGAAGCGCCTGGCTCCTGGCTTCAAGCCTGGCCAGCCTTGGCCACTCTGGCCATTTGGGGAGTGAACCAGTGGATGGAAAACTCCTCTCTCACTCTCTCTCTCTCTCTCTGCCTTTCAAATAAATAAATCTTTCTTTAAAGGGGGGGTTAATAAGTTTAGTAAAAGGCTGTGCTTTATTATGGATGGGCTTATAACCATAAAGAACCATGTTTGCACCTACACATGGACACTTCAGAGACAAGAGTTCAGACAGTTCAGGCCCAAACCGAAATGAAAGACAAACTGCCACTTTGTTACATTTTCACACACTGCTGGAAGCCCTGGGGGCTTCTGTTCCCGTGAGTGTCCCACAAGGAGTTTCACCCTGACTTAGCGTGTAAGACTGGCCCCTTAGCGAGGTCATGACGTGGAGGACGATTGGAAGTTCTCAGAACACAGAAGAGCACCTTGCAAATACAAGCCAGGGCGACCACCGCTGTCCTCGGAAAACCCATTCCAAAGAGGACTCCGACTTCTTCCCTAACACTTTTTTTCCTAAATCAATCTTTAATTTTAATAACACTTGCATGTTCGCTGTATTAGCTCGACTTTGTGTGAATAACAACAATAATCTAAAAGTGCAAACAACATCGAACAGCAGCGACTGGAGCATCCTACCCAGTATTTCTGTTACCATTTAAGTTAAGAAGACACACACACCCCCACACACACCCATACACACACACTGTGATTCTGCATAGACTTCCTTCTGGGGATTTAATCAGGAACAGGAGGCAGAGCTGAGGGGGAATTTGTTGTGACTTACTACAACAGTGTGCCACGAACACTCCCACATACTTCCACGGGCCCTGCTGGCACTGCATGTTGGCACAGATGCCTGCACAGCCCCACAGGGAATAAACGTGGCCGCAGGAAATCAGCGCGACTTCCCTTTTCTCAGTTTTTCATTTCTGCTGGAAAGGCCGAGACGAGAGTTCGGCTACACTTCCTTGGGAACGGTGGGACACACGACACGGGGGTTCCTTGCTGCCTGACCATCAGCACGGAATCCAATACTCTGACCTGGGAGGATGCTTGGACTCTCTTTGGTGGAGTTGCGATCAGCAGGCGTAGTTGTCACCTCTCCAATATTTTGGTTATTCTTAATTATTGTGGCCATAATCAACCCATCCTATTTCCCCCATAGAAACAGAAAGAATGACAGAGGAATAGGATGCTAGTCTGAGCAGTCTGACCGAACAAATAGGGTTGCCTTGGGATGTGCACGGCCCTCAAGCACGGGCCAGGCCACTCCAGGGACCAAGCAGCAACTTTGTTCTGTCAAGTGGTGTGGATGCCTGAGTTGTGTGTAGTTCGTAAACCACATAAAACGGGTACTTGGATGAGTTTCTCACCACGATCCTCAAAGAGGGCTACAATACCGTTATTTTATAATTTAAGTGATGGTTCACGGAGGGTCAGTATCTACCCTAACAGACCATGAAAACCTCATAGCTGAGTGCATTTCCTTTTTTTTTTGCTTTGTCTGCTAGGGAGCTCAGACCTAAATTAAATATTTGATGTCAGTGACTTATTGTAACAGTTTTGACCTGTCATCGTAAACATGCGTGAAATGTTTTGTTGTGTTTCTGACGTTACTAAACCTATCCAAGTGTTTATCAGTCGTAACTAGAAAAGGCAGTAATGTAATCAAGGTCATTTCTTTCAAGAATAAAAGCCAGCCTGGGTGGAACTAAGGGGAGCCTGAATCATTCTTAATAGGACAAGATGGAAATTCAAAAAAAAAAATCATGGAAAAATGTGGAAATAGTAAATTTCATATTCTCAACAGCATTTCCCACATGACTAGCACGCCACATGAGCATGAGACAGGGAGGTGTAAAACCCAGAGTCCAGTGGGCCGTGTCTGTGCGGTCCAGTCCACAACAGGAGGAAAAGGAAGAGACATCTCCAAACAGCTGGAACCCGGGATTTGCCATATAGGGGTTTGCATAAGAAACGCCCAGGCACACAGACCCACAAGGACAGGCATAAAGAGGCACCTAGTGTTGGAAGGGAACATTGTAAACAAATGTTAACAAGTTAAAAAAAAAAAAAACTGTATTTTCAGAAGAAGGCAAGGAACATGTCAAATGTAGGCTTCCAAATCTGATAATTCGGTTTTTTGAGGAGAATCTCTGAGCCCCATCAACTAGCAAGCTCTCTCTGGGCTTCAGCACACTGGCAGGCTGGTGTGCTACAGACTGGGAGGCTCTCTGGGGCCCATTGTCTGTGTCCGTCACCAACTCCGCTGTGTCCAGTTGTGATGAAAACTCCCAGGAGGTGAAGGAACTCCTAAGACTTTCAGAAGCTCCGCCCACATTTGTGAATGGGAACCATGGGCCAGGCTCCCCCCAGGCCGTGCCCTGGGCCCAGGCAGCAGCTGACTCCTGTCCCAAAGCCTTGGCTTGATGTGGATAAATTAGGTTCACTTTCCCCTAAGGGATGACCAACTCCCTTTTAGAAGATGGTTGCCCTTTTCCCTAAAAATTGGTAATCTTTAGATCTTCAGATATACTAAAGGAACCCGAACCTCGCTGTGCAAAACAGTAGTAAACCGAATTTTACAAGTTTCTATCACAGGCATATAAAATGCTTTACTGAAACGCCCACTGAACTGGAAAAACTCAGGAGAAACGACCCTGTGCTCCATGTGAACGCTCATAAATCTCCCACTCCCCTTTCAGTCTCCCCAAAGCACACGCTGCAGAAAGTCCGTGTCTCCGTCAGCACCCCGCTCACTGCACAGCAGCGCACAACGCATGCGCCCGGCAGCTCCCGTGCACGGCGAAGTCTCCCTCGGTGGGGCTCTTCTCCGCGCCAGATAGTCCAGGGGATTAGACACAACCTCAGAAGTGCCACAAAGACAGACGGATCAAAGATACACGGATCCACTCCCAGGGCAAAAAGGAAGCCAAAGAGTAAAATGTAGCATTGGGGAGATCCCACCCTAAGAGGAAGATTTGGCAATGCGGGATTCCGATCATGCACAAAAGCAGATGTTCACACAGAGGTGGGAGGGCTGTGGAGTCGCGTGCACACTTGGTTTGCTGTTTTGGCTATGGGTAAAGGAGGCAGTACCTACCTGAGACAAGCCCAGGTGCACAGAAGCCGTTTCGGATATGTACATGATTTTGCCATCAGATGCTACCACAAAAACAAATCCATCGAGAGTCTGCAAAAGAGAAGGCGTCGGGGTAAGAGAGGAGAGTTGTGCGTTAGAGTGCGGCTGGTAAGGGTGCTCCGCTGGGAGGAAAAGCATCCCGTGTGATTAAGAACGCACGCTCTGGTGCAATGCCGAAGGGCCATAAGAAAGACACTCAAGGTTTAATTCCCAGGCCAGGCTCTCCAAGGCTTTTAAAGCACTTAGAAAGAATCTTACATCCACATCACAAAATCATGCAAAACATTTGAGAATTCCTATCATGCCCGGTTTAAATGTAGTAGCTTTATTGTTTGGAGTTATTTCAGCACTTAGCACAAATCCGGAGTTCTATAGTACTTGGGGGGAAATCTGCCACTCCACAGACCATTTTATGTCATAATTGGCAATCGCTTATACCACTAGGACACAGGGTTTATTTGCCACACTTTTCTAGTTACCCCTAAGTACCACTTTCATAATAAATTCCGAACACTACCACTCCCCAGGAAATAAAACAAGATACTCGGCTATTTTACTGGACTGTGTCTACAGAATTATTTATTTAGAACTTATAAGAGATCAAATAACCTTAGCAAAATTCAAGGGGAATGAGTATCCACTTCTGAAAAATGAAAGCTATCCAAATGAAATTCTAATTTTGCCTACTTTGGCTAGCCCTCAAAAACACAGAGTGAAATTATAAGAGGTAATTAGGACAAATAAAAAGGTAATGATTATGTATGTCAAGGATAAAAAAAAAAGACTAAATTATTCTTGAGAAAGGAAACTCTTTTATTTACCCATTCAGGTTTTAGATCAAGAACCAAAGAGAAGCAGTAAAGTTGGTGACAGACCAGTACAACCCACAATGCTACCCCCATAAAAATATTCCAAATTAATTTCTGGCCACAATTTCTATTTTTACAGCATATAATTGAAACCAGATCACCTTTGGTTTTTCTAACGCACCCCTCCCGAGGTGTGGGGCTAGCAAAGGTAGCAGAAGTGAAACTTGAAAGATGGCCTTACTTTCTGCAGTTGCCAACAGTTTACTGCAAAAATTCTTGGCCAACTGAACCGTCAGTGCCTTTCCTTAGGTTCGGACTGGAATCAGGGTTCCCACTGAGCTCACGAGAATCATTCCCCAACTAACCCTTTCAGAAACATAAACTGTACAGCCATTCCTCAAGGCAGGAATGTTTTGGGCCATTTTGCTTACTTCTTCTTCTCCAAAATGGTTTAAGAGAAATATATTTAATGGAATGCATGTCTCCCAGTACCCAGGACAAAGGAGTACAGGAGGGGAAAAAAAAAAAAAAGAAAAAGAAAAAAAAAAGAACGATCATAATTAAATTTTAAAAGTTGCCAGCAGTAGCCAAAAAGTTAAGACTCTCGATGGGGAATGCTGAGCGCGCCTTGCTAGCTTCCGGTCACCTCCCGGGCTGCCGCGGGTACGCCGTGCAAGGAACCCGCGCACACGCCGCCCCGGGATCAGAGAAAGAGCGCGCAGCGGCCAAGTCGGGGGCTGTAGGCTCTGCCCGCCACTTAGATGTCCCTGATGTTTAGTGTCACTTGGAACAGGCAAGGGCAGGAGGCAGGCAGGACGCCGCGGCTGAGATGGCGCGGAGCTAGGGCGCACGCGAGGGCGCGAGCCCGGCTCCCGCGCGCCCTTCCCCGCCGGGCCGCAGCCCCGCGCGCCCTAGGTGGCGAAAACGCCGCGTGCCAAAATACTCCTGGTGTCATCTCCCCAGTGCAAACCCCGACCTGGGCATCTGGGGGCAAAAGAGGTTTGCGAAGATCTGCTTTTCCTACAAGCGCAGCTCCTGGCTGACCCGTCACCGCATCCCGCAGCCAACCCCCCATCCACCCCCCACCCCGTTAAAGAAAACACAAACTGGAGACGGGAAATGCAAAACAGTTTTCGGTAGGCATTTTTCGATGGCAGAGACAAACGACGGGCGGAGCGGGGGAGGGGGGGATGAATAGGGTCCTTGACGAGCCTCTGGAGCAGGCGTCCGCAGTGCCCCCTTGCCCACGCCAGCCGCCAACCTGGAAGTGGCCGGGCGCGCGCGGGCGGGGGAACCCAGCCCCAAGCGCTCGCCCCGGCGCCGCGCGCCCCTCGGCTGCGGGCCCTGGACGGGGGTGCTGCGTTCCTGACCCCAAGCCGAGCCAGGTGCGCCCAGAGGCCACCCCACGTGGGCTCTGGGGCTGTACTGTTTGGGTCAACTGGTCTCCGCCTCCTGCTGTGTTACCCGAGACCCGTCCCCTAACCTCGCTGAGCCTCAACTTCCCTCCCTGGGGGCGAAAAATGGAGTTAAAACCCCACCTGGAACCCACCCTAGGTGAACGGTGAAGGGAGATGACACAGTAGGGCTTTGAAAGGAATCTGGCTCGTGGGGCCAACTGTTTCAACATCTTGTTACTGCCGCCGCCTTTGAGCCGCTGCAGCCCGAGCTTACAGCGGATGCACCGGGCTCAGCGCGGCCGGATCTCTCCTTGCCTGCACCAGAGCCTGGCGCAGGGCAAGCGCAGGGCCAACGCTGCCCTGGAAGTGAGGTTGGAAAGGACTTCGCCACGCCCAGGGGAGCCTTTCGGCCTGTGTCTCCGCTGGGCTAAATCCCCGGGCGCTGGCGGGGGTAGGACTGGACCCTGGCTACACCCCAGGATCCCTCCCGGGGCGCCGCCCTCGACCTCCGGCGACCTCTGGCCTATCAGTCTGCCTGGCGCCGCTCGGGGAGGGGGCACCTCGAGGCCGGGTGGCAGCGCTGGAAGGAAGCCCCCCCCCACACACACACCGCCCGCCCTCCACGCTTCTTCCCCGACGCGCGGGGCACTACCTGCAGCAAGTGCGATCCCAGCTCCTTGGCGACGCTGTCCAGGGGTCCGGCGCGGCTGGGCTGTCCCCAGGCGTCTCCTAGACCTGCACGAGGAATAAAGCAAACCAGTGAACCGCAGCGTCCAGCCCGAGGCCAGGACGCCGGGTGGAGCGCGGGGGAACCCCCGCACCCCGCGTCTCCGCCCCGAGCCACCGCCTATGCGCTCGCCTCGCCCATAGCCCTCGGTTAGGAGCAAAAAAGCCGAAGGAGCAAAGCCCGCCGACGCCTCCAGCCCAGGCCCCCTGAGCACAGGGAGCCCGCCAGGCCCCCCAGCTCCCACGGGTCGTCCACGTGTTCACGGCTCTGAAATTGCCGTTTTATTTGAAATGCCACAAAGTAATCTAATCTGCTTTGAAATCGGCCATCCTCGGAGCCAAACGGGGATATAGATTAGACCCGTAAATATTTCCCCAAGGGTCCCACCCCTCCCGCCTCCCCACCCTTCCCCAGCGCCCCAGGCAACTCCGCGTCCGTGGTCCCGCGCCGCCTGCTGCTTCGACCGCCTGTCCTCGGACATTCTCCCTGGGCCTCTTCCCGCACCCTCCCTGGGGGGCTTCCCGGCGGCAAACCCCCAATCTGCCAGCCGCCAGAGAGCCACGTGCACGCTCCACGGGAACTGGGGGGTGTCTGCTGTCACATGATGGGGGTCCCCCAGGCCCTCGCTCCCTGACTGGACCCCCAAACCCCTCCCCAAGGGTACCAGTGCCAACAAAAGCGCTCCTGGGGTCCCCTGCTGCCTGCGCCCTGGGCCCAGCTCCTGTGACCTGGAGGAAGCTCGGGCCCTGCGGGACAGGCGCTCGGTGCGGGCTGGGAGCCGTGCCCGGTCGCTCCACTGAGCACCCGATTCGCAGCTCCTGCCGTTAGCGCCCAGTCCCCGACACTAGGCGGCACAGGCCGCTGACCGCCACTGAGTCCCACCCTCGCCCGCCGAGAGCGGGTCCGCAGGTCCCCAGCCGCCCACGGAGCGCGCATCGCCGGTTTGGGGGAGCGCTGTGGGCCCGCCAGCGGGTTCCTCTGGACCACCCGCCAGCGCAGGGCCACGGGTCGGGAGCCACTGAGCGGCTGGCACCGGCAGGGAGCAGAACGTGGCCAGCCGCGGTCAAGCTGGCGAATGCGGGGAACCGGCGCGGAGCCGCAGCGCCCTGCAAGCGGACAGCCACGAGGGGGTCTCTGGGAGTCTCCGCTCTGGCGCGCTGGGTCTCCCACTGCCCCCGCGGGCGCCCGGAGCACCGCGGCTTCTGCAAAGCTCCATCAGAGGTGAAACCCGCACCCCGCGGCGCGCGGCTGAGCCCGTAGCAGCCCCGCCGCTGCGGGCGCGTATTCTTCAGTTTCCTGGGCGCTGGGAATCAGAGGCTTGTCCGGGCCTCCCCATGGGGAAGTGGCCAATTTCCGCGCGTCCTGGTTTCCCAGATCCCCACGCAGCTCGTGGCTCCCGGCTGCTCAGCCTCCACCACGGGAGGAGGGGTCTTCACACCCCCTGAACAGGTTACCCGTGACCACACCGCACAGGTCCTTCCTCCGCTACACCCGGGAGGGCAGCCTGGTGGCGGTGGCGTTTACTCCATTTAACCAGCAACAGAAAATACCGAAAGTCAGAAGTCCCGGGGTTTGAGTGAGGAAACAGTGTAATAAGGATTCAGGAACTGATTTCTGAAAGTGGACACGTGCACCCTCCGCTGCCCTGCCTCTGGTCCCTTCCCAGCGAACCTGTCCTCCCCCGGTGGCAGCGGAAATATTTGGGGGCCCCTGGGCCTTTGGGAATAACCCCCAGACCCCGCTGCCCTGCCCAGCGCTCCCAAAAGCCTTGCCGAAGAACCCGGCTCTACCGACAAAAGCGCTTTGAGCTCACGGGACAATTTTCCCTGTCATTCAAATACCCCCACGCTTCAAGAAAGCCTGTTCGCGTCCATCATTTTAACTTTTCCCAAGTAGCTTCCTGATGCCCCCGCTGTGCCGGCGGAGCTCTGGCGCGCTCGCCCCTTTCCGACCGGGACAGGACTGTTTCCCCGAGCACTCCCCGCCCCCCCCAACACACACACACCTCACCCCGGCCGGTGGCGCTGCCAGCTCTTCCATTAGAAACCGCTGTGGGCGAGGTCCTTTTACTAAGCCCATAAAAATCTACTTCGGGCTGAATGCAGAGAGACTAAATAAGGTAAGGTTTGCAAGGGGAAAATCGTTTTGATACTGTAAAGCGCGATACATAGCCAGAGAGCCAGCCGCTGAGCCCGTGGCCTTTATCTGCACCGAACAAAGGACTTTATTTATTTGAAGAAAAAAAAAAATGGAGGGGGGGGGGGTACAGAAAAAGTCTGAGTTTAGCAGTGTTGGTGGTCTGGGGCCAGGAGATCCTGGGAGCCCCTGGCAGCCAAGCCCCCTGTGGGTCTGGACTCCCCCACCAACGCGTGTGCGCGCGCGCACACACACACACACAGCAAGTTTCTGGGGGACCCTGAAGTTAGGGGGCATGAGCGGCGGCTCAGTCAGCCCACAATGCCCGCCCCCCCGCCCCTCATCAGTGGAGGCGCCCCCCTTTCCCTCTCGGCCTCCTGGAGTTTGTGGGTGCAAGCACTCTGCTCGGTGTCCTTCTGAACCCCAAGGGACCACTGCCTAAATAGGGTCCCTCCTCTGTGCGCACTTGGTTAGTCAGTTAACAAACTGCTCCTGAACAAGTGTTGTGTAGGGGTCCCAGCCAGGCCAGGGGGTGCCTCCAGACACAGGTCACAGATTAAAAACAGCCGGAGGTCACACAAATGAGACATCTGGGAAAGAAAACCACTCCTCGCTGGGGGGCCGGCTGGGACCCTCTGGGACCAAGGGGCACAGTGGAAGGAGCCAGCCTCCCCTCTTTCAGCCGAGCGGCCACTGTGACCCTGGGTGCAGCTGGGAGTCCTGGCCTGGATTTTGGAAGAATACCAGGTTACTGGCCGGTCTCTCATTTCCTGGGGGTAACCTCTGGTATCTAAAAACGGTGACCAAGAACCCCCACAGGCACCTGTGAACATGGAAGACAAGGCTCTGGGAGAGGGAACACCCAGCACCCCTGGCAGGGAGCTGGCGGGGGCCTGCAGGGGTCTCACCTCCCTGGCTCGAGGTGCCCATCCTGCCAGTGGGCCGGTCTGAGCTCCAGCCGGGCCCTGACGCTAACCTTTCCAGCGCTGGCGGACTTCCTCCGCTCTCCCACTGCCCCCTCCCTCCAGCCTTCCCTGGCCCCATTATCCCAGACCCTCTTCCTCCCTCTCATCGCGAGCGTTGGGGAGCGGAGGGCTTGTCTCTGGGGTCCTCGGCTACCCCAGCGTGCGAATTACTCCCAAGTCAGACGGGGAAGGTGCGCAGTCCCCAAGGTCGCTTGGGAACGCCCCCGCCCATCACCCCGATGGCACTCACACTCAATCCGGAGCGCGACCACCTGCGGGGCTGGGGGCCCTGGGGGCTCCGTTCGGGGGAGCTAGGAGCGCCCGTGGCTCCGGCTCCCATAAGGACCCTCTCTGGCCGTGGGATCCGAGACACAGTCGTTATATAGGGGTTCCTGCGGCGCACTTCGCCCACTCTCCAGCCTCAGAATCCGGTTATCCTCTGAGCGCCGCGGGAGAACCGGGGTGAGGGGCAGTGAGGGGCGACGCCCCAGATCGGCCTCCCAGAGGCCGGCGGGGCCGGGAACAAGAGGCTTCAGCCCCGACTGCCCGTTCTTGGACAACCGATGGGGTCTCCGCGATCGCCAGAGTCGAATGCCCAAGCCCTCGGGAGCGCGGGGCGCAGCAGCCCCGCAGCGGCGGGCACTAGGCGCAAAGCACTTGCAGCCGCCCGGCGCCGCCGGGTTCCGGCTACCTCTCTGGGCCCGCGGAGTTCTGGGGCCTGGGCTCCGGTCGCGTGGAGCTGAATCGCAGCCCGTGCGCTCCAGCTCCTCGCCTTCAAGGCCACAGCCGGAGCGTCCCCTCCCGCGACAGCCGGGTTTTGCTTTCTGGATCCGGGTCCCAGCCCCACAGACTTCAAAGTAGAGGTGGGGAGCAGGCTGGACATGTTCGCGTTATTCTATACATTGAGGTTTTTTGTTTAAAAAAAAAAAATGAGCATTTCGGCACAGGGCTAGTTTTTTCCTTATCAAACCCTCCAGATCAAATCGCTTTGATTCTATTTCTAAGTCAGTCCGGCTTGGCCCGGCAAGGCCCAGGTGTGTGCACGGGTGGGGGTGCCTGCCTGTCATTCATTGTAAACCCACAGGAGTCAGGGCCCCGAATCCCAGCGCTCTGGGTGTGCATGCAGCATTGTGTAGCTTTAACTTCCCCTCTTCCACCCACACCCATCCTGGGCCTTTCTGGTCTAGGAAAGCGGGAGGCAGTGAGACTCAGCTGGGGCCTCCGGCAGCCATGCCTCAACCATCCTGCCCTGAGCAAAGTCTAGGAGGAGACACCACACACCCTGTGTGTCCACACTCTGCGCCGAACCCTGGCACCCTGAAGTCGGTGCCTTGTTTGGCCACCCGAAACTGCCTTGGTCCTGCCCCGTTAGCCCACTCAGGGGCTTCCGCAGCCCCCCCAGGGAGAGCCCTATGGCTGCAGCCCAGCCCTGTTAACTAGCCTCCCTCCCTGCTGCCTGCTAAGAGACCAAGTTTTAAATTTCGGGTCTGCATTTCAAAGGGGTCTTGTCCTTCCTCTTTCTCAGCCCGTCCACCTCCCCCTTCTTAGTTCTCTGCAGAAGGGGGGCAAGGGCGGCGTCCCAGAAAGCAGCGGCCCTCCTGCCCAGTCCAGCCCTGCCTAGTGAGCTTCTCCCGGAGACGCTGGGCAAGGAGTGACCGCAGACTCGCACCTGCACTGCGGGTTCTCTGTGCCTCCTGCCGCTTGGCCACAGCAACCCTGTGCAGGCCCCAGAGCTGCTAACGGACCCATTTCACAAACTAGGAGACTGAGGCCCACCAAGCAGAGTGATGGTAGAAGCTTCGACAGGCTGCAGTATTTGAAAGCATCCGGCACGCAGAGGACTGGCCTGTGTGCCAGGTGCCCACCACGGCTCTGGGGCCTCCCTCTGCCCTGGTGCATTCTCTCCGTCTCTCCTCCCAGGTAGGAGATCTGGGATGAGCGGAGTGAGCCTTTGTGACAGCAGCTGCCATGGCAGTGACTGGCTTGCCTTCGCCCTTGCTGGGGGACCTTGGGAAGGGGCTGTGCCCAGTCTGTCCTCAATTTCCTGGGTAAAAGGATTAGTCTGCTGATTTCTGTTTTTCCTCAGGACCGTGCTGGCTCCCAAAGTCCCAAATTGGTTTTCAGATTCTTTTTAAAGATGGCATTTGGCGGATCAGTTCTGCTCAGCTCCTCTCCCTTTGCTGCTACCTGGGGACGATCTGGGGGCTGCCACCAAGAAGCAGGACCACCGTGGCCCTCAAACCTGCCCCTCCAATCCTAGCCCCGGCCAGGTCCCATCCGGAGCCCCCAGCCACATCCTCCCAAACAGGATTCCCGAGAACGGATTAAATCATGAAAGCGCCGCTTCTGCCTGCCAGGTTCCTTTGCGCAGTGGTCTTTCTCTATGTCCCAAGCTCCCAGCTGCACAGCTCCTCGGCCCCAAACTGAAGGGAGGGGACTAGGGCTGCAGCCTTGAGCTACAGGTCGGGGGCCGCTCCCCTCTTCCCTTCCACAGGTTCACGGCCATTTCCCAAACAACTCACTCCAGACCCCTCCAGGTCACTGCGTCCAAGACACAGATGGTTCCGCAATTGGCCGGCTCTGGATCACAGGGATCCAGGTCTGGACCGGCACCACCATGCCTGCAGTGGGCCCACAGCACAGCTGTGCTGCCCCAACAACCAGAGCTAGGAGGTACGGGTCTGGGGTAAATGTTAGTACACCGCATAGTGGACTCTCCCGGAAACCCCCAAACAACGAATGGCTCACAATTTGCCGTCTTTGCCCAGGCCTCCCCTTTCAACTAACTTGCGTTTTATTGTTTTTTTAATTCATCGGCAACGGATCACTAAGTCTTCTGATCA
This sequence comes from Lepus europaeus, assembly GCF_033115175.1. NCBI lineage: Eukaryota > Metazoa > Chordata > Mammalia > Lagomorpha > Leporidae > Lepus > Lepus europaeus. Next base: position 8,389,144 of record NC_084828.1, read on the forward strand.
TTTCTTCCTCCCTTTTGACTTCGGCACCGGGTGGAGGCCAGGGGCTCAAAACCCTGTCCTAATTCCACAGTTGCTTCGTGCCAGGCGGTGAGCAAACCAGTTAACACCATTTCTCTCTGGTTCTGGTACAAGCGAATTCTCTGTGAATTTCCATGGAAACTTCAGAATCCTTGCTACTTCTCAAGTAGCAGAAGGGACCCCAGCGGGAGCCGTCTATGGTGGCCGGAGTAGCAACCGGGAGAACTACCCTGGCTCCGGCAGGCGAGGACAAGGACGCACCGCGAGCACCTCCGAGCGACGCTACCGCTCTCGGCTCCCCGGCGCTCCAGGAGGGCGGCGAGAAGCACAGCTCCCCAGCCAGGGCCGGCTACAAATAACAGGCTTCAGGGTGGCGATTGCAAACAGTGGGGCTTATCGAGTTCAGGTGGAGCGCCTGGCGCAGACCGGTGTCCACGGAGGAGCCCTGTGGCCCATGGACACCTGTCGCCGAGGTAGCGACGACCCCCGAGCTGAAGCGCTCTCCCAGCCCCGGCGCAGCTCTCGGCTGCTAGGCCAGGACGTCCGGGAGCGCCCGCCAGGCCCCGGAGGAGTGCGCCAGCCTGCAGCATCGGAATCCCTCAGGCCAGGCCGCAGCGACCCCGGGGGCCTGCTGCTTGGCGGTGCCAGGCTGGCGTGTGCGGCGGCGAAGCCCACCCACCTCCTCCTTTCCTTCGGTCCTAAGAGTTTCCAGCCGATCGCGTCTTTCTGGCGGCGTCTTTGGGTCTTTCAGGCTGGGCCTGCGCTTGCCAGCCCGCCCACTCTCCTATCCTGATCTCCCACGTCCTGGATCCAAGGAAAAGGAGCCCCCACAAGTGCTCAGCGCGGCCTGCCCGGGAGCCCGCGCATGGAACGCAAGAGCCCTGCACCCCTCCAGGCAAAGAGGAGAAATGAGGGGAGAAGATTAAAAGGGGACATTTTAAAAAGAGGAGGGAAGGGGAGGCGAGGGAGAAAGAGAAAAGAAAGGAAAACAAGGGTGAACTGGAAGAGAAAAGAAAGAAGGGAGAGAAACAAAAAAAGAAAGCAAAAAGGAAAGAATGGAAAGAGAGAAAAGAAAGAGAGAGAAAAAAAATAGAAAGAAAGAAAAGCAGACAGACTGTCATGGTGGGGCCGGTGCGGGCCTGGGGACCTTCTGTCCCTGGGACAACTCTTGGTTCGCTAATGCGCAACCCTGGGACAAAAGATGGTTTGGTGGCCTGGGCCGCCCCAGCTTTGCCCCTCTCCCTGAGTCAGGGTTGGAGCTGAAGCCCCCGCCGGGGCCTCCCCAAGCAGCTGTGTGCTGCTCCCCGCCTGCGCTGAGGCCGCCAGCTGCCCAGCGTTCCCGGCGGCCCACCTGCGGCCTCACCTTCGGGGAAGACGGCGCGCATCTTCAGATAGCTCGTGGTGAGTCGGATGATGGACGCTTTGTCCAGCTGCGAGGTGATGGCCGACGGCAGCGGGAGCAGCTTGGCCAGCTCGTAGAACTCGCCATTTTCCTTCTCCCTCCTGGTCTTGGCCGCATTCTTGGACTTCTCCTTCATCGCGCCTCGGCTCTGGGCATATTAGACCCGGCGGCGCTGCAGGCCCGCGGAGCCCCGCTCGGGCTGCAGCGGCGGGGACCGGCAAAGGGGCTCCGGAGCCAGGTGGGCCCGGAGCGCCGGCCGCGGGCAGGTGCGCGGGACCGCCCCGGGGCACCGAGGCGCCTCGCCGCAGCCGCCAGCCCTGGGTTCGGCTCAAACCCGCGGCGCCGCCCCGCGCTCCGCCCGCCGCGGCCCGGGGCGCAGCCTCCTCGGGGCTGGGCTGTCCCGCGGCGACCGAAGCACCGCTGCCCGCTCGCTTCTCTCTTCCTCCCTCCGCCTGCGGCCCGGGTCTCGGCTTTCCCGAGGGCGAGAAGGCGGCGGCGCCCTTTAGTCCTTAGCCGAGGGTGTGCACCCGCGGCCGCGAGGCCCCTCCGCCACGGCGGGCCGCAGGGGCGGCGGCGGCCGCGGAGCCATGGAGCGGGAGGCGAGCGGAGGGGAGCGGGGCGCAGGCGGCTGGGGCCCGGCCCCGGCGCGCTCTCCTGCCCTCCCGGGCCGCTCTCGGTGCCTGGAGACGCGGTGCCTGGAGCCCGCGACGGTGGCGAGGCGCAGCCGCTCCGCCGTCCACGTGCGACCGAGCGGCGTTTGTTTATGGCGGACCCGCCTTCGGGCGGAGCGCGGGGCCGCCCCGGCCCAGGGGGGGAGGGGGACCGGCAGGGGGAGGGACCGCGGCGGGGGCGGGGGCGGCGAATGTCGCCTCCGACCCCGCCGCGGCCCTGGAGCCACAGGCGCGCCTCCGCGCGGCTGCCCCCAGGGACTCTCCTGGTGGAGACCCGCGCGCTCCCGGGCTCGGGCAAGTCGCGGTGAGTGCACCCGGCGCCCCGCGGGGACCCGACCCCCGAGAGCGGGGCGCGGGACCTGGGCGCTCGGCTGGGCGCGGGGAGGAGCGAAGGAGGGAGGAGGGAGGGGTGTCCAGGCCTCCTCGGTGGCTCTCGGGCAGGTCGCCGGCGGGCGCAGCCGGGAGGAGGCGGCGCGACCCGCCGGCCAAGTGCCCTGCCGGGGAGCGCCGAGTCCTCGGAGCGCGAGCGGCTCCTGTGCTCTCGCCCTCCCCAAGTCGCAGGTCCGAGAGCCAAAGCGGTGCGGCCAGAGGGAAGGGCCCCCGCCCCATACACATACACAAAAGGAAATCGCGGGAGGCTCCGAAGTGACCCTTCTGCCCCTTGTCTCCTGCAAAGAGAGCCAAAGGAGATCGGCGCCCTCGCAGGAGGCCGCCGGGACGCCCGGGCCGGGCGGAAGGAGGGAGGGGTTCGGGGAGCCGAGCCTGGCGGCGAGGCCTCTCCCTGGGCGCCGGCCGGAGCCGCCCGAGAGTGGCGCAGCCGCACGATCCGTTGCAGCGGGGATTTCGGGGGATCGCAGTGGGGCGGTCACTTGGGGGCGAGGGTCGCAGAGGCGGGCTCACCTGGCAGGCGTCGGTGGGGCCCAAGCTACAGGACAGAAGACAGGGGAGCTGGGAGGCGCCTTTGGAGACGCGGCCACCAGGCATCCCGCGGCGCTCTCTCCGGGACACCCGAGACTTAAGGAGTCTTGCTGTCCCGCCTTGTCCCAACCTGAAGCGTCTGCACCCCGGGATAGGTTTGGGCACGGGGTCCTCCGCCCACGCCTCCTCCGGCGATGGGCACCAAACCCTATCCTTTCCAGGAGCCTGAAAGCCCCCACGCGGTGTGGACACCAGCTCCCCAGGCGCCCCGGGTCAGGGACAGGCGCAGAGGCCACAGTCACTCTGAGACTTCGGGGTCCTGGGTGGTCTCCCGGCGGTGTGCCGCGCACTGTAGGGATCTGGGGCCTTGGAGCGCCTAGGCTAGAGGTAGCCACGCGGATGGAGGTCGCCCGGTCAGAAGAGCGGGCCTGGGGGATTTTCGCTCCGGGCGCCACTGCGTTCTTCCTGGGCCCAGGAGGAGCCGGCTGCTCGGCGCTCTCACGGGCAGGCACCAGGAAGACCCGGTTCCGACCACCGTGCCTGCAGCAGGCGCTCCTCACTTGCCCTAGGGACCCCTTTAAGGCCAGGACTTTGAAGGCATTAGAGGCGGCGTAGATGCCCCGTCCGGGGGATTGGCAACGTGAGCAAACCCGAGCTCACCCCCGCCGGCCCCTCTCGCCCTGCCAAACGCACGGCGCAGCCGCTGGAGCAGGGAGCAAGAGGAACCCGCATTTTTCGCGGTGGTGGTGGTGGTGGAGGTGGAGGACTGGGAGCGTGGTGCGCTCTCCTGTTACTGGTGCGAGCCACGCGGGTGCCCAAACCCAGGAATCCTGCGCTGGGCAGCGCCCGTGCTTCGGGATCTGGCCTTGACGGAGAGGGGGCACCCAGGAACCGGGCTGCGGCCCAGGCCCCGCCGCGGCTTTCGCAGCTCCCCCACTCCCACCCCCACCCCGACTCTGTGCGCACTGCCATCTTCCTGGCTTCGGGAGGATGGAACGCTTCTCCCCCCCCCCCCCCCCCCACGATTTCCGACCCTCAATTAGGCACCCCCGAGAATGCCTCCCGGGCTTGAAAAGGGATTACGCAGATCGCGGAAGCATGGCTAAGTGGCACTGGGAGAGACCCCACAAGTAACGAGCACGGAAACTTTCTCCCAAAACCAAATTCCCCGGATTTAACGGGAAAGCGCACGGGAGCTCTGGCGGCCCGGTTTTCCCAGGCGCAGCCGCGGCCCGCGCAGCTGCGAGGCACATTCGAACCGCGTGCTCTGGGAGGTCGGAAAATGGAATTTAAAAATTCGAAGGTGAGTGGCGTGGGCCGCGTCCAGGCCCCAAGCCTGCCCCAGCAGAAGCCCCTGCCCCCAAACATTCCTCCTCTGTCTGCACACCCGGCTGCGGGACAGGGGTCTCCGAAGGCATTCCCGAAAGTACTCGAAGCCCTGAACGTGGCGTTTGCGCGCGACAGTGAAGGCGGAAGCTACCCCTGTCCCAGGGCTGTGCCTAAGGGAGGGAGAGCTTGCGGCCCTCGGCGCAGGTCACCCACGGGCCCTATGCGGGACAGTCAGAGCCAAGTCCGAAGATCTTACAAACCGAAAAGCCCCAACAGAGTGCTCAGAACTTTGGCGGCGACTGCGGGCTGGGACACCTGCTACGTGTCCCTCGCTCAGGGCAGGGCCAGCTCATAGGGCTGCAGCAGCCCACTCCGGGTCCCAAGACATCACCCCGCAAGGGCGGTTCACGCGCTGGCCCGGAAGGAGCCCACAGAGTCCGACAGGAGGGCGAGCGGGGCAAGGGGGCCCGGCCGCTGGGGTTCAGGAGCGTGGGCGCGCGGCCTGCTAGCCCCGCGCCGCCCCAGCGGTCTGCCCCACGTACCCCTACGTCTTGGAAATTTTCCATTACACAACTAATCTGGAAGGAATTCAGGCCCCGGGAGGAAAGGGGGCGGGCCCTGATCGTCCCGCATCTGCCCGAGTTTCCGTTTCAGCTGCCGCCCCGCGCGCCTACCTGGGGCGGACTTTCGGGGGAGGTCGCTGCAGGCAGGCACAGAGGGTCCACCCGGGACCGGCCCCCGGGACGGGCCCCTGCCGTGGCGGATCACAAACCTCATCACTAAGGGGTAGGGGGACAGGCAGAGCTCCCCCGCCCTGGCCACCCACCCTCCACCCCAAGCCGAGGCGACAGGCAACCCTGCGGAGGGTCAGACTATTTGATCCAAAAGCCACTGCACGTGTCCCGGTGCCACATGTGGCTAGTTCCAGCCTGGGAGACTTTCTGGTCCTAAAGAGTGGCCCTCCTTTCCCGTGTAAACCTCGTAGAGACCTCAACAACCCTCCCCAGGGTCCTAGCTACTCCCAGAAAGCAGGGAGCGCCACGTTACCCCTTATTGTTTAAAAATAATTGCAGGTGTGCAGAGCGACTTCCTAATAATGTATCCCTGAGAGCCCTAGACAAACTCACTCTGCCAGCTCCTCCCAAGTAGTAGCGGGGGGAGGGGGGGGAGGCTTATTTCTCCTTTTGTTTTTTTAAAAAAGTGTTCTTTAAACGAGAAGCTGCTCCTTTGGGAAAGTGTGGGCTTTGAGGCTGGTCTGGTTGAGACGACAGGAATCCGGGCAGGTCCCGCTTCCTGCACTGGGTCCATGGGCCCCTGGACTGGGTTCAGGGACCAGGTCTCTCTCCTGAGCCTCCCGCGTGCCAGGCTGCAGCTCTCCGTGGGGTTGGGGGCTTGAAGTCCACGCTTCTTTCTGGGATCCCGGGATGGGTGGTGACCATTTTCCCCCAATCTCCGTCCAGGAAGACTCGGGGTTTGGGGACTGGGGGTACCAGGGTGTCTTCTGGGACAGTGCCTCCCCCGTTGATGACCGAGGTGGCTGCTTCCTTACTTCCTCCCCTGTCTCAACGCAGGGCATTTAGTGAGACACAAGCAGTCCCCGGTCCTTGCAGGTAGCAGCCAGGTCCTTGAGAGGGTTCGCCCTGGAGCAGGCCCGCTGGGCTTGTGGGGGATGAACCGCCACGTGTCAGAGTTCATTCTTCCCGGGGAGGAGCAGAGGCGACACCTCCCTCTGCGTTTCGCCTCCGTTTCCCGTGCCCAGCCCTGCCTTCCCCTCCCCTCCCCCCCAGGCTCCGACAAGGTGCGTGGACGCACACAGACACCCAGTGACCTTCCGGGGTTGGCAGTCGGGGGTCTCTGCCGAGTGAAAGCGGCGCCCAGCGTCTAGGAGCCACGCTCGCGGCCAGACGGGGCTTCCCAGCCAAAGGAGAGCAGAAGCCCCGAGGCGCCCACCTCCCTCCACCCTGCTGGTCCCACAGGGTCCTGGGAGGCCGCGATCGCGCGGGAAAGCTCCGTGAACCCCGAACTTTCTCGGTGGTTACATCAGTGAGCGCCTAGAAATCTGAAAAACGATTCGTTCACCAGTGTCGCCGCGGAAACGGCCCTTCGCAAACTCAACCCCAAAATAGCCTTTAAGAAACAAAAACAACACCTACCCACCGCGATAAATATTTCTGCCCATCAAAGAAAGTCCCAGCGTGATGGGCTTCATTTTTCCCCCTAGCTCTTAATACCAGCAATAGCCAATCCTTAATATAGGGCTGGCCAAAACGGAGGGTTCGTTTGGCGCAGGGTCCTCTAGCCCGGCACCGGCAGCAGTGGGGACCTCCAGGTCTGGGGGAAGAGGCGCGCACAAAGTTACGGAAAGGCCGGCGGGCGGGCCTGGGTGGGCGCGCGCATCTTCCCGCTTCCAGCGGGTGTTTATTTTTGTGATTTTATTTCAGAGACCGGCGTGTGAGGTGTGTGTATGGGAACACACTTACTCCCAGAGGGGCAAGAGGCGAGGCCCACACAGCCCGGCGCTCCTCGGTCCCAGGTTTCGCCCTTCGGGCAGCGCGCAAACCGGACTTCGCGTCTGAGCCGCGGCGGGGACTGCACCTGCTCCTGCCCCACGCTGCGGCTGCGGCGAGGCCCCCTCGCAGCCCTCCGCGCCGTGGACGCACTCGGACTTCAGGGGTTGCGGGCCACACGTGGGCAGGAGAGCCGCGCGGCTGGAGTGGACGGAGAGTCAGGCTCCCCAGACGCCAGAGGTCTCCTGGACTTAGAGAGGGGTCTCGGCGCGTCCTCCTGGCTCGGAAGGAACTTATTTAGCAGACGGCGTCGCGGCGCGGCTTTTGGTGCTCGCTCGCTCCTCCAGCCGCCCGCGTGGTTAGAAACACAGCCCGGGAACGTGGGCGGAAGGGGGCGCAATGCGCACGCTGCCCGGAGTGGGGGGCGCGAATTTCCCCGGTGGTGGCCAGGGGTCGTTCAGGGCGCGCACGAGGCACAGGGGCCTTCGCGCGCAGGGCGGCGGTCGCGTGGGGTGGTGGGCGCCCGCGGCCGAGACGCTCTGGTGCGTGGACCTGAGCCCCGATGCGCGCGGCCCCTGCCCGTCTCCCACTTGCCCTTCCGCTCGGGTGGCTCTGCCCTCGCTCGGCTCCTGCCTCTCAGATTCTTTCCGCGCGGGGAGTGGGGACTGGACGGAGCTGGGACCCGTGTGGCACGGACGGGAGGCGCCGGGCGCCGGTGCGGGTGGGTCGGGGTGTCTGGTGGGGTGGGAAGCAGAAGCCGCGCTTCCCGAGCTGTCCTGGACGGAGCGCGGCTGCGGGAGGCGCAGCCTTCGTGGGGGAGACCGGCGCGTGCGAGATGGAGGAGGAGGAGGAGGAAGAGGAAGGTCTCACGTCCCCTCCGTGGCCCCTAGACCCTTCTGAGTGCCGGGACAGACGAGCGCGTTTTCGTGCGAAACCACGGACTTTTAAGATGTTTTTTTTTTTTTTTTTTTTTTCTGTTCCTCAATTCAGGAGCGTTTACCCCGCGAAGGGCATCGGGTAGCTGAGTGACTTCAAATTTCCACTGTGCGTTTTACGAAAATGGCCCCAACTCCACCACCCTCTTCGCTTTTTAGGGGGCGGAAACAAAATAAGCTTGGGCATTGCACGCACGCTCCCGCCAGCCTGGGGGTGTGCACAGGTTTGTTAACTTCCCCGGATTCCTCTCTGCGCTCCTCTCGCGGCCGCTTTTGCCCTGGGGTGCGGCGAGCCCTCGGGCGCCTGGATCTGGCGCGCAGACCCTTCCCGCCGCCTTCCTCCTCGTGGGAGAGGCGATCGGGAACTCCCGTGAGCGCGGCTCCGCTGCCACAGGACGCAGACCAGTGAAACCGCTGTAGTATGATGCCGGAGACCTGGCGTCAACATTGCGTTTAATTTTGGCGAGTTCCTCCCATTTGCCAGGCCCTGAGCTGGGCGCCAAGGAACCTGGGGGAGAGGTGGGTCACAGCTGGGAGAGTTTATGGAGAAATCTAACTTTTGAGCGGGTACTCGCGCAGGTGCCAGGAGAGAGGCGCAGTGGGACAGGCAGACCTGGCTCCTCCTGGCGCACCCGGCACCGTTTTTACACTTGCTTCGGCGCCCTCCACGCGGGACCGAAAGCGAAGGCTCCAATACCTGTTAAACAATTAAGCAAGGTTGTGAGCTCTGCGAAACTCACGCGCGATGTTTCCATTTAGCCTCATGCCTACGCCATCGGATTGGGAAAAGCTGACAGCTCCAAGTAGGTAGAGTGAAGATGAGATGGGAGAGGCCCCAACCCTGCAGACTCCCGCAGCTAATCCCGCCCCTCCGGTTCCTGCGGAGAGCGCGAGGTGGACCCGACCTCACGGCCTGAGACGCAGCAGGCAAGTTTTTCTGAAAGCGAATCCCTGACACGGAAGTCCACACTCATCACCTTGCACGAACATGCAGCCTGAAACGGGCCATGGAAGAAGAAGGCTTGCTTCGGGTTGAACCCGCAGCGGATCGCTTAAAAGTTGCGAATCTTCCTCTGAGGGTTAGAGAGGCAATCACCGAGAAATGTCCTAGCTCCAAGGACAGGGCACGGGCTCCATGGGGAGCTGGAAAATTTATATTTGTACAAAACCCCTTTGAACAATGATTTGACAGTCAATATCTTTTCCCTTTGTCTGTGGATCTGGATTTCTCAGCGATGCGTTGCGTGTGTGGGTCGTGGGGGAAGCTGACTGATGGTCTTTTAGGAATCCAAGCTCTCAAGTTGGTTTTTTTTGTGCCGGTCGTGGAAGCTGCTTTACTTTGGATATTTTATGTGATGGTTGTCAAGGCAACCTTGGGTAAAATTTCTCAGGAGTGTCTCCTGAAAACATTATTCATAATTAAAAAGTGATTCATAGAAATCACCAGAAAAATTATGGCACGTTATGTTCAAACATGTTTTTAGGCCATGTGGAATAAATAAAATCAGTATGGTCGGATTGGGTAGTACCGCCTCCCAGCCTTCCTCTGGCGGTGCCAGGAGGACCTGGTATCACTTCAGAGATTTAAAAATAGCCTGTGTGATATGAACCAAGAAAAAAAAAAAAAGCCTGCATTGCTGCCAGGTAGTTTCTATACTGAAAAAGCAAGTTACAATTCCACTTTTAAAGAGACCCTTCTGTAGTATAGTCTAAGGGGTGAGTAAGCACTAAGAGAATCTTGAGTAACCTTATGTTTTTTAGGGGAAATATGGAGGAAGACTGAAAGAATGGACCCACTGGCACGCAGGCTCGCCCTCGCACAGGCCAGCTGGTCAGCAACAGAGTTTTTGCCACCTCAGTGGTGAAACTTCCGAGACCGGTCTTCCTGCTCTTGAACTTCGCAGGGATGTGCCACACATGATGATGGTCCCCGGGGGATTAGCATACAAGCCCCTCGGCCGCCGGCGGCTCTGTGAGTGGGAGCCCTTCCTGGTGAAGTAGTGCAAGGCTTATAAAGGCTATTTGGTGACCAGTGCCAGTTACAGTCTGACTTGCCTTGGGCGTTGGTGATGGGGACCCTACAAGGGGACTTAAGAAAGTTTGTGGAAAAATGGCACTAGAATTAAAATTAATTAATTTTAGTGCAAAATATTTTGAAATCCATGGGTGTTTTTCATAATACGCATTTTCTTTGCCAACTTTTAAGTTTTCATTTGACAGAGAGGGAGGGGTCTACGTCTTCTGGTCCCAAATGCTTGCAGCAGCCAGGGCTGGGCCAAGCTGAAGCCAGGAGCCTAGAACTCAACCTGTGTCTCTCCCGAGTGAGTGGTAGAGACTCAGCTACTTGAGCCAACACCTGCTGTCTCCTAGGGTGCACATTAGCAGGAAGTTGGAAGAGGAAGCAAAGCCAAGACTTGAACCCAGGCACTCTGATGTGGCTTCCCAAGTGGTTCTTTCTTTAAGATCTATTTATTTATTTGAAAGTCAAGTTACACAGAGAGAGGAAGAGACAGAGAGAAAGGTCTTCTATCTGCTGGTTCACTCCCCAAATGGCCACACCAGCCAGAGCTGGGCCGATCCAAAGTCAGGAGCCGGGAGCTTCCTCTGGGTCTCCCATACAGGTGCAGGAGCGTCAGAACTTGGGCTGTCCTCTACTGCCTTCCCAGGCCATAGTAGAGAGCTGGATTGGAAGTGGAGCAGCCAGGACTCAAACCGGTGCCTATGTGGGATGCTGGCACTGTAGGTGGGGCCCCACCCGTTATGCCACAGTGCTGGGCCCCCAAGTGGTTCTTAATTGCTGTACCAAACCCTGGCTCTGTACTATGCACTTCCAGCGAACTTGGTGAGGACCCCCTGTATATATACACATATATAAACACAAACACACACTCACATACACACAGAGAGATATATATTAGTGGCTATTCAATGTACAAAACCAGCATTTAATAGAGCAGTTATTAAATAATCCAAATTGAAGCCGTTGCTAAGAATGCACTCCCATTTACCTGCCTAAAACCCTACATGCAGCCTCCACCCCCGCACGGTCGGTCTCTTCAGCCCTGTTCCACCTGGCCATGGGCCGGTGCTACTCATGGTGTGTGCAGGTGGCTACAGCAGAAGGAGGGGTGCGGGTCCCACGTGCAGTGCTGGGCTGGAGGAGCTTCGAAACGGCTTCTTGAGTCTGCTGCCGAAGGAACGCAGAGTCCTCACGCACGCCTCCCCCGCACGCGCCGTGACTCATGCCGGAACCATTCATGGAGCGGCCACAGCGTGCCGGGCGCCGGGCCAGGCTCTCGCACTGGAAGCCAGCTTCTGCCATTGAGACTGTGGCGACTTTGAGAATGTGGCCTGCTGGTGGGCGTCCAGGGCCTTGGAAGCATTTGTAGCTTTTGATTCTTTTTCATCTGCTTATGTGTCCTACAGGCCAATGAGCCAGGCTCCGAAAGCCTTTCGGCACCAGGACTGCATCACGGCTAAGGACACGAGCTGGGCTGTATGATCGAGGTTGGACTTCTCTTTCACCCTCCATCTGGTTATCTGAGCAATGGGGATGGCGGCTATCTCTTAAGGAAGTGGTGCATTTTAACTCAAAACTGATGGACAGGGGCCAGCACTGTGGTGTAGCGGGTTAAGCTGTCGCCTGCAGTGCCGGCATCCCATATGGGCGCCAGTTCGAGACCCGGCTGCTCCACTTCCCATCCAGCTCTCTGCTGTGGCCTGGGGAAGCAGTAGAAGATGGCCCAAGTCCTTGGGCCCCTGCACCTGTGTGAGAGACCTGGGAGAAGCTCCTAGCTCCTGGCTTTGGATCAGTGTAGCTCCAACTGGGGAGTGAACCAGTGGATGGAAGACCTCTCTCTCTCTCTCTCTCTCTCTCTCTGCCTCTCCTTCTCTCTCTGTGTAACTCTGACTTTCAAATAAATAAATAAATCTTAAAAAAAAAAACTTGATGGAAAGGCCTTGGCATGCTTACCAGGAGAAGCATTCAAGGAAATATAGCTGTTGTTATTGGCTATGAACCTCCTAACGCCCTTGCCCTTGCCAGCAGCTCCAAGCAACCACTAATCTACTTTCTGTCTCTACAGCTTTCCCAGGTCTGGGATTTCATAGCAATGGGATCCTATAGGATGTAGTTTTTTTGCAGCCGCCTCTCACTTGGCATAATGTTTCCCAGGTTCGTCCATGTTGTAATCAGTACCTCACTCCTTCTCATAGTCCAGTCCTATCTCACTGCAGGGTTGGACCACAATTTGTTATTCAGTTGCCTTTTGATGGGCATTTGGGCAGTTTCTATCCTTTGGCTAGTTTTTAAAAAGATTTGCTTATTTGCCGGCGCTGTGGCTCACTAGGCTAATCCTCCGCCTAGTAGTGCCGGCACACCGGGTTCTAGTCCCGGTCGGGGCACCGATCCTGTCCCGGTTGCCCCTCTTCCAGGCCAGCTCTCTGCTGTGGCCAGGGAGTGCAGTGGAGGATGGCCCAAGTCCTTGGGCCCTGCACCCCATGGGAGACCAGGAGAAGCACCTGGCTCCTGCCATCGGATCAGCGCGGTGCGCCGGCCGCAGCGTACCTACCGCGGCGGCCATTGGAGGGTGAACCAACGGCAAAAGGAAGACCTTTCTCTCTGTCTCTCTCTCTCTCACTGTCCACTCTGCCTGTCAAAAAAAATTTGCTTATTTATTTGAAAGGCAAGGTTACAGAGAGGGAGAGAAAGAGAGAGAGAGAGATCTTTCATCTGCTAGTTCACTCCCCAGATGGCCTCATCCACCAGAGCTGGGCCAGACCAAAGCCAGGAGTCTGAAATTCCATCAGAGTCTCTCATGTGGGTGGCAGGAGCCCAAGCACTTGGGGCATCTTTCTCCGCTTTCCCAGGCACACCAGTGGGGAGCTGGACCAGAAGCAGAGCAGCTGGGACTTGAATGGTGCCCATGTGGGATGCTGGTGTTGCAGGCAGTGGCCCAACCCACTGTACTGTAATGCCGGCCTCCTTTTGGCTATTATAAATAATTCTGCAATACACCTCCAACTGTGGGCATCACGTAATCATAATATGATAAACATTCAGTAAAGTTTGCAATATAAAGAAAACTTAGACCAGTTAGCTAGTACTTTAGGAGGAGAAAAGTTTCGCCCCTGGTCACCGATCAGTTAGTTACCTTGCAACGCGTTGAAATGCATTCATCCAGCTCTCTGCTGTGGCCTGGGAAAGCAGTAGAAGATGGCCCAAGTGCTTGGGCCCTGCACCCATGTGGGAGACTCTGAAGAGGCTTCTGGTTCCTGGCTTTGCATCAGTGCAGCTTTGGCTGTTGTGGCCATTTGGGGAGTGAACCATGGTGGAAGACCTCTCTCCCTCTCTCTGCTTCTGCCTCTCTGAAAATCTAGCTTTCAAATAAATCAATAAATATAGAAAGAAAGAGAGAGAGACAGACAGACAGACATGCAAGCTTGGGGCCAGCGCTGTGGTGCAGCAGGTTAAAGCCCCAGCCTGCAGTACCAGCATCCCATATTGGAGCCAGATCAAGTCCCAGCTGCTCCACTTCTGATCCAGCTCCCTGCTAATATGCTTGGGAAAGTAGCAGGGATGGCCACAGTGCTTGGGCCTCTGCACCCACATGGGAGACCCAGAAGAAGCTCCTGGCTCCTGGCTTTGGATCAGCTCAGCTCTGGTCATTGTGGCCATTTGGGGAGTGAACCAGCAGATGGGAGACTCCCCCTCCCTGTCTCTACCTCTCTGTAACTCTTCTAAATACGTAATTAAAAAAAAAAAAACTTTGAGGGAAAAAAGAAAGAAATGCAAGTTCTGTCTGCCCTCATCTGTGAGCGGTGCTCCTGATCCCCAGGATGATGGAGCAAGAGAGCAGCAGCCCCAGCCACCGCTTGGCAAGCAGTGCAGTAGCCAGGCGGGACTGGTCCTGGCAACCTAACGCAAGTCCTGTGATTTTTTGCCTTTACGTATTTGTCCTGGGCTGTGGTTGCAGGAACTGGTGTGACAGATTCACCGAGCTGTCCACTTACGACTCACCCGCTTTGCCGGGTTTTGCCGCAGGAAAGTCACGCCCTGTCTCAAGCAAAGAAGACGTGACGGCCGTCTGGTTTCCGCTCCGGTCCTCCCCTCCCTCTCCATCCCAGCCACGTCTCTTCCTTTCTGACCATTTCCAAATGGCCACAGGCTCAGCCATGCAGCTGGTGAGGAAGAGAGGGGCTGTAACCCGGCTCTGGCTGACCGGGGTGCAGTGCCACCTTCCCTCGGGATGCTGCCTGGCTCCTGGGTCTCCATGATCATCAGGACTTGGCTGTGTACCGTGTGGCCATGAGTGCCGGGGCCGGTCTGGGGGGGGGCTGCCATCCCGGCTCTGGGCACACGCTCTGGCCCGTCATGTGTGTCTCTGTACACAGCACCCAACCTTAGGTCAGGTGCATCATAGATGACCAATCACTATTTCTCAATATTAATTGCGATTGAGATCAATTGTGATCCAAGCGGGACTCTCACCAAAGGCCAAATCGACTGTTGTTTGTCGCTAAACTGCTGGGAAAAGTAAGGCAGGAAATTCTTTCTTCCCCTCTGTGGTGACACCAGGACATACTGGTCTGTCATCCGAGCCTGCAGAATAACCACTGGAAGTATCCGAGCTCCTTGGCAAGCCCCGGAAAGGGCTAATTTTAGCCTTCAATGGCCGCTGCCCTTGTACAGTTTACTGGGTCAGGTGGGGCAGGAGCCGGAGCCAAAACTGCGCTCAGAGAGATTTCCCTCCTCCAGAGTTCGTGGAGATTTTCTGTTGACACACTTTCTCGGAGGGAACTCCTGCTGCTTTCATGGCATCGTGAGCTGCTCCTCAAAAATATTCGCCATCTGCCTTCCCCACTACGTCTTCCCCCAAGATCAGGCATTAAACAGGATGGTGAACCGTGACGTCAAATGCCACTACAGCAATAACCATAAAACAAACCAAAAAAAAAAAAAAAAGTACTGGCATGGCCCTGTGTATCCTGAATTGAAAAAGACACAGAGTGACCATCGAATATTTGAATTAAGGAAGTGGACATCCACAGGGATTTCCACGCTCCTGCCCAGCTCTCCTGCCAGGATCCCGGGAGGGAATGGGGTTCTGTGCTGAGCATGGAGGGCTGTGCCTGGGCTGGAGTCTGCAGCTGCCCCGGCGGCCCTCGGCACAGACTCAGGATGCATAAGAAGGCCCTGCACCTTCCGAGAGGGGTGAAGCTTTGCTCCGCACGTGACTCCCCCCGACCAGGAGCCCCTGACTCTCGTGCATTTGGACTGGTACAATGCCACTCCTGCACTGCACATCACGGGCACACCTGGTCCCAGGGGCACCCACTGATGAAGGGCCAGTCAGAACGGCTACCTGATGGGCCTGCTGGCCCCAGGTCGCCTTCAGCAGGTGGCTGGCTCTGCTTGTTATGGGGTTTGCAGTCTTTGAATGTTTTATCCCATTCTTCGCTAATTAATCCAGAAAAGTTGGTGGGAAACAGAGAAAGGAAACCCTGGCTTTTGTGAAGGTAAAACAGTGACGCCCAAGGGGATTTGTTGGATGTTGTGCAAGTGTGTTATTTAGACCCAGATGGACACTCCAGGTCTCAGCGGAACTGCCTGATGTGGAATCAGTTATGACGGGAACAGAGCACGAATGAAATGCTGGGATGCAACATGAGAATTGCACCCAAGGATAGACCCATAGTTAGCAGAGGAAAGTGTCTTGCTTGTATTTTGATCAATATGCTACAAAGGGTGGGAGGGGATGGCATGGTTAAGCAGCCGCTGCTTGTGATGCTGATATCCCGTATCTGAGCGCGGTTCTAGCCTTGGCTGCTCTGCTTCCAATCCAGCTCCCTGCTCACGCACCTAGGAAACCAGCAGAAAATGGTCCAAGTACTTGGGCCCCTGCCATCCACATGTGAGATCAGGATGGAGTTCCTGGCTCCTGGCTTCTGCATGGCCCAACCCTGGCTGTTGTGGCCATCTGGGGAGTGAATCGGAGGATGGAAGACCTCTCTCTCTCTCTCTCTCTCTCTCTCTCTCTTTCTCAGTTATGGGGGCAGGCGTTGTAGTGCATCAGGTTAAGCCACCACTTGAGACTCCCACATCACATATTGGAAAACCTGGGTTCATATTATAAGTATCATATCATCTCACTATACCCCACAAATATGCACAATCAAAATTTTAATAAAAGAAAACATTCGCTCTGACCCTTCTTCTTAAGTAGAAATAAAACCACAGCATTTTTTGTTTAGTATGGGCTCGCGTCTCCAGCCTGCAGGTGCCTGTGTCAGGTGCAGGAGGCCCAGTATGGAGAGAGGTGCTGTGGAGTTTCCCCTCCTTCTTCCCTGCATCCAGAGCGACGCCTCTGCCTGTACACCAGCCTCTGCTCTCTACATCAGTGGCTACCCGGAGCGGAGACGCTTCTGAGATGTAAAGAAAGGAATGGGAAAATCCGACTTGGAAAACAGTGGGAAGCGTCAGGTTTGCAACACAGCATCTGAGTATCAGGCTATAAAGGACAAGCTGCAGGACAAACCACATGGTGGAGAGGATTCTTGAGGTGAGCTTTTTTTTTTTTTTTTTTTTTTTAATTTGACAGATAGAGTTAGACAGTGAGAGAGAGAGAGACAGAGAGAAAGGTCTTCCTTCTGTTGGTTCACTCCCCAAATGGCCGCTACGGCTGGTGCTGCACCGATCCGAAGGCAGGAGCCAGGTGCTTCTCCTGGTCTCCCATGTGGGTGCAGGGCCCAAGCACATGGGCCATCCTCCACTGCACTCCCGGGCCACAGCAGAGAGCTGGCCTGGAAGAGGAGCAACCAGGACAGAATCTGGCACCCCAACTGGGACTAGAACCCGGGGTGCCAGCGCCGCAGGCGGAGGATTAGCCTAGTGAGCCACGGCGCCGGCCCCAAGGTGGGCTTTTTTTAAAAGGTGTAGTGGATGCGGTGTTTTCACCTGACCCAATCCTGAGCCGAAGGTACTGTTGTCAGTCCATTTCACAGATGAGGAGGTCAAGGCCCGGGAAAGTTAATTAACCTACGGTTGGCCTCTGGGGAGATGCTCTTTCTGTGCTACATTGCCGTTAGTTCACTTATTCCTTTAGTAAAACCACAATTTTAACGGGAACAGGCACGCTGTTAGAGAAGAGAACTCTTCCTGGAAGAAGGAGCCATTCTGTAACTTTTTCCATGGTAGAGAAGTCTGTGAGGACAGGACAAGAACTCCCACGTACCCTACCCAGGGGAACCAGCTGTTCGCACTGTTGCCCACTTGGTTACTCATTTTCTCTCTGATTCATTTGAAAATAAGCTGGAGACACCATGTCCTTCTACCCTCAGGACTTTCCTGTGTGCTTCCTAAGAACAAGAGTCCTCTCTCCCATGGCTTCCATGTAGTTATTAAATTAGGAAACGTGCTGGGTTTGTGGGGCTGGGTTTGTGGTGTGGAAGGTTAAGCTGCTGCTTGTGACCCCAGCATCCCATGAGGGTGCTGTTTTGAGACCCCTTTCTTCCACTTCTTTTTCTTCTCTAAAATTTATTTATTTATTTGAAAGGCAAAGAAAAAGAGAGAGAGAGAGAGAGAGGTCTTCCATCTGCTGGTTCACCCCCAGATGGTGGCAATGGCCAGAGCTGGGCTGATCCAAAGCCAGGAGCCAGGAGCATCTTCCATATGGGATGCCAGCACTGCAGGTGGGGGCTTTCCCCGCTGTGCTACGGCCCCAGCCCTTCCTCCACTTTGATCCAGCTCCCTGCGAGTGCACTGGGTCGGCAGCAGAGGATGGCCCAAGTGCTTGGGCTCCTGTACCCACCTGAGAGACCTGGATGAAGCTCATGGTTTCCACCAGCCCTGGATGTTGTGGCCATTTGGAGAGTGAACCAGCAGATGGAAGATCTCTCTCTGTTACTCTGCCTTCAAGTAAATAAATTAAATATTTTTGTAAAAAAAAAAAATCTTCAGGATGGCGCCGCGGCTCACTAGGCTAATCCTCTGCCTGCGGGCTGGCACCCCGGGTTCTAGTCACGGTTGGGGCGCTGGCTTCTGTCCCGGTTGCTCCTCTTCCAGTCCAGCTCTCTGCTGTGGCCCGGGAGGGCAGTGGAGGATGGCCTAGGTGCTTGGGCCCCTGCATCCGCATGGGAGACCAGGAGAAGTACCTGGCTCCTGGCTTCAGATTAGCGCGGTGCGCTGGCCACAGTGGCCATTTTGGGGGGTGAACCAATGGAAGGAAGACCTTTCTCTCTGTCTCTCTCTCACTGTCCACTCTGCCTGTCAAAACAAAAAAAACAAAAAAACAAACAAACAAAAAAAACAACTTTCTTCCTTAAGAAAAAAAAAGGCACTCAGGTTTTCCATTCAAGCTTCTGGCCCGAGGGCATGCATTTTACCATAAGCTAATTTTTATAATTCTTTGATTTGATATTTATCAATTTGATGTTTTGTTCTATCTGATCAGTTTTATTTACTTACAAACCCATAAAAGAGGTGTTAATTAGTAATAACAATAAAGAACTTCTGTGCCTGGTTAACAGAATTAGAGTCACATGAATAGGACCAAGAGTGAACTTCTATCTGGATGCTATATTAATTCCTTCTCACTTGTTTTTTTTTTTTTTTTTTTTTGACAGGCAGAGTGGACAGTGAGAGAGAGACAGAGAGAAAGGTCTTCCTTTTGCCGTTGGTTCACCCTCCAATGGCCGCCGCGGTAGCGCGAGGCGGCCGGAGGACCGCGCTGATCCGATGGCAGGAGCCAGGTGCTTCTCCTGGTCTCCCATGGGGTGCAGGGCCCAAGCACTTGGGCCATCCTCCACTGCACTCCCTGGCCACAGCAGAGAGCTGGCCTGGAAGAGGGGCAACCGGGACAGGATTGGTGCCCCGACTGGGACTAGAACCTGGTGTGCCGGCGCCGCAAGGTGGAGGATTAGCCTAGTGAGCCGCGGCGCCGGCCAATTCCTTCTCACTTGTGTCTAAAGGATTTATTATCAGTGCTCCTGAGAGCAGAAACCAACCCCTCTCTCTGTTTTTGTCCATTCATCTCTATCTGTTTTGGTCCATGTGACCTGGAGCAAAAGGTTTCTTCTTTCTCGGGTTTGCCAGTGCCTCATGAGTCTGTGGTTGGCTGGGATCAGCCGGGCGGTTCTTCTGCAGATGCTGCTGCTTGGAACTGCAGTCATCTCGGGTCTCGGCTGGGCTGGACATCCAAGATGGCTCCTGCACATGTGACAGGAGCCCCTGGGCGGGATGGATGGAGGCCAGCACCTCTGGGAAGTGCGCTGGCATCCAGAAGGCACTAGGAGTTCTAGCCCTGGGAACAGGTCCTGGAATGGGGCAAGAGAGAGGCAAAGCTGGAAGCCAGCGTCAAAGCACTGGTGGCGGGGACATCTGGGAGGCTGGACCCAGTTAAGATGCTGGATGTCGGGGCCTTGTCTCTTTCCCATGTAATCCATGGCTTCTCCCTCTGTGTGCCTGTGGCTCTCCCTGTGGTCTCTTTAGCTCGCAGAAGTGTAAAAGCAGAACGTGCCAGGCTTCCAGAGGCTCGGGCCGGGAACTGGCCTGGCATCACTTCTGGCAGAGTCTCTTGGTGAACACAGGCAAAGGCCCAGCCCAGATGCAAGAGGAGGGTGGTGAGTAATATCTCTTAGCGACAACGATCTGAGAATAATTTGTATTCTGCCACCCCAAGTACCAAAGTCTATGTTTGTTCCCTTGGGCTGCCATAACAAAGGACCACAACTCAGTGGTTTCAAACAACAGGAATTTATTCTCTCAGTTCTGGAAGCCAGAAGTTCAAAGTCAAGTTGGCAGCAGGGGCAGGGCTGTGCTCATTCCAGATGCTCTTGGGGAGGACCCTTGCTTGTCTCTCGCGGCCCCTGATGGCGCCAGGAGCTCCTGACCGGGGTGGCATCTGCCTCCACCTGACCTTGGTCCTGGGTCTCTGTGCTGATGAGCGCCTCTCTCCCCTGCCTTTTCTCTAGTGAAGGCACCGGTCTGCATTTAGGGTTCACCTCGAGACCCCCTCTAGACTACATCTGCAAAGACCCTGTTTCCAAATGAGGCCACGTTCACGGGGTCTGGGGGGTAGGACCCAATTCACCCTGCTGGAGCGGGAGGACTGCCTTGTATTGATCCTGCTTGGGGCATGTCGTGCTCTCTAGCTACGTCGTGTCATGTTTTGAGTTAGTTCTGGGAGATTTATGCATTAACTTTAAAAATATTTCTCTTCATCTTTTATTTCTGAGTTCCCAGATTTAGGGTTACCTCAAAACTTTCACAGAAAATAGAATTAAAAGACAAGTTTATTTTGGTGCAAAAAAATTTGAGATCCGTGTCTTCAAAACATTAATGAAAACATTAATGAAAATGCAGAATATAAAAAAATTCATGGATTTCATTGTTTTTGCACCAAAATAAACTTATCTTTTAATATCACTTTTCCCATGAATTTTTTAAAAAATTTATTTATTTATTTGAAAGGCAGAGTTTCAAAAAGAAGGAGAGGCAGAGACAGAGAGGGGTCTTCCATCCACTGGTTCACTCCCCAGCTGGCCACAATGGCCAGAGCTGTGCCGATCCAAAGCCAGGAGCCAGGCGCTTCCTCCGGGTCTCCCACATGGGTGCAGGGGCCCAAGGTCTTGGGCCATCTTCTACTGCTTTCCCAGGCCATAGCAGAGAGCTGGATCAGAAGTGGAGCAGCCAGGACTGGAACTGGCGCACTTATGGGATGCTGGCACTGCAGGTGGCGGCTTTACCTGCTATACCACAGCGCAGGCCCCACTCCATGAATGTTTTAAAATCCCTTCATATATATCAGAGCAGGGCACACTTTCTCTGTTAAAGGTCAGAGAGAAACACTTCAGGCTTTGTCGGCCATGCAGTCTCTACAAGTATTCAGCTTTGTTTAGTTGTATGAAGGAAGCCGTAGGCTGTATGCGAACCAGTGAGGATGGCTGTGTTCTGAAAAACTTGACTCATAAAAATAGGTGGCCAGGGTCTGGCACTGTGGCTCAGTGGGTAAAGCCTCTGCCTGCAGTGCCGGCATCCCATATGGGCGCCGATTAGAGTCCTGGCTGCTCCACTTCCGATCCAGCTCTCTGCTACAGCCTGGGAAAGCAGTGGAAGATGGCTCAAGTGCTTGGGCCCCTGCACCCACATGGGAGACCCGGAAGAAGCTCCTGGCTCCTGGCTTCAGATGGGCTCAGCTCTGGCCATTGCGGCTATCTGGGGCGTGCACCAGCAGATGGAAGACTTCTCTCTATCTCTGTCTCTGCCTCTCTCTAACTCTATCCTTCAAAGAAGTAAATACATCTTTTAAAAAAAAACCACAAAAAACGGAAACAGGTGGCCAGCGGCTTTGGTGTGCATAGTTCTCCATTCTCTGTGGTAGCCTTCTCATTCCAGCCTTTACATCTGCTATTCTTTTTCATTTTCATCTCTTTGTCTCTGCTGCGTTCTGGATCAGACCCTCAGATTTCATTTATTCTCTCCTTAACAGTGTAACCTACTGTTTAACGTGCATATTGAGCTTTATTTGTTTATTTAGGAGGCAGAATAACGGAGTGGGGGAGAGGGAGAGTGAGAGGGAGAGAGAGATCCATCCAATTTTCTGGTTCACTTCCCAAATACCTGCAGTGGCTAGGGCTGGGCTAGGGCCAAACCCAGGATCCTGTAACTCAGTCCAGGGCTCCCACATGGGTGGCAGGGACCCAGTTGTCTGAGCCATCACTGCTGTCTCCTGCGGTTTGCACTGGCAGGGAGTCAGGAGCCAGAGCTGGGAATTGAAACCGGGCATTCTGATGTGGGACACGGGCATCTTAACCAGGAGCCTTCACACTTGCCCCACTGAGTCTTTTTCTTTTTCCTTTTTTTTTTTTTTTAAGATTTATTTATTTGCTTGAAAGGCAGAGTTACAGAGAGAGAGAAAGAAACTGATCTTCCATCTGCTGGTTCACTCCCCAATGGCCACAAATCCCGGAGCTTCTTCCAGGTCTCCCACATGAGTACAGGGACCCAAGGACTTGGGCCATCCTCCGCTGCTTTCCCAGGCACATTATAGCAGGAATCTGGATGAGAAATGGAGCAGCCTGTTCTCCAACCAGCACCCACATGGGATGCTGGCTTCGCAGGCTTCGGCTTTACCCACCACACCACAATGCCGGCCCACCCACTGAGGTTTCATTCAATAGTTATATTAATATTTCTTAGACATTCCATTTGTGCTTTCTCCTGACTCTGCCAGTTCATGTCTGATGGCTTCCTGTTGCTTGTTGGTCTTTCTAACTCTACCCTTTCTTCTTTAGGCATTTTATACCAAGTCCCCTGCATGCCTTTGGTACAATGGCAGCCTCCACAGCCCCTGGGGCTGTATCGCTACCGCTTCTTGCTTCTGTTCGCTTTCAGCCCTGGTGCCTTGCCTTCCCAATCGCCTGTTGGTTTTTGCTGTGAGGTCGTGCTTTGCTTTAACTTGTGGTTTTTCTGTAAACCTGGCTTGGGTGAAACTTTCCTCCAGAGAGAAGCTGCCCCTACTTTTGCTCCTCCACACAAGGCTGTCTCAGGGTCTCAGAGGCAAGTCCTCCTAAGGGTCCGTGCCCCAGGACCACCTGCCCTCTCCCTGTGGCCACAGGTGCAGGTCGGCTCCTGGGGCTCAATCAGGGACTCTAGCCCTGCCCCTGCCTGTCAGGCGGCTCATCCACACTCCCACCCTCTGCAGGCGGGTCCTCTCCATCTGTGGTGCTGTTGCCCAATGCCTGGGGCTGGGAACTCCATGGAGAAAGGAGGCTTATTTGGCCCGTGAATCCTGGTGGCTGCGAAGTCCCAACAGCGTGGGAGGGCCCTCTGGCTTTCTGGCGACATGGCAGAGAAATGGAAAGGGAAACGGCCATAGGCAGAAGTGGCCAGACTCGGGGCAGCCTCCTTTTATAACAGCCACTGAGGGTGGTGCTCCCATGACCCGGCCCCTATAAGCCAGGCCCCACCTCTTAAAGGGCCACCACCTCTCAGCACCGTTCCATTAGGGACCAAGTTTCCAGCACGCGGACTTTAGAGGGACAGCCTCAAACCCTAGCAGGTGGTAAGGCCAGCTCAGCTTCCAGTTCTGGGAGCCTGGGCGCTCCGATCTATTTCCTTTCCTTCCCTACATCACTAGCATTAGTCCATTTAGTGCTGCTGTAATGAGACACATGGGCAGGTTATTCATAAAGAGAAGAGTTCAGTTAGCTCATGGTTCAGGAAGTCCAAGGGTGCCGAGCCTGCCAGGCCCAGCTCTGGTGAGGTCCCCTTGGCTGTGCCACATCACGGCCATGGCATCAGTGTGGACGTGTGCGCCCGAGGAAGAGATCACGTGGCCAAACTGGAAGCCCGAGAGACCCAGGGGTCACTCCCAGGGAACTCACTCCAGGAGTCCTGTCTTGCCTCATGAGACTGATGCCCCAGTGACCCGAGAACCTGCTCCCACCAGGCCGCCCCCACCAACACCACCACACTGGGGACCCAGCATCCCACGTGTGGACCTCTGGGGGACACGCTCACACCACGTCCAAGCCAGAGCTGTGTGTCAGGGTCCCCGCGGACCACTCCCTCCTCCAGGAACAGGTCCTCGCTGAGACCCTGTGTGGTGCGTGCCGGTCCCTCAAACTCCTTGTGTCTCCTGCTCTGGAAACAAAAGCTGTCACCCATGGGTCTTTGATGAGACTCAGGGTGGACGTGCAGCATTCACTCAGCTCGTCTGGTGTCACTGGGCCGGAACAGATCAGTACAACCCCCCCCCCCCCCCGCCCTGCTCCTGCGTGGAGGAGCTTGGGCATCGTCTTCGTGGGCAAGTAGGTGGAGGAGATGACCTGGGAGTTGACCTAGTGCTGCACGCGCTGTGGTTTCCTCCAACATTAGAACCACACAGAGCCTTTCTGGGTGCAGCCCGGGACTCAGTCCTGGCTCCCTCCCCCGTCTGCAGGCTCCTCCTGCGCCATTGTCATCTCATCCTTAGAAAATGCTAGGGTTGGGGCTGCCGTTGTGATGCAGGGTGCCTACATGTGTGATGCTGGCATCCCATATGGGCGCTGGTTCGAGTCCTGGCTGCTCCGCTTCTGATCCAGCTCCCTGCTAGGCACCTGGGAAAACAGTGGAAGATGGCCCAAGTGCTTGGATCCCTGCCACCTATGTGGGCGATCTCTTCTCTCTCTCTCTTTCTGTCTCTCCCTGTCTCTGGCACTCTGCCTTTCACATAAACAAACCAAATCATTCCAAAGACAATGCTAAGGTAAGTGCATAAATAAAATCTCACTCCAGTGTGTGACCCTTCCCAGACATATTAGTGTTGGGGCCAAGGGAAAATGCGAAGGAAGGGAGCTCTGATTGTAGAATTTGGGGCATTAGCTGAGTGGCTTTGTGGAGTCGGCAGGGAGAGGGAGATGGGGGATAAAGGGCCATCTGGGTCCCCTGAATCACCTTTAAGAGTTCGGTGGCAGGGCCGGCGCTATGGCTTAGTAGGTTAAGCCTCTGCCCATGGCACCAGCATCCTATGTGGGTGTAGGTTGGAGTCCCAGCTGCTCCACTTCTGACATAGCTCCCTGCCAATGCCTTGGGGAAACAGTGGAAGGTGACCCGAATGCTTGGGCCGCTGCACCTGCATGGGAGACCCGGAAGAGGCTCCTGGCTCCTGGCTTTGGATCAGTCCAGCTCTGGCCATTGTGGCCATTTGGGGGAGTGAACCAGCAGATGGGAGACCTCTCTCTCTCTCTGCCTCTCAAATAAATAAATACACCTTTAAAAGAAAGAGTTCAGTGGCCGCTGCTTGCAGCCTGACAACAGAGATGTGTGCATTCGAGGGAACACCTGTAATTTTTCCTGGATTTGTTAACATAAACAGGTGGAAAAAAAATTATCAAAAACCCTCTCCCCATACCCCTGCAAACCACACCCACCTGCTACATGTTCACGTGGATTCAACTTCCTAACGGGGTTTGTCTCTGCCCCGTTCAGTGGTGTGTGAGCTCTCTAAAGACGTGACCCATGAGCCATGGGTTTTAAGTAGGGGCACTGACAGCTCCACTCCAGCCGTGCCTAGGTTGGGGGCTGGGGTCCACAGGAGCTGAGCTGAGCTGGGGGGAGGCAGGGAGGAGGCCAGGGGCCGAGGGCCGGGCACACAGACAGCGAGCTTGTGGAAGGCTGGATTACTCCCCTTTGCTTTCCTCAAGGAAGAAATAACTCATGTTGACGTGAAGACAGAAGGTGGGATCCCTCCTGGCCTCTGAAGCCACCGGAAGTGGAAATGTCAGCCCTTTTCCCTGCTTGTGCGGCTCTCTCCATAGGCTGCTGGTGAAGTTAGAACGTCACCTGAACTTTCTTCTTTCTCGTCCCTGGCTGGACAGTAGATCGAAGGATGCCCGCCTCCCTCCTCCAGGCATGGCCACACTCTGGTCCCCAGAGCTGGTGGACCGAACTTGTTTGGAAAAATGACATTAGTTGTGGGATTCCGTTAAGGATCTGGAGTGGGGGCAGTCACCCAGGATTAGCTGGGAGGGCTCTAAATGCCATCCCTGCGTGCTTGTCCAGGTGGGGGCAGCATGGGTGTTGGGCAGACACACAGAGGAGGTGATGTGAAGACGGAGGTGAGACTGGAATGAGGCAGAGTCAAACCAAGAAGTGCCAAGGAAACGCCGAGGGTTGCCAGTAGCTCCCAGGAGCTGCAAGAGGCAGGGCTGGCCTCTCCTCCCAGCCTTGTGAGGCGTGCTGCCTGCTGGTGCCTGTGTCCCACCGAGTAGACCCTGTTGTTTGAAGACACGGGTCTTCTGCAGTTTGGGACAGTGGGAACGAACACAGCCACTGATGCCCCCAGGGCGCCAGCGGGCTCACAGCTGGGAAGCAGTGCCTTCCTCCAGGGACAAGGCCGATCCTGCACCCCAGAAAGAGCCTGCAGCAGGGCTGTGTGTCGGTCCAGGGATGCAGGGATGCACCCCGGGGAAGCCAGAGCGAGGGTGAGGGCCAGGTGAGGCCGGAAGGAGGGACATGAACTCAGGGCGGGCCATCACTCCGGTGGCCACGGTGTGGCCATGGGTGTGTGGTTCCAGACGTCTTGGGGAAGCTGCTCTGAATGCGGCCTCTTGAGCAGGCTCTCAGGGGAGCAAACACAAGCAGTTTCTCTGCTGGCTCCTTCCCCTGTCTCTCCTGGGCCCAGTCAGCCCTGTTCTTGGAGACTGGAGTTCCTAGCTGCTAGAACCTCCCTGGGCTGAGTCAGGCCAGCTTGGGGCGCCAGAGCTGCTGCAGGGCTCGCCTTCAGGGGACCCTTGGGGGAGGCTGAGATGGGGCTTTGTGACCATGGAGTGGCGGAGCCCTCCCTGGGGCCACTCAGGAGAGAGCAGGCGAGTGGCTGGGGCCAGGAGGCAGGGTCAAGCAAACCGGGGACCAGGTGCCCCTGAGGCTCTGGGGTAGGGGACAGGTCAACTTCCTCCTGCCCAGTGGCTTCTCAGAGACAAAGATGCCCGGAGCTTCCTTTGTCCAAGCACACACACACAGGGCCCCAGTGTCCTCACTCGTGTACCTCTGTTGCTGTGTAGGGGTGAAGCCCAGTTGCCAAGAACAGGAGCTGGTTCAACAGTGCATCTTTTTTTTTTTTTTTGACAGGCAGAGTGGACAGTGAGAGAAAGAGACAGAGAGAAAGGTCTTCCTTTGCCGTTGGTTCACCCTCCAATGGCCGCTGCGGCCGGTGCACTGCGCTGTTCCGAAGGCAGGAGCCAGGTGCTTCTCCTGGTCTCCCATGGGGTGCAGGGCCCAAGCACTTGGGCCATCCTCCACTGCACTCCCGGGCCATAGCAGAGAGCTGGCCTGGAAGAGGGGCAACCGGGACAGAATCCGGCGCCCCGACCGGGACTAGAACCCGGTGTGCCGGTGCTGCAAGGCGGAGGATTAGCCTATTGAGCCGCAGCGCCGGCCTCAACAGTGCTTCTTTTATCTTCTCCTTAGCTCACCCTTGCCTCTCTCTAGTGCTGCTAATGTGTCCAAAATAATTAACCCTGGGCCTCTAATCCTGGTCTCAGTCTGTCTGTGGAAGCACCCAGACTAGGATGGGAGTGTCTGCACTATTTCTTTTCTTCCCTCTCCTTTAAAAATTTATGTATTTATTTGAAAGATACAGAGAGAGAGAGAGAGAGAGAGAGAGAGAGAGAGACAGACAGACAGAGAGAGATCTTCCATTCTCTGGTTCACTCCCCAATGCCTACAACAGCAGGGCTGCAGTCATGAGCCAGGAACCCAAGCACTTGGGCTGCCTTCTGCTGCATCCGAGGTGCATTGACAGGAAACTGGATGGGAAGCGCAGCAGCTGGGACCCAGATCAGGCGCTTTGGTATTGGGTGCGGACATCCTGGGGGGTGGCTTAACCTGGTGCCCAGCAACGCCCAGCCCAGAGGTAAGACAATGTAAGAAATCCTTTCCCCTGTGTTTGGACAGTTAGGCTATATCTTATCCAGGCTGTTGTGAATAAAGTTGTTGCAAACCTTTTTACATCTGTATCTTTGTGCACTCACACAGTCACATCCCCTAGGCACACGTCCAGGAGAGAAATTGGTGGTCACGGACTGCGCGTACGTTTAGCTTCAGTAGATACCTCCACAGTTGTTCCAATTTAGATCGCCTCCGAGCAGTGTGAGAATTCCAGTTGCTCTAATCTTTGACAACACTTGGTACTGTCCGTCCTACACATTTTGGCCATTCTGGTTGCTCCTGTTGAAAACTGAAATTGCCAATTCCTGGAGATACACCAGTGTCCCTGGCCATCTTTAATCTTCTCTGGGACTTTGGAAAAAGGAGAAAGTGGGGAAAGTCACACTTGACACCCCCGTCTACCCCACGGGTGCCTGGAGTTGCTGGTATGAGCCAGGGTGGGCTGCAGGGAAGAAAACCCAGTGGTCTTTCTGACTCTCCTGGTCTCCAAGCCTGCTCCTCCTCTGGGCCTGCGCATTGCTGTCCAGAGTCCTTGTTCCAACTCAGGAGGGCAGAACAATACGTTAAACGTCCTGTGTCTTCCAGAGCGCTCGGCACAATTCGGAGCACGCAATAGGTGCTCAACAAGTACCTGTTGGACCAGACTTCTGGCTCGTAGGGCGTAGGACGGAAGTCTCCCATTCTGGGGTGATTTTCCACATGCCACAGGTGTCCCCCACTGTGAGTGCAGGTGGGATCGGTGTTACTGTAGCAGGCAGGGTCCAGTCGGGAAAACAGGACAAGGAGAGATCATCGTGCAGAAGCTTGCCATGGGGGACTGTGGGAGAGGGACTCAGACGCCCTCCTCTGAGTGGATGCCATGACGCTGGTCCTGGGAGCGTGAAGATGCTGGGGTTGGGGCAGCAGCTGATGCCATGCCCACGAGAACAGCAGACAGGAAGGCGGCGTCCCCAGTCCTGCTTCGAACGGTGCAGCCCTCCACTGGCAGAGCCTGACAGAGCCACACGGTAATGAAGAATTATAACCCACAGGGCCTTGGCACAGCTTCAAGAACTGCACATAAAGGCAGGCTTAGAGTTGAGAGAGAAGAATTTAATAATTGTCCCCATTAGTGACATTCATGGCTCCCACCTCCAAGGCTGCGATTCCCCAAGGAGTCTTCCCACTCTGGTCTCCTTGTGCACATTGGTAGCCCCCAACCCACTGGAGGGAGGCGCTCGCTCCCATCACCACTGCTGGTGCCTTCCGGGAAGCGGCTGTGCCGTCTGCAGGAGCGGCCCGGACAGCTGCCTTTGGGGGTCCCCAAAGGATGCTCTCCTGTCCAGCCTGGTTGCCATGCCTTGGGCGCCGCATCACTCAGTTCACTGCTGGTGTGCAAATGGCCCCTGAACTTGGAGATGCACACACAGAAGTCTAGCTCTTGGCACACTGTGCCTGCTCTGCACATGTGGTCCTCATCCTGGGACCCAAGACGAAGCTCCAGGACCCTGTGTCCACCCAGGGCAGCTGCTTTCGCGACAAGGAGGGAACCAAGCAAAGGCTCTCGAAGCTTCAGCTCAGAAGTGGCGCACGTCACCTCCCCTCATTGACCAAGAAAGTAACGTGGCCGAGTCTGTTGCCAATGGAGTGAGGAGCATTAGCCTCCCTCGGGGAGGGGCAGCAAACGCTTGGACTGAACATGCTCAGAGTCTCAACACACCTCCCCACCAGGACTCGAACCAGCAGGAAGACTGGGAGATGGCCGCTCTCTCTTGGGTCCTGCATATCTCCTACAGAGGTAGGAAAGGCGCCCAAGCACGTCACAGATGGGGACAGATGTGAGAAGAGCAGCCAGCTTATGCATTTTGCAGGGGGCCAAATCCCAGCTTGGGTACAGGTGACGTCTACGAACACGGCTATGTCCCCTCTTTCCCAGGCTACACCGTAATTTGCAGTGCCATTAGGTGGGCTGGCATTCCAGGTCCCAGCTCTCAGCTGGGTCCAGGGCTCTGAGTCTGAGTGGTTTGACTGATCTAAGAGGAGGCTTCTAGAATCTGGCAGCAGTGGGCAAGGAGCAGACATGGAGAGAGCAGGTGAGTGGCCCGTGCTTTGGGAGGCAGAACACAGCTGTGTAGCCCCGAAGGGACCCGAGTCCACGACCCCTGTAGAGTCGCTCAAAGCGTTTCCTGTTTCCACCATGCCAGTCCCCCCCCCCCCCCGTGCCTTCAGAGTCACCTGGTGTCCCCAAGCTGCCGAGCCTTTCGGGGGTTCTGCAGCAGGAATAATTTTGCTTCTTCTGGCCTCCCCTCCACTTCAGCCCAGCAGGTAATTTCCTGTTTCCGCTGAAGAGTGGGACACCGTCCGCTCGTCCTCGTCTCCTTTCCAAAGGGTACAGGTTATTCTAATCTTCTATTGCTTCTCCTGACCGCTTTGTCCTTGGGGGTGGTGGGGTAGTCCTTGGCTTTGCAGCCGTGACTCGCATCTGAGTGGACTCGGAAGACAATGTAGAGATAAACACGCGCCCGCTCCAGCCGAGACACAGCCAGAAGGGCCATACGACACTGCTATATCTGGGGGAGTCTAGACTGGACCCCCGACAGACGAGGCCAGAGATAGCGTGGACAAGAGGCCAGGAGTGGGTCAGGAGGGGACTGGGGTGGTCCGGAGAGTTCCTGCCCCCTCTGGAGGCCAAGCAAAGTGCTAAAGCAGGTGTGCACCCAAGCCACAGCCCCTTATTTTACAGGGGGACCCAGATAACCAGCCAGCGGCATGTGGACAAGGTCTGGGGGACATGGCCATGGGAGTGGTCAGGCAGAACAGGCTGCCGCACGGTGTGGGACCGTGTCACCCTTGAGCTCTGGGGTATTTCCACAAACTCAGAGAGTGCTGGCAGGGTTTGCTAATGAACTAAAGGGAATTCATCAAATACAAAACATGATATCTGTTTTCTTATCTTTCCTTCAAGAATATGCGGCAACCGTAGCAGCTCCTTTTGAATTCTGATATTCTGGGGGGCCTGTGTGTTTACGGGGGGCAAAGGCTGTTGATGCTGGAGAAAGTGCAAGCACACTCCGAGACCAGAGCCCAGCGGTGTTGTGGACAGCGGGTTAAGCTGCCACTTGGGACGTCCACACCCATGGAGTGCCAGCTACTCCATGCTTCCAATCCAGCTCCCTGCTCATGTGCCTGGGAAAGTACGAGATGATGGCCCGGGTGCCTGGGTTCCTGTCACCCATGTGGGAGACCCGGATGGAGTTCCTGGATTCTGACTTCAGCCTGACCTGGTCCTGGCTGTTTCGTGCATTTGGGGAGTGAACAGTGGATGGACAACCCCTCTCCCTCTCTCTCTCATTCCTCTGCCTTTCAAATAAATAAACAACTATAAAAAGATAAAAAGGCCAAACTCCCGACATGGCTTTCAAGCCACTCTTGCCTTCTCGCTGCCCCTCCCAGTCTGGTCCCCACCCACAGCTTTGCCCCTCGATGGCCTCCCAGCCTCCCAGCCTCCTGGCCTTCCTCCCTGCCCTCTCCCTTCCCCATCCCTGGCGACCTCCTGCTCCTCCTGCAGCTGAGGGGCTGCTTTCTCCAGCAGCCTCCCCTGACTGCAGAAGGCAGAGAGGCCTTGCCCTGGCTGCCCCGGGCTCCCTGTGCCGTGGGGCCTGTCCCACACAGTCCAGAGCTCTGGGACATCGGTGGCCAGGTGGCCACTACTCGCACAGCGTCCTGGTCATCGTGAGCACAGCACAGCTCTCAGGGAAGGAGCAGGAGACTGAGCAGGTGCACCTCGTCCCCCTTATCCTGCGCCATCCCTCCCTTAGATCCCATCAAGTTCTTCTCTGAGTTATATTAAAAGTAGCATCACAGAATTACACTGGGTCTTTGCCATCTCCTCTCAATGGACTGTTTTGGCGTTGTAGCACAAAACCAACTCCTTGGGTGAGAGATGAGGAAGCCACAGGTAAAACTCGAGAGCTTAATTAAGAGCAGGTGCATTGCTGGGAAGGCGCCAGGCTGTGAGCGCTGGCCCAGGGCTCCCGGGGCCCCCTGGGCTGGCTCCACACTGACCTCTGCTTTGTTCCCAGCAGCCGACTGGCGGGTCTCACCGGTAGCTGCCGTTACTGGCGGTGACACCGTAATTGAACCTCACTACTTCCAGGTGTGTGGCACACTCCAGGGTCGCCTCGCAGGGGTTCACGTGTATTCTATTACTGCTGTCACACGAAGGAATGCAGCGTGCCATCTGCCCCACGGTCCACTAACAGCCCAGGGGGCGGGGGCTGGCCCAGAACCAGACCCTCAGCTCAGTGGCTGCAAACACTGGGGGCCACACTGACTGTGGGCGTGTCCAGGAGATGTAGCAAGGAGATACAACAGAGAGGGGAGGGGTCAGACCCTTGGCAAATCCATCTAGAAAATTCCTGTCGGGGGGTTCCGGGTTGTTTCCAGGTGATGCTCAGGAGGGTCCTAGGACCAGGTCAGGGTCCTGCAGCTTTGTAGTAACTCGGGCAAGCGGATGATCTGCTAGGGGCTGAGAGGCTACCAGGGGCTGAGGGAACGCCCTGCCACCCTGCCAGGCACCTCAACAAACTTAGGAAAAAGTTTGAAGTCCTCACACAGTTTTTTCATTGTGTGCATTTCCCATGCACATTTATTTATTTGAGAGGAAAGTTACAGACAGAGACAGAGAGACAGAGAGAAAGGTCTTCCGTCCCCTGGTTCACTCCTCAAATGGCCGCAACAGCCGGAGCTGGGCCCATTGGAAACTAGGAGCCAGGAGCTTCTTCCAGATCTCCCATGCCGGCACAGAGGCCCAAGTTCTTGGGCCATCTTCCACTGCTTTCCCAGGCCATAGCAGAGAGCCGAATCAGAAGAGGAGTAGCCGGGACTAGAACCGGCGCCCATATGGGATGCCAGCTCTGCAGGCAGAGGATTAACCTACAATGCCACAGCAAAGGCCCCACACCTTTTTTTTTTTTTTTTTTGAAAATAGATTTTCATTTATTTGAAAGGCAGAGTTACACAGAGAAAGAGAGATTTTCCATCAGCTCATTCACTCCCCCAGTAGCCACAATGACCAGGGCTGGGCCAGCCTGAAGCCAGAAGCCAGGGACTCCATCCAGGTCTCCCACGTGGGTGGCAGGAGCCCAAGCTCTTGGGCCATCTTCGGCTCCTTTCCTAGGTGCATCAGCAGGGAGCAGAAGTGGAGCCACTGGAACCGGAACCAGCACTCACAAAGGATGCCAACGTCGCAGGCGTTAGCCTACCCACTGTACCACCAACACCAGCCCCCCAAGGGCTTTTTGAATATTTTAATTATTGCTATTAAAATCTTTTTAAAACTTCGATGTAGCACGTATGTAAATAAGGTGGAGAAGTGGATAACTGCCTGCGAGCTTTGGCACCGTGTCTACTCACATAGAATTGTGATCGCTTGACGGTCGGACTAGGACATGAGTCTACACAAGCTTTCCACTGAATTCATCGGACCAGCATCAAGTGCACGACACACGAGGCTGTCCCGGGAGACCCTTTTTGGAGGGATTTTTCTTCCCTTCCTTCCTTTTTTTTAAGGCATTTTTCTTAGAAGCCAGGAACGGTTGTTATAATTAGTATTTATTGCACCGTCTTCCTTCCTCAAAAGCCGTAGCCATCAATCACATTTGCCCTCCTCTAACACTACCCTGTATGGAATAAATATTATCCCCTGCTTCCTAGCAACAAGACCTCGCTCAAGGTCACCTGACAAATTTGTCCGTATTGGAAATCGCCGTGGCGTAAGCTCTGCTGGTGCTTAGACAAACTGACCGCGTCTTTGCCCTCTGCTGTCTGCTCCTGGGGCGCCGTAGCCTCTGATTGACCTCTGTTCATCCTTCAGTCGGCGCCTATGTGTTCAAAACCCGCTTCCAAAGTGCTGAATGGAAGGATGAGATTCGTCTGCGGAAAGAGCCCAGAGTGACCTTCCAACCTAAACCTTCCAACACCCCACCAAACTCTCATGGCCAGGAAAAGTGGCCCTAGTGGGCACAGCTCGTCTGCCCGCCCAGTTCTTGCTCTTGCCCCCACGTTCTGTCTCTCTCCTGCCAGCCTGGACCTCTGCTTCCTCCGGAATCGGGACATCTCGGTGCAGTGCATTGAACCGTAGGAAGCTGCTGATCCCCAGTCTTCTGACTTCGCAGATTTGGCGATTTCATATGGCTTAGCTTAAGCTGCACTAGCGCTTTAGGGCTTGTACAGTTGTAATCAAACGTCACAATTCCGGAAAAGGGGTTTTGCAAACAGCCTAACGTGATGCAAATCTGAGGTGTGTGTTCCTGCTTCCGGGATTGGGGCGCAGTGGGGGGGCGGATTTAATTGGCCCTGGGGCTTCAGAGAACCCTCCCTCGGGAGTCTTCCAAAGGAGTCACACTCTGCTCTCTTTCTGCAGAACGGTGCCCAGGCCAATGACCAGCAAGAGGGTGGCTGTGCCTGTTGCCTCTGGAACTCCTGCTAGGAATTAGAGAGAGAGAGAGAGAGAGAGAGAGAGAGCGAGCAGGTGAGCCTGAGGGTGGGGCCTCCAGCCTGGGCAGGTTTCTCACCTGTGTTGAGGCTGCCTCTGCTCTCATGGCTACACAGGAGCAAACTCTTTTCCACGTGGCCACATCTGCATTCCTTACTGAAATCCAACACAAGGCCAAGAACAGAAACTGACTTCACAGCTTGCCTGGCTTGGACTTCCTGGGCTGGAGCTGGCTCTCAGCTAAAGAAGAAATGAAGGGGCCGGAGCATGGGTCTGCTGGGCTGCACGTGGGCTCAACCAGAGCTCAGTGGTGTCACTGGTACTTGGGGCCGTGCCTGGTGCCCCTGATTCTCTGATGACCGAGTCCAAGAGGACGGCTGGCCTGAGCGGCCACTCAGGGAGTTTCATGGGATGCACCCAGTGGACTGGGCGACCCCGGCCCTTTTTTCTCACATGGTCTTCCTTTAGACAGCCTTGCCTTCAGTTTGTGCATCTTTCAAAGGACAGAGAACAGAACCCGAGGCAAGGATTAGGCATAAGTACTTTATCTGGGAGGTGCCATCTCAGGGCAGTGGGGGTGAGCGAAGGAGAAAGCAATGTGGCAAGTGCCTAGACAGAGGGAGGTGCTTAGCGATGGGCTGGCAGCTGGAGCAGCGTGCAGTAACCGTGCAGGGGAGTGCAAGGAGAATGGAAGGAGACTCCATTGTGCTATCGACTCCACATGCAGCTCCTTCCCTAGCCTGGGAGAAGCCAGAATCTAAACTGTGGATTGCCTCCGTGCCCACAAGGGTTGGCAGGGGCCAGGGACTCGGCCTGGAGCTGGCTGGCCTCTGGCAGGAGAATCACACGAGCCTGAGGAAGCTGGTCTGTCACCGAGGCAGAGCCAGTAGCTGAGAGCCCGGGGGAACGGAGGCTGAGGGAATCTGAGGGGTACTTCTGACGTGTCCAACGCACAATCGCACACAAACATCGGTTAATAAATTCTCAGTGGTCACCTTCGTGGCGCAGGGCTTCTGAGGGCCAATGACAGGTGGAGAATTAATTGCACCTGTGACTGGGGGGACTCCAGCCGGATGAGATCTACGCTGGAGATTGTAAGTAACGATGTTCAGGTGAGAGGGAGTCTTGGCTCCAACAGGGTTGTGTGTGTAGATTGCCACGTGTTCACAAGTGCTTGTTAGCTTTGTGAGCTTCTGGAACTATCTAGATATTGTTGATCCCCACTGTAAATAACAGAGACTCACGCATTTCTAGATTTTACCTCGTCATTCGACAGAGTTTTGTTGAGAATTTACTGTGACCTGGCCCCCTGCTAGGTGCTTTCTGAGATGATCCTTTTTTTCTTTTTAAAGATTTATTTATTTATTTGAAAGGCAGAATTACACAGAGGCACAGAGGGAGAGGTCTTCCATCTGCTGGTTCATCCACCCAAATGGCTGCAATAGCCGGAGCTGAGCCAGACTGAAGCCAGGAGCCAGGAGCTAACTCCAGGTGGGTGCAGAGATCCAAGCACTCGGGCCATCTTCCACTGCTTTCCCAGACACATTAGCAGGGAGCTGGATCGGAAGAGGAGCAGCCGGAACTTGAACCGGCACCTGTATGGGATGCCGGCGCTGCAGGCAGAGGCTTAGCCTTCCATGCCACAGCGCCGGCCCCATGAAATGGTCTTACATGGTACTCACTTCCACCCTGTGGAGTGAGTTTATCACACCTATTTCACAGTGAAGAAGTGGTAGTTTAGCCGCTCGGTAAGCTGCCCAAGGTCAGGCTGTCCAAGGTCAGGCTGCTCCGATTTCTGGCCACACAGTCTGAGGGGTGGGCATGGGGTATGGTGGATGTCCATGTGGGCACTGATCCATTGAGCCGGGTGTTTTGAGTAAGGCAATGATTATGACTCAGACACCATTAGTGGTATGCGCTAGGTGTTGACAAGCTTCTGTGGCACACGGGTGATCCAAAGAAAATGCAGTTTCTAAAATCTAAACTTTGGCCTAGAGCTTCTCTTTGCTCCTTGGGTTTTGCTTGATGAGTGTTGAATGGGACTTGGCCCATTGGGATTTGGAAGCCCAGGTGTGGTTATTGAGGTGCCATGGTTTCAATACACATCCCTACCCTCCTCCCCTAACTCAAGAGTTCGGTTCCCAAAACCCTATGTTAATAGTACTAAGAGGCGGAAATTTGGTCCAGCTAAGGAATTCAGAGACGGAGCCTTTGGGACGTGGTTAGATGGGGTTAGGTTGTTAGATTGAGTTCTTCATCATGGAATCCTGATGGCTTCATAAGGAGAGACAGAGAAATGACAAGCAGACAGAGCATGTGTCCCCTGTCTCCTGCCACACTGTGACTCTGCCAGCAAAAACACCTTCATCAGAGATACAACCAGTGGGGCCCACTGATCTTGGACTGTGAACCTACTGAACCGTGAGCCCAGAGAAGCCTCTTTCCTCTATAAAGACAGGCTGCCTCTAGGATATAATACGGGAGGGGACAAGAAGGTGAAGGTGAGTTAGGAGAGCAAATCTCTCTCTCTCTTTTTTTTTTTTTTTTTGACAGGCAGAGTGGACAGTGAGAGAGAGAGAGAGAGAGAAAGCTCTTCCTTTGCCGTTGGTTCACCCTCCAACAGCCGCCACGGCCGGTGCGCTGTGGCCAGCGCACCGTGCTGATCCGAAGGCAAGAGCCAGGTGCTTCTCCTGGTCTCCCATGGGGTGCAAGGCCCAAGCACTTGGGCCATCCTCCACTGCACTCCCGGGCCACAGCAGAGAGCTGGCCTGGAAGAGGGGCAATCGGGACAGAATCCAGTGCCCCGACCAGGACTAGAACCCAGTGTGCCGGCGCCACGGCTCAATAGGCGAATCCTCCACCTTGTGGCGCCTGCCAGGAGAGCAAATCTCTACACAGACAGATAGTGACAAGCCTAGGAGTGACAGGGCACGCTGAACTTTGAGAGTCACCTGTGAGGGCACCTGGGGGTGGCAAAGAAGATTCTCAAGACAGTGAGAGCCATGGCAGGGGAGGTGAAGACATGCCTTGTTCTGGAGCTGGGTAGAGTTGAGCAGGGGAGGTGGGTTAGAGTTCAGTTAGAGTTCAGATGTGGCTTGAAAACCTCCCCTCTCAAACTGCTGTCTTGGAGTAGAAGCCATCTGCCTTCAAGGGTTAGAAGATGGGAGCCGGCGCTGTGGCATAGTGGGTAAAGCTGCCACCTAGAGCGCCGGCATCCCATATGGGTGCAGGTTCAAGTCCCAGATCCTCTATTTCTGATCCAGCTCTCTGCTGTGGCCTGGGAAAGCAGTAGAAGATGACCCAAGTCCTTGGGACCCTGCACCCACATGGGAGACCTGGAAGATGCTCTTGGCTCCTGGCTTCAGATCAGCTCAGCTCTGGCCATTGCAGCCAATTGGGGGATGAACCAGTGGACAGAAGACCTCTCTCTCTGTCTCTCCTCTCTCTGTGTAACTCTGACTTTCAAATAAATAAATAAATATATCTTTTTAAAAAAAGGATTAGAAGATGAGCCCCAAAGAGACTCATGTGCACTCGGATCAGGGTAGCCCAGGCGTCTTCAGAGCACCGTGGCTGTGAACCCAGGCTGATGCACAGATCCTGCAGTGGGCATCCTTGCACAGGTCCTCCTGTGGGCATCCTTGCTCCAGCTCTTTGTCAGACAGGGCATTGCCACTGGCCGATTCGGATCAGACCCAGATCCTGGTGCAAGTCTTCTGGTACCGCAGAGCACTAAGAGCAAAGGTTCCAGTCCGGTTCACTGAGGCGCATTAGAAAGGCCACTTCTTACAGGGCGACCCCCCAACCCGGGGAGGGGGGCTTGGGCAGGGAGAGGGATGGACTCAGGCGAGAACTCCTTCTACTACTTGGCCCTCTTCTGCAGGGAATACCCCAGGCCCACAGCCTGGGCCTCACAGGGGGCTGGCCTCTCTTCCTGGCCCTCCAAGACGGGCTGTGGGCGTGGTTTCCTCCGGCTGGCTCAGGATCAAGCCTGGAGTCGGGAAGTCCCTCCTCTCAGAGTCTCTGTGGCTTTCACTTGGAGCCCCCACCCCCACCCCATCCCCTTGACAAATAAACCGGGGCATGGAGATCATTACGCTGCACATTATGAGACAAAATTGGATTAATTAACCCCGTCTGGCCTCTCTGCTTGGGAGACAGAGCAAAGACGAGGTCCAGTCGTAATGCAGCATTTTGAAAAATGTCAGCCGCGACTGGGTGATAAATATTTATAAATATATACGCTGCGTGTCGACAGGGGGCCAGTGTGTTTTCACAGGTAAGCGCACAAGGCACTCTTGTCAGCACGCTCAAAGCAGGAGCCTTGAAAGGGCCATTATGGCTTGGACGGCGAATGTTTATTAAGAATAATATGCAAAACGGGGCTCTGGGTGAATGGGCCCATTGACGGGCTATCAGAGCGCCAGGGCCCAGCGGGCGGCCGGAACGACACCGCCCCCAAGCAGACACGGCCCTGCCCTGACAGAGTTGTGGGGTGTCAGTGCCCTGGCCACTTGGGGTTGTGGCTGTTTGCTCTGGAAGCCTTGGCTTAGGGCTTGAGCGCACACTTAGGCCATGGCACTTGGGCCCGAGTCACAGATCAGCATCAGGAATTGGCCCTGTGGAGTGGCACTCCAGGCAGCAATGGGAGTTCTGGACAAGCATCCCAGCTAGCTGGCTTCCTCCTGCTCCTCTGAGTGGGAGACATTTCTCGGGGGCTTTCTCTTCCCAGCCCCCTCCCTGCACTTTTTTTTTTTTTTAGGAGTGGGGGTAGAGCTGTTTCAGCTTAATTCCTTCCAGGGTATCCCAGGGCCCCTTCCTTGCTCTGGAGCCAATGTTTGTTGAGTGTCTGACGCGTGCCCACCATGGACGTCGGCGCTAGGGCTGCAGTGAGGAATGGCTGACGTGTGGACCAGACGGAAGGAGATGGACACACCGTCTCCACTTGTCTGCTTAGTAGGGGAGAACAGTAGGTACAGGCCAACAGGAGCGTGGATGGCATCAGGCAGGGATGTGGGATGGAGCACTGGGGAGGGCTTTGGTTGGGGCCCGTTGGGGTCTGTTTCAGGATGGGGCATTGGGGAGGGGGCTCCAGGAGGGCAGGCGGGTTGAGAGCAGCAAGCAGAACAGCTCTCCCGACAGCGGGAAGCAGGGCCCCGGCGGGTTCAAGGATCAGAGAGGTTGAAATGTGAGAGTGCTGGAAGCCATCAGAAGCCAGGGGACTTCACCCTGGGCTTCAGTCTCGGGAAATCCAGAGTGGCTCCCCCAGTGCTGGTTCCTCACAGTTTGGACTCATTCCCACCTGCTACTGCTAAGAACGCTGGGGGAAGCCGGGATATACTTACAAGTGACTGATTCAAAGTCGCCGTTGTCCATGGATTGACTTAGAAACATCCCGGGGAAAGAGAAACCCGTGCCCCATGGATTGGGCGTCTCCTTGCATGCTTTGTTTCGGGTTTGGGCTCAGTTCTGTCCACTTTTCATCAGGGAGTTGGTGGGCACTTCCTCTGCATTCCAACTTCAGCTGGGGTCCCCCAGGGATGTATCCTCCCCCAACCAGACACTCCCTGGCTCACTTATCACTCAGTATAGTGGAAAGATAAATTTTTAAAACTCAACTTTTTTAT
This sequence comes from Lepus europaeus, assembly GCF_033115175.1. Classification (NCBI taxonomy): domain Eukaryota; kingdom Metazoa; phylum Chordata; class Mammalia; order Lagomorpha; family Leporidae; genus Lepus; species Lepus europaeus. The sequence goes on from NC_084828.1 coordinate 8,428,455, forward strand.
TCCAAGAAGAGTTGACATCCAGATCAATACATCCCGCCAGAAGCTATTACCATGTTAATGAGTCACCAGTAATATTCCAGAGACGTGTCAGCGAGTCACGGCCCCTCTGATTCAGGGACATCCTTGGCAGACAACTGTAAATAGATCGAGGGAAGGCCCGGCCGAGGAGCTGTCACCCATCGATGCTGGGGAGGAGGGTGAGGGTCATGAATAAGGAAGCTCACAGGGCGACTGTCCCCAGCTGTCCAGGTTACTGTAGGAGAAATAACCTTTGAAAAGGCCATTGGTCTCCACTAGATGACAAAGACATCGGCCTCTGTCAGTTGTCAGGTGCGTGGGTGGAGAGATGGTTCCGTGCGTGAGCTGAAGAAATGTCCATGTGTCTTACGCATAGATTCAGATCACTGTCATCCGTGGGAGAGAGGGGAAGCTTTAGAGGGCAGATCAAGTCAGGAAAGGGACGTTAATTGGAAAGGAGCAGACGGGGCAGCCCCGAGACCAGAGGACTGGAGACAAAGCCCAGCAGAAGGCAGTCAAGTCCACCAAGACCCATCAATCATTACAACTCCTGTTTGGGGCCCTGTCTCCCCTCCTTTGCCCAACTTCCTACAGCACTCTGGGGGAGATCTCCCTTGATCTAGATGGTCACTAGCCTGGCAGAATCCAAAGCCTACCCCCTCCCCTAGAAGGAGGATCATGGAATCTGATTCTGATCCCTCTGGTGTAGACCCGAGTCTCACGGTTTGCTCTGAGGGAGAAGGGCTGGGAGCCCCGAGGGATGTATTACCCTGTGAATGATGATCAGACCATGTGATCCTGAGCTGTGGGCATCAGCACTTTCCATCTAGGGCAGGGAAAAGAGGTTGGTGGGTAGAGAGGTAGAGGTGGGCTGGGAGTGAGCCGAGGAAAACGTCTAAAAATACTGATGTGGTTCTTTCTGAGCCAGGAGATGGAAGCAGGACAGGCTAGGACGGAAGCAAATGGACTGGGTGCTCTGTCCTCATAACAGGGATTCTGTGAAGGTCAAGGCCATGCAAGTCGGAAGACTTCCAGTGTTTTCCATCCACATTGTCACCTTGCTTTCCTTTTTCTTTGCTGGAAATAAGGAAATCTTGACGTCTGAATGATCTGAGTTCAGTCCAGCACAGCTGTTTACCAGACAGGGAGCCAGGGTCCAGGTGCTCACCGCTGGGTCACACGGGCTCAGCGTTTATGAAGCAGTTTGTGACCCTGCGCCCCCCCCCCCCGACCTGTAATGAGAATCAAAGATGACTATGCACATAATGTGCTCGCTATGGAGTCTGACACCTGATGCCACATGCTGCCCAGGTCAGCGATCTGCCACTGCCAACCAGGGACACGGGGCTGCTCCTCTCTTTTGATTGGTGAGGACACACTCATAGACAAGTGGGAAGGATGAGTGGCACCTATCACGTTCTCCATGTTGTCACTTACGTGGTTGGAAGGGAGTAGCAACCTTGTCTTCCGGAAGATGTCAGACTATGGGTGCCTTTCCCTATTAGTCTGACTCTTGACAATACTTTCCCAAGTGTCTACAATGGATTTCAGTTTTGGTGACGTGGTTGAATAAGCTTACATGGAATGATTATAGATGTAAATGTCTACAAAAGCTGTATAACTAAGGCAGGACGAACATCAGAGTGGAAAGAAAGGAAAACAAACAAACAGGAAATCCCAGTGCCGAAAGCACAGAAGGCACCGGAAGCCACAGGGAAGAGAGCTGCTGTCACCGCAGCCGGAGCAGTCGGGGCGCAGTGCACCTGCAGCAGGGCTTAGCACTTAGTCTAACGCATTGGAAGGATGGGAGACCTGGAGCTCAGATGCTCTGCATAGAGCTAAGCCCCTCCAAAGACAACGGGGGGGGGGGGGGGGGCTGGAGCATCAGAACGTCGTTTCTGCACCCAAGGACTCATCCTGTGAAAAACGGAAGCTGCAGCCCCCGCCCCCTCCATCCATCGGCTGCTTATAGCATGGATTTGCCTCAGCTGGGTGGCGAGTCGTTCTTCCACTGAGAATTCACCTGCAATTGTGTCTGGTGGGTGCATCTGGAGGGGTCTCCCACAGGCAGGGGCTGGGCTGCTCCACAGGCCAAAGAATCCCCCTGGAAAAAAACTTTCATAGGCAAAGATAAGCTGGAGATCACCTCCCTCCCCTGCACCTCTAACCCGTGAGAACAGAAAGTCAGCGAGCTGCAGGGCCCCTGGCAGGCCACTAGGACAAAACAGGGCGGAATGCAAGCCGTGGGGCATGCCACTGAGATGCTGCTCATCACTGTCTACTTCACTGCTGTTCTGGAACTTTCTTTCAACTCAAAAGGGTGATAGCTCAGTGAGGCCTCTTGGAAGACGTGAACCTCGTAAGAGGTGCTGACATCCGTGTCGGGGACATCTGAGGCTGTGTCTCCCCAGCCTGCTTTCTCATTGTCTCCTGGCACAGCCACCATGTTGATTGGTTCTGACAGCACTATGGATCACATACCTGCTCCCAGGTGCAGTTAAGGGCACACGATGTCTGCTCCGTCGATCCTAATACTCTACCCTGTGGCCGTAGGTTGTAGGACCCACAGATGGGCACAGGACCAGGCCAAGGCCCCGGAGTTCTTTTCTGGGATTTTGTTTGTGGAATCTGGGAAGAGTGAAGCTCTCTGTTCTTTAGGTTTGTTGAGATGGAACAGCACAGGTTTGGCGCTGTCTGTGGTGCCACCAGCACGCACGTGCAAAGAGCCATCAGCAGCTGTGACAGTGACTGTTGACATTCACGGAGCAATTGCTGGTACCAGGCACTGTTCTGAGTGCTTTACAGAATAACACAGTTAATCTTCGCAGATGGAGAAACAGAGGCATAGAGTTCAAGCAAATTACCCCAACTCCACAGTGCTATAAGTTATGGAATCTGAACTTGCAGCACGATAGTCTGGTTTCAGAGCCTGCATGAACTAAGAATGCACAGCAGGATGTATGGATGGGTGGGTGGGTGGATGGGTGATGGATTGATGGACAATGGATGGACAGATGCATGGATGGACAGATGGATGGACAATGGATGGACAGATGGATGGACAATGGATGGATGGATAAACAGATGACAGGACAGGTGATGGATGGATGGATGGATGGGTGGATGGATAAACAGATGACAGGACAGGTGATGGATGGATGGATGGATGGGTGGATGGATAAACAGATGACAGGACAGGTGATGGATGGATGGATGGATGGGTGGATGGACAGACAGATGGATAGTTGAGTAGGTAGACAGACACATAGGGGATCTGGTGGTAACACATGGATCTCTGGAATCTCCGGTGCTAGCTCAATTTTCCATGCAATGCGATTTTCTTTTTTAAAAGATATATTTATTTATTTTGAAAGGTGGAGAGACAGAGACAAAGAGGGATAGTCAGAGAGAGGGGAAGATCTTCCATCTGCTGGTCCCCTTCCCGAATGACTGCAATGCTCAGTGACTGGGCTAGGCCGAAGCAGGAGCCTGGAACTCCATCTGGTCTCCCACATGTGTGGCGGGGGCCAAGCGCTTGGGCTACCTCCTGCTGCCTTCAGGCACATTGGCAGGAAGCTGGACTGGAAGCAGGGCAGCCAGGACTCAAACTAGTGCTCTGACATGAATGATGGAATGATTCCGCGTCACAAGCAGCAGCTTATCCCACTGCGCCACAGCGCCAGCCTTGATGTTTTCTTTCTTGATGTAGGTTAGCTTGAGGGGTTGTAGCTGGCTGTGTCTGCTTATCAGTGTGTCTTCTCCCCACCCGACAGTCTCCCCTTTGTCCTTGTAGCAACAGCTTTGCCTTGGGGAACCGGCTTCTGTTCCCTGGGGTTTCTGGTAGAGCTGTCGACCCAGGTGCCTCCTCTCCCCAGCCACGTGGAGGGAGCTTCTGACCTGGTCGTGCACAATCAGAGTGTCCTGCCCCCAGCCATGGCCACTGGCTGTGAGATGGGCACATGACAGGAGTTGGGCTATCAGCTTTGTGCTGCAGACAAGAGAGGAGACTGTGTCTCTCAGCTGGGCTTGCTGCGCCAGGAGGGTGGGCCCTGTGGTCACTCCAGGTCACGGCTGCGCTTTTGCACAGCTGCCTTCTCCACTGGGTCCCCACTGGTGCTCAGGCGAAGCTTATTCTGGTGTGGACTCAGCAGTCCCTTGGGAACTTGCCCTCTCTCATCACTTAACGGGCAGAAGCCCAGGCTGAAAACGCAGACATATTGGCGGTGTGGCACAGTAGACTAAGCCCCGCCTGCAGTAGTGGCATCCCATATGGGTGCCAGTTTGAGTTCTGGCTGCTCCGCTTCTGATCCAGCTCCCTAATGGCCCAGGAAAGCACTAGAAGCTGGCCCAGGTCCTTGGGCCCCTGCAAAGACATGGGAGACCCAGAAGAAGCTCCTGGCTTCTGGCTTCGGATTGGCCCAGTCATCTGGGGAGTGAACCAGTGGATGGAAGATCTCTCTCTCTCTGTCTCTCCCTCTCTCTCTCTAACTCTGCCTCTCAAATAAATAAATAAAATCTAAAAAAAAATGCAGACAGATAAAATTTACCCAATTTAAGTTCTTTTCCTGGAACCCGGGACCCATTCACTCACAATGGTGCTCGAATAACATTTTCCTTCGTGGAACCTCCCCGTTCTAGGTTTAGAGCTCTTTTGTGGCCATCTGAAAGGTCTTAGCAATTTTTAAAAGATTTATTTATTTACTTATTTGAAAATAAGAGTTACAGAAAGAGAGAGAGAGGGAGAGAGCAAGAGCTTTCTTCCATCCTATGGTTTACTCCCCAGATGGCTGCAATGGCAGGGACTGGACCAGGCTGAAGCCAGGAGCCAGGAGCTTCATCCTGGTCTCCACGTGGGTACAGCAGCCCAAGGACTTGGACCATCTTCTGCTGCTTTCCCAGGCCATTAGCAGGGAGTGCATCAGAAGCAGAACGGCTGGGCAATATCTCAACGCCAATAAGGGATGCAGGTGCCACAGGGAGTGACTTTTCCAGTTATGACACAACGTTGGCCTCAAATAATTCTTGAATAAGAGTCCTGGCATTTTCATTGTGCACTGAGCTTTGCAAATTATGTAGCTTCCCCTCCCCCCACTCCTAATGTTCTCCTGATCTTGTGGGGCGAGGGTGGCACAATAGGATTCTCTTGGTTTCCTCCTTTCCTGTCACTTAGCTGCACCCTGTGGCCCAGGTGTTCCCAAGCCACAAGGGAATAGCTGGATGGGGTCAGCCCAAACGGGAATAAGCCAGGGGAGGCAGTCCTTGTGGCCCTTCCTCCGTGGTGGGAGCACTGAGGCCCGGCCTGGGGGGCAGTAGGGAGACAAGGAGTGCCCCCGGCCAAGACGGAGATTTAATTTTTCAATAAATGTCTTCAAGTCCAGCTTGGAAAAGATACCCGCCTCTGAGGACAGCCTGGTGCCACTAAAACTCACCCCGGAAACAGCAGGCACCAGGAGCTGACTTACGGACGTCAAGCTCAGCCAATAGCTTATTTCTGCAAATTTGCACTTCAGTGGTGCAGCTGGGACTTGAACCGGCGCCCATATGGGATGCTGGCATAGCAGATGGCAGCTTAACCCTCTGCAACAAGTGGCCAATTCACCACACAATCCTCTACAACAAGTGGCCAGTCCACCACACAGCTGCCGTCAACCGCTACGGGAGGTATTCCTCTCTCGGTCAGTTTTACACAAGCCTCTCCCCCTACTCCCCGAGTTTCTGGGCACCATCAACCTTAATTAGCTGGATTTGATGTTAGCACAAAAGGTCTCCACCAACCCGACGTACACGAGCTCAGCCCAGGTGGACGCAGGATCACGGAGATGCACTTGGCGTGTGTGCAGCCTCACGAACCCCACATGCCAGGCTGTGGTGGGTGAAGGGTCTAAAGCAGCGGTGACGTCAGGACACCTCCGGCGGCAAAGCCCTCCTTGCCGGGGCGGTGGATCACGGGACAAGCTCCTTCTTGGAGGCACCTCCGCGAGACTCAGCAGGAAAAGAGCCGAGAGGGCGCACTGCTGGGCACTGCAGGGCGACCGCGTTTCCACCTCCTCACGGCTCTCACTAGGGATTCAACCTCAGCACGTGAAGCCTTTGGGGACCCTCAACCCGTATCCAAACCACTTCCTTCAAAGGATTCTCAAAATCCAGAAATGATATCGGGCAGGAGTTTTATTTTTTAAAACTTGCAGGAGGTGTCCAGGTGAAATCAAAGGGTGAACATCACGTCTTTTCAGGTTGCGAGTAATGAGTGTGCGTGTGTGTGTGCGTGTGTGTGCGTGTGCGTGCATGTGCGTGTGTGTGCGTGTGCATGTGTGCGTGTGTGGATGCGTGCATGCACACCCACCTTTAACTGAAATTCGGATAACACAACACCATTTTAAAGTAACCAGATCAGTGACACAGGACATTTCAAAATGCTGTGCCAGCACCCACTCTGTCTAGCTCCAAACCCTATTTGTCAAAAGGAAACTCGTATCTCTCCTTCCCAGAGGAGAGCCTGGGGCCCCACTGGGCTGCGCTCTGCCCTGTGGACTCACCTGCTCTGGGCATGTCATACAATGCCTCATGGTCATTCGTGCCCAGATTCTTGCCCATAGCCTGTACCGGAGCGCTCTGCCTTCTGCCGGCCGAAGGGTAGTCCTAGAGGAAGTAGGCCTACAGGGGCTCCCTAAGAACTCGCCTTGGGGCCAGTGCTGTGGCAAAGTAGGTTAAGCCTCTACCTATGGCTCCAGCATCCCATATGGGTACCAGTTTGATTCTTGGCTGCTCTACTTCCAATCCAGCTCTCTGCAATGGCCTAGGAAAGCAGTAGAAGATGGCCCAGGTCCTTGGGTCCCTGCACCCATGTGGAAGACCTGGAGGAAGCTCCTGGCTCCTGGCTTTGGATTGGCTCAGCTCTGGCTGTTGCAGCCATTTGGGGAGTGAACCAGCAGATAGAAGACCTCTCAGTCTCTGTCTCTCCCTCTCTGTATTTAACTCTGCTTTTTGAATAAAATAAAATAAATAAAAATCTTTAAAAAAACAACAAAAAAGTACTTGCCATGGCCCTCTTGATCCCCCCCCCCCCAGGAAGTCCTGCTGATTTTACACCTGTTTGATAAACACAGCAAAGGAGGGCTTCCTGGTGGGGGCACAACTCAGTGGCACAGCCCACTGCCTGCCGTCTGTACCCTGGACCTGCCGCTGGGCAGAGCAACACATCCAAGAAACTCCTGCCGGGGAGTGCCGGGGACCCGTTAGGAGCTTGGGTCAAGCTCCCTGCTCTTTTTCTTTCTTTCTTCCTTCTTCTTCTTCTTCTTTTTTTTTAAAGATCTATTTATTTATTTGAAAGTCAGAGTTACACAGAGAGAGAAGGAGAGCCAGAGAGAGAGAGGTCTTCCATCCGCTGGTTCACTCTCCAAATGACTGGAAGAGCCAGAGCTGAGCTGACCCAAAGCCAGGAGCTGGGAGCTTCTTCTGGGTCTCCCACATGGGTGCAGGGGCCTAAGGACTTGGGCCATCTTCTATGCTTCCCCAGGCCACAGCATAAACTGGAAGTGGAGGAGCCAGGACTTGAACCGGCGCCTATATGGGATGCTGGCACTATATGGGATGAGGGCAGCTGCTTTACCCGCTATGCCACAGTGCTGGCCCGCTCCCGGCTCTTGAGGCAGATGGAGGAGGCGTTTTGAGCTTGGGGGTCGTCCGTGCTGTGAGTGGAACTTTGACCCCATGGGGTTGAGCAAATTGTAAATGGGAGAAACAAAATGGGGGCCAGGGTTCTGGCAGGGTAGGGAAAGGTAGTTTGGTGATTGCTGCTGGGGTGTGCTCCTGCAACCCAGGGCGGACGGGACCCTGGCCGGCACAGGGGGGAGGTGCCTCGCCCTCGCGGTGGACAGCTTCCGGGGCTGCTACGGTCTGTAGCCCACTGTGGCAAGGAAGGGATTTACCCGGTGTTTCAAAGTCCTGCTCATCTCTGCCTTCGGTCCCCGCCCCCACCTTCGGTCCTGCGGTCCCCGGTCCTGGGTCCCGGGTCCCAGGCAGCCGGGCTGGTGGGAAGTGTGTGTTGAGCACCGTGACTGCCACCAGGTTGTAAATGCCATCAGATAAGCTGATCAAGTCTGCAAGCCGAGCCTCTGGTCCTCTCAGGTTTAAGGAAACAGTCTCCCAGGGCTGTTGATCGCTTTGTTTTTTCTGACCAAGAAGCATAAATGTGCGTGAGCGACAAAGGCGGCCGATTCCTGAGTGAAATGAGGTTTTTTGTGCCGGGGGCATCGTTTATGGGTTTGAACACTGAGAAACAGTGCTGAACGGCTCTCAAGGGGAAAGCGCCTGTTTTTTCTCCGCAGTCACGTGTCTGAGGCACTTGCTGGAGAGATTCTCGCTGGGGGTTTGGTTTCTAGTGGTTTTTTTTCCCCTGGGTGTGTTGGGGGCTGCTTCTCTCATGCAATTTCCCTTTCTCCGGTTCTCTTCCACACGGCTTGAGACCTCTCAGGAATCTCTGCTCTGTGACCAGGACTCTGAGACTACTAGAAAACCCAAAACAAATGTCTCATTCCTGCAGGAGGTGGGCCCCTACGCGGTTGTGCTTGGCACCTGGCACAGGTGCTGGCTCTTAGGGACCTCGGGAATACCCCATGCATGTACTCCTGGTCCGGCCAGGCCTGGGGCTTCTCTGTAAGCATGTGCACACATGCATGAACTCACACACACACATGCACACACACACCATCTAGAGTCAATCTAGATAACAATTAGCTTTTCTCCAAGGAAGAAGGGCACTCTGGGGACAGCACAGCACTGCAGTAGAAACACGTGTGCCATAATAAACTGAGAGTATCCAAGACGTAGAGGCAAGGGGAAGTGGTTTCCTCTCAGCAGAAATTTAGGTTTATTATACAGTACTCAGAAAATGCAACATGCAAGCAGAGAAATCTAACAACACACAAAGCAGAGGCTGGTTATTCACTTTACAAAGGAGTGTTTATTTAACGAAGTGTTATTAAAGGAGATATGTCATTTATTATATAATCTGCTTTACAAATATTGTATTTATCACAGCCTTAAAGAATGCTAGAATTTGCCCAATGTGAGCAATTCTTGGACTGAGCCAGGAGACAGACATAATGATGACACGTGGAAATATTTAATCACACATAGATCTATTTTTTAATGTCAGCGGGAATGATGGTCCAAAAAGAATTTTAAATTTTGTTAGAAAGCCTGTCAATGTATAATTTTTCTAGATATATCTAGGTCACTAATATGAGCTGCCTTTGTGATATTCGATTACAGTTCAATTTCAAAGATATAGGATGAGCCACACTGATAGATGTGAGATGATAATGGCAGTATATTTTCTTTTCTTTCTTTTTTTTTTTTTTTTTGACAGGCAGAGTGGACAGTGAGAGAGAGAGACAGAGAGAAAGGTCTTCCTTCCATTGGTTCACCCCCCTCCCCAATGGCTGCTGCGGCCAGCACACCACGCCGATCCAAAGCCAGGAGCCAGGTGCTTCTCCTGGTGTCCCATGCAGGTGCAGGGCCCAAGCACTTGGGCCATCCTCCACTGCCTTCCCAGGCCACAGCAGAGAGCTGGACTGGAAGAGGAGAAACTGAGACAGAATCCGGCGCTCCGACTGGGACTAGAACCTGGGGTGCCAGCGCCGCAGGCAGAGGATTAGCCTAGTGAGCCATGGCGCCAACTGATGGCAGTATATTCTCCATGTTGTGTTTCAAACTCCTTTTCGGCACTTTTTGCAGCTGAGACTCCTGCTGCTCTGGTCTCTGTCGTACCCATTTTTCTGCCCCCTATTTCTTCCACATCTTTCATCCTTGCCGTCTAGAGCCGATCAGTACAGTGGTACCCAGTGAGACGCCCAGCACTGCCTGTTCTCGTTCTCTGCTAGTAATCTTATATTAGGGCCTCTGTAAATTAATGTATATGAGGGTATTCCAAAAAGTCTGTGAAAACGAAATTAAAAGTTTTTTCAGTGCACAATGAATCTTGCTCACGGAAAGTGAAAGAACAGTGCACGGATTTCAGACGATTTTGCAGACAACGAGAAGGGCACAGGGGACAGGGGAGCAACAGAGGGCAGGGCCTGGGTTTCTGGGTGACTGCGTGGAGCCGAGCAGCCTGATCTATGTGGAACGCTTTGTAAGAGAGAAACAGAGTTCCTGTTCTGAAAACCACAAGAGCTTAGCATTACCACGACTGAGAGCGAAGACACACCCTGGGACAGAGGTGCCACGTGTGGGTCCACGGACGCACACACACGCAGGGCAGATGGAGTTTGCCTGATTGGATGGCGGCCTTTCCCTCAGATCCCGGTGCTTGGAGATGGGCAGGAAGCACCTTTGATGTCCCAAGGTGGTGGCAAGAGCTTGGCCCCAGGTCCAGCTGTCCAGGGCCCACGTACTGGCCAGAGGTGGGACTGCCAAAGTTCCCAGGCCAGGCAGCTGGGAGTTGGGTCAGTTACCATGGACACAGGTCTGAGGACAGAACAGGAAGAAGTCCGAGAGAAATGTGTTCAGACCGTCTGCAGGGCAGGGTTTGGCCCATGCCCATGGAGCATCTTCGGGGAGAAGCCGGTGATGTGCTGTCCGGGAAGAGGCAGGGAGGGCGGCAGGGGTGGGGAAAGCTCATTTCTGCCTGCCTCTCACATGCTGGGCACCGTGTGCCTATGGTCACATTTCATTCCCAACAGCTCCGAGAAGTGGGTGTCATTATCCCCACTTCATAGATGAGGCTCGTTGAGGCTCACTTGCCCAAGGCCACCCAGCAGGCAAGGCAGCTGTAACTGTGGGCTTGCGCCCGGTCAGGAAGCTCTTTCCCCCACAGCGCACGGCCCAGCTCACACTGGACAAGGCGAAGCTTTTCTGGTCACACAGAAGACGTGTCTGATCTGGGTCGGCGGGGTTCTCACTAGTTCTCAGGAGGGCTGTCCCTGTCCATGGGGCAGAATCATCTCCACGCAGTTTATGGTGCCTGGGGGACAGGATCGAGTAGCCCCAGGACCCGAGATGCCAGCCCCCTCGTGAGCACAGCTGCCAGCCTGCCAGCCATGGGCAGAAAGAGTCTTGGCAACAGGACTGGACGGTGCCGGGGCTTCGGGTCCTGTCTCCTCCTGGCCACAGGGCAGAGGGCTCTTGCAAAACACCACACACCCTGGTAACAGTAGAAAAATGAATACCTTGCACTGAGGAGGCCCCAGAACATTCCTGGGTATCACATGTGGGGGGCCTCGGGGGATGGGCACTGCTTGGGTCCAGAGGGGCCGTCAGAGGACGTGGCCACAGAGAATGGGGTTTTGGGTTGACGTCACGAGTAGTGGAGGAGGAGTGGTGCTTTGAGGAACACTGGGAGAAATCTTTCGTCCATTCTTAGCAAGCGCGCTAACCCCACCTTTGGCCATTGAGACCCTCAGGAAAGTCCAAATGTCCCCAGGGAAAGGTAGCACCAGGCACCACTGCTGCTGGAGGGCCAGGAGTGGTGACAGCTGGCAGCCTGGCCCCGTGGAAGAGGACCCAGCATGGGCACCTGAGACAAATGGGCAGTCGCGTGGGGCAGGACACAGAAAGGGCAGTGTAGGGGCTCAGGACAAGACTCTGGGCTGTGTGACCTGTGCAAGCCATGGATCCCTCGTTCCTGGAGGCGGGCAGGACTGTGTTTGCCTGGCTGTGCTCTGGACCTCGGGGCAGCAGGGCCCTTGGTGTGGCCACCCCTCCTTCTTCCTCCAGGCTAGCAGATCTGTGCTTTGTTTCACTTCTGCACTCTTTGGGGGAAAGTACCCAATCTTCAGCTGATTTCAGTGCCAACTCAGGTCATCCGATTTCCCACACAAACGGGACTCATCCGTGACCCGGCGGACACTGGGAGGAGGGGTCATGGGAAACCCTCCTTTGTCTTTGCAATGAGATGGTCAGGCGACCACACTCCCTCTCCCACGGGGCACCTGCAATGAGATGGTCAGGCGACCACACCCCCTCTCCCACGGGGCACCGATACATCTGGGTGAGCAGCAGAGCAGGCGGGCCACCCTGAGTCTGCTGCTGTGGCAATGGCAAGGCAGCCAGCCCTCCTCCCCACGCGGCCACAGGAGCAGCGCATTTCTTCATTGTATCCATGTAACAACAAGTGTCTTTAGAATACCCGTTATGTGCTTGGAACTACTTAATCTGGTTTTCCTGCAGGGGAGAAAGGTTGTTACAAAGTTCATATGAAAACAAGTCATGAGGCCGGCGCCGCGGCTCAATAGGCTAATCCTCCGCCTGCGGTGCCGGCACACCGGGTTCTAGTCCCGGTTGGGACGCCGGATTCTGTCCCGGTTGCCCCTCTTCCAGGCCAGCTCTCTGCTCTGGCCTGGGAAGGCAGTGGAGGATGGCCCAAGTGCTTGGGCCCTGCACCTGCATGGGAGACCAGGAGAAGCACCTGGCTCCTGGCTTTGGATCGGCGTGGTGTGCTGGCCACAGCAGCCATTGGGGGGTGTGAACTAACGGCAAAGGAAGACCTTTCTCTCTGTCTCTCTCTCTCTCACTGTCCACTCTGCCTGTCAAAAAAAAAAAAGTCATGGGATCAGTAGGTGGGTGGAACAGGATGCTCGGGGCAAGCCTGGAGGAAGGACAGGGTGGCACTCAAGCCCCAAGGGTCACAACGAATGCCCTTGCTGAAGCCTAATGCGGTAGCATTACCTGAGATGCGTGATCTGGGCTCTCCTTAGCAGATTCTTCCAACTCAGGGCTTTTCACTGGGGGTGAGTTTGCCTCTCCCTCCCGGGGTCATTTGCTGATACCCAGAGGCATTTTTTTTGTTGTTGTTGTTGTGGTCGCAGCTGGGAGGTGCGCTCCGGGCTCCAGTAGGTAGCAGTGGAGGGTGTGTCTGGGCATCCTGTGACACGCAGGCTGGCACTGCAGCAAAGTGTGGCTGGGAGCCTGCTCTGCACAGACACACCTGCTTCCCCCGCCACACTGGGAAAGCAGCTCGGCAGCCTGAGCTGCAGGCTGGACCACACAGCATTCAGCGAGCAGATGGGAGCGCCTGGCGCCTGGCGATCCTGCAGCCCGGGTGCAGCGTGCTGGTGCCGGCAATAGGGGGGCAAGAGAGAGAGGAAGACGCTGATGTGTGCTGGCTGCTTCAGCCGACCGCCAAGCCACCAGGGAGGGAAACCGAGACCCGTCCCCGAGCAGCTCTGTTTATGGTGTAGGAAGGGTTTAGTGACTTTACTGCTCGGATTACCACCGGGATATCAGTTTCATCATCATCAGCCTGCAGTTTCCTGTTTTCCTTATCTTAGAACGACTTTTTTTTTTTATGTTTGCACTGTCCATATGGCTTTGGCTTCAAGTTGATTAGATATGGAACTGGTTGATAATGGATTAGAATGCAGGATTTGTTTGCTTTGTAATATTTTAAGAAAGCAATGAAAGAAGCGGCACCGAAGGAAAGCGATATTATGTATTTACAGTCTGATTCCGTTTTCATTACCGGAAAGGAGAAGTTCTTTAGGAATGCGGATTACGACTTCTGGTCACTTTGTGATTTGTGTTTCACTTCAGGGTTTTCCTGAGTTACAAATCCCTGCAGATCTGGGAGACTTAGGGGGTGCACTTGGACATTAACCCCTCCTCCTTGCCCCTCCCCTGGGGTTGCTTTTTGCGCCTTCACTCATTTCTGTGCTTCCCTACACACCAAACCCCGGGCTGCTTTTCCTGCATCGTCTGTGCGGTGGGAGCTCTATTCGTTCGAGTCCTGTGAAACCCACGACCTTTGACCCCGGCTGCTAGGCCTTCTGGGTGCCATGATTCAGCATCTGGAGACCCCCAGTTCAGCTCGCCTTGTGGTAGGTGCACATTTTCCCTCGATCAGTTCAGACTGCCATGGAGGGCCCTTTACCAAGGGCTCGGGGCGGTGCCCTGTGACATGGAGGGCACGCAGGCTGGCAGCGGAGAGCTGCACGTGCTGGCTCCATGGCCTGGAGACACTCGGGCTGGTGGAGAGCGGGCCCATTTCATGGAGCCGGGACTGGGAACCAGGATGCCTGGTTCTGACTGGGTCTCAGCCTGAGCAGCTTCCTGGGGCGGGGTTCCTTGCAGCCAGCACCCCAAACCCTCGGGGCCTTTGGTAGATGTGCAGCCATGGGCGTGGCATGGGCTGTGAACTTGGGATCGGGAGCGAGGAGTTTTTTCAACAGCCCTGGATCTCCACTTGCCGTGTAGAACCAGGCCAGTGTTTGCAGCACTAGGAAGCGGGTTTTGCTGCCGTTGGTTGTGGGTTGTCAAAGTGGCCTTTCTCGTGTTCTGGTATATTCCTCCTGTACCTTGTTTACTGAGAGTTTTTTTTAATCATAAAGTGATGTTGAGTTTTGTCGATTGCTTTTTCTGCATCTGTTGAGATGATCATAGGATTTTCATCTCACCTGCTGTCAATGTGGAGAATCACATTTACTTATGGATCTGCCATGTCAAACCATCCCCACCCCTAGGGCTGGATCCCCCTTGCTGGGGGCGCGGGATTCACTCACGTGTTGCTGAATTTGGTTCATAGGAGTTTGTTGAGAAGTTTTACACCTATGTTCCTCAAGAATTTTGCTCTGTAATTTTCTTTCTGAAGTATCTTTTTCTGGCTTTGGCATTTGGATAATACTGGCCTCTTAAGATGAATTGGGAAGTATTCTCTCCTCTTGTATTTTTTTGAAAGAGTTTGAGGAGAACTGGTTTTGGGGATGGCAATGTCTGTGACGACAGCTTTCCACATGAGCACCTGTTTGAGTCCTGGCTGCTCCACTTCCAATCCAGCTCCCTGCTAGTGCACCTAGCAAAGCAGCAGAAGATGGCCCAAGTGCTTGGGTCCCTGTAACCATGTAGGAGTCCCAGATCCATCTGGTTCTTGGCTTTGGCCTGTCCAACCCTGGCTGTTGATGCCATTTAAGGAATAAACCAGCAAATAGAAGATCTCTCTCTCTCTCCATCTCCATCTCCATTTGTAACTCTGACTTTCAAATAAATAAAATAAATCTTTAAAAAAAGAAAGAAATTCTATGATAAAAGTTTTGTAGGGGTCCAGCGCTGTGGCGCAGTGGGTTAACACCCTGGTCTGAAGTGCCAGCATCCCATATGGGTGCCAGTTCAAGTCCCGGCTGCTCTATTTCTGATCCAGCTCTCTGCTGTGGCCTGGGAAAGCAGTAGAAGATGGCCCAAGTCCTTGGGCCCTTTCACCCACGTGGGAGACCTGGAAGAAGATCCTGGCTCCCGGCTTTGGATCGGCTCAGCTCAAGCCATTGCGGCCAACTGGGGAGTGAACCAGCAGATGGAAGACCTCTCTCTCTCTCTCTCTCTCTCTCTCTCTGTCTCTGTCTCTCCTCTCTCTGTGTAACTCTAACTTTCAAATAAATAAATAAATCTAAAAAGAAAGAAAGAAAGAAACAAAGAAAGAAAGAGAGGATCTGGCATCGAAGCACGCACTCTGGTATGGAACGCAGGCGTCCAAAGCAGTGGCTTAACCGGCTGCACCACAACACCCACCCCTTCCACGAGTTCAGAACACACTCACATTCATAGGAGCAGGCAAGACATTTATTTTAGTAGTGACAGAATTCAGAGAAGCAGGTTAAAAGGTCTATTTATTACCTAGAATCCCATGACTAATGTCGTTTTTCCAAACAAGTTTGGTCTATGAGCTCCAGGGATCAGAGTATGGCCATGCCTGGCGGAGGGAGGCAGGAATTCTTCCATTTACTGTCCCAGCCTCCCTCTCCTGGCTGAACTGTCCTTCCAGGAGTGAGAAAGAAGAAAGTTCAGGTCGGGGTCGGGGCTGGTGCTGTGGCGTAGTGGGTAAAACTGTCACATGCAGTACCAGCATCCCTTATGGGCACTGGTTCGAGTCCCGGCTGCTCCACTTCCAATCCTGCTCTCTGCTGTGGCCCGGGAAAGCAGTGGAAGATGGTCTAAGTCCTTGGGCCCCTGAACCCATGTGGGAGACCCGGAGGAATCTCCTGGCTCCTGCCTTTGGATCGGCACAGCTCCGTCTGTTTTGGCCATCTGGGGAGTGAAGGAGCGGATGAAAAACCTCTCTGTCTCTACCTCTCTCTGTAACTCTGTCTTTCAAATAAACAGAGCTGCTCGGGGACGGGTCTCGGTTTCCCTCCCTGGTGGCTTGGCGGTCGGCTGCAGCAGCCAGCACACATCAGCGTCTTCCTCTCTCTTGCCCCCATGAGATCCCTGTTAATACCCTGAGATGCGAGCCTGGGGCAGGCTGCTGGCTCACCAGTAAAGACATCAGCCTGGGATGACCATGTCCTCGGCTCTGCTCCCCGGGGGGTGTTGTGTGTGTGTGCATGCGCCTGGCGTGTTCAACAATGACATGTGTCGTCAGACACCAGTGACAGCCCAGGGGCAGGCAGGGGTGGTGATGGGATGGGGAAGCTTGCAGGGAGGGACAGAGGCATTCGATGTGCAGGAAGAGCAGTGGAAGCAGCAGCTAGAGGTGAGGAGACACCAGCACAGGGCAGGCTTGCGGCTTGGGTGTGGAGCAGTGGGTTAAGCCACAGCTTGGGGTGCCCGCATCCTTTGTGGGAGTGCCGGGTTCAAGTCCCAGCTCCCCCGTGCTTCTGATCCCACCCCGTGATATTGGGGTGAGAGGCAGCAGATGAGGTCCTAGTGCTTGGTGTCCTGCCATGGTCCTAGTGCTTGGTGTCCTGTTACCCACGTGGGAGACTCGGTTGGAACTCTCTCTGTCACTCTGCCTTTCAAATAAATAAAAATAAATACATCTTTAAAAAAGTGCTTGGGGGTTGTCCTTGTGAAAGAACTTCACTGGGTAGAGGGGCAGTGACAGAAGCTGGGAAACCCCGTGTTTAATGGCTGGGATGGCAAGGAAGGAGGAGAGACAAGCTGGCCACTCTCCGGGCCGGGACATCTCTGTCGCTAGCGCTGCAGCCCTGGGCCCGAAGTGTTCCTGGCACAAACTAGGTGCTCAGTAGCTGTCTGTTCGCAAAGGGAGGGACAACGGGGACAGGGCCTCAGCAGCCACACATGAAGATTCTCTCAAGAAGGGGCAGGGACCAACCGTGGAATCGCAGGTGCAGGCCGTGGCACACGTGCAGTGGCCTCATCAGAAAGGTATGGGGCCAGCAGTGTTTTGGGTTTTGGAATTTGGGGATTTTGGGAGATTTGCATATACATAATGAGATATCCTAGGGGTGGAACCCAAGTCTAAAGATGGAATTCAAGTATGTTTCTTTTTTTCTTTTTCTTCCTTTTTTCTTTTTTTTTTTTTTCTTTAAGATTTGACTTACTTGAGAGGTAGAGTTACAGAGAGAGGGAGAGACAGAGAGAGAGGTCTTCCATCCGCTGGTTCCCTCCCCAAATGGCTGCAATGCCCAGAGCTGAGCCGACCTGAAGCCCGGAGCCAGGAGTTTCTTCCGGGTCTCCCACGTGGGTGCAGGGGCCCAAGGACTTGGGCCATCTTCCACTGCTTTCCCAGGCCACAGCAGAGAGCTGGATGGGAAGAGGAGCAGCTGGGACATGAACAGGTGCCCATATGGGATGCTGGTGCTGCAGGCGGAGCCTTAGCCCACTGCACCACAGCACCAGCCTCTCGTTTGTTTCCCGTAAGCCTTACACATAGACTGAGGGAACTTCACCCAGTATCCTTAGTGGTTCTGCATCTGAAACAAGGCTTCGTGCCGGGTAATTTTCCACTGCTGCCACGCCCATGCTCAAAAGCTTTCGGACGCTGGACTGTTTCGGATTTCAGACTTCGGCTTTTTGGATCAGGAAAACTCAGCCTGCATTCATGACCTGGTGCTGCTAACAGACGCCCACCCACTGGGGAGGCCAGAGGAAGCAATCAGGGTGCCGGCAGGGCAGCGGCGTCTCCGGTGTCTCTCCGGGAGGGGCCCTCCTTGCTTCTTCCCGCTTTTGCTGGCTGCTGGTGCTCCTTGGCTTGCGGCTGCCGCATCTGATCTCTGCCTGGAGATCCATGTGGCTCCTTTCCTGCGAGTTTGCCCTTTCTGATCCTTGTAAGGACACTGGTCCGTCACTGGGTTTGTGCACCCTGTGATCTTGGCCTCAATCCCGTCTGCAAAGGCCCGATGCCAGCAAAGTGACACTCTGAAGCCCCAGGTGGGCCTGTCTCTGGGGGCGTCACTGTTCCACCCGCGTGACCATGGACTGGTGTTTGCGAGAGTGATGGAGGAGAGAGAAGTAACGGTTGTGAGAGCAGTAACAGAGGCAGGTGGTGATGCGGGAAGTGGAGGGGCCGGCCTGGGGATGGAGGCGTCTGCCGACGGCTTCCGAGGCTGCATCACGCCCAGCTTTTGCAAGGGCGAAGTCAACCGTTGGAGAAAGAAAACACGCATTTTGCTTTTTGTTTTTTCAAACTGTGTCAGACAGTCCCAGCACGCTGCACTGCACACAAACTCTTCCGCAGAGTCACAAGGGTGTCTCTGGGGCTTAGATAGGAAATCAACGATAAATCTTAGAAAAAAAAAAGAAAAAGAGTAGGGAGGCTGCTGTGGCACAGTAGGCTAAGCATCTGCCTGCAGTGTTGGCATCCCCATATGGGCGCCGGTTCAAGTCCTGGCTGCTCCTCTTCAGATCCAGCTCTCTGCTGTGGCCTGGGAAAGCAGTAGAGGATGGCCCAGGTGCTTGGGCCCCTGCACCTGCATGGGAGACCCAGAAAAAGCTCCTGGCTCCTGGCTTTGGATCTGCCCGGCTCTGGCCATTGCAGCCATTTGGGGAGTGAACCAGCAGATGGAAGAACTTTCTCTCTGTCTCTCCTTCTATCTGTAACTCTACCTCTCAAATAAATAATCTAAGGAAGGAAGGAAGGAGGAAGAGACAGAGAGAGAGAGAGAGAGAGAGAGAGAGAGAGAATGAACTATAAACGAGTGCCTTAAAACAGCCAACATTTATGGTCGCCCAGTGCTGAAGCCAGAAGTCCCGATTCCAGGTGTCGGCCCCTGAGTCTGCCTGGGCAGGCCCTGCCTCACCTGTCTCAGCTTCTGGTGCTGACCTTCCACAGCGTTCCATGGCCCGTGGCTACATCTCTCCCATGGCTGCCTCGTGGTCACGTGGCTTCCTCCATGCATCTGTGGATCTGTCCGCTCCTCTTCGTACAAGGATACCCATCAGTCACAGCGGACTGGGGAACCCCTCCTCCAGGGTGACCTCCACAGTGGCCCCACTGCCAGCAGGATCAGGTGCACAGAAAGACACACAACTTACAACAGGGCTGGGGGATTTTCTCCAAAGTCCCAGGAACAGCACCTCAAGGAATCCCATGGCTCCCCTGGCCTCTGTGTGGTCCTCGGTCAGGGTCAAGGATGCTGACAGCAAATGGCAGTGGCTGAAACAGCTCGTGCTGTGCCTGGCCGGCTACCTCTCCGCTGAAAGCAGCAACACTCCTGGGAGCACGGAACCGGCCCCCTCCCCCTCCCATACCCCAAGCAGGGACCCCTGGCAGAGGGGTCAGACAAGGACCTCGACGGCCACACTCACAGTCCTCCGTGGCCAGGGATCAAGGGCAAGACACAGAGACTCACCCCATCCCCACCCCCCACCCCAGACTCTTGCCTTCAGTAGGAATCACAAGTAGACCTACAGAAAAGAGGTTCCCCAGACAGGCAGCTGGCCCCAAACTACCAAATGCAGAAGTAAGGCTTGTTTGGGCCAGCTGCTCCGAGGTACGGGGGAATTGCAAAATAGGTTAACAGAGGAGACGGCGCAAGTCCAGCCTCACCCCCAGGAAGACCTCACATCCTGGGACATCTGGACCCCTTCCGGAGCCGGCCGGGGAGATTGGGGGCCCCTCACCCATGCCTGGCGCCCTGACCCCTGGTCACTGCTTGAAGTGAACCTTACGCCCCCTGGTGGGTGCTTTGGAATACGCCCCTTAGGAAAGGCGGGTGCAGGCAACCGGGGGTTGGCTTCCTGAGAAACAGGAGACTTTCAGAGCATCCCAGAGGAGCCATGATTTCAACGTCGTTGTTCAAAGATAGGGCAGCGGCAGCCAAGAGGGTAGGTGGGGTTGCCACGGCCCTCCCGGGGCAGAGCCCGGCTTACCAAGCACGCTTTAACCACACGAGGAGCTCCGTGCTTGCCTTCTGCCTTCCAAGGCTTATACAGAGCAGGATGGGTTTTAGCTCTTCAGCTCCTGCGTGCGGTCGAGGTGGTGTGGTGTGGTGGGACAGATCCGAACCCGTGATGTTCATTTCCTCTTGAAGGACTCCTGCTTTGGTGAACTATTTACCTTCTAGAAAGGGCTCTTCTCTCTGACGTGAGCTTTCGGACCAGGAATTTTACAAACGTGGGTGTTCGGCAGGGGTGGGGCGGGACCGTGCCTCCCCAGGACGATGGCACAGCCGGCCCTGCCCGTCCTCTCCAGAGACTTGTAGGTGCTTGTACCCAGAAGCAGGCAGGCCCTGCACGGGGCCGAGGGCTGGGACTCCCCAGACTGTCAGTGTTTAGGGCGTCGCAGGGGCTTTGTCATTGGTGGGGACCACCTGGTGCCTGCGGATGGCAACACCCGGAGTCACAGGTGATCCACGCAGGTGCACAGAGCGAAATGGACCTATGGGAACTAGCCCTGTGTCGCCTAACATGTTTGTCTCCTTCCACAAAGGCCTGGCTGCTCCCACACACAAACCAGGCGTGGATGACACCACTCCTGTGACAGCTAGAGCAAGGCCGCACGGAGCAGACGAGAGGCGACGGACGCTGGAGGAAGACCCCAGTGTCGGTACTGAGATTCCTCTCTGAGGCTTGCTCTGAACTCCAGCCACGCTCGGTTGCATAATATCCACTATCAGAAAGTCCAGCAATTATTTATTTTTAAACATTTTCTTTATTTCCACTGTATTTGAAAAGCACACACATAGGAGAGACAGAGAGAGACAGAGACAGAGAGAGAGAGAGAGAGAGAGAGAGAGAGAGAGAGAAATCTCCCATTCACTGAGTCACTCTTCAAATGCTTGCAACAAGAAGGGTTGGGCCAAACCGAAGCCAGGAGCCAGGAGCGCCAGCCAGGTCTCCCCCGTGGGTGGCAGGGACCCAAGTACTTGAGCCATCACCTGCTGCCTCCCAGGGTGTGTGTTAGCAAGAAGCTGGGATTGGAAGCACAGGAGCCAGAACCTGCACCAGGCACTGTGATGTGGGATGTTGGTGTCCCAAACAGCACCTTAGCCACCGTGCCAAAGGCCGGCTCCACCTGGCAATTTAAAAAAAAATGTTATTTATTTATTTATTTGAGAAGCAAAGTTACAGAGAGAGAATGAGAGACAGAGAGAGAGAGGGAGAGATAGAGAGAAAGGTCTTCCACCTGCTGGTTCACTCCCCAAATGGCCGCCAATGGCCAGAGCTAAGCCATCCGAAGCCAGGAGCCAAGAGCTTCCTCCAGGTCTCCCACATAGGTGCAGGGGCCCAAGGACTTGGGCCATCTTCCACTGCTTTCCCAGGCCACAGCGGAGAGCTGGATCAGAAGAGGAGCCGCTGGGAAATGGACTGCTGGCGCCGTGGCTTACTGCACCACAGCGGCGGCCCCACCCAGCAATTTTTAACAGGGATTTTGCCCCCCACCCCGGTTTTACAGTCTAATAAAACAAAACAAATTTTCCTTGGACTCTCTAGAGGAATCCACGGGTGCCAAGCCAGCCCTGTCCTCGGCTGCGATCTCAGCTCCCAACCCAGAAGCAATCTTACTGATCTGGCAGCTCCTTGTAATGACCTCAGTCACACCCAAGGGCACACGCACTCACGTGACGGTGCTGAAGCCCTTTTCTGGGGGCCCAACCAGAGGGAGGCTGCCTGAGGCTCCCAGGGGTGGACAACTGGCTGGGCATGGCTAGTGACGGGGGCACTGAGCTGCACACAGTCAGAACACAGCCTGGAGCCTGCACACACACACACACCACATACACACACATACACACAGACCACACACCCAGAACACACATACACACACATCACACATACACACAGACCACACACCCAGAACACACATACACACACACCACACATACACACAGACCACACACCACAGAACACACATACACACACACCACACATACACACAGACCACACACCACAGAACACACATACACACAGACCACACATACATACAGGCCACATATACACACACATCACACATATACACACATCACACACCACACACACAGACCACACACCACAGAACACACACACCACACATACACACAGACCACACATACATACACATCACACATACACACTCCATACCACACACAGAACACACATACACACAGACCACACACCACAGAACACACATAGACACACACACCACACATACACACAGACCACACACCACAGAACACACATACACACACCACACACCACACACACACCACACATACACACAGACCACACACCACAGAACACACATACACACACCACACACCACACACACCCCACACATACACACAGACCACACACACCCCACACATACACACAGATCACACACACACACACCACACATACACACAGACCACACACCACAGAACACACGCACACACAAGCACACATCACACTCACGGTGCTCCCAGAGCGTGTGTCACTGCTAGTCCGAGACGCTGCCCTCAGGGTGGTCCTGGCTCTTTGGGGCGCGTTCACGGCGCACCTGTTCTGAGGCGCTCGGGATGCGTGGATCATTGACACCTGCCCGCTGTGAGGAGTGCAGGTTGCTGCTCCTGCCTGGCTGGGCCGCCCGCAGATGCCTGGGTAGCGCATGTGAGAGAGCCAGGCTGCGCTGGAGGGGAACCAGGGACCCAAGGGCCTGAGCCGTCACCTGCTGCCTCCCAAGGTGTCGGGAGCAGAGTCCGGCTCTCTGGCATGGGATGTGGGTATCCTAACCCCAGTGTTAACCGCGAGGCTACATGCCCGCCCCTCCCTAAGCTTCCTGAAGTCCCTCTGTTCCCACAGCAGACAGCCACCAAATCAGTTCAGTGGCTAATGCCCCCTGCGGTCTGCTCCCCCCAGGCATAGAGAAGCCAGTGGCTATGCTCCTGAAGACCCGGCCCCGGGGGCATCCCGATTTAAGATCGTGCTGCTGGGCTGGGGGCGGCAGAGGGAGGCTGTGGCTGCGCAGGGCCACCTGGCACAGCTGGCGGGTGCCCTGCTGTTTGTCCTCTGGGACGAAACCCCAGGCACAGGGGCCGGCAGGGCGTGGTGCCCAGGAAGCGGGGCGGGTGCGCATTCAGCACAAGGTGATTTTCTCCTCTAAACAATGGCTCACCGTTCGCCAATGAGGCCACTGGCCCAAGGACCTGGTAATTAGCGGGAGAGGAAGAGGGAGCTCAGAGGAAGAGGGAGCTCGCTCAGGTGTGGAGTGTGGGAATGCCAGGCCTGGGGGGTCTCAGAACAGGGGGAAAACCTGCCAGGGCCCCGGGCAGGCCCCAGAGGGAGATGGGGAAGGCGTGGCTGAACCTTGCCTGTTCCTGTTCCTCTGTGCCCCGCAAACCGCCCAGCCTGGGAGGCGGGGGAGGAAGGCACCTGTGCTCTCTGAAGTCCTTTGTGACCCGATAATGCAGGGGTTGGGCCAGACTCCTCTTTCAATAAGCCTAAAAGGTTTATACAACATTTTAAATGTATTTTTTTAAAAAAATATTGATTTTATTTATTTGAAAGGCATAGTAACAGAGAGAGAGGGAGAGAGAGAGAGAGAGAGAGAGAGATCTTCCATCTGCTGATTCACTCCCCAAATGGCCACACAGGCCATTGGCTGGGCCAGGCTGAAGCTTCCACTGCTTTCCCAGGTGCATAAGTGGGGAGTTGCATTGGAATTAGAGCAGCTGGGACTCGAACTGGCGCCCATATGAGATGCCAACTTGCAGATGGAGGCCTTACCCACTATGCCACAACACCAGCCCCTAAATGTATTTTCAATCTTACCTGGAAAACAAGCAGAAATCTTGGAATCTGTGTAGACTACTAATAAAAATGGCGAACACCTGCATCCGGGAAAATGGTAGGAAGAGTGTGCACACCCATGGGTGCGATCTGAATGGGGTGGTGTGTGTGTGTGTGTGTGTGTGAGAGAGAGAGAGAGAGAGAGAGAGAGAGAGAGAGAGAGAGAGTCTACACAATACCATGGGATGGCACTCCAAAAAGTTCATGAAAAAATGAATTTAAAAGGTCAAGTTTATGGGGCTGACATCATAGTATAGCAGGTAAAGTTGCTATCTATGATGCAGGCATCCCATATGGGCAGTGGTTTGAGTCCTGGCTGTTCCACTTCTGATCCAGCTCTCTGCTATGGTCTGGGACAGCAGTGGAGGATGGCCAACTGCTTGGGCCCCTGCACCCACATAGGAGACCTGGAAGAACCTCCTGGTTCCTTGCTTCAGATTGGCCCAGCTCTTGCTGTTGTGGCCATTTGGGGATTGAACCAGCATATGGAAGATCTCTCTATCTCTGTAACTCTGTCTTCCAAATAAAATAAATAAATGCTTAAAAAAAGGTAATTTTATTTTGGTGCAAAAAAATTTT
Source organism: Lepus europaeus (assembly GCF_033115175.1). Taxonomy (NCBI): domain Eukaryota; kingdom Metazoa; phylum Chordata; class Mammalia; order Lagomorpha; family Leporidae; genus Lepus; species Lepus europaeus. The sequence continues at coordinate 8,452,968 of NC_084828.1, forward strand.
GGAACTAATGCAGTTTTTTCATGATATGCATTTTCCGTTAACTTTTTGAAGTCTCCCTCATGGGGTGGATTTCAAAAGAATGTTTGCACCAAAATAAACTTAGCTTCTCATTTAACTTCCCACAGATATTTGAAGTACTCATATATAGATAGATGTAGATACACATACAGATATATGTAGCTAACCCAAGTGCACATGCATGTACAACGTGGCTTCAAAATGTTTGTGGAAAAATGGAATTAAAAGCTAATACAGATTGGGGCCGGTGCTGTGGAGTAGCAGGTAAAACTGCTACCTGCAGTGCTGGCATACCCATATGGGCACCTGTTCGAGTCCTGGCTGCTCCACTTCCAATCTAGCTCCTTGCCAATGTATCTAGGAAAGCAGCAGAAGATGGCCCAAGGGCTGGACCCTCGCACCCACATGGGAGGCCTGGATGAAGCTCTTGGCTCCTGGCTGGTCCAGCCCTGGCTGTTGTGGCCTTCTAGGGAGTAAACCAGCAGATGGAATCTCTCTCTCTCTCAACTCTGCCTTTCAAATAAATAAGCAAATCTTAAATAAATAAATAAGAGACCACAGGTTGCGCATTCCCTAAATGGAACATTCAAAATCCAAAACTCTCCAGATCCAAAACAATTGTTGTGGTGCGGTGGGCTGAGCTTCTGTCGGCAACACCAGCGGCCCACGCTGGAGTGTGATCCAGGGCCCGGCTGTTCCACTTCACTCTAGCTCCCTGCTAATGCATGTAGGAAGCAGTGGAAGAAGGCCCAAGGGCGTGGCTCCCTGACACCCATGTGGGAGATACAGGCAGAGTTCCAGGCTCCTGACTTTGGCCTGGATCAGCCCCGGCTGCCACAGTCATCTGGGGAGTGAACCTGCAGATGGAAGAGATCTCTCTCTCTCTCCCTATCTCTAAAACTCTGCCTTTCAAACAAATAAATAAACATTACATTTAAAAAAATCCAACATTTGAGGCCGGCACCATGGCTCAACAGGCTAATCCTCCGCCTTGCGGCGCCAGCACACCAGGTTCTAGTCCCGGTTGGGGCGCCGGATTCTGTCCTGGTTGCCCCTCTTCCAGGCCAGCTCTCTGCTGTGGCCAGGGAGTGCAATGGAGGATGGCCCGAGTCCTTGGGCCCTGCAACCGCATGGGAGACCAGGAGAAGCACCTGGCTCCTGGCTTTGGATCAGCGTGGTGTGCCTGCCGCAGCGCGCTGGCCGCGGCGGCCATTGGAGGGTGAACCAATGGCAAAGGAAGAACTTTCTCTCTCTCTCTCTCACTGTCTACTCTGCCTGTCAAAAAAAAAAAAAAAAAAATTCAACATTTGAACACTGACCATAGCACCATAAGTGGGGAATTCTTTTTTTTTTAAGATTTATTTTATTTATTTGAAAGGCAGGAATGTGTGTGTGTGTGTGTGTGTGTGTAGAGAGAGAGAGAGAGAGAGAGGAGAGAGAGAATCTTCCATCTGCTGATTCATTCCCAAAATGGCTGGGCCTGGGCCAAGCCAAAGCCAGGAGCCAGGAGCTTCTCACACTTGGGGTGCAGGGACCCAAGGTCCTGGGCCGTTTTCCACTGCTTTCCCAGGTGCATCAGCAGGGAGGTGGATCAGATGTGGAGGAGCCGGGACTCAAACTGGTGCCCGCGTGGGCCGTCGGTGTTGTAGGTGGCAGCTTTATCCAATAAATGGGACGGGTCACAGTGAAGACAGGCATAATAAATATCTTATAAAACTATCTTTTATTTAGACATGGGTCCCATCTCAAGACATCTCGCTATATATATGCAAGTAGTCAAAAAGCTGAAAAAAGTCAAACTCTGAAACGCCTCTGACCCCAAGCATTTCGGGTGAGGGGCCCTGGACTTGTCTGTATTTTAGGAGGGTTCTTAGCTGGTGCGCCAGTTCCCCGTGGTGATAATGACACAGGCATCCTGCATGTCGTTTTACAAGGTCGTGCCTATAACTCAGGCTGCATCCAAACGCTCATCACCCCCATATTTAAACACATCAGCTGTTCTGGCCTGGGTCAAGAGGCCACACAGAGGGCACACGGAGGCCAGCCTGCTGTGTGGTTCTGTCTCCATGGACACAGTTGTGACCAAGAAGGAGTCGAGGCCCCCAGCCCCACGTGGCTCTGGCGTCAGCTGTTGTGCACTTGTCCCCGCTTCCTGGGCTGGGAGCAGCTGTTGGGCACCTCAGGCCGGGGTGTGGGCATCACAGACCTGGGACCCCAGTGGGCCAGCACCTTCAGCTGCCCGCGGGCCTCAGAATTCTTCACACCGGGGCCTCCCAGGAGCCACAGGTGCTTGGCCTGCAGAGGAGAAGCCTCGGCGGACGAGGAAGCCTTGGGATGCTTGAAGGGCTGGCTTGGGACAGAGGGACGGTCTGGTCCTGCCCTTCCTCAAGACCTAGGAATTGCAGGGGGGTCTGGGATGCATGGGGAGGACAGCGTTGTGCCACCTGCTCTGTCCCCAGGAAGTTCTCTGTCCCCAGGGCCAGCATGGTCACATGGAGAGACATGGGGGAGAGGACCAGGGACCCCAATGAGTGATGGGCGGCCTTTAGGCTTATCTCCACCAGGAGGTAGTGGTCCCCGGAGCTGCCTGTCGGGGGGCTAGGGGAGGGCCCTGGTTTTTATACTTATCCCAGTATGCCGGAAAATTCTGTCACAGGGTGTCTGGGCTCCGGGTCACCCCTGAGTCATAGCATTTTATTTTTTTGAAAGGTTTTGGGAAATCTCAAGCCATGTAACGTGTATTCAGATTTCACACACATTGCAGATGAAAGGAACCATCGGGGAAAGGCTGATGTAACACTCGCAGGCTCTTCCAGAGACTTCCGTGGCCCCGACCGTGGCCACGCACGACTCCTCAAGGTCGCCGAGGGTGGTTCAGCGGGTCACGGGTTTGTGTTTTGGGAAAGCCTTGTTACTACTGGGGGATGGTCTGTGATATTTGTTTTTATTAAGGAAAAAGAAGATTCATATTAAAGAGGCAAAAACACTCTCCAGATACCCGTGACTCATCCGCCAACAACTTCGCGAATATCTGTTTTGTGACATTTATGACATTTTCGGCTGCAACTGCAGAGAAAGTGGACGAAGTAATCAAAATTAATATAACGGCCCTGCCAAGAGGCATGAGCGCCCACAGATGGAGGCCGTGTCTGTTCCTGAGCTGAGAAGAATTGATATTCTGGGGGCCGGCGCTGTGGTGCAGCGGGTTAAAGCCCCAGCCTGCAGCGCCAGCATCCCAGATGGGCGCTGGTTTGAGTCCTGGCTGCTCCTCTTCTGATCCAGCTCTCTGCTTTGGACTGGGAAAGCAGTAGAAGATGGCCCAAGTCCTTGGGCCCCTGCACCTGTGTGGGAGACCTGGAAGAAGCTCCTGGCTCTTAGCTTCGGATCAGCTCAGCTCTGGCCGTTGCAGTCATTTGGGGAGTGACCCAGCGGAATGGAAGACCCCTTTCTTTCTCCGGCTCTACCTCTTTCTGTAACTCTTTCAAATAAATAAAATAATTCTTAAAAAAAAGAAGAATTTATATTCTGATTATGGCATTTTAAACCATTCTTTACAGCAATGTAAAACATACCCCTCGCTTTCCTGGGGTGAGTCAGAGTCATTGGAATAGAGGTCCTGGTGCTCCTGGGGTTCCCCAAGTGTGTCCCTGGTGGCACCAGCCCCACGAGCTGTACCTCAGTGGGTTCTGTGGGTTTTGTGGTTAAAACAAGAACAAAATCTCCAGCCCACTTCTCTGACTTGGGGATTCATAAATCTCAATGATAATAAAGGTGCCGAGATGCCCCTGAGTCTCCCTCTGTTAATATCTCTTAATTTGTTTTTTAAATTTGAAAGATAGAAAGACAGAGAGGCAGAGCTCTACCCGCTGGTTCACTCCCCAGATGCCCACAGCAACTGGGCTGGGCTGGTCCAAGCTGGGAAACAAGAACTCAGTTCAAGTTTCTCCTGTGGGTGGCAGGGACCCAACTCCTTGAGCAGTCACTGCTGCCTTCTAGGGGGTGCATTAGTGGAAAGCTGGGATTGGGGTGGAGCCCAGGCACAAGATGTGGGCCACAGGGGTCCCGACCACTTCCTGCCGATGTCGGGGCGGGGAGGGGGACATTTTTGGAGATTCACGGTGGGATTAAGAATGGTGTGTTGATTGGCAGGTAATCTGGGGCTATTGCTGGTTCTGCTACTAGCTGGTTTGTGGCCTGCAGGTAAGTTACTCCCCTCCATACCCGCCCCTCACTGCGTGCCTCAGTTTCTCCAGGGGTATCACAGACTTGGGGAGGTGCCATCCGTGGTAGTTAGGACTAATACTTCACATTGCCCACTCTCACTTCTCTGTTAAAAGAGGATCCACCCTTGCCCCTGGCTTGGGGCCTTGCTACGGTGCGGGCTGCAGCCGACAACAGGTGCGTGCGTGGCACAGAAGTCCTGGTTAATAGTTTGTTCTGGAGGCTGGCACTGTGGCACAGTGGGTTAACACCCTGGCCTGAAGTGCAGGCATCCCATATGGGCGCCGGTTCTAGTCCCGGATGCTTCTCTTCCATTCAAGCTTTCTGCTATGGCCTGGGAAAGCAGTGGAGGATGGCCCAAGTCCTTGGGCCCCTGCACCCGTGTGGGAGACCGGAAAGAAGCTCCTGGCTCCTGGCTTCGGATCAGCGCAGCTCCGGCCATTGCGGTCATCTGGGGAGTGAACCAGCAGATGGAAGACCTCTCTCTCTCTCTGCCTCTCCTCTCTCTGTGTGACTCTGACTTTCAAATAAATAAATAAAATCTTTAAAAAAAAATAGTTTGTTCTGGTGACCAGCGCTGTGGTGGAGCAGGTTAAGCCACTGCCTGCAGCACCAGCAGCCCATATGAGAGCCGGTTCAAGTCCTGGCTGCTCCAATTCCAATCCAACTCTCTGCTAATGCACCTGGCAAAGCAGCTGAAGATGGTCCAAGTTGTTGGGTCCCTGCACCCACATGGGAGACTTGGATGAAGCTCCCAGCTCCAGGCTTTGGCCTGGCGCAGCCCCAGCCATTGTGGTCATCAAGGGAGTGAAAAAGAAGATACCTGTCTCTCTTTCTCTGCCTTTGCCTCCCCCTCTCCGTAATTCTGTCTTTTGAATGAATGAATGAATAAATTAATTAATAAATACATCTTTTAAAAAACTCGTTTGTTCTTTTGTTCTAACGCTCATCACAGGCTCAGTCTTTATCCCTAAGTTCTTTATAGGCAGGTGGATGGGAATTCGTGTCTGTCCCTTCTGGTAGAAGCAGAGAGAACAGATGGCCTGGCATTTTCTATCTACCTGTGTTGTCCAGTACAGCTGCCAGGTGCGGTGTGTTTGCAGCGATTGCCCCTGGAGGGCACAGGTCAAAACCTTGATGGGCCACCAGCCCACAGGGTGCAAGCGCTTCGGGGGCGTGATGCCTCCACTTAGATTGCAAAGGATGGAACCAGCTGAAGTCTCGCGCACTAAGCCCAGGCAGAGGGTCCCGTGGACGGTGAGGCCGCCCCAGAGAGTCCACACAAGGGCAGTGCCCAGCAGAACTGTGGGAGCCTATGGGAGTCCAGCCCCCAGCCTGTGTGGCTCCAGTCTGGGAGAGCCACAGGTAGGAGACTCCAGCCCCTGGGAACCACAGCGTGGGCTGCACCCAGCAGAGGCAGGAGGCAAGGCTGCCTGAAGCTGGGGGGGTCCAACCCCACTCCAGAGTGTCCAGAAGGCAGGGCGTGATCAGTGACCATGATTCTCAGACCTTAAGACTCAGTGTTGTTTGCCTCGGTTTTGGGCTGGCTCAGACCCTGGGTACCTTTCTGTCTCCCTGATCCTGCCCTCTGGAAGCAAAACGTTCATCCTGGGCCCATACCGTGCTGTAGTTTGGAAACAGGTGACATCTTCGATTTCACAGGTTCACTGCTGGAGAGCAGGTGAGTCCACGCCTCAGGATGGATTCCTCTTTGAGCCTCTCCCACACGTGATTAGGTGACATTTAGACAAGACTCTGGACTTTGCACATTTTGCATGAGAAGGACATGAATTCTGGGGGGCCAAGGGCAGAAGGCTATGGATGTCTGTGACCCCCAACCCCCAATGCCCCAGTACTCGGAGTGGGGTCTTTGGGTGGGTGGCACCTCCCTCAGTGGTCTCAGTGCCCCTGTGAAGGGTGCCCGAGGCAGCTTGTTCACCCCTTCCTCCCTGTTGGGACACACGGAGAGTGCCCTCTGGGACGAGCAGGCCCCACCAGACGCCAGATCTGCTGGACATTGAGCTTGGACTTCCCAGGCTACAGAACTGCAAGCTCCGCTCCCGTGCTGTTTGTAAGTGATCCGGTCCAGGGCATTTTACGAGAGCGGCAGACACAGACGGAGCCATCTCCCAGGCAGAGCTCAGCTGATGAAGATGCTCAGCTAGGGGCCTGCCCCGCCGAGCTCAGGACAGGGGAGACATGGTCAGATAGCAGGTGAGCCCTGTGACCTCATGCTCGCCTTCCAAGATGCTTCACGATGTCCATTTCTCAACTGCACTTTACTTTTGTGAACAAAACAAAAGCAGGGACCAGCGCTGCGGCTCAGCAGGTTAAGCTGCTGCCTGCGACACCACGCGGGCAACCACAGGGATCATCTGAGCCCCTGGTGCACCTGGGAAGGCAGCAGACAATGGCCCAAGCACCGCCCCCGTGGGAGACCCAGATGGAACTCCAGACTCCTGGCTTTGGCCCGGGCTAGCCCTGGCAGGTGCAGCTATTTGGGGAGTGAATCAGCAGATGGAAGACCTTTCTCTCTCTCTCTCTCTCTCTCTCTCTCTCTCTCTCTCTCTGTCGCTCTGCATTTCAAATAAATAAATAAATAAATCTAAACAGCAACAAAAACTAGAAGCCCACCCCCTGGGGAGGCAGAGGGCCCGAGAAAGTAGGCTCTGGGGTCCCGTAGGGCAGATGTGGGCCCAGCCCCAGGCACACCTCCAGTCACTGCCTCACTACCCTCTCATGGAGTCAACCAGGTTCCAAGCCTCTATCGGCCCTCAGCACCAACGAGTCCAGCCCGCCAGGGACAGGGTCACACTCTTAGTCCTTTGGCGGTGCAGGAGCTGGGTCAACAGGAGGGTGGGCGTGCAGGGTATCCCACCAGAAGTGTGGCAGCAAGAGCAGGCACGCATCCAGACGCGCATCTCGGCCTGCACGGTTTGTTCCTCCAGTCTCCCTTTGCAGTTGCCGACACCGTGCTTCTGGGAGGGGGACCCAGGGCAGGTGCCGGGACCTCAGCGTTCTGGGGTCCGCCAGGCTCTGGACAGCGCTGCTCACCTGTCTCAGGAGAAGCCAAGGTCTGAGAAACGCCTGAAAGGGAGGGGCTGCTTCAGCTCCACGCTGAGGCTCAGTGCGAAGGACTGGGCAGGCTGGCGGGGGCAGCACGCGTCCCCTGCCCCGGGACCAGAGTAAGATGGTGGGGGCAGCCTGCGTCCCCTGTCCTGGACCAGAGTAAGAGGGAGGGGCAGCCTGCGTCCCCTGTCCTGGACCAGAGTAAGAGGGCGGGGGCAGCCTGCGTCCCCTGTCCTGGACCAGAGTAAGAGGGCGGGGCAGCCTGCGTCCCCTGTCCTGGACCAGAGTAAGAGGGCGGGGGCAGCACACGTCCCCTGTCCTGGACCAGAGTAAGAGGGCGGGGGCAGCCTGCGTCCCCTGTCCTGGACCAGAGTAAGAGGGTGGGGCAGCCTGCGTCCCCTGTCCTGGACCAGAGTAAGAGGGTGGGGGCAGCACGCGTCCCCTGCCCCGGGACCAGAGTAAGATGGTGGGGGCAGCCTGTGTCCCTGTCCTGGACCAGAGGAAGAGGGTGGGGGCAGCCTGCGTCCCCTGTCCTGGACCAGAGTAAGAGGGCGGGGGCAGCCTGCGTCCCCTGTCCTGGACCAGAGTAAGAGGGCGGGGCAGTCTGCGTCCCCTGTCCTGGACCAGAGTAAGAGGGCGGGGGCAGCCTGCGTCCCCTGTCCTGGACCAGAGTAAGAGGGTGGGGGCAGCCTGCGTCCCCTGTCCTGGACCAGAGTAAGATGGTGGGGGCAGCCTGCGTTCCCTGTCCTGGACCAGAGTAAGAGGGTGGGGTAGCCTGCATCCCCTGTCCTGGACCAGAGTAAGAGGGCGGGGGCAGCCTGCATCCCCTGTCCTGGACCAGAGTAAGAGGGCGGGGGCAGCCTGCGTCCCCTGTCCTGGACCAGAGTAAGAGGGCGGGGGCAGCCTGCGTCCCCTGTCCTGGACCAGAGTAAGAGGGAGGGGGCAGCCTGCGTTCCCTGTCCTGGACCAGAGTAAGAGGGCGGGGGCAGCCTGCGTCCCCAGTCCTGGACCAGAGTAAGAGGGAGGGGGCAGCCTGCGTTCCCTGTCCTGGACCAGAGTAAGAGGGCGGGGGCAGCACGCATCCCCTGTCCTGGACCAGAGTAAGAGGGTGGGGGCAGCCTGCGTCCCCTGTCCTGGACCAGAGTAAGAGGGCGGGGGCAGCCTGCATCCCCTGTCCTGGACCAGAGTAAGAGGGAGGGGCAGCCTGCGTCCCCTGTCCTGGACCAGAGTAAGAGGGCGGGGTAGCCTGCGTCCCCTGTCCTGGACCAGAGTAAGAGGGAGGGGCAGCCTGCGTCCCCTGTCCTGGACCAGAGTAAGAGGGCGGGGGCAGCCTGCGTCCCCTGTCCTGGACCAGAGTAAGAGGGTGGGGGCAGCCTGCGTCCCCTGTCCTGGACCAGAGTAAGAGGGCGGGGGCAGCCTGCGTCCCCTGTCCTGGACCAGAGTAAGAGGGCGGGGGCAGCCTGCGTCCCCTGTCCTGGACCAGAGTAAGAGGGTGGGGTAGCCTGCGTCCCCTGTCCTGGACCAGAGTAAGAGGGTGGGGGCAGCACGCGTCCCCTGCCCCGGGACCAGAGTAAGAGGGCGGGGGCAGCCTGCGTCCCCTGTCCTGGACCAGAGTAAGAGGGCGGGGGCAGCCTGCGTCCCTGTCCTGGACCAGAGTAAGAGGGCGGGGGCAGCCTGCGTCCCCTGTCCTGGACCAGAGTAAGAGGGTGGGGGCAGCACGCGTCCCCTGTCCTGGACCAGAGTAAGAGGGCGGGGGCAGCCTGCGTCCCCTGTCCTGGACCAGAGTAAGAGGGCGGGGGCTGCCTGCGTCCCCTGTCCTGGACCAGAGTAAGAGGGCGGGGGCTGCCTGCGTCCCCTGTCCTGGACCAGAGTAAGAGGGCGGGGGCAGCCTGCGTCCCCTGTCCTGGACCAAAGTATGAAGGCGGGGCAAGGGCCAGGCAGTGTCCACTGATGCCCGCACAGCCTGCTCTTCTCTCTCCAGGGTGTCACTCCATGGAGGTTGTCTGGGAAGAGCCTGGCAGCCACACCAGGAAGTGGAGTGATGACCTGGCCAGAGGCATCGGCCTTGTGACCACAAACTGTCATTAAGTCCCCACAACGCGTGACCTGGCCAGAGAATGGTAAGTTCAGCGCTGATCCACAGATACAGGCAAAGTTTTTCTAGAAAGTAGAACTAGGGGGCTGGCGTGGTGGCATTGCAGGTAAAGCTGCCGCCCACGACACTGGCATCCCATGTGGCCACTGGTGCATGTCCTGGCTGCTCTACTTCGGATCCAGCTCCCTGCTGATGGCCTGGGAAAAGCAGCAGAAGATGGTCCAAGTGTTTGGGTCCCTGCCACCCACGTGAGAGACCCAGATAAAACTCCTGTCTCCTGACCATCTGGGAAATGAACCAGCAGATGGAGGATCTCTCTCCCTCTCTTTCTCCATAGTTCTGACTTTCAAATAAATAATAAGCCTTTAAAAATAAGCAGATAGAAATAAATGAATGACGTCTGAACGTTTTATAACTTGTGGACTCATGGGACTCCTAGTTGTCCCTCAAAAGGAAAAGGTTAGAGTGCTGTGCCTTGGTGTTGGAATAAATAAGGTAAAATACAAAGTACATCAATGTGGGGCTTGGGAGGGCCCGGTGCACAGCAGCGACAATGCCTAGCAGCTGGTGCAGCTTGCTGGGAGAGCTAAGCTCTGCCCGTGCAGAACACAGCTGCTGCAGGATTGGCTCCATGACGTCAGACCCCTTGTGTGGGGGCAGAAATGAAAACACTGTGTATCAGCTGCGATTTCCAGATCAAAAGGAACATTCTGGGCAGATATTGAGCTGTATTCGATTATTAGAAATGTCTGTTGTAGAGTCATGTAATCACCTGGCACAAGTCACTACCTAATGGAAAAAGAGAATGTCAAACTTTTTCCAGTTACAGCAGACTGTCTTTAACCAACCAGGAAGTTGAATCAGTTTTGCAAGATTGTATGTTTAAGTTAGCTGCCTTCAACCTCTTCTGGAACAAGATAGGGTATCATAAATAATGTAGACTTTCAAGTGAATTCTGGAAAATATCATCACAAGCCTGCTACGTCACTAGAGGTGATCATAAGGAACCCCGGATGGTTGTGTCTGTGGCACACATAGTGGCTGGCGATTGTGTCTCTGGCACACACAGTGGCTGGTGTCTCTGGCACACAGAGTGGCTGGTGGCCATGTCTGTGGCACACACACAGTGGCTGGTGGTTGTGTCTGTGTGGCACACAGAGTGGCTGGTGGCTGTGTCTGTGGCACACAGTGGTGAGTGGCTGTGTCTATTTCACACACACAGAGGCTGGTGGCTGTGTTTTTGGCACACACAATGACTAGTGGCTGTGTCTGTGGCACACACACGGTGGTTAGTGGCTGTATCTGTGTGGCACACAGAGTGGTTGGTGGTTGTCTCTGTGGCACACACACAGTGGCTGGTGGCTGTGTCTGGCAGACATAGAGGCTGGTGGCTGGTGGTTGTGTCACACATACAGTGACTGGTGGCTGTGTCTGTGGCACACACAATGACTGGTGGCTGTGTCTGTGGCACACACAGTGGCTGGTGGCTGTGTTTGCAGCTCTCACACGGTGGCTGGTGACTGTGTCTGTGGCACACATAGTGGCTGGTGGCTGTGTCTGTGGCACACACACAGAGGCTGGTGGCTGTGTCTGTGGCACACACACAGAGTGGCTGGTGGCTGTGTTTGCAGCACACACACAGTGGCTGGTCGCTGTGTCTGTGGCACACACAGAGGCTGGTGGCTCTGTCTCTGGCAGACACAGAGGCTGGTGACTGTCTGTTTCACACACTGGCTGGTGGCTGTGTCTGGCACACACACGGTGACTGGTAGCTGTGGCTGTGTCTGTGTGGCATGCACAGTGGCTGGGAACTTTTTTTTAAGGAGAAATTGCGGAGTTTAAACAAACACACCCCATCCACATTTGCTGTCAGTTCCTGTCTCTGGTTTCTTCTCAGATTAGCAGTTCTGGAACATTCCACAACCAGTCTGTCCATGAGAACATCTCAGGGTGCAGCCAAGGAGAGCCCCGGGGCCAAACTGGCCCAATCCATTCTGTCGAAAATGCCGCCCCCTCTGCTGCCCTGGACCACCCTCCCCCAGAGCCCCACATGGGCCCCTCTGCAGGGGCCTCCCAGGTGAACAAGGCTTCTCCATCATCTTATGGGTGAAGCCCTACTGGAAAGTAGCCATGACTTGACTGATGGCATCACGGAGTATTGCAGGGAGGAGTGCCCACAGCAGGTGGGAGTGCCGAGGGGACCGGGAGAGTCACAAGGCAGAATACAGAATGCAACACACTGCGTGTTTGTCAGCCGAGGCCCAAAGCAGGAAAACCATCCATTGATAAGGAATGGATGAGCAAAGATCAGTGGTGGGAAGGTGACACCTTTGTCCTGATCAGCTTGTGACATTTATAGTAAGGGAACAATGGAAGCGAGTGCATGGAGATCTGCACAGACAGAATCCCAGGAATTTTTGTACTTAATCCATGCTTTCTTGCCAGAGTTATAATCTGGGTCTACACAACAAAAAACACACTTAAGTGCACGCTGGTTACCTTTCAGACCAATGGAGGAGGCAAGGAAGCTGGTACATGAAGATTCGCAACAGGCGTTGAGTCTGTGGAACCATTAATAAAAACCTGGCTGCATTTGGAGTTATTCTATCGCCCTTTGTTGAGTTAGAAACCCTAGCAAAAAAGTGATGGTACCCTGAGTATATAAAGCTGTGACTCCAGTCCCAGAGGTCCCTCTGTGGAGGAACCCCAGGGAGCCATCAGAAGTCAGCAGAATCTACGGGGAGGTGGAGCTAGAAGGCACATGAGTGAGAAGGGGGATGCGGTAAGAGCTCGGTACGGGCGGTCGGGAATGCCCGGGTGACGGATGTAGTGATTCTGAGCAAACAGCTTCCCGTCTGAGTAACAGCTACAAGATGTTTAAAGAGAGGAGAGTTCAACTTACGTCATCACATAAGTGGTTTTTAAAAAAGATTTATTTTTATTTATTTGAAAGGCAAAGTGACAGAAAGAGAGAGAGAGAGAGAGAGAGAGAGAAATCTCCCATCTGATGGCCTACTCCCCAAGAGGCTGCAACAGCCTGGGCTGGGTCAGGAGCCAGGAACTCCGACTTCTGAGTCTCCCACGTGGGTGCAGGGGCCCAAGTGTTTGGGCCGTCGCCTACTGCTTTCCCATGCACATTAGCAGAGAGGTGGATCGGAAGCTGGGATTTGAACCGGGGCTCATATGGACCAGTAGCATTGCAGGCAGTGGCTTAACCCGCTGCACCACAATGCCGGCCCCCATCACGTAAATGTTGATTAAGAGCAATGTGTCGTCTTCCTTCACTCTGACAGGTGGACAGAAGAGAGCCGGGGGCATCTTTCCTGGTTGGCTGGGATGTGGCCACCATCGGATTCTCCGAGGCACCTTTGCTATATTCAGGGGAAACCAGGAAATGCCCTTGGATTTTTGCAGCACTTTTGTTGTCCTTGTTGTTTTTGTTTTTTTTTTTTTTTTGAAGATTTATTTCTTTTATTCAAAGGCAGAGTTATAGATAGGGAAAGACAGAGAGAGAGAGAGAGGAGAGAGAGAGAGAGGAGAGAGAGAGAGGAGAGAGAGAGAGAGAGGAGAGAGAGGAGAGAGAGAGGAGAGAGAGGAGAGAGAGGAGAGAGAGAGAGGAGAGAGAGAGAGGAGAGAGAGAGAGGAGAGAGAGAGAGAGAGGAGAGAGAGAGGAGAGAGAGAGAGAGAGGAGAGAGAGGACAGAGAGAGAGGACAGAGAGAGAGAGAGAGGAGAGAGAGAGGAGAGAGAGGACAGAGAGAGACAGAGAGAGAGAGAATCTTCTTGACTCTTGCTGATACACTCCCCAAATGGCCACAGTTGCAGAAGCTGTGCTGATCCAAAGCCAGGAACCAGGAGTTTCCTCCGGGTCTCCCACGTGGGTGCAGGGGCCCAAGCACTTGGGCCATCTTCTACTGCTTTCCTGGGCCACAGCAGAGAGCTGGATGGGAAGTGGATCAGAGGGGACTCAAACTGATACCTAAACGGGATGCCTGCATCACAGGCAGCGGCTTTCCCTGCTACGCCACAGGCCGGCCCCTTGTGGGGTTTTAAAGCTGAGTCTTGACTGGATGGTGTTTACTGTGTCGAGTTGACTGTGTTCTTTGGGGCCAGATGACCTGAGTAATTTCCTGGAGAAATATTCCTGCAGCTTCATAAAGATCAGGGGATCAGCAAAAATGATTAACGCAAGACTCTTTTTAAAAATTTATGTATTTATTTATATTTTTGAAAGTTAAACAGAGAGAGAGAGAGATCGTCCAACCATTGGCTCATTCCCCAGATGGTTGCAGCGTCCAGAGCTGGGCCAGGGCAAAGCCAGGAACCAGAAGCTTCTTCCAGGTTTCCCACTAGGGTAGCAGGGGCCACCTTCCGCTGCTTTCCCAGGTACGTTAGCAGGGAGCTGGATCGGAAGTGGAGCAGCTGGGACTTGAACCAGCGCCCATATGGGCTGCCGGCACTGCAGGCAGTGGCTTTACCCGCTACACCACATGCTGGCCCCCTAATGCCAGACTTTTAACCCCAGAAAGGTCTTTTTCAATAGGCAAGAATAATACGAATGGCATTGACAGGTAGCTGTGGTAGCAGCGTTCCAGTTATCTATTGCTTATGACAAGCTACCCAATACTTCGTGGCTTGAAACAGCCATCAATTAATTTTATTTTATTGTAACACCCGACTTTGTGAGTTCTGAGTTTGGACAAGGCCCGGGGATCAGTGGCCGTTGATGGAACCAAATACCCGAGGCTACGTAGCTCACAGAGCACAGACGTCCACGAGCTCCTGTTTCAGAAGCTGACCGTCCACAGTGGCTGTCCCACCACTTTGGCCTCCGGTGAGGGTGAGCGTGGTTGCATCGAATCACAGTGGATGGCTTCATGGTCACAGCACATGCAAAAGGGAGAGGGAGAGGGAGAGGGAGAGGGAGAGGGAGAGGGAGAGGGAGAGGGAGAGGGAGGGGGAGGGGGAGAGGGAGAGGGAGAGGGAGAGGGAGAGGGAGAGGGAGAGGGAGAGGGAGAGGGAGAGGGAGAGAGAGAGAGAGAGAGAGAAGAGGCGGGGGGAGAGGTCTGGCAAGTAGGAAGCCAGAGCAGCATCCCATGAGAACTACCCTAAGCCCTTCCAAGGGTAGTGCCTCCCATGACCTAACTACTCCTCACCTCATTAAGGACCCACCACCACTTAACACTGCCACCCAGCACATGAACCCTTCAGCTACATGTGTGCTCAAATCCCATTAGCTGATGGGACTGGCTCTGTGGCACAGCAGGTAAAGCCACATTGGAGTACCAGCTTGAGTCCCGGCTGCTCTGCTTCCAATTCTGCTCCCTGCTAATGCACCTGGGAAAGTAGCGGAAGATGGCCCAAGTCGTCGGGTCTCAGCCACCTGTGCGGGAGACCTGGATGAGTTCCAGGCTCCTTGCTTTGGCCTGGCCCAGCCCCAGTTGTCGTGGGCATATGAGGAGAGAACCAGCACAAGGAAGAACTCTCTTTGTCTCTCCTCCTCTGTCATTCTGCCTTTTAAATAAATAAATACATAATTAGAAAGGTGTCGGCTGGGCTGGGCAGACCTGCTGCTGTCCATGGGATTGGTGGCGGGGTCCTTGGTGGTGCTCGGGGGGCAGATGGGCTGGTTTGCTGGGACTATATTATCTGACACCGTGGTGGGGACAGCTGGAGGGTTGGGCTCAGCTGGGAGTGTGGGCCAGAGTGTGCCACGTGGGCTGTCCAGCATGGTGGCCCCAAGGGTCTCCTCCTGTGGACCTCCCAGGCCGAGTGTTCCCAGGAACAGGGCCCAGCCTCTGAAGCCCCCCCCCCCACCTCACTCCTATGTCCCAGCCGTCAGCAGTTGAATCTGGGTGCTGTCTCTGTCTTGGCCACTAGGCCACAGGAAGATGACTTCTGAAGCTGGGACACAGAGGGCCCAGCCCCTCTTCCTTGCAAACAGTCGCTCTTGAAGCTCTAGGAGAGACTCTGAGACTTCTAGCCCACGAAGGGAGGAGTGAAGAAATTGTACCACCCTGTTTAAAAACCACTACAGGTAGTAACAGCTGATAGTTACTGGGTACTTCCTACGTGCCAGGCCATCTCTGGGAACTTTGTGCTGAGCGACTGAAGTCTTACACTGACACCGTGAAACAGGTGTAACTATACCCATTGTATTGACACAAAGACTGAGGAGCAGAGAAATTGATTAATTTGCCAAAGTCACACAGAAAGTACGCAGAGATTTGAGCCTCTACAAAATTGCTTTGAAGTTCCAATAAAATGTGTGAAAGCCCTTTAATTTTTTTTTTTTTAATTGAGAGAAAAGAAGAGAGTTCTCATTGGCTGGTTTGCTCCCTAAATGCCCACCATGGCCTTGACTGGGTCAGGACAAACACCGGGAGCCGAGAACTCAATCCAGATCTCCCACATTGGTGGCAGCAACTGTTACTTGAGCCGTCACGGCTGCCGCCCAAGGCCAGCACTGGTGAAGAGCTGGAAACAGGGGCCACAGCCAGGCGCTGGAGCCGGGTCCTCTGATACGCAAGGCAGGCGTCTTGACCAGCGGTGTACCACTAGGCCAAATGCTTATCTATAAGGATGTGGTTCCTTAGCCTTCTTGTTCTGAACAGGATTTAAGCTGGCTTTATAAATAGCAGGAAGTGGTACATTTTTGCCCATTATTAACACTGATTTCATGACATGATTATCACTGAAATCAATGCAGGGGGCTGGTGTTGTGGTGTGGCGGGTTAAGCCACCAACTGCGGTGCCAGCATCCCATACGGGTACCAGTTGGAGTCCTGGCTGCTCCACTTCCCATCCAGCTCTCTGCTATGGCCTGAGAAAGCAGTGGACGATGGCCCAAGTCCTTAGGCCCCTGCACTCGCCTGGGAGTCCTGGATGAAGCTCCTGGCTCCTGGCATTGGCCATTGTGTCCATTTTGGGGAGTGGACCAGTGGCTGGAAGACCTCTCTCTTTATCTGCCTCTGTCTCTCCTCTGTAATTCTGACCCTTAAAAAAATAAATAAATCATAAAAAAGAAAGAAAGAAAAGAATGAATTCTTGCACTATTGTCTCAGAATGACTTGAAAAGTACCAAAGCACCTGTCTGGTTCCTTCTCTCCCCTCAACAGTTTCCCAAAGCCTCAGTGACAAAACCCAAGATCCTTTGCAAGGGTCTCCCCACCTTTTTAAGGAAACTGAGCAAGGCTGCTCCCAAGGCACACGCAGCAAACACCTGCCACTGAGCCTCTTCCTTACAGAGTGGGAGGGGGCCTTCCCTTGGGGCACCCCGACCTTCCCTCTACTCCTTTCCCTTCCCCTGCCTCCTGCTGCTGCTGCCCACTCCTGAGACCTGTTTGATGGCCACGTCCTCCAGGAGGACTTAGAGGGCTCCCGTGTTGCATATACAGGCCCTAGAACTTGGACTTCTTAGTGCTGCTCGGCACACTTTTTTTTTTTTATTTATTTGACAGGTAGAGTTATAGACAGTAAGAGAGAGGGACAGAGAGAAAGGTCTTCCTCCCGTTGGTTCACTCCCCAAATGGCCACTACGGCCAGCGCGCTGTGCCGATCCAAAGCCAGGAGCCAGGTGCTTCCTCCCAGTCTCCCATGTGGGTGCAGGGGCCCAAGGACCTGGGCCATCCTCCACTGCCTTCCCAGGCCTCAGCAGAGAGCTGGACTGGAAGAGAAGCAACCGGGACTTGAACCCGGCACCCATATGGGATGCTAGCGCCGCAGGCAGAGGACCAACCAAGAACACACTTTTGACTTGTCCAATGTGGTTACTTCCTGGCCTGGCTGGAAGCTTTGAAAAGATCATAAGAAAACTTTGCAAAAAGTTTATGAACAATTTATCTTGTGAAAAAAACAAACAAACAAACAAACCTATGGGTGGATTTCAAAACTTTTTACACCAAAACAAAGTTATCTTTTAATCCCATTTCCCACGAACTTCCTGCCATGCCCTCATGTTCCCAGCACCAGGCCAGAGCTTGCATCCAAATTTGTTCCCTGGAGCAGAAAATGGACGGGTCTGTATCCCAGCGTAATCTGGAGGACTTCGCTCCGTCAGCGAGATTGGGTTCACCGAGACATTGACTTGCTTCATGGGCCCTCGAATGCATGTTTGGTTCCTCGTTTTCTTCCTGAGCAGCGGGACCGGGGTTCCCCTCCTGGGTTGGGCAAACCTGGGTGGCTCCTCCCCCCGGAAGGACTCACAGCAGGGAACCGCAGGTGGTGAGGGTACGACCTAGTTCTGGCCCAAAAAGCATCAGGGGAGGTGCTGGGGTGTGGGGGTTGGGGGAAGCTGCCCTTCCCCACTGGAAGTTGGCCAGAGGGTGCCCAACCTGGCCCAGTTGGCCTGGGGGTCTTCGAGAGCCCCTCTTAGTTGGGGGCACCAGGGTGTGCTACCCACCCTTCCTTCCTGTTCCATTGTTGTGTTAGAAGCGTCTTCTGACCACGAGGTTAAAGATGGAACTCTAACTTCCTGAGAAAAACAGGAAAAGAGCCCTCGGTGACGTCCCTGAACCATGTGACGGCAGCCCTGGCATTTTCCACTTCTGACTTCCTGGGCTGTGGCATAAGGAATCGCTGGTCTTCATCGCTTAAGCCGCTCTTAGTTGGATTTGCCATTACTTGCCGCTGGAAACAGGCCTGACTGGTGCAATGATTCCACTGCAGGAAACTCCGAGGGGATGATGGTAGAGCCCAGTCTAGTGGAAGCAGTGCAGAAAGCGACATCTCCCAGCCCTCCAAGTTCTACGTGTTGGCCAACAGTGAGAGACGCTAGATCCGGGTCTCAGACTGCAAACCACTCCAGCATCCTGCTGTCCCAGGGGCTGCCCCATACACCATCTGTTCAAATATTGTCAAACAGAGAAATCCTGTGTTGAAAAAAATCTAGCACAATTAAACTGCAGCTTTGGCCTGCTGCAACAGGCAAGAACCATTATTTGAGAATTTGCACTAAGCAAACAAGCCGTCCCCTGTCGCTCAGAGAGCCCTGTGTGCAGCCCGCGTGAGAAGCCGAGTCACGTGCCCTATTTTGTCTTGTTGATGTGCACATTTTTCATGCCCCAATAGAGGTGTGTGTGGTATGGCTCCATTAAAAACTTCTCCACCCTGCTCTGCGGGCTTAGAAACAAGAATGCTCTCTTTGCCTGTCTCTCATCGGCTTTTCATCCGGAGCCTTCCTGTGCGCGGGGTGCTGGGAATTTCAAAGGGGGAAACCTTGCAGCACTCACCTCCAGAAGCGCACGGGACCTCCGGCTTCCGCGGCTTTTGTTTGTGGACAGTGTCACGCACGGGCCTCTTGGCTCCTCTCCAGCTCAGACGTCCCCTCCAGCTCGTAATCCCCCCGGGTGCTGTCGGGGGCTCCCCAGCGAGGAAGAGCTCTGGAAGATGTCACTCCACAGTCCCGATCAAACAGTCTGATCTCACGGGGGCGGGGAAACGCTTCCACCAAAGGCCTTTGGAGATGTGTAACGTCATCCACGGGCCATGCCAAAGATGGGTTTAAAAGTTAGCCTGCGGCAGAGTCAGGGAATTCCGAGTCCCAGCCTGGCGGGGTCGGTCCACACGATGTCGAGGGCTGGACATTTCTCACCTCTGTAGTAAAGTGCACTTTGCCACACGCGGGGAGTTCAAAAAGTTCATGGAAAGTGGATTTCAAAAATGAGTTTATTTTGGGGCAAAAAATTTTGAAATCTGGGCAGTTTCTTCACACTATGCATTTTTCCATGAACTTTTTTTTTTCTTCTTCAAGATTTATTTATCTACCTGAAAGTCAGAGTTACAAAGAGAGAAAGGGAGAGACAGAGAGGTCTTCGGTCTGCTGGTTCACTCCCCAAATGGCCACAACAACCAGAGCTGGACCAATCGGAAGCCAAGAGCCAAGAGCTTCTTCTGGGTCTCCCATGTGGGTGCAGGGGCCCAAGCACTTGGGCCATCTTCCACTGCTTTCCCGGACCATTAGCAGGAAGCTGGATCAGAAGAGGAGCAGTCGGGACTCATACTGGCGTCCATACGGGATGCCGGCACTGCAGGCATCCACTACGGCACAGCACTGCTCCCTTCTATGTACCCTCATCTAGTACACAGGGCAGGGTTCTTGACGTCCTGGGCTTGATCATTTTGGGGGGTGGGGGTTGGAGTTGGGGTCAGAGCTGTCCTGTGCACTCAAGGCTTCTACCTAAATGCCAGACCTCTCTCCACTCCTGTTGTGTAATTAAAGATGGTGCTGGACATTGCTCATGTCCCCTGGTGGGCGTCACCCCAGGCTGAGACCGCAGACTTAGGGGAACATAGGCAGAGTTGATGGAAGCTTGCCAGCTGCAGTCCTGGGGTGCAGCCGCCCCTTTAGGAGGAGGCAGCATTAGTGAGAAAGACACCCGAGGTGTCCAACCCGTTCCGATCTTGGTGAGTGTGGAGAGATAGAATCTGAAGCATTTGATGAAAATGTCACCACGAACCCCAGACGTTGCGTTCGCGTTTGAGTCTCACAACACCTGCCGAGCCAACCGTTGGTACTCTGCTGGGGAAGGAGGATTCAGACGCCACCAGCAGGACAGAGGCTCTGGCTGGGGCTGTGGGAGACGCACACGGTCTGGGAAAGAGAATGTGGGAGGCCCGGCTGGCCTAGGAAGGGGACGCGTTCCCGCGGGGTCGGGGCCGCCCGGAAGCGTCTGCCGCCTAGCTGTCTCTCAGGCCACAGAGGCAGCCGGGTGCTGGAAGAGCCCAGGATGGCTTCAGGTGCAGGGACCTGGCCCCAGACAAGAAGGCCCTTCCCCCCGGAGCTCCCCTGCAGGCTGGCTGGGGAGCTGGGGTGCAGCGGGAGGAGGGGAAGGCTGGGGATGGGCGAGAGACCCCGGCAGAGGCACAGGGCAGGCTGTCCTGGGATTCCTGGGCCATTTCCAGGAACGGCACGGTCACTGAGCAGGGCAGGGCCTCAGTTTGGGGTGAGTGGCAGGTGCAATGGGACGTGGGCACCATTGCAACGGGACGTGGGCACCATGAGGAGTCTTGACAGTCAGGCCGGGGAGGCCAGATCCGATGCTGAGGCCAAGGTGTGTGTGGGGGGGCAGGTTTCTGCACAGGATCGGGGGTTTGCAGATACCAGGGACTGAGTGAGGGTGACTGGGCCCAGACGCCTGCTAGACCCTGCGAGGGCCAGTTCCCAGCTCAGCTTACACCAGCCCGGCCCCTCCCTCGGGCCCCACAGGCCCCCTGCTTGTGTTCCCTGGGTTTTTTAATGGCAGTAAACAAAACACTCGCCCACAAAGGCCACAGTGTGTGCAAGCTAGGGCCCGCACGTCTCTCCATGTCACACCCCATTCATCCCACCTGAGTGGCAGCCCCAAGGGAGCTGCCCACCGGCCCAGAAGCAGGGGTGGGCAATTACCAAGAGGACGTGATGGACGGAGACAACCAATGGGAATAATTAGGTCAAAAGCCCCTCTGTTTCCTCGGGAACCCGTTGGTGTGGTTGAGTTTCTGTTGGAATCATCTGGACTCGCCATCGGCTTGTGCGTGGGGGCGGGCAGGTGGGTGGCTTTGTTGGGGGGGTGGGCCGCAGCTTCTAAGGAGGACCTCCTGTCCAGGAGGTGTCGTGGGGACATACTGAAGGTGTCCCGTTTTCCGCTGACACACTCACATGCCAGGCTGATCCCTTGGCTGGCCGGTGGTGTTACACCAGGCTCAGGGTGGTTGACTCTGGCATAGGCCTCTCGCCCACGCTTGTACAGGTTCTTCAGCGAGCGGTTCAGCATGAAGAATGGGTGGAGGGAGGCCCCCTGGAGCCCCCAGGGATCCTGCTTCCCCTGACACCCAGCACTGGGCATCAGGCAGGAGCTCGAAGTACCTGCCCTCACCGTGAGCT
The DNA here is from genome assembly GCF_033115175.1 of Lepus europaeus. Lineage (NCBI taxonomy): Eukaryota > Metazoa > Chordata > Mammalia > Lagomorpha > Leporidae > Lepus > Lepus europaeus. Next base: position 8,474,232 of record NC_084828.1, read on the forward strand.
GCCTCTCTCCTGGGGCACACCGGACCCCTCACACTCACCTGCTCCCACTCCTAGCCAGGCTAGAGAAGCCTGGGCTCCCTGTGGAGCCGCCAACCTCTCCTGGTTGGGTTTCCGTCCCCTGGGGTGGGCTGGCTCCTCCGCAACCTGCAGGGTGAACTTCTGGCCTGGGCTGCAGGACCCCCGGCGGTGTGGCCGCGGCTGTGGGATCTTGGGCGTGTTTGTGCTGTAACCCCATCCTGCCAGCCAAGGACCCCCTCGTTACATTCTCTGCCTTCATGCCAGCCGATGCCCCAGAGACTGGGGTATGCGGACAACGGGGACCCAGCCCCGGTCCTCCCAGAAGTGGAGAGAAGCGGGAGACAGACAGATGGACGAAGAAGATGCAGGCAGGCCGGTGAGGGAGCCCACACTCGCTGGGCGGAGTGGGGAGAGGGGCTGGCACCTCAAGGAGGCACCCGAGGGCTGCAGGAGGTGGAGGGGCGGGGCCTTCTGCACCCAGGATGGGGGTGTCCCCAGGGGAGGGGCCAGGCTTGCACATGGATGAGAAAAGGACTGGCAGGGGCTAATCCCATGACTCAAAACTCAGCCTTCCAGGCGAGAGACTGATGGACCAGCTTCGGTCCACCCTGGCCCAGCTGGTGGCCCGGGGAGGGCACTTGGATCACAGACAAGGCTACTGTGGGGGGAGGGCAGCAGGAGGCTGGGGCATCAGCTAGTAACGTGATTTTTGTCCCCCACCCTGGGATGGCCTGGGGAGTGAGGGCGGTGACACGTGAGCAGCCCCTCACTGGCCACACCAACGGGAGAGCCAGGAGGGAAGAGAGGGGCGGAGATGATGGAAGCATTGTGATGGCTGCCTCTCCCATCTGGGGAGCCCCTCCCAAGGTGGCTCATGCTGCTGCCGTGGTCATTGTCCCCTGTCTTTGTCACCTAACAAGTCACCTTACTGAGCAGTTCATGAGCCCAGGAACCTCCACGAATCCGGGAGGAGGCTGCTCTGTCCCCATTATACAGACAAGTACACTGAGGCTTGGGGACTCCGAGTTCCTTGTCCAAGTCCGCATGGCCAGGCTTTGAGATCCGCTTGCTGCTCCCACGTCACTGCTCATGCTTCTGGCTGCTCCTACACTCTCCAAGCCTCTAAGTGTGCTATTTAGGTTATTAAAAAATAAATCAGTAAAGCACAAGTGTTTCTGAATGCTTTGTGAGACCCCTCAAGGCGGGTACCAGGCAGTGTCTCAGAGCCAGAGCTGGGACCAGCTCACCTGCTGGGGCCTCCATGCTCCCCGACGAGGCCCAGAAGGCTTGGGAATCATCACCCTGGATCTCTCTGGCTGCAGGAGAGAGAGGTGAGGATCAGGCACACAGCCAAGGAAGCCCCTGGGCTGGAGGCTTGGCCAAGTTCTAGGAGACGCAATGAACAGCGGTGTCCTAGCCCATTTGCTGCTGCTGTATCACACTGCCCATGACTCGGGAATTTACAAAGAAGAGGGGTTGATTTCGCTCGCGGCTCTGAAGGCTGGGAATCCCGCGAGCGTGGCACTCACATCTGCCCTGTGTGGGGCGGGGCTGGGCGGAGCGGGGCTTCCTGCTGCATTGTATTGAGGTCAAGGGCTTCTCATGGCAGCAGAGCAGGTGCGCTGGCTCGGGATGCCTCCCTGGGCCTCACCTGCAGGCTCCCATCTGACCCTAACGACCTCCCAAAGGCCCACCTCCATGTGCCAGTCACAGGCGGGCCTGGGGCTGCAGCTTCCAACAGGACGAAGCATTCCAGACGCAGCGAGCATCGAGCATCCTTCTTACTGTAGCTTCACACCCAGGTGTTTTGCCGAGGTACCACTTTTCCCATCAAAAGCCGGAAGACTGCAACGAAGTGGGAGGGGAAGACTGCGCCCCTGCGCAGCCCCCTCCTCCTGCAGCCCCCGCCCTCCCTCCCTCCCCTGTACCCCTGCTGCTGTCCCATGGGAAGCAGCAGCTGCAGACTTTTTTTTTTTTTTTTTTTTTTTGGACAGGCAGAGTTAGACAGTGAGAGAGAGAGACAGAGAGAAAGGTCTTCCTTTTTTCCATTGGTTCACCCCCTAAATGGCCGCTACGGCCAGAGCGCTGCACTGATCCGAAGCCAGGAGCCAGGCACTTCCTCTTGGTCTCCCATGCGGGTGCAGGGCCCAAGCACTTGGGCCATCCTCCACTGCCTTCCTGGGCCACAGCAGAGAGCTGGACTGGAAGAGGGGCAACCGGGACAGAACCGGCGCCCCAACTGGGACTAGAACCCGGGGTGCCAGCACTGCGGGCGGAGGATTAGCCTAGTGAGCCGCGGCGCCGGCCCAGCTGCAGGTTTTCTGACACAGCCACAGTCCACCCACTTGGGAACCCCGGCCTCTTCAGGAAATGTCAGATCTGCTCTCCATCCTGAGACAAGTCTCTTTCTTTTTTTTTTTAATTAATTAATTAATTAATTTGAAAGTCAGAGTTACACAGAGAGAGAAGGACAGACAGAGAGAGAAACAGAGAGAGAGAGAGGTCTTCCACCTGCTGGTTCACTCTCCAATTGGCTGCAATGGCCAGAGCTGCGCTGATCCAAAGCCAGGAGCCAGGAGCTTCTCCCGGGTCTCCCACGTGGGTGCAGGGACTTGGGCCATCTTCCACTGCTTTCCCAGGCCATAGCAGAGAGCAGGATCAGAAGAGAAGAAGTGGGACTCGAACCGGCACCCACATGGGATGCTGGCACTGCAGGCGGTGGCTTTACCTGCTATGCCACAGTGCTGGCCCCCAAAAAAGTCTTTTCACACCCCTGGAAAGGACTTTATAATCTCGTTGTGAAAAACCTTTCTCTTTATACTGTTGTTGGAAAAACCAAGTGGAAATTAAACTCTCATTCTTTTATGAAATGCGTTTTTTGTTTATTTGAAAGGCAGAGAGAGAGCGAGAGAGAGAGAGAGAGGCTGCTGGTTCACTCCCCAAATGCCCACGATGACTGGGACTGGGCCAGGCCACAGCCCCGAGCCAGGAACTCAGCCCAGGTGTCCCCCTGAGCCATCATCACTGCCCCCCAGGGCCTGCATCAGCAGGAAACTGGAGTTAGTAACCGGGCCACAAACCCAGGCACTGCGATGTGGACATGGGCATCTTGGGTGCTGTAATCGCTGGGCCAAGCGCCCTGCTCTGAGCTCCCATTCTTGCCACCATGGGTCATGTATGAGGAGAGCCAGATTTCTTCGGCTTGGAAACCGTGCTGTTGGGTCCAACAGCCCCAGGTCACGTGAACAAAGCCCAAGGGCCGTCCTGCCCGGCACTGCTCCGTCCTAGCCAGATCCCGGGTGCCCTACTTCCTTCCCACTGGACGGGCAGCCAGGGGTCCCTTGGTGGAGGTGCTCGCCCTCGCCGGTGCTCCTAGCGGGGCCACTGAAGAACGCACCCGGATGGAAGTAGGTACAGGAATCACAGGTGAGAAGCAGTTTTGTTTTTTGTTTCTCCTGCAAAGGAAAATGAGAGGCATCTCCTCTCCCTTCCTCCTCTTCCTTGGACTTCGCAATGGCTCAGCAGAGGGCAGCCGTAAAACTCTCAGGAGCCGGCCCGTGGCTGGGAGCTGTCAGAATACCAGGAACACCGCACGCACGTAACAGGAGCACGTGCCCCCTGGGTGATTCTGGGCTTGTCAGCGAGCTGGGCCGGATCAGTCTCGCCAGTATCCACGGCTTGGTGGAGGCCGCGGTCACCAGCAGAGCGGTGCAAGCGCCAGCCGCCTCCCTTGGGGTGAGAAGCCAGGAAACACCCAGGAGATCCGACCAGAACGGAAAGGGAGCTCCGCTGCTTTTCAGGGCCTCGACAGTAGAGCTTCTGTGCTTTTAACCTCCTCAGCTTCACAGGCTGGGGGTCGGCAGGCAAAACGTGGCCTGCCCCTTGTTCCTATGAATAAAGTTTTATTGGAACACAGCTACACCTGTTTGTTTATGTATTGTCTTTAGCGCCTCTTGCACTAAGAGGGCAGGTTGGACATGGCTATCGTCATCATAGGGCTTGCCAGTTGGACAATATTTACCGTCTGGTCCTTTGCATGCCAAGTTTGCCCACCCTGTAGGGGGTGTCGCCTGTGAAGGAAGGACCTGAGGCGTTTTCCTGGGCTGTGAGGTTACCTGAGGGGCAAGGGACAAGAAAGGTGGAGAAGTCATTTCCTGTGGAGGCAGAGAGCCAAGCAGCAGAGGACAGACCCCAGTCGCACTGCCAAGCGGCTGGAGCCCTGAGCCCGGGGACTTAGCCTGGACTTGCAGGGATGGAGCCGGGCATGGTGGGAGCAGGGCACCAGGGCTGTGCTACAGAGCTCAAAACTGCTGCGAATCCAGGGGGAACTCGATCGTGCTTGGCCTGCAGCCCAGTCTCGGGTCCTCAGAAGCCGCGGCTCTGGGATGCCAATGTCTCCCTCCTCCTCCCCCTCCCACTCCTCCTCTCCCCCTCTTCTTCCCTCTCTTCCCTCTTCTCCCCCCTCCCTCCTCATCTTCCTCCTCCCCCTCCTCCTTCTCCTCTTCCTCCCCCTTCCTCCTTCCCCTTCTCCTCTCCCCCCTCCTTCTCCTTCTTCCCATCCTTCCCCTTCTCCCCCTCCTCATCTCCCTCCACCTCTCCCCCTCCCTCCTCCCACTCCTCCCCCTCCTCCCCCTCTCCCCCTTCCTCCCACTCCTCCTTCTCCTTCTCTCCCTCCTCCTCCCACTCCTCCCCCCCTCCTCCAGGAGCCTTGGTGTCCAAGAGGCCAGCTCTGTGCCACAGCTGACCCAGAGTCTCCGAGGAAGGAGGGAATAACCCCTCAGGAAAACAAGGTCTCTCAGGGGTGGCCCCAGCCCTGCTCTGCACTGCTGAGTTGATGCCCCTCCAGGGCTGGGGCCCTCAACCATGAGGAGCACCTGAAACTGGTCTTCTACACCAGTCTGGGCTACTTCCTGGGCAGCTCTAGTGTCTTTTCCATCCACAAAATGACCTGTGTGTTTATTTATAAACACCCTTATATAAGGCACTGTTACCGTGCGCCCTGCACTGTTCTGGGTTAGCAGAAACAACAAAGGCTCTGAATTCTACTAGCAATCCTGTAAGGTAGGTACTAGAGTTACCCTCACTCTACAGGGTAAATGGAAGCAGACAGTTGAAGCAGCTTGCCAGAGATCACAGAGCTAGTAAGGAGCACAGCTGAGCTTTCAACCCAAGCGCCTGGTCTCACAGTCTGTGTTCCTACAGTGCCAAGGCTATGATGCTTAAAAAAAAGAGAAGTACAGGGACCAGTGCTGTGGCATAGCAGGAAAAGCTGCCACCTATAGTGCTGGCATCCCATATGGGTGCTAGATTGAATCCGGGCTGCTCCACTTCCAATCCAGCTCTCTGCTATGGCCTGGGAAAGCAGTAGAAGATGGCCTGAGTCCTTGGGCCCCTGCACCCGCATGAGAGACCTGGAAGAAGCTCCTGGCTCCTGGCTCCTGTCTTCAGACTGGTGCAGCTCCAACCAATGTGGCCATTTGGGGAGTGAAACAGCAGATGGAAGACCTCTCTTTCTCTCTCTCTCTCTCTCTGTGCCTCTGCCTCTCTGTAACTCTGCCTTTCAAATAAATAAATAAATCTTAAAAATAAAATAAGTACACAAAAATATTCAATTTCACAAGTGTTTCATTGGGATTGTCTCTTTATTGGGTTCCGACTTTGGTCCCAGAATTTCCAGGATCCTGTGTCTTATTCATTCTTTGGTTTTCACCTTCATTGTGCTGAAGAGTATCCTGAAGTAACTTTCTCCATGATCTCCATTAGAAGAAGTATCCAATCACTTCAATGCCTGAGGAGGTTTGACGTCAATTCCCATGTGTGGAGTCTATATTTTGAGTCCTCCTACTCACTGAAATCTATTTGTAGCCCCCAGATCAACACTTGCACATGTCTGAGGTTGTTCTTGGACACATGCAGGGTGGCACAAAAGTTCAGTCACCCAGTGTGAACACTCCCAGCTCCTTTGGACAAGATGAGCGTTTTCTCTCTTACTCCAGATTCCACACAGGGCGTCCTTTCTGTGGTCTGCTTGGAGCTGTGTTTCCCACGTTTTTGCACTTCTGCCGGTGATGTCTCCTTTTCACTTGGCCGTCACGTGTGGTGCCCAATATTGGGACGGCTGTGAGACCCTCTGGAGATGTGTGTCCTGCAAACGCTTCGCTGAGGCATGCGCCATAGTGCCGCTGGCCGTGAGTCCATGCTCGGGAACCTGTGATCTGTTTTAGATAAGATGTCTTCCAACATTAACAAGCGGGGTTGCCGGACAGAACCTTCGTGGCTGCAGCACTCTGGGAGGAGACCCTGCATTGCCCTGGGAGTGGTGGTTCAGCACTTGCTCATTCAGTGTCCTGGGCAACGTTTAAGTAAGCAACTGCTGCAAAACAGGAGAACTCTAGGAATGAATCCCCCCCACCCCGCCCCCCGACTCAGAAGATAGTGTCGGTGTCTCAGTGTCCACTCCTGCTGTTGGGTCTCTTGTATGGCAGGGAGCCCATGATCTAACCCTGGAGCAACCGGGACTAGACCCCAGTGCCCACATGGGATGCCGGTGCTGCAGGCGGAGGATTAACCTAGTGCGCCATGGTGCCGGCCCCCTCCCTGGACATTTTAAGGGTCTTCTATTCATTCCTGGTGACCTGGAGCTCCTGGGGGTTTGCTGGGGGTGGATTTCGGCACCAGAGCCCTTTCCACATGGCCAGCAACTCGGTTCCTGTGGTTGCTGTGAAAGCAGCCCTCCCGCCCTCAGTTTCCTGCTGTAGGACTCCCGTTACACTGTGCTTGCACCTGCTGGCTTCGTTGTCTCTCTCCCTTGTATCTCTCTGCTCTCCCCCTCACCACCCCAACTGGGAGATTCCTTGGGCTTGGCTTTTCAGTATTTGGGGGACCACAGTTCCTCGCGGCGGCCCCTTGTCTCCAGGCAGCACCCTCGTCAGCCCACGCTGCTGCTCCCTCCCCAGGGCTTCCCGGGTCAGGGGCTGCAGCTGCTGGGCGTCCCTTCTGGCTCCCTACAGTCTGTGCCGTTGTCCCATGGTGGTTACGAACGAGAGCTGAGGGGGATGCTCCTGGGACTCTGATGGCAGAGCTGTAGACGCACACCCAAATTCATCTTCTGCCTCTTCCCCACCCCCCCGGCTGGGAGGCAGACAGAACCCCACAGGGGAGTGGTGCTGGCCAGCTTCTCTCTGGGTGGGTGGGCAGGGACCTGGGGGTTTCCATGCAGAACCGTCACCGGCACTCATCAGTGGGGCTTCTCTGGGGCAGGCACGGCCTGCGGGCTCTGCTCGGCAGATTCAGTTCCCCTGGAGAAGGTTCTCCTTCCTCCTCCTCCTCTCCGCTTCCTCTCCCCTCCCCCAGCCTCCTCTTCTTCACCTCCTTCCCTCCCTCTTTCCTCTCCTCCCCCACCCCACCCCCTCCTCTTCCTTCCAGTTCTGATTTTCAGTTCCCAACCATCTGTAGGAGAGGGCTTTGCTCTTCAGAGCTGATTGGTTCAAGGATGGCACGGAAATTATTGACACGTGGGCATGTCAGCCACCAGCCTCTGCCCACGAAGATGAAATCAAACACGGCCACACTGGCAGGACACCCGCCGTCCCCCCAAGGTAGAAACTCAGGTGCTCGGTCCCGGTCCGTGTGGCCAGCTGCCCAGGTGGTCCCTGATGTGGAAAAAAAAATCAATGCAAGGAAGCACTCAAGAGCAGAGAGCCACGGCTCTTAAAACAGGTGCGTGGGGGCCGGCGCCGGGGCTCACTAGGCTAATCCTCCACCTTGCGGCGCCGGCACACCGGGTTCTAGTCCCGGTCGGGGCACCGATCCTGTCCCGGTTGCCCCTCTTCCAGGCCAGCTCTCTGCTGTGGCCAGGGAGTGCAGTGGAGGATGGCCCAAGTGCTTGGGCCCTGCACCCCATGGGAGACCAGGAGAAGCACCTGGCTCCTGCCATCGGATCAGCGCGGTGCGCCAGGCCGCAGCGCGCCTACCGCGGCGGCCATTGGAGGGTGAACCAACGGCAAAAGGAAGACCTTTCTCTCTGTCTCTCTCTCTCACTGTCCACTCTGCCTGTCAAAAAAAAAAAAAAAAAAAAAAAAAAAAAAAAACAGGTGCGTGGGAAACATGAATGTCAGTGGGAAAGGAGGCCCGAGGGTGTGAGTCAAATGGAGCCTGTGGAGAAAACACTGGAAAATTCTAGAAGTCTAGAGCTAGGAGGAGGGACTTTGAGGCTGTGTAGCCCAGCAGCTGGCTTCAGGGCCAGCAGAGGTGTGGGGTCGGCTGCCTGCCCCACCACGGGGCCTCGGGGGTGGAGGATGGCTGTTTCCATCATCTCCGGAGGTCAGTGTCAGTTTGAGCGTCCCCCGAAGGCCCCTGGGGTACGGCCTAGTCCCCTAAATGTACGTGAATGATCCTGAGTGCGTGAGGGCTTAGACTGTGCCTAGAACGGGGGCCCCTGGGGAGTGGTTAGACTGGGGCCGGGTGTTGGGCTGGGGCCCCCTAGAGTGAACTACAGTGGCTGTGCACGGAGAGACGTGGCTGCCTGCTCCCTCTCGCCACGTGGTGCCCTGCCCAACCTCAGGACCTGGCCTGGGGGAGCGCCATCCGCAGAGGCCAACCGCACGGGGCTTGGACCATGAGCCTCAGGGGCTAACCAGCCCCCCTTGCTTCCCGGGTGGCTCGTGCCAGGCACCGTGGCACGGTGACACGGGTAGCCTGTGGAGTCCTCGCAGCCGCCGACTACGAAGTGATTCCGCTCTTCCTCTCACTTTCCCTGCCCGGGGAGAGCTGGGCGCAGGATGAACTGGCTGCATTGAGACAAAGGAGGAGGTGTGGGTGGGGCCTTCCTACCCAGAGGAAGTCCCAGGTGGGCGCTGCAGGTAGGACAGCTGCAGCCCACAGGGAGCGTCTGGACTTGCGTCCCAGCTCGGCGCCTGGCGCCAGCTCCCTGTGCACCCTGGGAGGCGGCAGGGGCGGTTGAGACATTCGTGTCTCCCACGCACCTGCGTTAAGAGCCGTGGCTCCCCGCTCTCGAGCACTTCGCTGCATTGATTTTTTTTTTTCCACATCAGGGACCACCTGGGCAGCTGGCCACACGGACTGGGACCGAGCATCTGAGTTTCTGGCTTTGGGGGAACGGCGGGTGTCCTGCCAGTGTGGCCATGTTTGAGGCATCTTCTGCTGCCTCGTTGCCGCTCTGGGTGGACATCTGGCTACCACGTGGCCACTCTGTGTGGACATCCCGCTGCCACGTGGCGGCTCTGGGTGGATGTCCTGCTGCCACGTGGCCACTCTGGGTGAACATCCGGCCTCCTGGCTGCAGCTCGCTTCAGCCTGGTTGCTCTGACAGGTGTCTAGGGAGAGCGCCAGAGGAGGGGGGAGTGATCTCTCTCTCTCTCCCTCTCTCTCTCTCTATTCTGTGTGTGTGTGTGTCTTCTCTCCCTCTGTCTTCTCTCTCTCTCTCTCTCTGTTCTCCCCCATCTTTTCTCTCTCTGTCTTCTCTCTCTCTCTGTCTTTCTCTCCCTCTCTCTGTCTGTTCTCCCCCTGTCTTTTCTCTCTCTCTCTCTCTCTCTCTTCTCTCTCTCTGACTTCTCTCTCTCTCTCTCTCTCTCTCTCTCTCTCTCTCTCTCTCTCCCCCTCCCTCCCTGACAAATAAATGAACAGGAAGATGAGACCGCACACCATCATCTGCAGGCACGTTCGTGAAGACCAGTTCCACCTGTGGCCTCCTCACACCACCCGTGAAATGTGGAGCTCGCCCTCCCTCTTAGAGCCGCTGAGGCACAGCCACGCGAGACAGCGAGTTGGGGAGGGGGGACTCAGGGCCAGCAGCCCCCAGACCCCAGCTCTCGGCCCCCGCGCTGCGAGCCTCTGAGGAAGACACGAGAAGAAAGTCACCAGTGCTCAAGGATCTGCTGATCCCTCTCGCTGGAGATGATCTTGTCCCGGTGGGCCGTGTCACCTGCCACACAAGAGACAGGCCGGCTTGGCGGGGCTGTCGTGGGGAGGATGGAGCGTGGACGGGCCGGCTTGGCGGGGCTGTCGTGGGGAGGGTGGAGCATGGACGGGCCAGCTTGGCGGGGTTGTTGTGGGTTGGGGTGGTGCGCGGTGAGGAACACTTCATGGGGCGGGGGTCCAGGAAGACTCCCTGAGGATAGCTCTGCCTGGGGAGTAGAGGGGAGGGACGCAGACCCCCAGGCCCTGGAGGAAGCTGACTCTTTCCCACCCACAGCCCTGGACTGCTGAGGTCGGCCCTGGGAGCTTTGGGAGTAGGAAATGAAGTGCAGGATCAGGTTACAAAACGTGGATTTGCCTCTCTGTTGTGACATTTGTCACTTTGAAGTTACATTTCAGAAACTGGGTCTTCCATCCTGAGCCAACTAGGAGCTGACTGCACACTGGCTGTGACTAGAAGCCTGAATTAGTTGGATGCTTATTTGGTTATGCAAAGAGTTTGGAGTAGCCAGTGAAGGGCTAGTGTCGGAGTCCCACCTGGGATTCAGATCTCAGTTTTGCTGTGTGGTCATCCGCAAGCTTCCATTTTCCCAAAGCTCATTGTCCCAAAGTGGCTGCTGCAGCTCCAGCTATCACAGCCCCACCCAGATAGGGAGCTGGGAAATGGAAAATGACAAAACGGGTTATTCATCTGTCACTTGAAGGGTTCTCCCTAGATGCGGAGTCTCCTTAATCTGACAAACATGGAGGAGAATGATGTTTTCATCTTAGCACATTGCTGTGCTGTCCAAAATCCAGTTGTGTTAGCTGGGAAGGCAAGGAGATGCGGACTGGAAGGGAGCAGGAGCTCCAGCCAGGTCAGCTTTTCCGGTCTGGGCTGAACGAACTCCTGACAACCAGTTAATCTGCGTTTGTGTCCTCTCTGAGCAAGCTGGAGGCACCGCTAGCGCTCAGGTAGGACCAACTGCCTCCTGGAAGTGAGCGAAACCTCCACCAAAACCCGGCAGGTACCTAAGGCAATTTAACAGGTATTTCAAGGGTTTCATGGAAAAGGAACTTTGTCCTTGAATTGTCCAGTCTCCCTAAACTTAATTATTTATTTATCTGAGTGACAGCAGGGACAGAGGGGCCGAGGGAGCTCCCGGCTGCTGGTTCTCGCCCCGAACGTCTGCCGTGGCCTGGGGAGAGAGCGGAGCCAGGAGTCCAGTGTGGCGGGAACCGGGTTACTTGCTCCATCACGGCTGCTTCGCAGGGTCTGTGTTAGCAGGGAGTGGAAGCCGGGAGCAGAGCCGGGAGTGGAAGCCGGGAGCAGAGCCGGGCTGCAGCCTGGTCCTCCGATACGGGACATGGAGTCCTAGCCAGAGTCTTCACCCCCAGGCGGGCGTCCTTGGAAGGCTCTGGTTGCTGGGAACAAAAACTCCAGGTGACAGGGCTTTGGGGGTGGGGGGGGCTTGGGGCGGGGCCGGGCTCATCACCGTCTTTAAGATCTGCGAAGCCTTCCTCTTCCGTCTGGGCGCTGGAATGGAACCCGCGTTCCAGTCTGCTCTGGCCGCTCGGCTCCGACGCGCAGGCAGCTCAATGCCACCCATTCACACGGCAAAACCGAAGCGGCATCTAAGAGAGGGGGAAGGGCCGCGGCCCTGTGGGCGCTGGGCGTGGTCTCGGGCTCCGTGGGGCCGAGGAGCTGATCAGCCTGCAGTGGGCCTGCAAGGTCCATCTGTCTCTCTGTCAGCCTGTCTCTGTCTCGCCTTCTCCTTGGTCTTTCCTCTGCTTCCCCCCACTTTCCGTAAAGGACCCCCTCTGCCAGGAGAGGCCCCTGGCCCCCGAGAAATGGCCCAAGAGGACCAGTCATGCTAGATCCCACTGCTTCTGACAGTCTCTCTCCCTTCCCCGTCCATCTATCCATCTACTATCTATCTGTCTATCATCTGTCACCTACCTCCCATCTATAATCTGTCAATTATTTATAATCTGTTATCTAGATTAAAGATTGTTCTAGAAAGACCTGCAGCTGATTGGACGAGAGCCACCTGCTTCTCAGCGTCCTGGGTCTTGTGTGAATCTCACCTAACGACCCCTCCCAGCCATGGCCCAGGTGACAGTAACCACCCTGGCACCGACTCCCCTTCGCTCCACTGCTCCCCCTCCCCTGCTCCCCCCAGGCAGGCTTGGGCTGGAGTCAGCCCAGAGGCATGGGCGCAGCCGAGCCGGGCCGCTGAGAGCCAGGGGCTGCCCGGCATAGCCCTGGCTCTGCTGGGTCCTGAGAGCTGCTCGCTTAGCTTCCAGCACGTCCCCAGGGGGCTTGGGTTTCTCTGGGGGGGGCTGCGGCTGGGACTGGGGAGGGAGTGGAGGGGACTGGATGAGCCCCAGGGAAGCCACTCTGGCCTAGGGACCTTGTAACTGGCCTGTCCCTTAATTGAGAGCTTCTGGGGCCCAGCCTCCTGTCACATGACCCCCAGGCCTTTGAACTTGTATCTTGGGACAAAAGCCAGGCTGGGGGTGGGAGGGAGGGGGAGAGGGGAGAAGCCCCTGGAGCTGCCCCTGCCCTTGGATGAGCAAAGCTGACTGCACCTGCTACGGCACATCCCACATCTGGGGCAGAGACAGAGCCCGCCTCCAGGTGGAGGAGCCACCAGCCCCGTTCCCCTCCCCCCCCAAGCCACACTTGAGGACACCCCTTCCTTAATTAAATTTTTTTGAATTTTGAAATATTTATCAATGCTCAAGAAATGGAAAAGATCATCAGAGGGCCCCATGCATCTTTTCCTGAGTTTCCCCCATGACTGCGTCGTCTACGGCTAACTCTGGTACTGGAGCAGAACCAGAAACCTGACACCCGCCTGTCCCGTGTGTGTGTGTGTGTGTGTGTTTGTGACAGCCAGATCCACGCCACGCCCACCGTGCCAAGAGGACACAGAACTGGTGCTTGGCGAGCCCTCTCGCCGCTTCATCCCGCACACACGTGTCATAGCCTGGAGTCCAGAATACGACACGTATGTTGAGTGTGCGGCGTGTAGTCAGTGGGCTGTCGGGAGAAAGGGAAGGTTTTTGGTAATGTGGTCCACTTGCTGTCTCCTGGGCTGGGCAGGCCACGCTTGCAGACAAAGGAGACAAAGGCCATCGGGGCAGAGCCGCGGGTACAGAGAGGGCGGAGCCAGGTGTGTTGTGCTGAGCTGTCAAACCACGGATGTGCCGAAACAGAGTGTCTTCCTCCCTCGCTTCACACAGTGGTGGCGTTCCCGGAAGGCCACACAGCTCGCATGGTGCTCACGGGGAACTGGTGTCCAGGCTCTGGCGGTCACAAGCAGGGTTGTCGCCTCCATGAATGGCATGTGGGACAGCAGCCAAGTCTCTGCCCAGAGCTACTGTGCCCTGCCTTTCCCACTCATGAAACGCCACGAAGTCCCCGCAGCAGTCCTGCCCATCAACACCGCCTCCTCCAATTTCCGAAACAGCCCCTAGGGGGCAGTACAGCCCCTGTTGACAGCCACTGACCGACTGGACACTTGCCCTCCAGGCCAGGCACCGGCCCAGGTCGCTGGATAGGGAGGAGTCCGAAGGACTCACACTCGGGTGTCCGACCCCATGAACCATGCCTGCCCCTTAAATTTGGTTTTCTGGATTTAGCAAATCAAAATACTGCGGGGGACGAACTTGAACTAGACAGCATTTGGCATTGATGTGAATTCAAATCAACTGAATGTCTTGGGTGTCACTAGGCAACCTTACAAAGATCTTGGGGTCGCCATAGAGGAGCCGGCACTGGGGCTGAGGGGTCCCAGAGGAGGGGTCTGAGCGGAAGGGGACTCGGACCCTGGTGCTGGCACTGGGTGCAGAGTTTTACTTGTGCAGCGGCTCCTGGGTGCCCGGGCTACTCTCTGTGAGGTGACATCATTACCCACCTCTGGCCAAGTCACGTGACTCCCACAGCGCACAGTTGCTGGGGGCAGGAGGGGGACCCTGATATGGCTCTGGCCGTGACTGTGCACTTGAGCCCCCAGACCCCAGGGTGGGCTGGGGTGGGGCGGGCACATGGCCTTCTTCCAGGAGGACCGAGGCCAGAGGGCGTGGATTACAGGTGGGTGCTCTGAGTGTGGAGTCTGCCGGGCTGCAGACCCCAACTTCCCTGAGTGTGGGGAGAAAAGGGCCCCGCTTTGACGGCGCCTTGTGCCCGGGAGCCCGGAGTACCCAGGAGAGCAAGGGGTGAGAGACTGCCCTGTGCCAGGAAGAAAGACCGTGCAGGCTCCCTCCCCTGGGCGGCTGCCCCCAGCCACGGCCAGCATCCCCTCGGCTTCGGCCCTGTCACCACCCGAGGGGCGGGGAGCCAGGCAAAGACGTGGGCCTGGGATTCTGCGGCGGGAGTCTGGTCATGAGGACCATTCGAGAAGAGAAGCCGTGGGCGGGAGAGGAGGCTGCTTCCTCCAGGGCTTTGGCCTCCTGCGGTGACAACTGGCCGCAGTGTGAGGAGGGTGCGTGGCCCCCGGGCAGGGAGGAGAAGGCCCTGTGAACACCGAGACCCCGGGAGCACCATCAGAGAAGGTTCTAGAATCCACAGGCCTCGTTCTCAGCCTAGACGCGTGCTTTTTTGTACAGGGCTCAGCTGAAGCTCACTTTTAGTACCTTGGGGGCATGAGGCCACCGTTGGTCATAGGACATTCTCGAAAGTGACAGTGGAAGGGAAGCTGGCCCCAGTCGCCACCTGGCACTGCTTTCCACGCCCGCTGGAGCTGAAAGCTGAGTGCCCCCACCGAGGGCAGTGTGGGGTAGGGGGCTGAGCGGAGCCCGTGCCGTGCAGTGGGGACGACACCGCCCAGGGAGGGCATCCCCAAGCCTCTGGGATGTGTGGGTGGAAGGTCCCGCAGGTGAAGCGTGACCGCACGGCCGCTCTCTGCTCTCCCCGCTGGGCACCCTTGCTTTCCACGGGGTCAGTGACCTGCGGCCCACCACGGCGGAGAACCTGAGAAAGGGAGGGTGGGTGTCACGTTGATCCCAGCAGCGTGCTGAGAGGTCACGCGCCCCTGGGCTGCTTGCGCTGCCTGCCGGGAGCCACTGAGTGGCCACCGTCAGGTCAGCAGGTGGCAGAGTCCCAGGGTTCACTGGCTGAATTCCCCTCGCTCTTCATGTCCTAACGTGGACGTCGCCCCGCCTCACATCACCTCAGTAAGATGTTTGGAGAGAGACGACGGCCGCATCACTCCTCCCACGGCGTCTTGTTATGATCGCTCTCTTTCATTACCGGTCATTGAGAATCCCTTACAGAAGTAAATTTATAACAGACGGCCCATGTGTGTATAGGTATGTGTGTATAGGAAAAAGGAGTTTGCAAAGGTAGCTTTAAAACTGCGTGGAAAATAGTATTAAAAGACGAGTGCATTTAAGTACAAGCTTTTTTTTTTTTTTTTTTTTTTTTTGACAGGCAGAGTGGACAGTGAGAGAGAGAGAGAGAGACAGAGAGAAAGGTCTTCCTTTTTGCCGTTGGTTCACCCTCCAATGGCCGCTGCGGACAGCTCATCGCGCTGATCCGAAGCCAGGAGCCAGGTGCTTCTCCTGGTCTCCCATGTGGGTGCAGGGCCCAAGGACTTGGGCCATCCTCCACTGCTCTCCTGGGCCATAGCAGAGAGCTGGCCTGGAAGAGGGGCAACCGGGATAGAATCCAGCGCCCCAACCGGGACTAGAACCCGGTGTGCCGGCGCCGCAAGGCGGAGGATTAGAGCATTTTTTTTTAAACCCATGTGCACCCATATGGCTCCAGGTATCCACTTTGGTTCTGGAACGTAAGCCCTCTCTTGGTTGATGGATAAGACCCGTGTTATTATGCAAACTGTGGAAATAAAGACAGATACAAGCTGGTCCTCGAAGCTTCTTGAGGAGCAAGGGTTTGGCCTGGGGACCCCTGCTGCCCCTCTCTGAGCGCCTGGGTTCAGGTCCCTGCTCTGCTCCCGGCTCCAGCTTCCTGCTGCTGCACCCCCTGGGGAGGTAACGCGTAGCTCACCTGCTTGGGATCCAGATGGAGTTCCCAGCCGCCTGCTCCCAGCTGTGGCCTGGCCCTGGCTATGGCAGGCGTTAGGGGAGGGAACCAGCGGTTGGGTGCTCTCCGTCTGTCTGCCTGTCTTTCTGTGTGCTGTAAGGCCTGGCTGTCCTCCGAGTGCCCTTGGCAAGCCCACTTTGAAAATGGGTGATGGAAAGGCGAGCTTTGACCTTACTGCACGGCTCCCAGCGCAAAGCTCAGTATTTCAACAGCGGATCCGAAGGTGCCTGTGATTGGGCTGGGAAGGGCTGGGGGAGGGGAAGAAAGCACTAGTCTTTCCCTGGCTCCAGCATGTGTGAACCAACGGGACGTTTGTACATCGCACCCCAGTTTCCTGTTCCGAGGTGTCCCAGGGTGTCCGCTGGACTCTCCCTGGTAAGCTTGTTGAGATACAAACATGGGGGGCTGGCGCTGTGGCATAGCCAGTAAAGCCGCCACCTGCAGGGCCAGCATCCCATATGGCCGCCGGATCAAGTCCCAGCTGCTCCACTTCTGATCCAGCTTTCTGCTGTGTCCTGGGAAAGAAGTGGAAGATGGCCCAAGTGTTTGGGCCCCTGCACCTGCGTAGGAGACCCAGAGGAAGCTCCTGGCTCCTGGCTTCAGATAGGCCCAGCTCTGGCCATTGCAGTCATTTGGGGAGTGAACCAGCGGATGGAAGACCTCTCTCTCTCTCTCTCTCTCTCTCTCTGCCTCTTCTTCTCTCTCTGTGTAACTCTGACTTTCAAATAAATGAATACATTTTTTTAAAGCTAAATAATAAACAAATACAAACACGTGTCTCTCTGGGAAGTTGGCCCAGGGGCCTCAGCGCTTGGGCAGTAGGCAGTTGATTGCATCTGTAGGGTGGAAATGTCGCCCCCAGATGGCTTCCTCCCCTAACACACATGCCCCAGGAGCATATTTGAAAGGGTCTATTTATTTGAAAGGCAGAATGGCAGAGCGAGATGGAGGGGTCTTCCACCCGCTGCCTCACTCTCCAAACGGAGACAGAACAAATCGAGGAGCTGCGAACTGAATCCAGGCCTAGCCCATGGCAGCGGGAACCCAAGCCCTGGGGCCACTGTCTGCTCTCTCCCGGGCTGCACTGGCAGGAAGCTGGATCAGAAACAGGGATCTGGCGTCGAAGCACGCACTCTGGTGTGGAACGCGGGCAGCCAAAGCAGCGGCTTACCCGGCTGCACCACAACACCCACCCCTTCCACAAGCATTGGGCTTTCATGGGAGCAGGCAAGACATCTATTTTAGCAGTGACAGAGTCCAGAGAAACAGGTCGAAAATCTTTTATTACCTAGAATAAGTTCTCCACACGGATTCCGGACTGGCCATCCTGGCTTCTCTGCGGCCAGCTGGGGGCTGAGATGTTGGCACCTGCTCCTTTCAGGCGCCTTACCTGTCGCCTGTGGTCTACAGCTCTGCGTGAAGCCGGGAGGACCTGCATGTGTGCGATTGTTCCCTGACCCCTCTGCCTCTCCGTCTCGCTGGGAGGCCCCTGAGAGACGTCCCCAGCAGGGCAGGAATCGGGGGGATCAGCGAAGCCTGGGGAACCGGCTGTGGGTGCTCCGTGGACCCCGGTCCTGGGACAGCCTCGGTGTGACAGCAGCAGGTGGCCGCTGTGTTTCTCACCGCCCTCTGCAGGGCCTGGGCTGAACGCCAGCCTGGGGGACCCCATCAGGTCAGCAGGGCCGTGAGACCTTGGCCTTGAGGTTCCAGGGGCTCTGGGCTGTGCCTGTCGGCCTTTCCTTCCCACACCTGTTCTCCCTCCTGGTGCTGGGGCCACAGTCTCCCTAGGCCGTGCCAGCAAGAAGCTCCGCTGTGGCTCTTCTCCCTGCAAACAGCGATGGCTGGCGCCCTGGTGGCCCCACCCCAAGACCCTTAACTTGTTACACCCCAACACCGACTCATCCATGAACTTTTGGGGGCCCCTTAATCACGGATTCCAATCTCTTTTTTTGCGCAAAAATAGTCTTTTAATTCCATTTTCCGCAGGCTTCGTGACGCCCCCTGCTGTGAGGGTGTGGTACTCCGCCTATCTACCCAGCCCCCCTACTCAGCAGCATGCTTGCAGGTTGAAATCACCTGCTGCCGGAGCATTTACACCCCAGCAATGGGCAGATGGTGGAGTCAGGCTTGGTTTGTTTATCCCCTGCTGGCTCAGGCGTGGCCACACCCCCAGCCCACTCCTGTCCCTTTCAGAACTGATCATGGGCCAGGCTTCTACATTGGCGCTTGTGTCCCTGGATGCTAGCGCCTCCCGGGGTGACTGGCCCTGTGGCTACAATTGTCTCTTTCTCCACTTTGAAAGGACAGACGTGTTTGCTCTGCGCTCGCCTGGCACTGAAGAAGCAGGTGTGTTTGTACAGGTCTTTAAGGTACCCTGAAAGTACACAGGCTTGATAAAATCTTTTCTTTCCTCCCTTCGTCGTTCTTCTGTTTCTCGTATTGATCCAGGTCTTTCCACCGGCACACGGCGGGCTGGTTGTGTTTGTACATTTCTGCAAATAGATAATCGCTGGAGCCCATTGTACAAAACAGGCTCCGTGACGATGGACCGTAACCGCGGGGGTGGCCTGCTACTTCCTCTCCTTTGAGATTCTGGCATGTAGAAGATTTCCACTTAAGCCCCTTTCCACCGCCTGGCCTTGCTCCTTTGTGGTCTTGTTTGGAAAGCATTCTGGCCGACGTGGGGCAGTGGTCCTGGGGGCATCGGCAGGGGTTGGGGGGGGGCGGTCTGTTCCCTCCTGGGCGGTTCATGGAAAGAGCAGGCTTGCCTTGGGCTTGGGTGAATTCTTGGACATGAGAAGGGAAGGAGGCCCCCATTAACGGACCACTCACGGAGTGCTCAGAGGTCAGTGGCGTTGAAAGTGAGCTCTGCGTGAGGCCTTGGGGTGGCTACCGGCATGCCCTTCCCTGTCCAAGCTAGAAATGGAATAAAGGAAGCAGGCGGGTGGAGTCCCGGGGACCCCCTTTACAACTGATGGAGTCTGGGTTGCAGGTCATGGCTTCTATCTCCATGCAAGTAAGCTCCCCAACACTGATGCCCATATTGCAGCAGGGGTAGTGGACCCCACCCCACAGGAGGAGCCAGGCCTGCAGGTGCTGCTCCCCACCAAGGGTGCACGGAGGTGCGGGCGCCTCTCACTGCCCGAGACTTGGTGCTCCTTCCACGCTCGCCCATCGGGGCAGAGTGGTGAGCAGCAGGCAGAGCTGGGAGTCGTGCTAGGAGCTCCCTGCCCTGGAAGGAGTCCCTAGGGGCGTCCTCTTCCCCCACAGCACCCCCCAAGCTGGCCCTCCCGATAGATGCTGTGGACTTTGGTGTCCTCACCCGGACGCCAAGCTCTACCCATAGGAGGCCAGGTTTACAGGATGCAAAGGGAGACCTGTGGTCGTCCCAGATCCTCTGGGAACAAAACAGGATTTGGTGATTAAAGTCAGGTATCCCTGCAAAGCCGGAGTCCCGGCATTTTTTAACCCTTAAGGTCCTGGACTCAGTGCTCCCTCAAATTCATGTCCACCTGCAACTTCAGGCTGCAGCTTGGTTTGGAATTAGGGTCTTCTTGGATGGAATCAGGTTAAGATAAGGGTCAGATGGCTTGGGGGGGTGGGGGGGTCCTGGTCCGAAATGACTGCTGTCCTTGCAGGAAGAGGACACAGACACGAGGAGGCCACGGGACGGCGCAGGCTGCCGTGAGCCAAGGAGCACCAAAGTGGCCAGTCACACCGACCGCATGGAAGGTTCTTCCCAGGAGTCCTCAGAAGGGGCCCCTGGAAACAGCAGGGGACAGGGTCCCTGTGGTGGAGCAGCTGCTGGGTGTGTGCAGAGTGGTGGAGGGTGGGATTTCCCTGGCTTAACCTCCACAGGGACCCGCACCTCATGCATGCTCCAGCACTCCCCAGCCCCTCTGCCACGACGCTGATGAGGGCGATGTGTCTGCACAGGGTCCCAGTCCCCGCCTGGGCCACTGTGCGGTCGCTAGGACCCCCAAAGCCTGCCCGGGTCCCTTTGGCCAATCTCTCTGCAGCCACCTTTGCAGCCCAGCATCCCACACTCTTTTCTGAGGCTCAAGGAAGGAAAACCTGTCTGGGACTGCAGGAGAGCGGGAAGGGGCCGTGGGGGACGCAGTGCGGAGTTACCACAGGGAGCTCCTGGGCTCTCCGGCTGTAGCTGCAGAGCTGGAGCACCCTCAGGGCTCTGCTCTTGCTCTTGGAACCATAGGGACTGGGGAACCTCTTCCTCCTCCTCCTCTTCCTCCTCCTCCTCTCCCTCCTCCTCCTCTTCTCCCTCCTCCTCCTCCTCCTCTTCTCCCTCCTCCTCCTCCTCTCCCTCCTCCTCCTCTTCTTCCTCCTCCTCCTCCTCCTCCTCTTCTCCCTCCTCCTCCTCTTCTCCCTCCTCCTCTTCTCCCTCCTCCTCCTCCTCTCCCTCCTTCTCCCCCTCCTCCTCTTCTCCCTCCTCCTCCTCTCTCTCCTCCTCCTCCTCCTCTTCTCCGTCCTCCTCCTCCTCCCCCTCCTCCTCTTCTCCCTCCTCCTCTTCTCCCTCCTTCTCCTCCTCTCCCTCCTTCTCCCCCTCCTCCTCTTCTCCCTCCTCCTCCTCTCCCTCCTCCTCCTCTCCCTCCTCTTCCCCCTCCTCCTCCTCTCCCTCCTCCTCCTCTCCCTCCTCTTCCCCCTCCTCCTGCTTCTCCTCCTCCTCCTCCTCCTCCTTCTCCTCCTCCTCCTCCTCCTCCTCCTTCTCCTCCTCCTCCTCCTCCTCCTCCCCCTTCTCCTCCTCCTCCTCCTCCTCCTCTCCTCCTCCTCCTCCCCCTCCTCCTCCCCCTCCTCCTCCTCCCCCTTCTCCTCCTCCTCCCCTCCTCCTCCTCCCCCTCCTCCCCCCTCCCCTTCTTCCTCCTCCTCCTCCTCCTCTCCTCCTCCTCTCCTCCTCCTCCCCCTTCTCCTCCTCCTCCCCTCCTCCTCCTCCCCCTCCTCCCCCCTCCCCTTCTTCCTCCTCCTCCTCCTCCTCTCCTCCTCCTCTCCTCCTCCTCTCCTCCTCCTCCTCCCCCTCTTCCTCCCCTCCTCCTCCTCCTCTCCTCCTCCTCCTCCTCCTCTCCTCCTCCTCCTCCCCCTCCTCCCCTCCTCCTCTTCTCCCTCCTCCTCCCCCTCCTCCTCCTCCCCCCTCCTCCTCCACCTCCCCCTCCCCTTCTCCTCCTCCCCCTCCTCCCCCCCTTCTCCTCCTCCTCCGTGGCTGGGGTTAATCCCATTGATGGGCTAGGAGACCTGAGCTGCAGCTCCCAGGCAGCAGCATGCACTGTGGCTGTCTCTTGGATGCAGTCTCAGTGTGGCCCCCAAGTGTTCAGTGCTGCAGTGGCGTGGGGAGGGGGTGGGACCCTCAGGAGGTGGGGCCTGGTGGGAAGCCATTAGGGCACTGGGGGCTATGCCCGCGGGAAGGAACTGATGTGGCTCTTGGGAGACCCTGGCTAGTTCTCGGGTCAGGGTTGTTCCAAGGGTACAAGCCGGCTCCTCCGCGGCTCCTCTCTGCTTCCTGGCTGCCCCATGATCTCCGCTGCCCCCTGCCCTGACGCCGCCCTCCATAGGGTTCTCACCACAGCTGAGCCAGTGCTGGCACCGTGACCTTGACCTCCAGAACCGTGAGCTGAGTGAGGGGATTTCTGGCAGGAAACGGACTCAGATAGCTGTCAAGAGAAGCTTCTGCCCTTGGAGCTCGCGGGTCCTATCCTGGTAACCGGTGTCTGAGGCACGGGGTGCGTGCTGGGCCAACACTGGGTGGAGATTTAACTGCACCTGCTGGAAGCCTGGGTGCACCTGCTGCAGCACGGTCCTCGTGGAGGCCGGGTGGGAACCAGGGGCTGGGTCTGACCCCGGGCACTGGAACTCCCTGTCCCATCCTGGCCTGCTCTCCCTCTCCCCACCCCATTTCCTGTCCCCTGAGATCGGCCCGTTTGGTGAGTTGCCCCCAACATGTCTGATTCTGTTGCTGAAAACTTCCCACGGCCAATCCCAAGCACCCTGGGTTTCCTCTGCGAACTCTTGCCTCTTCCAGTTAAATGGAGAAAGGTGCATTTTCTATCCACTCCCGCGGGAGAATGGTCTCGCTCCCAGCCCTCCTCTCTCTCAATCTTTGTTTGTCCTGTCTGAGACTGGTAACTCACACATGGGCCCGACCCTCTGTACATTCATGGCAGGCCTGGCACTTTCCCCGGCACCCATTCTGCCAGCCGGGAGGATCCTGGCGGGGGTGGGGTGATGGGCAGGGCCGGGGGTGCCCGTGTGTGCCCTGCCTCCCTTCCCCTCTCTGCCCACTGCATTCCATTTCTCTGATCAGAACGTGTCGCCTCCTAAAGTGTCTACACTCCGCTCGCTGCTGCTGTTCTGTCTCACAGCTTCTGCCAAGAGTCCAGGCTTCCTGAGATAAAACTCACTTTCCTTTCCTGGGTCTCTACTCAAGGTGCTCGCTGGGAACAACACACACACACAACCACAAGGATCTGTGCTGAGTTTGGTTAAGTGTCAGCAAATCAGCATCGAACTCTCAAATCCCACTGAACCAGCAATGCGGCACCTGCTCTTCTGCTTAGGAGCGGCTGATTCTCACGGAGAAAATAGGAGAAATAAAACAATTAGTTGTGAGACTTCTGAGCCACAGGTACATTAAGTAGAGGGTTTGTCTGCTGAACAGAGTCAGACGGGACAGAAGTTCCAAGTGAAAGCAGATAAATTGGAAGAACCCACTGTTCATGAGGCCGTCAGTATTCACCAGAAACTCAATATTGGTGAGGTTTCAACCCAGCCACCCCTTCTGGCCCCACTGTGCCCTCCCCAAGATGGGCGGATAAAACCCACAGCCTCCCAGCGGGTCAACCAGGGAGCCACCGTCATCGGCCCGGTGAACTCGCTCTTGTGCTTCCTCCGTAGAGCAAGGGTGTGTAGGCAGCAGGCGCCATCCACCTGCTGCATCTTCTTGTTCGATCATTAACTAGACCGAGCCCAGTCACCACACCGTCCGTGGGGAAGACGCAGGTGCAAGAGGGGAGCAGGTGTGTGAACACGGCACAGCCCCGAGTGCACGGCTCTGGTCCTTCCACTGTGCCCTTGGACCCTCGCTCCTGATGGTGTCGGGAGACCCCTCATAGCTCTCCGCACTCCTTGCTGCGTGTTTTACACTGATGGACCAGACAACCTGATTGGAGCAGCTGAACTTGGCCTGGCAGCGCTGAGTCAGCCACACGATTCCTGGGGTTCAAATGGCCCCACGAGAACGGACGTCAAAATGTAATCGCCATTGAGAGGTGGGACCAGGTGGGAGCTGCAAGAGCTGATCAGCTTGTGCAGACTCTGCCCTCGGCGATGGATTAACCCATTTAAGAGGTTAACGGGGCACTGGCGCGTGGGTCTCCAGCTGGTCTCTGTCTGTCTGGCATGTGCCCTGCATACCTCAGGATTCGGGGGAGTCCCCAGCAGCAGCCCCTTGACCTTGGACCTCTCACTTAACCAAAATCAAGCTCTTGTCTTTGTCCGTGACCCCCGCTGTGACGTGCAGTGTTAGCAGCAGAAAGCGGACTGGCACGAGGAAAACTCACAGGGGAGACTAGTGGGAGGGGCTCCCCGACCGTGACGTGGTGCAGGGGGTTTGGGAAGGTGCTGTGCCCCCCATCAAAGACAAGGGTTTTGCAGCAGCATCCCCTGGGAGCACCAGGGCTCTTGAAAGTGCACGGAGAATGGAGCTCACAATTGGGGCTGCAAACAATGTTCTTAATACTCATTTTCCATGGATGCTTTCAACATCTCTTATACGTGAGGATTTCAACTTGTTTGCTCCCAAATAAGCGTACCTTTTAATTCCATTTTCTGTGACATCCTGGCTGAGCGAGCGAGCGAGCGAGCAGCTCAGAGCCGACCACGAGGAGGGGCGAAGGCATGTTTCACAGGATGACAATGCTTTGTCTTTGCCTCCACTGCTGGCTGTCCCTTTCAGTATGATTAACATTCTGGGGCATTTTGTGGTCCTCTCACCTCCATTCTTCTTGGTTCCTCACTTGGCCTGAACACGCCACACCGTGGCCAGTTTTGGCTGTGCTCTCGGGCCACCTGGCAGTAGGAGAATGCGCTGCAGAGGCTAAGGTCAACTTAGGCACCGCCCAGATCTGTGTCCAGCCTGCAGAGTTCGGCCACCCAGCGCACCCCACGGCCACCCTGCTTCCTGTGGCAGGCTTCCCCCGCCCCCATCTCTGCCCCGGATTCTTCCAGAATCTCTACTCATTGGCGCTTATTTCTTTGGGGGCTCTTTCAGCCCCTTCTGCCGCAGTGCCCACCCTAAACACGGACCCTAAGAGTGGCTGCCACTTATCGGCCGTGTGAACTGGGCGCCGGGAGAGGGGAGGTGTCCTCCTCCTCTGACCCTGACACCAGTGGCGCTGTGACTGTTATTTCACGGGGGGCGGGAGTTTTGGCTTCATGGAGCCAGGGACAGGAACTCTATGTGGTGCCACGGCCCGGGCTCAGCACAGCAGGCCCCTGGGTGCAGTGGAAGGCGCATCCCCGAGAGGAGCAGGCGTGTGGGCGCCCGGATGTCCTCTCCTGGGCTGTCCCTGCAAAGCACAGACACGTGTGGGGGACAGGGTGCTTGCTTTGAGAATCTGGACCGAGGGACGTGGCCCTGGGGTGCAGAGACCTGGAGGCAGTTTGGGGACAACCCCCGCCCTGCCTCTTCAGGGTCTGGATCTCCACTTCCCCCCAGCTGTCTGCTCTGGGGTTTTCCTTGCTTATTCTTTTTAAAGATTTTTATTTATTTATTTTTGAGATAATGTATTTTTAATTTACATTATAGTCCAGGGCTTGATGGCTCTATTAAATAAAGAGTTCAACAAATAAAGTCAAAAGACTGTGGGCAAGCAGGAAAATAGGCAAGGGCTATAACCCACAATCAATGAAAACATAATCTTCACAATAGCTACAAAAGCAATCAAGTACCTGGAATCAACTTAACCAAGGACGTCAAAGATCTCTACGATGAGAACTACAAAACCTTAAAGAAAGAAATAGAAGAGCATACCAAAAAATGGAAAAATCCTCCATGCTCATGGATTGGAAGAATCAATATCATCAAAATGTCCATTCTCCCAAAAGCAATTTATAGATTCAATGTGATACCAATCAAGATACCAAAGACATTCTTCTCAGATCTGGAAAAAAATGATGCTGAAATTCATATGGAGGCACAGGAGACCTTGCAGAGCTAAAGCAATCTTGTACAACAAAAACAAAGCCAGAGGCATCACAATACCAGATTTCAGGACATACTACAGGGCAGTTGTAATCAAAACAGCATGGGACTGGTACAGAAACAGGTGGATAGACCAATGGAACAGAATAGAAACACCAGAAATCAATCCAAACATCTACAGCCAACTTATATTTGATCAAGGACCTAAAACCAATTCCTGGAGCAAGGATAGTCTATTCAACAAATGGTGCTGGGAAAACTGGATTTCCACATGCAGAAAGATGAAGCAAGACCCCTACTTTACACCTTACACAAAAATCCACTCAATGTGGATTAAAGATCTAAATCTATGACCCGACACCATCAAATTATTAGAGAACACCAGAGAAACCCTGCAAGATATAGGTACCGGCAAAGACTTCTTGGAAAAGACCCCAGAGGCACAGGCAGTCAAAGCCAAAATTAACAATTGGGGTTGCATCAAATTGATGCAACAGGAAACAGGAAAGTGAAAAAGCAACCGACAGAATAGGAAAAAAAATTTGCAAATTATGCAACCGATAAAGATTTAATAACCAGAATCTACAAAGAGATCAAGAAACTCCACAACAACAAAACAAACAACCCACTTAAGAGATGACCCAAGGACCTCAATAGACATTTTTCAAAAGAGGAAATCCAAATGGCCAACAGACACATGAAAAAGTGTTCAGGATCACTAGCCATCAGGGAAATGCAAATCAAAACCACAATGAGGTTTCACCTCACCCCGGTGAGAATGGCTCACATTCAGAAATCTACCAACAACAGATGCTGGTGAGGAGGTGGGGAAAAAGGGACACTAACCCACTGTTGGTGGGAATGAAAACTGGTAAAGCCAATATGGAAGACAGTCTGGAGATTCCTCAGAAACCTGAATATAGCCCTACCACATGACCCAGCCATCCAACTCCTTGGAATTTACCCAAAGGAAATTAAATTGGCAAATAAAAGAGCTGTGTACACCTCAATGTTTATTGTAGCTCAGTTCACACTAGCTAAGACATACAATCAACCTAAATGTCCATCAACAGAAGACTAGATAAAGAAATTATGGGATATGTACTCTATAGAATACTATACAGCAGTAAAAAAGATGAAATCTGGTCATTTACAACAAAATGGAGGAATCTGGAAAACATCATGCTGAGTGAAATAAGCCAGTCCCAAATGACAAATATCGTATGTTCTCCCTGATCGGTGACAACTGAGCACCTAAAAGGAAACTTGTTGAAGTGAAATGGACACTGTGAGAAACAATGTCTTGATCAGCCCTTGTCCTGACAACTTACTATTTTTTGTTCTACATAATACCATTGGTTGAACTTTTTTTTTTTTTTTGGACAGGCAGAGTTAGACAGTGAGAGAGAGAGACAGAGAGAGAAAGGTCAGAATCAGCCCTTAAGGCATTCGGATCTGGCTAAAAAGCCCATGAGAGTTTCGCAGTCATGGAAAGCCAAGACACTGTGGAAAAAAAAAAAAAAAAAAAACAAAAAAAAACAAAACCTAAATGAAAGATCTCTGTGAGTGAGACCCCAGTGGAAATAACAGGCCATCAAAGAAGGAGGTACCTTTCTCTGAAGGGAGGAAAGCACTTCCACTTTGACTATCTGAAGGGAGGAAAGCACTTCCACTTTGACTATGGCCTTGTCTAAATAAGGTCAGAGTTTGTGAACTCAAGAGGCTTCCATAGTCTTGGCAGCTCATGACAAGAGTCTCGGGTGATTACAGACGCCATAAACAAGAGTGTCAATTGTTAAATCAACAACAGGAGTCGCTGTGTACTTACTCCCCATGTAGGATCTCTGTCCTTAATGTGTTGTACTACGCAAATTAATGGTAAAACTACTATTCAAACAGTACTTTAGGCGGCACTGCAGCTCAATAGGCTAATCCTTCGCCTGTGGCGCAGGCACCCCGGGTTCTAGTCCCGGTCGGGGCACCAGATCTTGTTCCTGTCGCTCCTCTTCCTGTCCAGCTCTCTGCTGTGGCCCGGGAAGGCAGTGGAGGATGGCCCAAGTCCTTGGGTCCTGCACCTGCATGAGAGACCAGGAAAAGCACCTGGCTCCTGGCTTCAGATCGATGCGGTGCACTGGCCGCAGTGGCCATTGGGGGGTGAATCAATGGCAAAGGAAGACCTTTCTCTCTGTCTCTCTCTCTCTCACTGTCCACTCTGCCTGTCCAAAAAAAAAAAAAAAAAAGAAAAGAAAAGAAAAGAAAAGAAACCAGTACTTTAAACTTTGTGTGTGTGTGTGAGGGTGCAGTCTGTTGAAATCTTTACTTAGTATATACTAAGTTGATCTTCTGTATATAAAGATAATTGAAAATTAATCTTGATGAAGAATGGGATGAGAGAGGGAGTAGGAGTTGGGATGGGACATTTAGGTTGATTCCTGCAGGTGGGAGGGAGGTTATGGGGGGAAAAGCCACTATAATTCAAAAGTTGTACTTTGGAAATTTATATTTATTAAATAAAAGTTGAAAAAAAGAAATAAAAAAAAACAAATGAAAATATAATCACAAAGTCATTTCAGCTACAGTAGCATATACAGTAGCATATAATCCCTATCAATTTGTTTGACAAATTTTTAAAGCAAAGTTGGCCAAACAATGTACTTTCAGCAAAACTAATATCCTACTAAAACTATATATAATAGGGGCTGGCACTGTGGCTTAGCGGGTGGAGCAGCCGCCTGCAGTGCCGGAATCCTATATGGGCACCGGTTCTAGTCCTGGCTGCTCCTCTTCTGATCCAGCTCTCTGCTATGGCCTGGGAAAGCAGCAGAAGATGGCTCAAGTCCTTGGGCCCCTGCACCCCCATGGAAGACCTGGTAAAAGCTCCTGGCTCCTGGCTTCAGATCTGCGCAGCTCCAGCCGTTGTGGCCAATTGGGGAGTGAACCAGCGGATGGAAGGATTCTCTCTCTCTGCCTCTCCTTCTCTTTGTGTAATTCTGAATTTCAAATAAATAAATAAATGTTTTTAAAAACTATATATAATGTCCTATAATATAAGATAATATATAATATATATAGTAACCCTATCCGGTTGTGTGTCTGTGTGTTTTAAACTTTTTTTTATTTTTAATTTTAGCTCGCACAATATAAGGGAGAATGTGAGACCTTTGTCTTTCTGTGTCCGGCCTATTTCTCCCACCATGATGTCTCCGGTTTGCTTGTTTATTGTTGCAGCAAAAAACACATCATACAAGGGGTTGGTGTTGTGCCGCGGTGTTGTGACAACTCCAACTGCTCCGCCTCTGAGCCAGCTCCCTGCTAAGGCACCCAGGAAAGCAGCGGAAGATGGCCCAGGTGTTTGGGCCCCTGCCACCCACGTAAGAGACCCGGATGGAATCCTGGCTCCTGCTTCAGCCTGGCCCGATTGTTGTGGATATATGAGGTATGAACCAATGGATGGAAGACCAATTTCTCTCTCTCTCTCTCTTTCTCCGAACCTGCCTTTCAAATAAACAAGATAAATCTTTAAAATATTTTTAAAAGATACATAATACAGTTTATCATTGCCACCAATTTCATTAAAAGTGTTTGCACTGTTGTGCAACCATCACTACCACTCACCTCTTTCTGTCTGGCACAACTGAAGCTCTGGACTCATTCAATGTGGGCTCCCCATTCTCTCATCCCCCCTGCCCCTGGAAGCCCCCCATTCTATGTCCTGTCTTCACAAACCTGACAGCTCTAGGAGCCTCACATAATATCTGTCCTTTGTGTCTGGCTTGTTCCACTTGACCTAAGGCCCTCAAGTTCATGTGCACGGCAGCAGGTGTCAGGACCGCCTTCCTGCTGGAGGCTGAATGATGTCCTATGTGTCCAGAGTACGTCTCGACTGTCCATTCGCGTGTCGATGGGCACCTGGGCTGCTTCCATCTCTGACTGCGCTGAGTGATGTTGCCGTGAACCTGCGCGTACACATCTCTACTTCAGTCCTGGCTTTCAGTTCTTGTGGGCACCCGCCTGGAAATGACATTGTTGGGTCAGACGGCAAATATGCAACCATTAGTGGAACTATCACACCACTTCCCTCAGCAGCTGCACCGTCAGGTGCTCCTACCAGCAGTGCCCAAGGCTTCCCATTTCCCCACATCCTCACTAAAACCTGGCACGTTCCATTCTTTCGTAACAGCCATCCTATTATTTGATAATAGCCATCCTATTATTTATTTCTTTATTTGAGAGGCTCAGACAGAGAGAGAGAGAGACCTCCCATCCCCTGGGTTACTCCCTGAATGCCCACAATGCCTAGGGCTGGACCCAAGGCCAAAGCCATGAGCCAGGAGCTCAATCCAGGTCTCCCACATGGATGGCAGGGAGA
This sequence comes from Lepus europaeus, assembly GCF_033115175.1. Lineage (NCBI taxonomy): Eukaryota > Metazoa > Chordata > Mammalia > Lagomorpha > Leporidae > Lepus > Lepus europaeus. The sequence continues at coordinate 8,503,791 of NC_084828.1, forward strand.
CATCGCTTGAGCCATCACCTGTTGCCCGCCAGGGTCTGGAGGCAGCAGCTGGAGCTGGCCTGATATTCAGGGTGCCCAGCCCACACTGTCTTGTGGATTCAGCTCCCAGTGGAAGCCGAAGTGAACAGGGAACAAAGGGGAGCTGCTGAGCGTCAGGTCAAGGTCAAGAGACCTGGGGGGCGGGGCTCCCCTCCTGGACAGAGCCCAGGACAAAGGCTATGGTCATGAAGGTGAGGTCCAAATAGGAGAGTGGGGGTGGACGAGCTGGGGCGGCCACCTGTACAGGACACACCTAGAGGGGGGTGTGTTTCTTTTCCTGTCACCTTTCCTACAAACCAAAGCCAGCTGCCTTCCTCATCTTCCTCTTTGCCCAAGCGGCCACTTCCTGAGTGTTTCCCCTCCCCCAGGCAGGCTTCACCCACCGCCCACCTCTCCAGCCCGACCCTCAGGTGGCCCTCCTGCCACCCGACATGTTCGTGACTCCTAACACCGGGCTCAGTCTGGGCAGCCACGGTGAGCAGCCACAATGAGGCCAAGCCAGTGGGTCATCCGAGCCGGGAGGCGTGTCAGTGACAGCCTTCTCGGCGTTGGATTGGCCTTTTGTTAAGAGAACAGTGACTTTGTGAGCTGGGCCCTGCAGACACTGGCCCCTTTTCGGACTGGACCTGAAGATACCCGTGTGGGGGCGGGCTGGGCACCAGCCCCAGGGAGGGCGAGCCACGTGAGCCCAGCTGAAAGCCAGGTGGATCTGATTGGCAGTGAGGGTGAGCAGGGAGAGCGAGAGCAAGAGAGCGAGTGAGCGAGAGAGAGAACACAGCCCAGGCAGGCAAAACAGAAACCCGGGGCACTCAGGGCACTCGGCGAGGGGTTGAATAAGATGTCCAAGGGCTGCTGCCAACAGGCACTCGGACCCAGCTCTGGACCCGGCTGCCGACCGTCGGTTCGGTAAGTCTTGGTGATGGCTGGAAAGCAGGTCTCTGCTTCACTGTGCTCTGAGGTTTGCGGCTCCGCAGGTCATGTGAGGTCGCACTCAGCAGAGCAGGCTGGTGAGTTGGGAGTAGGATGGGGAGGAGGTAAAGGAAGGGGACAGAGACGGAAGAGAAGCTTCCTTGGGTCTTGAGGAGCGGAGCGGGCGATGAGTGTGTGTTTGAGTGGCTTGTTTGTGACCTGGTCCCTGGTGCCTAGAATCCAGCAGGACTGGAGAAGATGCATCCACCCCGGAGCTTCCAGTCTCAGCTCTCTTCGGTAACGAGGGGTGATTGCTTTGTGTTTTCATCGCTGGGGGCGTGGGAATGGGAAATGTGGGGCTCGACAGACTTGGCCTTCGTGTAGATTAATGTCAAGATCGGTGACGGAAGGAACGACAGAATCCGCTGGGTTCTAGACTGGGTGTGAGTCTCCAGGGCTCACCTGCTGGGATCTCGTTCTACTCTCCGTGAAGGATTCTGGGCAGCCTCACTCTTGGGCTCTAGAACCCCATCTCACCAGAAAGGTGGGGGATGCTCTTGTTTGTGCCCCATAGTCAGGGTGACTGCTTCCTCCAGGCAGGAGGTGAAATCTGGTATCCATTCAGAGGAGCGTCATCCATAGCTGCTGTGTTATAAACTGTGAGCCCTTGGGATCTAGGCAACTTGAGAAAATCTATGCTGACAGCACTGTTTGTTGTCCTGTGAGCGAGGACCCGTGCCCAAGATGCTCCGTCACCAGGCTCCTGCTCATGTTCTATTTGCTCCTTTTATGGAAAATGTCAATGACGTTGTTTGAGATCACGGCTGAGTACATGGCTTCTGGGGACAAACCCTCATCCAGCCACTTAGCAGGTGTACGTTCCTTCATCGTTCTGTGCCTCAGTTTTTTCATCTGTACAATGGGGATGATGAGAGTCTAACTTCACCGTGCAATTGTGGAGATAGACATTAGTTGATGTAACACGAAAATTGTGCACAGCATACGATGAGGGCTCAATTCCCATTATTCTTGGCTGATTATCACAGTTTGGCATCGGTAAGCATCAGAGAAAGTAGAACTGAGAGACCCAGGGGAGAAGCCAGGAGCGGACCAACGGGACCCCATACCGACTGATGCCAAATGACACAAGCAATGTCACGACCTACATTCGTCCTCTGGATTCATTGCAAAAGCAGAAGTTTCAATTCTGTAAGAGAGAAAAAGGCAAAGAGAATTCTGTAAGAAGCTAATACGATGACACAGCTCTACCCACTTTTTTCCTTAGGGATTTCCGTCTTTCGGGTTAATTTGTCTTGCTAAATGTGGCTTTATTTCTTAAAGCTGTCTCTGGCAGTAACTAAAGATGGGGGTGGGTTCTGGGAAAGAGGGGAAAGAAACAAGGCACTGGGAACCGGGTCAACAGCCTTGAGACTTTCATTGCCTGTGTCCTTGGAAATTGAAGAGGAATGTAAAATAATCAGGTCCTTGTCACTTAGGTTAAGTGAAAGATGGCTTCTTTTTGTTAGGAAACTATTTCAGCCCAGACAGCGTAAAGTGTTCTACTGGATTTTATTACTCAGAACAATTTCCTGTAACAGAATTCTAAGAATCTCCAATAGGGCTGTGCCCTGTGAGGGCGTGTCATCATGTCGTCTGGGCAAAAGTGTCATAGAGAATCCAGTATGACCCATGTCATCATGTCGTCTGGGCAAAAGTGTCGTAGAGAATTGAGGGACAGATGGGAGCAGGCAGCCAGTTTGCTAACTAAACATTTCTTCCCCTCAAAATTGTTTATGTCTTGTTTTCAAGCTCTTTTGGTGTCATTAGCACAAATGAAATACACAACTATTGGGCATTCAGTTCAATAAGCTTTGAGGATTTTGTATAAACTTTGGTAACCGCCACTCAACACGAGATAGAAAATACTGTTAATCAATCCAGAAAACTCCTTCCGGCCCCTCCAGCCAATGCCCCCTTCCCTACCACCTGATGATTTACGTATAGATGTGTGTGTTAGATCAGTCTCTCCCTTATTCAGATTTCCTATTAGGAGAATCAAACTGCACACATTCTTCTGGTTTGGCTTCCTTGCTTAGCATGTTGTACTTGACCTTCATCTAGGTTGCTGGGTGTTATCAGTACTTCATTCTCGTCAATTGCTGCATAGTATTTCACTGTATGACCACGGCACATCTTGTTCTAGCAACACTTATTACAAAGACTTGCTTTTCTCCCTTGAATTCCTTTGGCATTTTTGTGGACAATAATTGACTGTCAGCTCAGCTGTTTCAACCCGTTGATTTATGTGTTTATCGTTATGCTAATCCCTGCTGTCTTGACCTACTCTAGGTTTATAATACACCTGAAATCACATAGTGCAAGTCTTCCAAATTTGTGTCTCTCTTTCAGAGTCATTTTGGAATTCTAGATCTCTTGTGTTTCCATATACATTTTATTTATTTGACAAGCAGAGAGATAGAGAGGGAAAGAGCAAAAACAAGACAGATAGAAGGGGCTCCCATCCTCTGGTTCACTCCCCAGATGTCTAGAAAAGCCAGAGGCTGATGTCAGGAGATGAGAACTCAACGCGGGTCTCCCACCTGGGTGGCAGGAGCCCCAGCTCGGGGGTCCTCACCACTGCCACCCCAGGTCACCATCGGCAGGAAGCTGCCATCAGGAGCAAATGCAGACTGGAACCCTGCAGGCTCTCTGGTGTCAGACACAGGCGTCTCAAGAAGGTCTGGCCTGCCCGGCAAAACACCCGTCCTTACCAAATGAATTTTAGAATCGGATAATTCATTTCTTTTCATGAAGCCTGCTGGGATTTGATGGAAATTGTGCAGAATCAATATGTAGCTTTAGGAGACATAGTCAGCTATACCCAGCCTTCCAATTGATGGACATGGTGTAGCCTCTCGTTTCTTTAGGCCCCTTTCACTTTTCTTGGAGTTGCTTTGCGGGTTTTATGTAGAAGGCTTACACATGTTTGATCAAATTTGTCCTAGGACATTTGAGGCTTTGGGCACCATTGTAAATGGTTCTGATCTTTAAACTTTTACTTTCAACATATATAGAATATAGAAATACAGGCATATAGAAATACAACTGACTTTTACATCTTCACTTTGTACATAATGACTGCTAAATTCATGTCTTTATAGTGATTTTGGGTAGATTTATAGAGTTCTTGATATCAATGAATAAGTTAAGACTAACTAGATAGTAAATAAATGAAGAAACCAAAGTGCTATAGTTTTTTTTTTAATATATTTATTTTATTTGAAAGTCAGAGTTACACACAGAGAGAGGAGAGGCAGAGAGAGAGAGAGAGAGAGAGAGAGAGAGGTCTTACATCAGATGGTTCACTCCCCAGAGGGCCTTAACAGCTGGAGCTGTGCTGATCCAAAGCCAGGAGCGAGGAGCTTCTTCCGGGTCTCCCACGTGGGTGCAGGGGCCCAAGCACTTGGGCCATCTTCTACTGCTTTCCCAGGCCATAGCAGAGAGCTGGATCAGAAGAGGAGCAGCCAGGTCTAGAACCGGCGCCTATATAGGATGCCGGTGCTTCAGGCCAGGGCATTAACGCACTGCGCCACAGCGCCGGCCCCATGCTATAGTTTTAACCACATACGGCTATGTCTTTGCTTCTAAAGCTTTTATTGCCATGGTTGTGGTGGTGGTGCTGATAGTTTTCATGGGATGATTTGTAGAGAGGAAAGGGTTCATGAAACAAATCTTTTGTGTTGATTGCAAAACTTCAAAACCATGTGGTTAAGCTACTACGCACCACCCGGACTTCAAGGGGCCGCAATAACTCACTGCCTTGTCTCTGTGCCTTTCAGATAGCACTTACTGCAGTCTCAACACCTGGTCCTGCAATTGTTTCTCCCCTTCCTACCACCTGTGTTTTCATCCGTGCAGCGTAGCCACCGTTTTGAAACAGGCTGTGGTTGCGCCTTGGTAAACGCTGTGTTCAGCTTGCGCACGCGGCAGGGGAGAACAAGACTGGAAATAATGACAGCTATCACTTAAGGGGTGGAGTAAGCTGCTTCCCACTGCCACAGCAAAATGCCAGAGGCTGGGTCCTTCATAAACAGAAGAGGGTTCTTTAGCTCCGCTTTGGGGGCTGAACGTTCCAGATCAGCCTCGTGGAAGCCCCTTTGCGTCACCTCACGGCAGGAGTGTGGGCAGGGAGCCATCATGCAACGGGACAGGAAGCGGAGAGTGTTCCTTTTAGAAACAGTCCCCTCCTGTGAGAACTCACACCAAGGTCCAGCATGAGTTCCCCCCGGGGGCAGCACCTCCCGTGGCCTCATCACCTCCCTGCTCACTTTCTTCTCCAAGGAGCCCCCACCTCTGAAACCCACGGAGGACCAAGCCCCCCACGCAGAGCCCTGAGGGACCACACTCCAGCCAGCCCCAAACCACAGCAGCAGGGAGCATCCACCAAGTACTGGGTTCTCCGCCCGGCGATCTGCATGCAAGGCCCCGTGGAGGAATGACCTAGGACGTGACCGTCACCCCGAGACCTGTCTTCTAGCCAAGGAAACTGAGGTGTGAACGAAGGTGTCTGCCGGCCCACCCAGTAAACTAACAGCATGAAGGTTTCAATTAAATTCCCAGACCCCAGAGCCTGCAGGTTTGACCAGGGTCTTCTCCTAGCCAACTGTTTTTTAAAAAAATAAGCGCAGGCCAGTGCTGTGGCACAGTGACGTGTGTCCCAGCTTGCCACCTGACAGCCCATCTCCGAGCACCAGTTCCAGTCCCGGCTGCTCTTCTTCTGGAGCAGCTTCCTGCTAATGTGCCCGAGGGGGCAGCGGAAGATGGTCCAAGTGCTGGGGCCCTGCCACCCCCGTGGGAGACTCTGCTGGAGTTCCTGGCTCCTGGCTTCAGCCTGCACCAGTCCCAGCCATTGCCTGGTAGATGGAAGATCTCTTTCTCTCTGTCTCTCCTTTTTCTCTGCCTTTCAGATAAATAAATGAATCTTTTTTTATAAAACACAATTTCCCGTTCTCTCTGGGTATAGAAAAAGGAATTCAGCTAGGCTTGGAAATTCTTAGGCTGATACGCAACGATGCTAGCTTTCAGAAATGACCAACATAAGGGTGACAGTGGTGGAGATCAGTCCCCAGCTGGCTGGACCAGTGCACAGGAGGCTCAGAAGGCCAAGTCCTCCTGGCCAAGCTCAGGTGGCCACTGGGACCTGGGGGAGGGGTGTGGAGCTCAGGGGCTAGAGAAACAGCCACAGCCCCAGACTCTGCCGACAGCAAGGGACCCTCGGTGTCATCTGCAAAGGTCACATGTCCCGCGGGTCTGAAGGGCCAGCACCGTGCACCCACAGCCACTCCTGCTGTCAGGGAGAACATGCCATTCACACGCACAGGACCCACCCAAGCGCCCTGCACACGGAGTCAGCTTGCACCAGGGCCAGCATCACACGCGACCCCAGTGAGGGCAGTAAAAGGCTGCAGTAGCCAGCCCACAGGGCACGGGCCTGGAATCACAGACAGTGGACAGCTCCGTCGCTGGGTCTGGTTTCAGGAGGGGAGGAGGCGCCCACGCATGAACAGCGGGCTTCCAGTGACTCAGCCCGACTCTCCCCTTCGTGAGCTCTTCCAAGTTAAGTCATCGTCTTGTTTTCAAAGATAATTTAAATGTCCTAGGTGTTGGCCTTTACCCTTCATACCTGGGATGTGGAGGGGTAGAGAGGGTACCATGTGTCTTCCCTGGTGACATTCCAAGAAAGTGTCACTCACGGTACCGGCACTCCCTTGGAGCTTCCAGTGTGGAGAATGGGGTCTGGCAGGAACTGTCTCCATCAATCAGGGCACCTGGAGGTAACGGGATGCTCCCTAGCTCCAAGGCCTTGCATTCCAAGAACCCCAGCTTTGCAGTCGGGGGTGCACCTGGGGTTCACTCCTTCACGGCTTCTCCCCGTTTGCCTGCTGGAAGGCTGCCAGCCCCAAGACCTGCTCCAAAATCCGGGGTCTGCAACCTGAGACAGAGACTTGATTACATGGGGACTTCAGAAAAGGGTGGCAAATGAAACTGAAAGGTAGGTTTATTGGGGTGTAAAGAATCCTGAAATCCATTCCTGCAGCTCCCCGAAAAGTTCCCAGGTGATGTGTATGATGAAGCTATGTGTGGATTTCAAATGTTGTTGCACCATAATCAACGTATCTTTTAATTCCAGTCATCACAAGCTTTTTGAAGTTCCCTTGTATTTATTACTTGTTGCTAAACTGCAAAGGACACATTCTTGGGATTTTTTTAATGCCACTCTGAACACCACGGACCATGTCTTAGACAAAGAATATAATAGAGAAACAGCAGTTAGCAAACTTTCGCATTACATTGTTGGAAGGCACATGGTAGAGGGTTTTCAAAGACTTACCCTTTACATGCTTCTATCGCACGTGACACGGCCACTCTGCTGACACAGGTGGCGAAGTCCTACAGGCGAATGTGCTGGGCGTTTCTGCTCTCAATGGCTTTCTTCCATCTGGAACTCTGACCTGAGCCAGTCGCGTCTTTATTTCCCAAAACCCTCAGGAACGAGCGGCTCTCTACACAGAGCCTTTGGAATATTCAGCAGATTGTAGGTGCATGTTCTAGAAACTTCCATTTTAGAGATTTGCTCTTCCGGCACCCCCTTCTTTTTGACTTCATGTATTTTCACAGTGTTTATGTATGTATTTCAGAGGCAGAGAGACTTACAGACACACACAGAGAGACAGACAGAATTCCCAGCTACTGGTTCATTCCATAAATGCTCACAAGAGCCAGAACTGGGAAAAGCTGAATCTGGAATCTGGGAACTCAGCCCAGGCCACCCATGTGCCTAGCAGGGACCCAACGGCTTGAGCCGCCACCTGCTGCCTCCCAGGGTGTGCATTAGCAGGAAGCTGGCATCAGGAGCTGAGCTGGGACTCAAACTAAGGCACTAATAGTCTGTGGGCATCCCAAGCAGTGTCTTAAGTGCTGGCCAAATGCCCAGACTTTATATTGAGAAAAGTGTCAAACCTGGGGCCAGTGTTGTGGTACAGTGGGTAAAGTCGAGGCCAGCATCCCATATGGGTGCTGGTTTGTATCCCAGCTGCTCCACTTCTGATCCAGCTCCCTGCTAATGGCCTAGAGAAACCAGCGGAAGATGGCAAAACTCTTTGGGTCCTTGCCATCTGTGCGGGAGATCAGAGGAAGCTCTTAACTCCTGGCTTTGGCCTGGCCCATGTGGGGAGTGAACCAGTAGGTGGAAAATCTCTCTCCATAACTCAGATTTCAAATAAATAAGTAAATCAATCAATCTTGTTGTTTAAAACAGACAGTATGAGGAAAACCCATGTGCTCACCATCCAGATGAACAAGATCAGTATTTTTTGTATTTGGTTCACCTACTTTGTTGTAATTTAAACAAAATGCAGACATTACTAAAGTAATGACGCTGCATTGCCACGGACGTTAGCGAGCACGGTTCAGCGTGGGACCAGGCTGCTCCCCAGCACCCCTCGCCCCGTTCCTCCCTGGTCACCGCAGGTCGGGTCTGAAGGATTGATGACGTCCCAGTTAGACCGCTGCTGCCAGGAAGCCTTCGCTGCTGATGCTGTGCCCTTCGCGCGGCAGCACGAGGTGCCAGGCTCGCCTGCTCTTATCCCCGGGTCCAGGGGACCCGTGGCGCTCTCTCCAGTAGAAGTCCTCTCTCCTTCCCCGTGAGCACAAGTCATCGGTAGGACGAGCCCTTGGCTCTGTGGGTTACCGGGCTCTCTGTCACCCCTTCCCTGAAGACTCGGAGGCTTCATGGAGGATGCTTGGCTGAATCAATCGTTCATTCAAGCCCAGGAAATGGTGACTTTCGGATGCACTCATTTGTCTCACATTTGTCACCTAACCTGACACTCTTTCCTAATGTAGCCTTTTCCCTCAAAACCAGGGCTCTTTCTAACCCGGAAGGCTAGCCTGCAGCACTTTTCCTTTATTTATCAATATTTAGAGTAAGAAATTGGCTTCCCACCAGGAAGCTTTGCTATAAATCATTCACTGCCCCGTATACAAATGCTGCATCATTTGTAGTTTATTCGTAGAAGCGGTACTAACGTGATGCCCACGTAACCAGAGCAGAAGACTCGCTCAGCGCAGCAATGAGGAGAGGAGTTAGCTAGTTGAGCAAGTTGTTGGATCTAATTGACAGTCAATGCCTTAAAGCCGACTTGCCTGTGGCAGAGCAGCGCCACAGCCTCGGTCTCATAGGCAGAGAGAGGACCCGGAGTGCAGAAGGAAGGAAGGTTTGGTGGAAGGATTTCCCCCTCATTGCTTCTTGAATCGGGATTTTAAAGTTTTGTTCACTAGTAGCCAACACCGTAGGAGGCCATGTTCCACCTCCCCCCTCCCCAATTCCCATCTCCCCCATGCCAAAGGCTCTGGGGACCCCCAGGAGAGGTCGAGAGGAAAGGCTGCTGTTGACGGGGTCCTGCCCTGGGGGACAGGGCCTGCGACTTGCACCTGTTTCTTGCTCATTGCTCGGGGCAACCCCAAGAACAGCTTGGCTAAGAAGCCAGAGGGGACCCTGAGGTGGGGCAGCAGGGCCTTTGTGGAAGGGGGTCCTGAGCAGTCACCCTGTGCTGGGCCCTTCATCTGTCTCCCCAGCCCCGTCCCACCCCTCCATATGCCGTCCAGCCCGTGCCACCTGACCTCCCGTTTGTCCTTCAGTGTCTAGCCCAGGGGTCCCCTGGTCCTGGACCGGTCCTTGGAAGCAGTGTCTTCCATCTCGGCCCCTCCCCCGGCTCTCGTCCCTGACTGGCTTCTCTGTCTGCCCCCTGGAGGGAGAGTGGAGGAAGCCAGGCAACATCTTGCTTACTGCCGGCTCTCCCTGGCCTAACACTGAGCTGCCACACAGTAGGTCCTCAGTAAATGTCAATGCCTTTGGTTCGTCTTCCCTCCTTCCCCCTTCCCTAAACGGAATGTCCATGCCCATGTTGCTCCAAGCATCCTGAGGAAAACACACCCAGAGTTCAAGGTGAACGGAGCCTGGACAGTGTCAGCCTCAAAGGCACAGGGAGAGCGGCCGGGGAGGGGACTGGCGGGAGAGCGAGCTCCAGGAAAGGCACGCTCAGTTTGCAAAATCACTGTAACCAAGAGCCTTGTAATAACGAGCTAAGTTATTAAAGCTGCAGCAGAGAGACAGACCGCCCCCCGCCAGCCCCTAAGTGAAGGTGGTCATGTCAGGGTGCTCGGTGAAGGAAAGCCGGCGAGTGAAACTCCGCGGAATACGGGGGTGCACATAAATCAGCCACGTGCCGACTTCGCAGTCAGCGCTCTTGCGCAGCCATTAATCTGCGGCTGCTCCTCTCCCGGCCCCGGGGCCCCTCTGGGCTTCTCCGGCTCTTAATTGAAGCGGTGTGCCCTGGAGAATTATGGCCTCTGGACGTGAGCTCTGTCTTCCAAGAGGGGGGATTGCAAAGCAAGCCCAGGAGAAAGAGACTGGCTGCACGCTTCCAGGCAGCAACCTTTCCTGGGTGCGTCGCCGTGGGGACGTGCGTGGGGAGGCAGAGCCCCTGTGCCCAGCGGGCCTCCTGATGGCTGCAGAGACCTGGACATAGGGCGGACTTGGCTCGCGACTGCCGGGTGTTCTGTAGTGGATGATATGCAGGCGGCAGATCAATGCGTGTGAAATCGCAGCCCCAGCATCTTCCACTTCCATCCCAACCCTCCCGCTCCCAGGAGCCTGCGAGTTTGTCCTTGGCCCTGGGGCTGGAAGCTCCTCCTCCCCTTCCTGGCCCAGAGCAGACGCATGTCTTCCGGGCCCCTGATTTATGCTGTGCCTCCAGCCAGCCGGAGCATCCCTCGGCCTCTAGCAGTCCTGCAGAGCGAAGAGGAAAGGCACCTTCCTCCCATGTGGGAGACTTGGTTGTGTGGGTGTGTAAGGCCAAGGGCGCTTCTGCACGTGGCGGCCCACTGTGCTCCGGTTGCGAAGGGATCAGGCCCAGGACATGTAAATCATTTGGAGGCAGCAGCTGCGTGGAGACCCCCTAAACCGGAACCGGGAGGGCTTAGGCGGAGTGGCTGTAGCACCCGCATGGCCCAGGAACCTGGCTGCTGGAACAGAGACCCCACAACCTCCAGTTTCACCAAAACATCACCAAAAAAGCTCCTATAAAGACTGGAAGGCAGAAATGATTTGATTTTGCTTGTGATTTTCATTGATCATGATTGGAGGTATTTGAGTAAGTCCCCTAAGTCAAAGATCTAAGTTCCCATTTTTTTTTAAAGATTGATTTATGTATGGGGCCAGTGCTGTGGCATAGTAGGTTAAGCATCCACTTGTGGTGCCGGCATCCTCTCTGGGCACTGGTTTGAGTCCTGGCTGCTCCACTTCTCATCCAGCTCCCTGCTAACAGCCTGGGAGGGCGGTGGAAGATGGCCCAAGTACTTGGGCCCATGCATGGCCTTGGGAGAGCTGGAAGAAGCTCCTGGCTCCAGGCTTTGGATCAGCCCAGCTCTGGGGGAGTGAACCAGTGGATGGAAGACCTCTCTGTGTCTCTCTGTTTCTGTAACTCTGCCTTTCAAATAAAGATGAATAAATCTTTAAAAAGAAAAAGAAGTGGGGGGTGGGAGAGAGACACAGGGAGAAATAGAGACCCCAGGACAGTGGTGGAACTGTAGGGCTGGTCCTAAAAGACAAGTGGCCCCCGTCTTCAAGAGGATTCTCATTCAGCGAAGCCAGGGAGAGGGGCGCTGACCTCGTATCTGTTCTCAGAAGCAGCAGGAAGAGCAGGCCCACAACGGAACTGCTCCTGTCTCTGCACTTCAGATCCACACTGCGCCTCCTCTGATGCACCTGCTGGGGCCCGTCAGCCTCTGTTCTAACCCTGATGTGTCTGAGGGGAGCCACCAAACCAGGTGGGAGGGCTCCTGTGTATGTCCCAGCCTCCACTACCACAAGCTGATCAAAGCTCTATTCTTTATCAATTACCCGGTCTGTGACAATCAGTTGCAGCAACAGAAAATGGAGCAAGATACTAGTTCTTCCTAAGTTGTGTCACTCCGAGGGAACACCGAGGTGACTGCTGGTTTCCCAGGCTGTAGGATCAAGCGGCTTAAGCAGCAAGACACACCCAAGAGCTAAAGTGAGTGTTCCTGGGCTAAAATCCAAGGCGTTTGCAGGGCTGGATCCTTCTGGAAGCTCCTGGGAGGATCCATTTCCCTGCCTTTTCCAACTTCCAAACCAGCCTGGGACAGTCAGGTCCTCCTCACCTCACGCCACTCACACTCGTGTTTGTCCTCCGCACACAAGGACCCTGATGAGGTTACCTCTCTTCTTGTCAGCCCAGCTGGCTAGCAACCTTAATTCTGTCTGCAGCCCCCATTGACCACCAGCCATCTAACTGCACATAGGCAGCTCTGTGGATCAGGGCAGGACGCCCTTGGTGGAAGATTCCTTTGCCTGCTATAGCACACACGTCAGCTAAGGTCTGTCTTTCCTAGGGGGATCCAACCAAAGGGCTCAACCCCAGCCTCTGTCCTCAGGGCTAACTGAGGCTTCCATGCTGGGAGTGGTGGTGGTGTCACCTTAAGGACCCAGATCAGAGGTGCTAGTGTTTTCCTTCTCCAGCCAGCTCCTCCGTGCAGAATTCCTTACACTCTTGCTTAGCTGTGGCTGGCTGCTCTCTGGCGTGTGCACCCTTACAGGCAAGTTCAAGTGGCGAACATGGAGACGACGCCTAACTTAGGAAAACAGGAATCCTTCTCGAGGTGTATTTTTTTTTAGCTATGCAGTTTCTTACCTTTTAAAATTATTTATGTATGTGTTTGAGAGGGAGAGACACACATAGATAGAGCTTTCATTCACTGGTTCGCATTTGCAATGCCCACGACAGCTGGGGCCTGGCCAGAAGCGGGGACCTCAGTCCAGGTCTCCCATGTGGATGGCAGGAACCCGATTACTCGGGCCATCCCTGCTGCCTCCCAGGGTCTTCACTGTCTGGAAGCTGCAGCCAGGAGCCAGAAGTGGATATGGAACCCAGGTCCTCTCTTAGGAGATGGGACCATCTTAAGTGGCGTCTGAACTGCTATGTCAAACACCTCCCCCTTCACACGTATTCTTGGTGCAAAACAGAGTTCTGTAGTAAGAAACTCTACAATCTGCATCCTCAGATCCAGTCAACTGCTGATTAAAATTATCTTTAAAAAATTCCCACTGTCCTAAACATGGGCAAGCCCTCTTTCTTGTCATTATCCCCTAAGCAGTGCTGTGGAACAGCCAGGTACATAGCACTGACATTGGAGTAGGAATCAGTCATCCAGGGTGTGTGTGGGTTCCGTGCAAATACTACTCCGTTTTCTATCAGAGACTCGAGCACTGGCGGATTTGGGTACCTGCAGGAGGTCATGGAGTTCATGGCAAAGAACAGTAATTCTACTGACCTGGGAGGGCTCCACACCCACCGGAACTCCCTCGCGAGTGTCAGGCTTCGCTTCCAAGGAGGCCACACTCTCAGTCCCCCTTGTCTAGGATGTTCCCAAGAACCCCGCAGAGCAGGGATGGAGTGGACTGACGGAAGACAAGCTTTCAGGTCCCCAGCCTGCCTTCCTGCCAGGGAAGGGGCCCCACTGCCTTAAGAGTTTGGGGGACCGGAACCAAATCAACGTCTGCCTCTTAATACCATAATTCAAACACGGCCTAATGGCGCCTGGGGGACAGGCAGTGAACTTGAGGATTATTAGCTTTGCCACTAGGAATAGGTCCCGGAGGAGAGCTCAGTGGGGACACAGCCCAACAAATTGCTGAGTGTCTTCTTGGCGAGACCTGTCGGGCCAAGGGTGCCACGAGGCACCCCCATCTCCGCCATCCTCAGTCCCAGGCTCCCTGCCACAGCCTCTGAACCTCTGCGCCAGCCAACATTTTCTAATAATCACTTCCTACATAAAATCAACAAGGGGAAAAATTCCTCTTTAAGCACATGTCTATATGATTACATTTCTCCTTGTCAGAGAATTATCAGTGACGGGCCCACGGCTCACGAGACAGCCGCGATCGCAAGCCTCTGATTAATGGGCTAAGACAGATTGTTGATATTCATGGAATTCAATATTCTAACCTCAGACCCGTGTTTACAGCACACTGACTTGCAACTTGGAAGAAAAAAAGTTCTGCCTTTTCCGTTGGTTATTAGGAGACCACTCTAGAGCATGAAACCCAGCCAACAGGTCTATAAACCAGACCCTGCGTTTGACATAGCGATTTAGAATTGGAAACCCCAATAGCACATGGAGACGCTCTGGCCATGATGTTTTTTCCTAGGGTACCTATAACTGGGCCCAGGAAACCCTTCCCAGTCTGCTGTGGTCAACTTCTCAAGCGTACGGCTCTTTTCTCCAGTGTAACCCACGCACCCCCCCACCCCGGCTGTGCTCGCTAATTTTTTTCTTTATTTTATTTTTTAATGAGTGACTAAGGCACAGACCTCTTCGTGAAACCTGACTCCCCCGAAGAATGATAACATTTCGTTCTGCATTTTTGCAGCCCCCTAGTTCATGGTCAGATGGAGGTGACCACTCTCATTTCCATCATCTTGTTATGGCTTCGGCATCGTGCTGTGTTATTATTTGCTCCATTTTTCAGAGGAGCTAAATGAAGAACAGAATGAATAACTTACCCCAAATTACCCATGAAGCCAGGCTTATTAGAATTCCCAGGCTGGTGGGTTCACCACAAACCCACAGCGCTTGACAAACAGCGACTGTGCCAACCTCCTTCCCGGACGATCACCGTCTAGTCCCCAGGCGGGTGGAAGGGCAGGGGGAATCTGTGCGTGCCAAGACCACTGATGGAACAGGGCCCTTGGAAGAGGCACAGATAAAGAAGAAAGCATTCCTGCAGGGGTCACGGAGGATCACCTCTTAAGGCAAACAGACGCAAACGGACGGACGCGGACACGGGAAATGCAAGGTGCCACGTGGCTTGGAAGGGACGCATCCCGGGGGAGCTGGACTCCTGGGAGGAAGCTGGGTCCTGCTCCTCGGGAGTGCTCCACAGGCGGGCTTGTGTTTTCAGAGCCGGGGTGGGCAGGCTACGAAGCGGGTGGTGTGCCCTCGCGCCTTTCCCATTTCCCCGCTGTCACCCCGACTCTTCCCTGCCACCAGCTTCCCGCC
Organism: Lepus europaeus; assembly: GCF_033115175.1. Taxonomy (NCBI): domain Eukaryota; kingdom Metazoa; phylum Chordata; class Mammalia; order Lagomorpha; family Leporidae; genus Lepus; species Lepus europaeus. Next base: position 8,518,881 of record NC_084828.1, read on the forward strand.
TTTGGGGCCGTCCTGGTGGTGCAGGCCTGCTAAGGAGGGCCCTGGAGCTCACAGCCCCCGGAGAGCATCGCTTTCCCACCTTCCTGCCCCTTCCCACATGGCTTCTCCCGTGTCCTGGGGGTTTCTGTCTTCCTCAGGAAGACATCGCTCTGATGAATGTGCCCACTGGGCACATGGCACCTCTCAGAGGCCACGGCGGTGCCTGCCCTCCACTCTCTGCTTTCCGGGGTCACCTCTCAGTGTCACCTCTCAGTGTCCATGGGGAATAGCTCCAGGGCCTCCCTCAGACACCAAACTCCGTCTATAAAACTGAGCCGTGTTTGCATGGAACGTATGCACGCCTTCTTGTACCCCTGAAATCATCTTTTGTTTAGTTGTAGAACCTAATACAACAAATATTATGTAATCAGTTGTCCTAATATATGCTTTAGGGAATAATGACAAGAGGGGAATCAATAATGTCAATTTTTTCCAAATAGTTTCTCTTTAAAAAAAAAATTACGTATTACTTTCACTTTATTTGAAAGTTAGAGAAAGACAAAGAGAAGAAAGATCTTCCATCCATTGGTTTGCTCTCCAGACACCCACAACCACCGAGGCTGGGCCAGGGCAAAGCCGGGAGCCCAGAACTCAATCTGAATCTCACACGTGGTTGGCAGAGAGCCAAGTACTTGAGCCTTCACCTGCGGCCTCCCGAGGTGTGCGTTGGCAGGACACTGGAATTGGAAGCAGAGCTGGGATTCGAACGCAGGCACTGTGATGTGGGATGCAGGGGACCCAAGCATATCACCCTTCCACATATTTTTGATCTGTGGTTGGTTGAATCCGTGGGTGCAGGACCCTCGGATACAGAGAATCAACTGTATTGTGAAAGAAATGCAAAAAAATGAAAAAAACAATATTCAATGTCTGATATGCAAAATAGAATTTTGCAGCAAAACAATAAATTTGGAAGTCGGGCCTCTTATTTTATTTATTTTTTATTTATTTCACAGGTAGAGTTATAGACAGTGAGAGAGAGAGACAGAGAGACAGGTCTTCCCTCTGTTGGTTCATACCCAAACGACCGCCACGGCCAGTGCTGCGCCGATCTGAAGCCAGGAGCCAGGTGCTTCCTCCTGGTCTCCCATGCGGGTGCAGGGCCCAAGCACCTGGGCCATCCTCCACTGCCTTCCTGGCCACAGTAGAGAGCTGGACTGGAAGAGGAGCAACCGGAACCAGAACCGGTGCCCACATGGGATGCCAGTGCCGCAGGTGAAGGATTAACCAAGTGAGCCACGGCACCGGCCCCAAGGGCCTCTTTGAGAGAAATGATTTATTCAATTCTTTTCTTTTTTCTTTTTTTTCTTTTTGACAGGCAGAGTTAGACAGTAAGAGAGAGAGACAGAGAGAAAGGTCTTCCTTCCGATGGTTCACCCCCCAAATGGCCGCTACGGCTGGAACGCTGTGACGATCCGAAGCCAGGAGCCAGGCACTTCCTCTGCGGGTGCAGGGCCCAAGCACTTGGGCCATCCTCCACTGCCCTCCTGGGCCACAGCGAGGGCTGGAATGGAAGAGGGGCAACCGGGACAGAATCCAGCGCTCCAACCAGGACTAGAACCCGGGGTGCCAGCGCCACAGGCGGGGGATGAGCCAAGTGAGCTGCGGCACCGGCCTCTTCAATTCTTTTCTATCCTGCTGGTCTCCACAGCCAAGCTTGGAGGACTGAACCACAAAGTTTTATCCTTAGAGGGAAGGAAGGACTGGTGCCTGCCCCTTCAAGCCCTGGAGGATTATGGGACAAAGAGGCAGCAGGTGGATCTCAACATACCTCTGGCTGAGGCCCAGAGAGAGGGAGCGCACCAGGTTGAAGAGCACACAGGCGGCAGTGGGGTTCATGTGCTCCTCACTGGGGCAACATCACTCTGTTGGTGACCCCCGAAGAACCAAGATGGCGGAAGGACACTGGGTGGCCAAGACGGAGTCCCCTGGCTTGGATTTCGAGGATCCCTCACTTGTTGTTTGAGGATTCTTCACTTACTGGTAGATCTACCGCGGGTTTTGTCATCAGCCATCTCCCCATCAACTTCATTACTAAGAGGTGAGGGAAGCATCGCAGATAAACAGTAAGAGTCAGCCAGACACAACGACCACACAGCACGGTCACGTGGGATTTACCCCAGAGGTGAGGGTGGCTCCACATATCACAGAGAAGCAGGCGATGCAGCACATCGACAGAACGAGGGACTAAACCACAGGACCTACTTAATGCCTACAGAAAAAACACCATCCTTTCACGATAAAAACTCAACACGGGGTGAGACTTGGGCACAGTGGCTCTAATTGCCACTCGGGATGCCCGATTCCTCTATCAGAGCGCCTCGTGATCTCAGCTACTCCACTTCCGATCCAAATCCCTGCTAATGAGCATCCGAGGAGGCAGCAGATGACGGCACAAGTACTTGGGTTCCTGCCACTCACAAGGGACACCTGGATGGAGTCCCAGACTCTTGGCTTCAGCCTGGCTCAGCCCTGGCTGTTGTAGGTTTTGGGGGAGTAAACCAGCAGATGGTTCTGTGTCCCTGCCTTCCAAACAAAATGAAAATAAATAAATAAGATAAATCAATTTTTAAAAATTCTCAACAGAGTAAGAATAGACAGAAATCAGCTCACCATATTCGAGTCTATGCATGAGAAGTCTACAGCTAACACACGCAGCAGTGAACAACTGGGAGATTTTCCTCCAAGATCGAGAAAAGGACCAGGATGCTCATCTCACGACTTCTCCCAAGACACAACCGAAGTCCTCGCAAGGACAAGTAGGCAAAACAATTGTTAAAGCATTTTAAGTTTTATTAACTAGACTTTCTTCACACAAATCTTTCAAACATCGCATATGGCATCAAAATATAGCTCCAGACCAGGAAGAACATTCAAATCAGGAAGAGAGAAATAACGATTTGTCTGCAAAGGGCATGATCTTCTATGTAGAAAATGTGAACCCTCCCCCCGCAAATGCCCACCACTGTTAGAACTAATAAATGAACTCAGTGAAGTTACAGGATACAAAATCAACACACAAAAGTCAGTTGTGTTTCTATACACTAACAATGAACTATCAAAAAAGAAAATTAAAAATAATCCCAATTACAATAGCATCAAAAAAATAAAATACTTAGAAATAAATTTAACTGGGGAGATAAAAGGCTATACATTAAAAATTATAAGGTACAATAAAGAAATGAAAGAAGATACAAATAAATGGAAAGATATCCCATGTTCTTGAATTGAAGATAACCATACTACTCAAAGGGTTTTACAATTCAAATATAATCCTTATCCAAGTTCCAGGGTCATCTTTTTTTTAAGATTTATTTGAAAGTCAGAGTTACACAGAGAGAGACACAGAGGCAGAGAGAGAGGTCTTCTATCCACTGGTTCACTCGCCAATTGGCCACAACGTCTGGAGCTGTGCCAATCCGAAGCCAGGAGCCAGGAGCTTCTTCCAAGTCTCCCACATGAGTTCAGGGGCCCAAGGACTTGGGCCACCTTCCAGTGCTTTCCCAGGACACAGCAGAGAGCTGGATTAGAAGAGGAGCAGCCGGGACTAGAACTGGCGCCCACATGGGATGCCGGCACTGAAGGCGGAAGCTTAGCCCACTGCCTCCTCCAGTGTCATCTTTTCTATTTACAGAAATAGAAAATACAAATTTAAAATTCACATGGAAGGACAAAGGACCCTGAACAGCCAAAATAATATTTAGAAAAAAAGAAAAAAACTGGAGGCATTACAGTTCCTGGTTTCAAACAATATTACAAAGCAACAGTAATTAAAACAGTATGGTCCTGGCATAAAGACCAATGGAACAGAATAAAGATCCTAAAGATATATAGTCAACTGGTATGTACAAGATTGCCAAGAATACACATCGGGAAGTGCTAATGTCTTCAACAAATGGCCCTGGGAAAAGAGGAAGTCCACGTCACAAAAGAACCACATTGAACCCTTCCTTATCTTTTTTTTTTTTTTTTTTTTTTGGACAGGCAGAGTTAGACAGTGAGAGAGAGAGACAGAGAGAAAGGTCTTCCTTCCGACGGTTCACCCCCCAAATGACCATTACAGCCGGCGCTGCACTGATCTGAAGCCAGGAGCCAGGTTCTTCCTCCTGGTCTCCCATGCGGGTGCAGGGCCCAAGCACTTGGGCCATCCTCCACTGCACTCCCGGGCCATAGCAGAGAGCTGGGCTGGAAGAGGGGCAACCGGGACAGAATCCGGTGCCCAGACCGGGACTATAACCCAGTGTGCCGGCACCACAGGCGGAGGATTTGCCTAGTGAGCTGCAGCGCCGGCTGAACCCTTTCTTATCTTATATCCTGGACAAAAATCAACTCAACATAGCTTATAGACTTAAACCTAGGACGTGACATGCCTAGAAGGAAACACAAGAGGAAAATGATTTATTGGGTGTTTTCACAAAAAGCATAGGCAACAAAAGCAAAAATAGACACATGGGGAAGCATCCAATGAAAAAAGTTTCTGCACGTTAAAGAAACGAGAAGAAAACTTACAGAATAGGAGAGAAGATCTGCAATTCATGGATCTGGTAAGGGTTAATGTCCGAAATATACAAGGAGCTCTGGCAACTCAACAGCAAACAAAAAACAAAAGCAACCAACCAAGCAACAGCAACGAAGGACTTGAATAGACATTTCTCCACAGAAGGCATACAAATGGCCAGCAGGTGTATGAGACGGTGTTCAGCCTCACTAATCATCAGAGAAATGCAAGTCAGAAGGACAATGAGAGGCAGGCATTTAGTCCAGCAGTTAATGTGCTGGCTGGAACACCCACGTCCCAGACCAGAATTCCTGGGTCCAGTGCCCAGCCAACTCTCAACTCCAGCCTCCTGCCAATGCAGACCCTCGTAAACAGCGATGGTGTCTCAAGAGCTGTGCCTGCCACCCACGTGGGACACCTGGACGGAGTTCCAAGCTCCTAGCTATAGCTGACCCAGCCCTGGCTAGGGCCAGTTCTTGGGGACCCAACAAGCATATGTGAGCCCTCTCTGTCTCTCTATCTCAGTCTCTCTCTCTCAAAAAACATTAATAAAAATTGAAAAGAAAAACACACTGAGTTATCACCTCATACCTGTTCAGATGGGCTATTATCAAAAAGCAACAGCAAGAAATTCCAGTGTTGTCAGGGAAAGCGAGACCTTTGTTGGTTGGTGTTGGGAGTGCAACATGGGGGGGTTCCCCAAAATTTAAAGAAACAAACTCCTGTGATCCAGCACTGCCGCTCTGGGTGTTCATCTAAAAGATTGAAGACAGTGTCCCAGGGGTGTTTCCTCTCCCGAGGTCATTGTCGCAGGGGTGTTTCCTCTCCCAAGGTCATTGCAGCATTATCCACATTAGCCGGATGTGACAGCAGCCTCAATGTCCAACAAATGAGGGGAAGAAAAAATGCAATAATACCAAGGCTGGCACATAGCGGGTAAGGCTGCCACCTGCAGTACCGCATCCCACATGGGCGCCGGTTCGAGTCCCTGCTGCTCTACTTCCAATCCAGCTCTCTGCTGATGGCAAAAGCAGTAGAGGATGGCCCAAGTGCTCGGGCCCCTGCACCCACATGGGAGACCTGGAAGAAGCTCCAGGCTCCTGGCTTCGGATCAGCTCAGCTCCAGTTGTTGTGGCCATTTGGAGAGCGAACCAATGGATGGAAGACCTCTCTCCCCCTCTCTCTATCCCTCTCTCTCCCTCTCTCTTTTAAAAAAAGAAAAAGAATGCAATACCTACATACAATGGCCTATCGGTCAGCCTTAAAGAGGAAGGGAATCCTATAATAGGGGTGGGACAACATGGAAGGACCTGGAGGACCTCATGCGACATGAAAGAAGCCAGTCCAGAACACCGAATACTGTGTTTCCACTCACAGGAGTGTGGGAGTGAATTTCTATACGGTAAAATACATGTGGATTCTATATTATTTGGTAAATATATATATATATACACATATATATAGTTATGAACGTTATCCTCACTAAGCCTACCCCCTACATGATAATGTAGGCTTCTTACCTCATTGTACAGTCTGTCAAGAATTGCACATTATGTGATATGTATACATCCACTCTTGCTTTCCAAAAAAATAACATGCATATGTATATGATATTAACATATGAAGTGGCTATGGCAAAATGCTTTTTAAAAAAAGTAAAGATTGCCTGGTCTAAAAATTAGTCAAATAATTGACATTGAAATAGTCAAACTCAAAGATGTGGGCGAGAATGGGGGCTGCAGGGGCTGGGGTGGGGGAGGAGCAATGGGAGTTGCTATTCATTGTGTAAAAGGCTCCAGACATGAAAGACGACTTACTCCTGGAGACCCACTGGGCACCTATGAAACTGTAGGCCGCCATGCTCTACGGCGCACGCTGAAATTTTGTTACGAGGGCACACATCAGGTCCTGAAATGTCCTCAGCACAAGTCGGGGTGGGGGGATTCCATAAGAGAGAGAGCTGCCCCATGAAGCCATGGGGCATGGGATTCTGCTTACTGCGCCTTTCTTGGGAAGACAGCTATGGCAAGAAGAGAGTTTGTAGTGTCAGGTACTGCTCACACCTAAGGCGCTGTTCTAAGAGCTTTGCTACTGGTGAATCCCGCGGACGTCATATGTCGCCCACCGAAGGTACCATTCTTCTCCTCTTGGAGGACAGAGTCCACAGAGAATGCAAAGCTAGGGAGTTTGTCAAAGATCAGACTCGGGGCCAGTGCTGTGGAGTAGCGGGTAAAGCCGCTGCCTGAAGTTCCGACATCCTGTACGGGTGCTGATTCTAGTCTTGGCTACTGCATTTCCCATCCAGCTCTCTGCCTTGGCCTGGGAAAGCAGCAGAATATGGCCCAAGTGCTTGGGCCCCTGCACCCACGTGGGAGACCCGGAAGAAGCTCCTGGCTCCTGGCTTCGGATCAGCGCAGCTCTGGCCATGGTGGCCATTTGGGAAGTGAACCATCGGATGGAGGACCTTTCTCTCTCTCTCTCTCTCTCTCTCTCTCTCTCTCTCACTGTCTGTATCTTGGATCAGTGCAACTCCAGCTGTTGTGGCCATCTGGGGAGTGAACCAGCAGATGGAAGACCTTTCTCTGTGTAGCTCTTTCAAATAAATAAATAAATCTTTAAAAAAAAAATCAGACCCCCGGAAGGGACAGAGCCAGGGTCCCACCCAAGTCGGGCTGATCAGGAGCTACTGCTCCTGCAGCCTGTGGACCCTGAGACCCCAAGGAAAGTGACTCCATTGAGTCGGCTGCATGGACCAGGCACCAGAGGGTCTGAGGCTGCCCTCAGGCAACGTCTCTGCCACTGTGCCGATCTCTGACCTCAGTCAGCTCCACCCCAGCTCCAATGTGGGCCACTTTAATAAGAGCACTGGGACACAACGCGTCATCAACTGGGGGCCCCAGAAAAGTGAGAAGTCCCTCTGGCCTGAGGGACACATACCAGAAGGCCAAGAGTGCCTGCGAAGGTGAGCTGTGGCCACGGCTACCAACTAAACCAGGGCCCACGCTCAGCACTGCTCACCACCCACCAGGCGGCCTGGCCCCGCTGGCCGGCACGCTGCCATCCGGGGCTGATGTTGGCAGAGTGACCTCTCTGGGGCTACGGCTGGCTGTGCAGGATGGGAAATGAACCAAGTGGAACTTGCTGGAACTCCGTGTCCGGCCTGCAGAAGTGCAGCCCAAATCAGATCTGCCGTGCAAAGTCCCCACGCCCAGGGACATCCTCACAGGCCTGCAGAGCGCTGGGAACCCCTGGCCATGCCTGGCCACCCTTGCAGGCTCCAGAGCTTCTGGCAGAGCTAACAGCGCAGGGTGGGGGCAGATGGCCCCCCACACCCCCCCGGGGCAGCCTTCGTTTAGGAAAAGGAAACCGCCTGCAGCCCACGGGGTCCTAATGAGCTGGCTTTCCAGACTCCTGGAAAAGTGCCCACAAGCCCCGCCGTATATCCATCACTCCAGCGAGCCCCAGCGGGCTCCTGCACTCTGGTTTTACAAAACATTGGAAACGCATGCACGTTGGGAAAACTTACGACCTTGGAACACGCCGCCTGTTTTCTTACAACTTAATGAGACGAAATCGCCGATAAGTTGTGTTTTGAAGTGGAATCGTGCACCCCGTGCCGGCCGCGGGGAGCCACGCCGAATTCTCCATGGGACCGAAGGCTGCCTCTGCTGTTTTCCAGAGATTTCTGGCTAAGCCACAGTGGGTCGAGCCTGTCCTAGCTTGGCAGTGCATTTGAACCCCTCCTAATACATCCCGAATCTGAGAAGCTGTGGCTCCCGCCGAGCTGTAGTGCTCCTCCAGGGTCACACCACCAGCCGTCACTCATTCCCACATTCTGCAAATGTCCTGCAGGGCTCTGGCTGGCCAGGGGTTCGGGGGAGAGTCAGAGAGAGTGGATCTTGTTCTCCGGGGAGGGGGGGCTGTGGTGTGTCGCAGATGCCCCTCCCTTAACTGCAGGAACTAATCTGTGCCCAGCAGCAGGCTTGGCAGGCGGCATTTGTGGCTGTGGTTTGTCGGGGGAGCTGCAGGGAGACATATCCCAGCTTCTGACCCCTGCCAGGCCCCTCCATGCAGAATGTCTGCACCATTTGTGAGGAAAATAGACCTCCTGTGCGGGCGGAGGGACCTGACTCGGCTGTCCCCAAGCACAGGTGCGCGGGGTGAGCTGGCGCCACCGGATGTTCAACAACCAGAATGCCAGCCCTCACTCATCCTAGCTCTCAGCTGTGTGACTTTGGGCCAATTTCTGAGCCTCTCTGGGCAGTACTCATAGCGCCCCTCTCATCTGAATATGGCGTGAGGCTCTGGTGGGTGAAACGCCAGGATGAGGCAGGCCTGGTTCCCACGAAGCATTTACGATGTGTGGCCATTTCGGTCACCACCACCCCCACTTCCTGCAGGGAGCAACTCTACCCCGTACGTATGGCAGGTGCACAAGGTGAGGTCTGTGTTGCTGGCACGCTGGGCACCCAGCCCACAGCAAGGAGTGTGCAGTACTGCTTGAAGGAATGCGTGAGCAGGGGCTACCCACTGTGTGCAGTCCCCGAGGGAGCCGGTGGGGAGCCCTGGGTCTCGGATTTGTGTGGCCTGGGCCCGCTGCCGTGGCTCTCACAGGCATAGTGACTTTCACTGCGTACAGGGTGGGAGTGCTGTTGGCCAGGCAGGTGTCCTGAGGGTGGCTAAGCAGGGAGCCCACCAAGGTCAGCTGCTTAGTGTGTCCCTGGGCAGGGAGGCATGGCTGCCCATGAAGTGGCAGGCACCCCACTCGGCTCCGTGTCCTGTGGAGCTGCCACAGGCCCTGGGGAAGAGAGGGCTGGAAATGAGGAGGAGAGGGTTCTGGGTGCTGAGACTGGTGGTGCAGGCCCAGGATGGGCACCAGCAGGCCAGTCGCTGGAGGCACAGCCTGCAGGAGCCCAGGACAGCAGCTGGGCCAGAGATGCTGCAGGTACCTGTCCCCCAGGAGGGACAGGGCTCCTGCCTGCTAGAGCTGCAGGGCCTCTGCTGTACTCCAACCCACCCCACTCCCACCTTGACCATCGTCTTCCTCTCGGTCCCTGGGCCTCCGTGCCAGGAGCCTGTCGTCAGTGTCAAGACCCCAGCAGAGGCTGCCCGTTCCCTTGGCCAGCCGGAGAGGGTGGGTGCTGTCTCCCCGGGCAGGGTCCTCAGAGGCCACGGGTTCCTGTGACACAACATCTCGATCCCAACTGGACCGCCGTGCAGCATCACTCCCCTTGGATGGGCATTGTCCCTCCCAGCCTGTGCCAAGGGCACCCAAGGTGATGGGAGCACCGGCTCACCTACTTAGGGAGGGGGGTGGGGAGGAGCCTCTGGACTCTGAGTCTCAGGCCCAGACAAACAGGCAGAAAGTGCCAGAAACAGAAATTCTGGAGCGAGAGGCGGCCTAGCTCGGGGCAAGAGAGGGAGGTCAGCCGGGCTGCTTCTGCTGGAGGCTCCAGGCTTCATAGCGGGGGTGGCGCTGTTCCCAGGAGGGTCTGGCATTCCCCCCAGCTCACCGTAGAAAACACGGGGGTCCCCTCCCATGGCAGGGCGTGTTTTGCTTTTGTCTTGTTTTGTGATAAGGTGTCAAATGTAGTTGACTTTGTAGGCCAGTAAAAAGCTAGTTTGGTCAGAAACAGCGTGGGGATTCTGGCCCAGTCATGCCATCCGGACAAGGTCAAGGGAGACTCTTCAGAGTGACTTTTCCAGCCACGCCATGAGTGACTTTCAGGATAAGAGTCCTACAGGACTCAGTCAACCTGGCTTGGCCCTGGCTGTAACCTGGACCCCAGAGGTCCCCACATTTGCCCGCTGGACACAGCCATCCACTTCCCTTCACGTGGGCATCTTACGACGAGGACTTTAGGAAGTCTACTTGCCTGGTAGGGTGGCATGTTTGCGTGGATCTGTGAGCATGTGCACGTTTGCAACTGCTAGAACATTCTTCTTTCATTTTCTTTTCTTTTTCAAAGCAGCTCTGGATGTTTTGATGCAACTACTGGCCTCCTTATCATTTTTTTTAAGATTTATTTCTTTACTTGAAAGGCAGAGTTACAGAGAGGCAGAGGCAGAGAGAGAGGTCTTCCATCCACTGGCTCACTCCCCAGATGGCTGCAATAGTCAGAGTTGGGCTGATCTGAAGCCAGGAGCCAGGAGCTTCTTCCAGGTCTCCCATGTGCGTACAAGGGCCCAAGCACTTGGGCCATCTTCTACTGCTTTCCCAGGCCATAGCAGAGAGCTGGATCGGAAGTGGAGCAGCCAGGACTTGAACTGGTGCCCATATGGGATGCCGGCACTGCAGGCGACTTTACTCACTACACCACAGCGCCGGCCCCCTCTGTATCTTTTTCTATTGCTTGGGAGAATTTTTCTCCCGAACGTTTCCCAAGTACCTTCTCATTTCCCTGCCTTGGCCCGTGCCAGCAAGCTGCTTACAAGAATTCCTGGAGATTGCCTGCCAGCTCCAAAGAGCGCAATCAGTTGCAAATGTTTCGGGGTGGATTACTGACAAATGTGGGAACTTCCTCACAGCGCCCATTTCTGACCGTACAAATCTCGCATGAGAAAACCTCCTGCCCTACCTCCTCCTGGCCTCGACAGCCCTTTAAAAAATGATGAGCACGGAGGCCGAGCAGGCCAGCTTGTCTGTGATGGGCAGCAGCAGGATTGCCCAGACGGGCAGACGGGACCAGGACCGACGCGTGGAACCGAAGTGCTGTCTGTCTCCCTGGTGATTTGCAACAGTGAGAATCGTGTGCTACACGTGCACAGATGTCCCCCACTGGTGTGGTCCCACCGCCTAGCGGGCCTCAGGTGGCACCGGGAGCCTCTGGGGTCCTCTTGGGGACTGCTATGGAAGAGCTGGCTCGCCAAACCCAACCCCCGTGCTCACCTTGTCTCCAGCCCGGGTCAGAGCCAGCTCGCGCTAACCAGGTGCTGGCGGCACTGCAGCTGCTCTCAGCTTGCCCGCCCTGTGCGAGGCACCCTGCCAGGAATGGGGTGATGCTGGAGCCTCGGGTGTCAGGCGCTGAGCAGGGAGACAAACTAGCAGGACAAGCAGGTGGAGGGGCTGGCGTCGGGCACAGCGGTCAGTTTCGACGCTGCTGGGGCACCCACATCCCACACTGGAGTGCCTCCCAGCTGAGTCCAAGCTTCCTGCTATTGTGCACCCGGGGAGGCAGCTGGTAACGGCTCAGATAATGGGGTCCAGGGCCAGCACTGAAGAGTAACAGGTTAAGCCACCCACGGTGATGCCGGCATCCCATACGAGCGCCGGTTCAAGTCCCAGCTGCTCTACTTCCGATCTAGCTCCCTGTTACAACACCTGCAAAGGCAGGGGCAGATGGCCCAAGTGCTTGATCCCCTGCCACTCACATGGGAGACCTCAGTGGAGGTCCTAGATCCTGGCTGTTACCTGGCCCAGGCACGGCCATGGCAGCTATTTGAGGAGGGAACCAGCAGAGGGAAGATGGCTCGCTCTCTCTCTCTCTCTCTCTCTCTCTCTCTTTATTTCTCCCTCTTTCTGTAACTCTACCTTTTGAATAAATAAATACATTTGGAAAAGCAAGTAGTAGGGTACCTGCCACCCACGTGGGAGACCTGGGTTGAATCTGTGCTCCTTGGTTCAGCCTGGTCCAGGCCTGGCTGCCGTGGGCATTTAGGGAGTGAGTCAGTGGGTGGAAGGTCTCTCTTGTTATCCAGTTCCCTGTCTCTCTCTAGGTCTTTCAAATAAAATGAAAATAAGTAAATAAAAATTTACGAGAAGCTAAAATAAAAGTGGCCAATTTCATTAAAAGAAAAAGTTAACAGAGAGACAACAGTGCTGAGTGCTCGCTCAGGTGAGGCAGGCCCTCTCAGCCTTGGGCGGCTGCCAGCCGGCCTTGCCCTGCAGTAGCTCGGCTTTCGCAGCGTCACCCACCCCCACGCAGCGAGCCAAAGGTGTCCACACAGCCTTCTCCTAGGGACGCCAGTCTGCGGCAGGCCCTGCCCACTCCACTACCCCTCACCTCAACCACCTAATCTATGAGGACTCTACGTCCAGGTGAGGTCAGTTTCCAAGGCTCTGAGTGGGCACCCGTTTTCGGGTCGCTGCGTTCCCCGCAGGGGTGGGGCAGGGGGCACAGGTGTCTCTCACCCGGCCCGGTGACTGCGGCCGGCAGGGGGACCTGAACAGAGAGGGAGTTTGGGGATGAAGTCGTGTCACGTGGAGCAGAGGGCAGTGGATAGAGCTGAAGAAGGGCAGGAATGCGGGCTGAGCCCACAGAGGGGGGCTGGAGGGGAGGGGAGGAGGCCACTTGGAGGTCACTCGGGGACAAGGCGGCCGTGTGTAGAGGCGCCAGGGGAGCGAGCCCTGGACAGGGAAGTGCTGTGAGCTCAGCCCCAGGTGCACCTGGAAGCATTGGCCCCGAGCTGGGTGGGGCCCGGCCCGTGGCCTCTCTTGAGGGGCTGATTCTCAGCAAACCTGCTCCCCTTCGGGCGAGGCCGTCTGTCTGTCCTCGGTCTGTCCTCATGACCGCTCAGTCTGGCGGGGAGACAGACACCGCCCAATCAGCCACTGGTGCTCAGCTGAGAAGGGCGCTCACGGTCAGGCAAGCATCAGGCACGTTGGGTGCGCAATGTGCGTGGGACGTGAGGCTGGGGCAGGTGGCCAGGGGAGGGGTCCCCAAGGAGGTGACACTTGAGGGAAGACCTGGGCGGGGGAGGAAGTTCTCTCTTCCAGTCGTACCTGGCTCAGGTGACGTCCCCAGGGCCCCACCCATGCAGCCATGCTGCCCCTTGCCCCAGCCCTGCGCGCTTCCTCCTGCGGCTCCTCCTCTTCTGCTTGTTCCTGGTCCGACCCCCGAGCAACCCCCGCCCCGCTGCACTTCCTCTGTAAAAAGTGAGTGAGGGAGAAACGCCCCCCGGGGTCTCTGAGGGCTGTGCTGAGGGGGCCACACACCTGCCAGGGGTTTGCGCTCGGCCCCTGTGGGCGGGGCAGCTCCCCTGACTCCACAGCCACTGGCCACTTCTCAAGGGTTTGCTTTTCGGCACCAAATACGTCTTTCTTACTTTACAGCCTCTTCTTACACGCCTGCCTGTCTTGGCTTCAACAGGGTTCTCTGTTGCTGGAGGCTGTATGTTCGCGCACATGTGTGTGTGCACGCACATGTGTGTACATGCGTGTGTGTGTGTGTGAACACCTGAAGAAACATAAAGTCTAGCTCGAAGCAAACAACCCTTTCTTTCGGTCTCCATTTTTGCTCACACTGACAGAACTCGGGGCAAGATGGACACATTTGGAACCCCACCCCCACCCCAGGCACGAGACCCCTGGCCGAGCAGGAAGCGCTCTCAGGAGACGTCTGTGGGGCGTCTCCACCCTTGGGGCCTCCGCCATGGTCTGAGGATTCAGAGAGAAAGCCCATGAGCTTTGCTCTCGGGGCCCTCCCAGCCCCGCGGGGCACCTACACGTGTGGAGGCTGTCGCCTTGCGCTGTTTGGCACTGGAATATGCCCAGGGCATCATGGGAGCCCAGAGGAGGAGCGGCCGGCACAGACTGGGGTCCCCGGAGTCAGGAAGGGGCTTGTGCTTGCCGTGGGGGTGGGGGTTCCACCGCCCTGGCGAATCTCAGCCCTTCCTGTCTTGGCTTCACCACACTGCCGGACTGAGCTGGGGGGGGGGGGGTTTGTGTGTGTGTGTGTGGCCCTCAGCACCTGGATGGCAAGCTTCCTGCAGCAGGGGCCGGGTGGGGAGGAGCAGGAGGAGTGTGGCACGCCCTCGCCTGGCCACACCGGGCTGCCATGCAGGAGAAGCCGTGGAAGACCCCAGGCTGCCCACGCCCATGTCACCTCACCCAGCCTCGGTGCCTTGCTGAGTGGCCGGGGGCTGCACCCCTCAGCGCCTCGCTCTTTCTGCTCTCCATCAGGTCCTTCAGTCAGCAGGGACTGTGGCGCCCCAGCAGCCGCAAGCCAGATGCTGCCCCTGCCTTGGGTGAACAAACTGCACCCAGAGCCTGCCCTCCCCGTGTGCAGTGTAGCCAGGAGCCGGCGCTGACCACATGCTGTGAAGATGCACCTGTGCCGTGCCAGGAGGGAGGTGCCGGGGCAGCTGCTATCAAGGGCGCTGCTTCGTGCCCTGTGAGGCTGCCGTGGAGGCTCGCTAGCGGTGGGGGCTTGGCAGGGCCACCGGGTCACTTAGCTCACTCTCCCACACTCGATCCATCACTCCAGGACCGTGGCCGCCCTGCCACCTGCTTCTGATTGCCTTAATGACCGGGGGTCTGCGGAGCCAGCAAAGCCCGCGGGGGACTCCCTTGGTCTCCTCACATGGGTTCTAAAGAATTTTGTCTCCCGATCCTTTGAAAGCATCCGGGTCCTCTGTGCCACCTATAGTTAACACCTGCACACACTGGTCGGTCTCAAAAGGACGTATTTCTCCTCCCCAGAGACCACCACTGGTAACCGGTTCTCTGACGCTACTCCAGTGTGTGGGCCATGGGCGCACTGCCCACTCCTGAATCTGGAATGCTTACAAGAGTTTTGAGCTTGAAAACACAGGTTCAGTTTTAAAGCCGACTTCCCAGGGGTCTCCGAACCTCCAGAGTACAGATTTTCATTTAGCTCACGTCCTCAGCACCATTGCCGTTTGAGGTTCACTCATTCTCATTTATTTTTTGGAGAAGCAAAGAGACAGTGCAAGAAGAGAGATGGAGAGACTGAGAGAGCTCTCACCTGCTGGGTCACTTTCCAAACGCCCACAAGGGCTGTGGGGCCACAAGAGCAAAGCCAGGGCCTGGGGAGATTCTAGCTCCTTGACCCATCACTGCCACCTCCCCAGCGTTAGCAGGAAGCTGGGGTCAGGGTCAGGAGCCCGGACTGGGTGTCCACTGCTAGGCTAAACGGCTAGGCCAAGGTCAGCTCATTTCTTGTGTGGGGGCAGGCTGTCCCGTGCCGTGGGGGGTGTGGAGCCTTAGCCCGACTCAATGCCAGCAATGACACTGTCCCCGACTCTGTCATGAGGACCAGAAATGCCTGCCGGTAGTGCCAAGTGCACCCTGGGAGGAGGAGGGGGAAGGAGCAACATCACCCCTGGACAAAAACCATGCACCTGTTGTGGTCATGTATAGTGTATGCTCCCTTTGGAGATTCCAAATGCCAATAAGATTAAACAGGAATGTTTAAGGATCGGCTCTACGTTGAGCATTATCAAGCCTGGGGATGCATGTGTCGGTTGCTCCAAGGGTGTTTGACGTTTTGTAAGGGCAAAGCTAAGTGTCCACATTGTATTGAGAAATTTTCACCGTAAGAACGCTCAGTGCTGTGTTGAGGAAAGTTTGGCGGAGGGAAGGAAAAGGAAGGCGATGAGTGGAAGGTGGACAGAGAGCCCTGTGCAGGCTGGTGTCGGGCACAGCAGGTACAGCGGCAGCCCGGGATGCAGCCTTCCCATAAGGGTGCCAGTTCCCGGTTCGTGTCCTGGCTGCTCCACTTCTGACCCAGCTTTCTGCTCATGGCCTGGGAGAGGCAGCGGAACACGGCCCGAGTGCTTGGGCCCCTGCACCCAGGTGGGAGTCTCCTGGCTTCGGCCTGGCCCCACCCTGGCCATTGCAGCCAACTGGGGAATGAACCATCGGATGGAGGATGTCTGTTTCTCTCTGTCTCTCTCCCTCTGTGCAACTCAGGCTTTCAAATAAAACAAATACATCTTTCAAGAAAAAGAGAGAGAGAGAGAGAGAGAGAGAGAGAGAGAGAAAGCACCCGTGCTAAGGGTGTGTGTGCTTTTGCTCAGGGTGAATTAAAATCTGAGATTCCTAACGTCGACCCCAGGAGATAACACCATCAGTGAGAAGCAACCCAACTCGATGCCAGCAACGACACTGGGGGGAAAGAGAGAGAGAGAGAGAGAGAAGAAAGAAATGAGAACAGTGGCTCAGAGCGAGCACAGCGATTCCCAGCCCCCGACCTGGAAGAAGTGTCGCCAGGCACGTGCCTGACGCTGGGCGCAGAAGCCACACGCTGGCTTTTTTGCACTCCCCGGAAAGCTGAGTCAGACGCTGGGACAGACGCAGAGAATGAGCTTTGTCACCAGTGTTCCTTAGACGTGGCCAGCAGGAGACTAAGGTGCAGCTCGGTAAGGGAGACGCGGGGAGTGACAACAGGGCACTTCCCCTGTGCAAGCCTCGAGGTCTGGGCCAATCCAGGAACAAACTCCACAGGTGCTGCAGGGCGGACAACCTCAGGAAAAGCAGTTCTCTCTCCACAGTCTTGCTAAGTCCCAGGTTTCAATCCGTGTCCTGGAAGGCACTGTCCAGGGGACCCACCCCCCTGTAGGCTGGACCCGCTGGCCCCGGCTCTGAAGCCGGAGGGAGGCCTGCAGGCCTGCTGAAAACACTCAGCATCCCCGGTGAGGTCCCAGTCCAAGAGGAGGCCAGGGTGCCCCTCCCACTCCATCCCTGTCCAGGGTCTCGGCCGGGCTGGGCAGACAGGCCCTGGGGATGTTCCAGCGCAGTGAACTTGGCCTTGGCTGCTCCGAAATTCCATGATCACCTTAACCGGGGAAACGGCCAGCCTGCTCCCTGCGATGATACAAACACGGCAGAGACCCAGCTTGCACACGTGCAGCTTCCCACCGAGCAAGGCAGAGCCCAGTGCCTTCCAGAAGCGATCCTTGGGCCTTTTTTTTTTTTTTTTTTTTTTTGAATAGTGCAAGGCGAAGAAAATGAGGCGTGAATGATCCAAATTCTTGCAGACTTAGAAAACCGCAGAGACAGGCGGGCACACAGAGCCCGTCTGGTTAGAGAAGTTGCCGCCATGGGTACCACGATTTACCGAAGGGGACACATCCCTTGGGTGTCTTTGAGCATCCAGGGGGACACAGTGTGTTTGCTCCCGGTGCCTGGGCGCAGTACCTGATCCCTCCAAAGGATTTTCTGTCCCAAGCAACCCTGGGACAGAAGTTTCTTTACCCAGTCCAAGAGTAGACTCCCTGGGAGGCTGGCGTTTTGGCTGTGGCGTAGTGGGTGAAGCCGCTGTCTGCAGTGCCGGCATCCCATGTGGGCATTGGTTCAAGTCCTGGCTGCCCCACTTCCAATCCAGCTCTCTGCTATGGCCCAAGTGCTTGGGCCCCTGCACCCGCATGGGAAACCTGGAAGAAGCTCCTGGCTCCTGGCTTCAGATTGGTGCAGCTCCAGCCATTGTGGCCAACTGGGGAGTGAACCTGCAGATGCCAGACCTTTCTCTCTCTCTCTCTCTCTCCCTTTCTCTCTCTCTCTGTCTCTGTCTCTGTCTCTCCTTCTCTCTGTGTGTAACTCTGACTTTCAAGTAAATAAATAAATCTTTAAAAAAAAGAATGGAGTCCCTGCTCCTGCCCCTTAGCTCGTTTTTGCCAGGGCCAGCCCTGAAATCCAGGGCTCACTCTCGCGAATGGGACGGGACAGGAGGACCAAATTCTCATGTTCTGTGTCACAGTCGGGGGCCCCAGTTCACGGCCTCGCATTGAATATTTCACAATACCTAGAAGACAAGGTTTTGAATGCTCCTGACACAAAGAAATGCTGAACGCCTGAGCGGGTGCATGTACCAATTATCCTGATTTGTCCAATGCACCATCCATCCCTGCATCAAGTACCACCCTGGTGCACCCACGAACATGTGATTAGTACCCATCAGTAAAAATTCAAGTCTCCCAAAATACTGCATTTGAAGCTCTACTTGCTAAGAGCCAAGTCCTCGGCCTGCAAAATCTGATTGAAGGGATGAAAGTGTGCCAGAGAAAGGCGCCAAGGGCCAGAGCGCTCGGCCTCCGCTTGCCCAGGCCCTGGCACCTGGGCACACCACTGCACTGTTCCTCCCGCCAGCGCCAGGCACTTGCACGCCCACGGCGACAGCCAGGATCGGTAGCGGAGAGCATCCTGCTTCCGTTACGAGGTCCCTCTCGGCAGTTAGTGAATTTACTGTCCCTGATTGCTTTCGCATGGCTGCTCTGGGCACGTGCGTCCGCCTCCTCCCGGCATCCACGCCGTCGGGCTCCTGTGGTCGTATTTCAGCGGGAGCGGACCCCTCTCTCCCAACTGTCCAGCCACAGCAAAAGCCGAGCCATGGTCAGGTCAGCAGGAAGGGGGAGTCTGAGTGGGGGTTGGGAGAAAGGTGGGTGGGGAATAAGCGGCCTGGGATGGGCATGAGGAAGCCCGGATTCTTCCCAGCCTCAAAGTTGCTGCCTCCTTCCAAACCCCATACTCAAGCAATGGGGGCAGGTGCCCAGGATCCAGCAGCCTTGCCCTGTGTATGGGGTGCGGGATGGCCCAGGGCCCCAGCTGCTCCCTCTTGGACCCAACGCCACTGTCCTTAGTGTTCCCTTGGGAAGAGGGGGACAGGACCCGACCAGGGAGTTGTGTGACCCTGCCCCTCCCTCCAGCAGGCAGTACCTTTGTAATGGAAACGGGGTTGGAGGAAGCCCAGAGCCCGTGTGTGACTCCTGGGTTCTCAAGTGTCACCCACTGGGTCCCCAAAGTGACACCAGCAGCCAGCAGCCCAGCCAGAGCGAGTGACACGGCCCCTGGCTGCTGGCGTAGGGCTCTCCGCGAGAGCCAGTCTCTTCCCCTGGTGAGGATTCCCTCTCTCCTTCTCACTTTAGGAGTCGACTAGAAATGGAGGCAAGAGCGCGGCGAGAGGCGGTGGAATGGGGGCGGCCTCACGGCCCCGGGTGCTCTGGGTGCAGGCGTGTGGGGAGAACGTGCAGACACACAAGTTCCTGTGCAGTTCCAGGGTGGGGTCCTG
Organism: Lepus europaeus; assembly: GCF_033115175.1. Taxonomy (NCBI): domain Eukaryota; kingdom Metazoa; phylum Chordata; class Mammalia; order Lagomorpha; family Leporidae; genus Lepus; species Lepus europaeus. The sequence goes on from NC_084828.1 coordinate 8,538,165, forward strand.
CAGCCACACGTCTGGTTCACACCGGCTGGACCACTACTCGAACTCTCTTTTAAAATGTGTTTATTTCCATTTTACTTGAGAGAGAGAGAGAGAGAGAGAGAGAGAGAGACTCTCGCTGGCTCCTTCTCCAGAAACCCACAACACCCAAACTAAGCCAAGCTGAAGCCAGGAGCCAGAAACTCCCTCCAGATCTCCTACGTGGGTGGCAGGGACCCAAGCACTTGAGTATCATTTTCCAGGAAGGTGGAACAGAAGCGGAGCGGCTAAGACTTAAACCAGGCCCTCTGTTACGGGATGCTGGTGTCCAGGCAACAACTTTATGGCTGTGCCAGACGCCTGCCCCAGTCTCACCATGTTCTAGCTATGGGGGTTTGGAAGTTATTGCCTCAATTTACTCTTCTGTAAAATGGGCACGCTAAGAAGATCTATGTTATGATGCTGTCGTGACAATTCCCCAAAGTGCTGTGGGCCAAAGCCCCTAGTGTAGTGATTTGAATGTGCTAAGTGCCATCAACAAATCGCAGCATGTTGATTAAATGATGGGAAGCATCTAGGACGAGCTGGACAGAAGGGCCTCCAGGACCACTCCAGCCCCACCCCCACCCCACCCACTGGCTTTCTTAGTTCTCTGGGTTGTTGCTCTTTGCCACCCTGCACCCACAAGTCGGCGACGTTTCAAAAACTGTGGAAAATGGAATTAAAAGCTAAGTTGATTTTGGAGCAGACAATTGTGAAATCCTGGCACACATAAGGTCTCGGCAAAGTCCAAGGGAGGGGCTGGCACTGTGGTGTAACAGGTTAAGCCGTCACCTGCGGTGCCGGAATCCCCTCTGGGCACTGGTTCGAGTCCCGGCTGCTCCACTTCTGATCCAGCTCCCTCCTAATGTCCTGGGAAAGCAACAGAAGATGGCCCACGTGCTTGGGCCCCTGCATCTACTTGGGAGACCCGGGTGAAGCTCCTGGCTGCTGGCTTCAGCCCAACCCAGCCCCAGCCATTACGGCCACTAGGGACTGAACCAGCAGATGGAAGATCTCTCTCTCTCCATCTCTTCCTCCCTCTCGATAACTCTACCTTTCAAATACATAACTCTTTAAAAAAAAAAAGATTTAAGAAAGTTCATAGGAAATGAATATTATGAAAAAACATGGATTTCAAAATTCTTTGCACCCAAGGAAACCTGTCTTTTAATTGCCTTCTTGCGCAAATGTTTGTTAGTGCTCTCCTGTTGCTGCTTCGTTGGTTGCCCGTCTCCCTCCACCCAAACCAGGGCTGTACCACAGCAGGCGCTTGTTGAGTTGACGGCTACATCTTTGCCACCCGCTTCTCCAGCCCTGGCACATAGTAGGTGCTCAATAGCCACCTGCTGGGAGAAAGAGGGCAGCCTGGCCCGGGCAGCTGGGTGCCCCTCCCCCAGGAGGGGCCTGTTGGAAACTGTTGGAGTTTTCACAGCCCTTCCTCCACAGGCTGTGCTAATGAATTCTGTTCAGTGCACACACTTGAACTTGGAGTTGACTTTGCAAACGTGTCCCCAGTCAGAAGGCAATGTGTTTTGTACCTGCTGGCTCTGGCGTCCTTTCTGAAAACAGCAGAGCCGCACTGCCCAGGGCTCCAGGACAGGTGCAGGCTGTGGGAGGGACCGGAACCCACGGAGGTAATTCCACCCTGCACTTCAATTATTTATCCTGTGCCCGCCTGGCTCGGCACAGCCGCCACAGGGCCAGCGCGGCCCCCAGCGCTCCCAGAGGCTGCTGGGGACAGAGTGGGCTTGTCATCAAGGTGGGACCTGACCGAGGAGGGTCACGTGAACGCCACTGTGCCCCAGCCACAGGCCCCTGAGCTGCCATGGGCCAGGGTGAAGCCGCCCAGGATGGGTAAGTGCTCGGCTTTCATTCCCAGCCCCAGGGCCCTGTAGAGTGGGAACTGCTTCAAGCTAAGCTCAGGCGCACCTAGCGTGGGGAACCCCATAGCTGGGAGTGGGGCGAGAGGGGCTCCCCGGCCGTCATCACAGGGTCAGCCAGGGAGCACAGAGCAGAGGAGTCCATGTTGTTCCTTTATTTTAAATGTGACGTGAGCCAGGTCTGGAACTCCTGCTAGGTGGAGCTTGTTCTTGCAACAGGGGCTGTGAAGTTTATCCGAATGTCTTAGAGTGTCTGCAAGTAACTGTCCAGTGGATTACACACACACACACACACACAGCCGTCACAAAGACGCTATTAAAGCCAAGGAGTTAAGACGCTCCCTCCTGTGCCTACAAAGCATTTGGGCGTCTTTTTTCAGTTTTGTGCAGAAGTTTCGTATTTTGTGTAAAATCATTATTGATCCACTATTTGGATCACTGGGCCACAGAGAAGCTATATGGTGACAAAAACCCTTTCAAAGTGGAAGCTTCACGTCTCCAGGAAGCCAGCAGGCTTCCTTTTCTTGGACAGTGAGCATCCTCAAAGCCAGCTTTCCCTTTTCCCTTGACCGCTGGGAGGCTCCGAGTGAAGTCTTTGTTTGCAGTGGTAACAGCCTCTTTTACAATTAGGACTTGGTATTGCTGTTTCCATTCTTTCACAATTTGGCTCTTGCATATTCACCTACTAGCCCTTTGAATAGCTTTCATGTATTGCAAGTCCTGTCAGGTCATCTAACAACTGTGTAGAGTTTGAGGCGTGGTGAGCCCTCAGCAGGACTGGACTGAGTGGCTGACGGTCCAGAAGGGAGGAGCTGAACCTCTGAAGATAAAATATCTACGCACTCTTGACTTCTGTGGCCTCTCGTCGCTCCCCACCTCCCTCAGGCCAGAAACCTAGAAGTCACTGTTGGTCTCCCTCCCCGACCGTGAGCAGAGCTTGTGCACTGCACCTGTGGCGCGGGGTGGTGTCTGCGGGCGGCCTCGGCCCCCGGGGAGGGATTCGTGTCTGTCGCTCCTGTGTTCCCGCCACCTCTGTCAATGTGCCTAGGTATCCGCCTCATGGGAGACCCAAGTCACGCCATGTCCCTCCACCGCCCCAGGCAGTGCACTGTGAGCCAGCGCCAGCTCCCGCCCCATGAAGCCCCACACCTTGGCCATTCTGCTGTCACTCAGCCTGGCCAGCTCCCCGCCCCTTTCTCAGACCCTGAGCCCCCCTGAACCCCCCTCATTACCCCAGGGTCCACCCGGTGTCCTCCTGCAGCCAGAGCCACCCCTCCGAGGGACCCTCAGACTCTGTGGTCCCCACAGCAAGGGGCGGGCTTCAGGGGGACCGCTGCCCCTTGTCACTCCGTGTCACCCTGTGCGAGGGAGACGCCTCCTCCCACTGCTCCCTTCTTCTCTCTAGAGCAAACCCCTCTATCATTTCCAGATACAGTATACATTTAAACACACACAACACACACACCATACCCCACACACCACAAACACTGCACACATCACACAAATCACACACTATGTACATGACAACATTTACTCTACACATGTCACACACATACCCTACATGCCATATACACCTTAAACACCACACACCACACTCATCACACTCACACATCATACATCACACAAGCACGTCACAACACAGTCATGTCATACACACCACCACACATCACACACACCACATACAGTCATGTCATACACACCACACGTAATCAGGTCATACATACCACGTCACACTCTACCACACATCACAACACACCACACATACTGCCTATAGTGCTGGCATCCCATAGGGTTGCTGGTTCGTGTCTCAGCTGCTCCAGTTCCAATCCAGCTCTCTGCTAATGGTCATGCCATACACACCACCACACATCACACACACCACACACAATCAGGTCATACACACCACATCACACTCACACATAACACACACACCACACATCACACCACATAGTCATGTCAAACACACCACCACACATCGCACACCACACATACTCAGGTCATATATACCATGTCACACTCACACATCACACACACACACCATACATCACACCACACAGTCATGTCATACACACCACCGCATCACACATACACCACACATCACACCACACAGTCATGTCAAACACACCACCACACATCACACACACCGCATATAACTCAGGTCATACATACCACATCACACACACATACCACACATCACACCACACAGTCATGTCATACACACCACCACACATCACACACACCACATACACACACCACATACCACACATCACACCACACAGTCATTTCAAACACACTACCACACATCACACACACCACACATAACTCAGGTCATACATACCACATCACACACACACACACACACACCACACAGTCATGTCATACACACCACCACACATCACACACACCACACATAACTCAGGTCATATATACCACATCACACACACACATCACACACACACACACACACCACATCACACATCACACCACACAGTCATGTCATGCACACCACCATATCACACATACATACGCCATAGACATCACACCACACCACACACACTACATATACACCTCCTAACACTCCACACACAGGTCATACAAACCACATCACACTCACACACACAGGTCATACAAACCACATCACACTCACACCACACGCACACCCCACAAGCCTGCTTTGTCTCGTGTTAGTAAGCGACTGTGACACCTCCGGGGGAGGATCTCCTGGGCACCTCCTGACTTGTCCAAGCGCCCAGCCCAGCTGGCCCAGCAAGCCCCACTCGCGTTTTTCTGCCGGGAGACTTGCCTTCAGCTCAGCAGCGTGGCCGCCTGGTAAGCCGGGCCAGCGCTGCCAGCGGCCACTTTGCTCAAGCTGTGTCGCTGGGCGCCTTTGCTCACGTCTCGTCTACTCCTCAAAAGCATTTGAGGCAGTGACAGTAAGCGGAAGGCCTGTTGCAGAGGAGAGAAAATGTGCGTCGTGTGTAGTGGGACGGCAGGTGGGAGGGGCAGGAGAGGTGTGTGTGTAGCTGAACGTGGACTTGAACTCTGAACGCAGACAGGAGAAGCAACGTCAAAACCCCATCTGCAGGAAGATAAGCTTTTCTTGCGTGAGAATATAGAAATAATGTGTCCCCCTGATCCTGGGACAACTGATATCCAACATGAGCCACCTCTTTAACAGCTTCAGAGACCATTCGGGGCCATTCTTCTAGGTCAAACCACGACGCCAGTCGAGCCCCGGCCAGGTGAGTTGGTTTCTGCAACTCACCTGGTGTGAGGAGGGACCATGGCATGCCCTGAGGGCCGGGACCACTGCCCTGACCTTTGTCCTCCATCCCTCCCTGCGCCCTCCCCACTCGCTGGCCCCCAAACACATCCTCCAGGCAGGCAGATGTCGCCGGAGTCCGGATGTCAGCCTGCGCTCGAAATGGAGCAGGTGCACGGCTGACCTCAGGGATGAAGCCAAGCCTGAGCTAGGGGTCCCCCAGACAGACAGCCCCCCGCCGGCAGCAGCCTGCGCACAGAGCTGCCCACAGCTGAGCTTGCAAACCACGCCAAGATTTCTGACACATTCCTTTGCAGCTGCGTGCAGGCAGAGCCGAGGTCCCGACGTGCCGCGGGGCGGCCTCCCTGCCTCCGCGGGACAGGACGGCAGTGAGGACCCATCCTGTTCTCCCTCTGTTCCCTCACTAACGGGGCTGGGGCTGCCCCCGGCTCACCCACATGGTTCAGTTCATCCACCTGAGCTCTGGGACCTGTCTGCCCAAAAGGGGAGTCAGGTTCTTTCCAATAACGCTTCGATTCCACCTTGAGCGTGACGTTCTAGAAATTGTTGGCAAGAGAGAAAAAAGATTCTCTGTGAGTCCCTAGCTGCTCAAAGTCAGCTAAGTCACCCAGAGAGACCCCCCCCCCGGGAGGGGATTCCCTTCCCTGTGGCTAGAAAAAACCATGTGACGTCCGTATATTTAGATTTAGATGTGTTTGTACAAGTTCTCTCTCTCTCTCTCTCTCTCTCTCTCTCTCTCACACACACACACACACACACACACACACACGCATGTTTGCGTTCCCTTCTAGTCTTTAAATGCACTTTTTCCGTATCTGTAATCCTACATCACGACTTGGTCCGGCACACTTTTACTCACTTAATTTTCTATCACATGTTTTTTTTTCCATGTGGCCTTAGAAAGTCATTTTTAAAAATAAGTGGTTTTCCGTTGGAGCAAGGCCTTGTCATTAAATCACGGTGCCGTTTTTGGACAAAGTCTATTTTTCCTCCCCTGCTTTTCCTCCTACATAAATCACACTTCTGGGACTATAATCAAGCAGCAAGATCCACGGCTCGCCGCTGCCCTTCCTGGCTTGCAACAGTTCAATGACGCCGACCGCGGAGGGGAAGGGGGCTGCCTCTCCCCCTGCTGGGGCTGGGGAAGACCCATCCAGCTCCTGAAAGTTGCTCCATGGGACCGACATGGAAGGCCCTGGGGCTTGGTCTCTGCACGGCCTGAGCCGTCGATGGCTCCCTGGTGAGTGAGCGGGAGCAGGAACAAGCCCCATACTGAGCGGCATCCCTAAAGTGGGAGCCCCTGGAGGAGGGAGGTGGCGGACCCCGGAGGGGCTGCTTGCCCTGGTGTGGGGCCAGGGGGGCCCCAGGCCAGGCCTGCTGTGTGTGGGGCAGGAGTCTGTGCGTCCCCGTGCGGTGGCCCTGGGCTGCAGTGCCCCCAGCCTCTCCCTAACGCCTCTTGCCTGTGATACGGCCGGGTGGGACGAGGCTCTCAGGGCCCTGTGCGGTTGTGGGCAGTCCTGAGCCACCTGTTTTTGTCATCCTGAGCCTGCCAGGGCGCTCTGAAGCCCAGACTGGGCTCTAGCCCCCCAGGGATCATCTTGCACTTCTGTCATTTTCATGGTCAACTTTGTGTGGCAGGCAGATGTCACCACGCCCCCCAGGGAACCCTAATTACCATGCGTAGAGCGGATCTTTAAAACTCACACTTCAGGGCCACGAACTGAACCGTCGCTATTTTTCGTGTGCGCGGCTGGCCATGGCTGTCCTCAGGCCAGGTCCTGCCGATCAGTCACTGCAGGCTTGGGGCTGTCCCGTGTTCCGTGAGGCCATGGCTGCCGCCGCGGCTGGCCCCATCATGGCTTACTTTACCCTTGCTGCTGCCTCGCGTTCCGTGGCCTTTGTCTCCTCTCTCGGTCGCGTGTTCAGTGTTTTCCTGCGGCAGGACTGTGGCTACAGACGCACCGGTTTTAAGGGCTCTGTGCCCGTCCCAAAAACCGGTGGCCCAGACTCTCAATGTTGGTGCTGGATGTGGAAACAGTCACAGCTGTGAGCCGAGAGCGCTGCCACGCACGCGGAGAGTTTGTCCTACTAGATCTTCAGGGGGCAGGGTGGAGAGGGTTAACAGTTTCACCAGCCTGGTGCCCACAGAGGCTCTGCAGGAACGCCCTCCACCTTCCGAAGAGAGGGCCACCTGCCCTGGCGACCACCTGCTGCTCTCCACACAGCTGCACCCTGGAGCCCTGCTCTCGCAGAGGGGAGAGGCAGCAGGTGCGCCCCCACCCTCACCCCGTCTCCGCTCAGCCCTGGTCTGTGACCGCCCGCCGGCCGGAACTCACAGTCTGTCCTGTTCATTGTCACACTCTGGCACCCCAGATCCCTCTAAGCTCTCTTGTTTTAAGGCTAGCGATTTCAGGAGCTGTGCCACAAAGGCTACCCATGGGAATCTCTTGGTACTGGTAAAATAAACTTCCACCACACCGGGGCCCCAGACCAGGGTGTCGGTTCTCAAAGAGTTTGCTGGCCCCGCACTGCCTTGTGTCAGACCCCAGTAAGATGCTGCAGGAAGAGCCTGGATGTGGCCAGAGAGCCCGATGTGAATATTTAAAGGGAAAGGCGCTTCTTGTCTCTAGACAGTGCATTACTGATCGTCAATGAAATTCTTTAGTAAAAATACCGATGTCCCTTTCTTGCCTTATTTTCCCAAGAAACCCCTATTGTCAACCCCACCAAGCTAGGAATCTCTCTGTTGAAATACATCGAAGCTTGTTCATTTATTTGTTTGTGAGGCAGAGAGACGGACCGGCAGATGGAGCTCACACCTGCCGGCTCAGTCCCTCAACGCCAGCAGCGGCCAGGGCAGGACTCAAGGGAAGTAGGATGGGGGCTGGGGGCTCAGAGTGGACTGCAGCCTTTTTCTGCAATGTTTGATTTTTCAATGAACAAGAATACCTTGAGTCCTGCCCTGGACACTGTCATTGCTTCAAAAATGCATTGACATGGGTTTGTGTACCATGCTGGGGACAAGCGGGGTTTCGATTCCTGAAGGTTTTGTGTTGCTTCTGTTTGCGATTTTGTATCCCCTTATACCTAATTGAGCATCACTCATCTGAAAATTCCGAAATTTCCAGACGGTAGGGCAATGTCAGATTTTCAGATTGGGAACTCTCATCCTTGTACACTTCCCGAGAATACTCCCACACGGTCCTGGTGTGGTTTTATCGAACACGGTCGGTTTCACAAACTTAGCGAATGCACCCGCCTTGCACCTTGGGTCTCGGCCGGCCTTCCGTCTCGGCCTTCCTTTGTGTTGGTTCACACAGCTGCACCTCTTCTTCCATTTATTTAGGCTGTCAGAAGTTTGCTCTGTTCCCTGTCTCCCTCTCAGCACCCCCTCGCCCACCAGCCTCCTCTTGGTTGGGCCCCGGCCTTTTGCGCCTGTTCATCTTCGAAGCCCTCTCTGCCCCTCTTCCACTGTCAGACTCCGTCATGGCCGCCACGCTCTCCTTAGCCTACACTGGTGCCCGCTATTGCTCGGATTGCTTTTCATTCTGTTTTTGCTGTTCCATGGCTTCTTTGGAGGAAATCTATTTGTTTCTGCACCAGCGGACTCCTCCACCACTCAGGACCCCTGTGTGCCTCCTGGCCCATGCGGTGCCCCATTAACATGTCGGGCACATAGTAGGTGCTCAGTAAAGGCTGGCCAACCCTCTGGGGTAGGGCGCTCTGCACCAAGGCGGGCAGGAGACGGCGCAGCCGGGCTGCTGTCCAGTGTGCGGCCAGCTCAGCGTGCAGGCGAGTTCGAGGCTGTGCCATGTTCTGTACCGGAATCTCAACACCAGCTTGCCACCACACTGCTCCCCCTGTTAAAAATAAACCCAACTCTATCTGTGTGGCTTTGTTTTTTTTAAATAAAGAAAATATTCCACATCCCTCTCCGACCTGCCTTTGAGCTAAGAGTCTGATGTAGAGACTTAATCTTTAACTGAAGCCCGGGTGAAGCATAAACTAAACACTAACCTTATAATCGTCCTATCGAAACCCACCGTCCCGAGACTCGCCTGCTCAGGGACCTCTTATTTCAGGTCCGTGAGAGGGAAACAGAGACTGGAGGCAGGAATGCTTGCTCACATTAATATAACGGCCGCACAGCAGTACTGTTTTCTCCATAAAACAGGTAATGCTGATCGTAGTAGACTAAGGAATAGAAATAAGGAATGAGAAAAAGATCAGAAAATGTCCATTCCACATATCTTGTAAGTCAGAGGATGATCACTTTTTGGGTGAACAAATACAAATATTACAGATAAATCTCCCTGGCGATTCTCTCCTCGGAGCCACACCCTAGTTTCTAAGGAGGACACACACACACAGTCAGCCCTTCACATTCGTGGATTCAACCAAACCCAGACTGAAAATATTCAGGGGTGGGTGGTGTTGTGGCACAGTGGTCTAAGCTGCTGGTTGCAATGCCAGCATCCCATAGGAGCACTGGTTCTAGTCCCAGCTCCTCCACTTCCTTTTCTTTTTTTTTTTCCTAAAGATTTATTATTTATTTGAAAGTCAGAGTTACACACACACACACACACAGAGAGAGAGAGAGAGAGAGAGGTCTTCCATCTGCTGGTTCACTCCCCAAAGGGCCACAATGGCCGGAGCTGCACTGATCCAAAGCCAGGAGCCAGGAGCTTCTTCTGGGTCTCCCACACGGGTGCAGTGGCCCAAGAAGTTGGGCCACCTTCTACTGCTTTCCCAGGCCACAGCAGAGAGCTGGATTGGAAGTGGAGCAGTTGGGTCCTGAATCGGCGCCCAGATGGGATACCAGCACTGCAGGCGGTGGCTTTATCCCCTATGCCACAGCGCTGGTCCCATCCTCCACTTCTGATCCAGCTCCCTGCTAAAGTGCCTAGGAAAGCAGTAGAGGAGGGCCCAAATACTTGGGCCACTGCCACCTGTGTGGGAGACCCAGATGGAGTCCCAGGCTCCTGGCTTCAGCCTGGCTCAGTTCCTGGCTGTTGTGGTCATTTAGGGAGTGAATCAGCAGATGGAAGATCTCTCTCTCTCTCTCTCTCTCTCTCTCTCTCTCTCTCTCTCTCTCTCTCTCTCTCTCTCCTTCCCTCCCTCCCTCTGTTACTCCATCCTTCAAATAAATGTTTTCTTTTAAAAAACAAAGAAAATATTTTGAGAAAAAAATGCATTTGTGTAGAACAGGTACAGACTCTCTTTGTCATTATTCCCTAAATGACACAATATGAAGACACTTCAAAAAGATCTTGGAAAAAATGAATTAAAAGATAAATTTATTTGGGTGCTAAAAACTTTTGAAATCTATGCGTAGTTGTTTCACAATACATGTTTTTCAAGAACTTTTTTGTAAACCCCTACTTGTGCATGGATTTAAAAAGTGTTTGCACAAAAAGAAACCAATGTTTTCGTGCCATTTTCCACCAAGTTTCTGAAGCGTCCTTGTGTAACCACTGTTCACACAGCACTTACATGAAATTAGGTATCGTGAGTCATCGAAACAGGACTTCGGTGGACGAGAGGGTGTGCGGGCTATGCTAACACCACAGCCGTTGGCATCAGGGACTTGAGCATCTGGGTTCTGGCTTCAGAGCAGGACCTGTGGACCCGAGGCACAGCTGTGTAGGGAGTAAGGATTTGCCTGTTCATCTGCAGGGGAGGCAGCCATGAGGGGAAGAAACAAGGCGAGCCGTGCGCAGTCTGTGTGCTGGGAACCACCTCCAGCCAGAGGTACAGATGGCTGCACGTTTCTTTAGGTTTAAGGGAATTCCTTGTATGAAAAGCTGCACCCTCACAGACGCGGTGAGGACGCCTCGCCTGTGCTTGTCTGCTCAGAAGGCGTCACTCTAGCACGGAGGGCGCCTTGCCCTCCAGCAAGAACAGTCAACTGTAGGAACGCAAAGGCTTGGGTTGCGGTTGGGGGAGCTCCCGGGAGGCGGCCTTTGCTGGAGTTGTGGTTCTGGACGCTGCCAGTCAGAGCCTGGCCAGTGTTCTCCTTGGGCTTGGTGAGTGGAGAATCGTGCACAGCTGTAGACTTGCTCTGCAGGGAACTCTGCCTGTGGTAGAGATGGGGGAAAACGGGGGCGGGGGGGGCTGTTTCCAGAACCTTCTACCACCTTCAGAACTTTCCACCACCTTCAGAATCTACAGCTGCCTCCAGCCTGCAGATTCTTCCACTGAGCAAAAAGCAATTCGCCAGGAGCCGATCTGGGAGCCCCGTGAATCACCTGTCTCCAGGATAGGGACAGATGCCCCTGTGGGAATGGAAGGGTTAAAGGACCCCCATTCTTCAACCCCCCAGCCCAGCTCCTTAGCTCTGCCCCTGTGAGAGTGGGGTAGGCAGAGACCTGCAGCCCCTTGGGAAGAGCAGAAACTGGGAAGCCTGTGTTGCCTTCTTTCTGAGAAGGGGAAGGTAGAATGTTCCAGAAAGAGTTCCTGGCGTCAGCTGCCCCGAAGCACAGAGGTTAAGAACTCAGAGGCAGATTTGTGGGCTCAGCTCCCACCCGGGCTGTGGAACCTGGAGAGTCTCCCGTCCCTCAGCGGGAACATCATGGTAATGACAGCCTGGCTGCTGTCACCGAGCAACGGTGACAATTAAATCAGTCCAAGCACAGAAACGTCTTCCCACACCTGCCGGGCACATGTTGGGGCCGAATCAGTGCGAGCTGGAATTGTTCGTGCTTGAATAACAGTGTTAGCCTCATTCCTTACTCATCTTTCATAAGTGTTAGCCTTACTCCTTACTCATCTTTAACAATAATTAAAGGAAGTCCATCGCTGAAAAACATTCACCCCCAAGGCTGAGAGCCGATGGAGGCGTGGAAGAGCGAGGTGCTCTTCCAGTGTTGACACCGGGGTGCCAAATGTTGACAAACAGTCACCAACATTCTTAAAAGGAAAAATTCAAAGCCAACCTGGAACCCAGAGTAACTGCTTGAGTCCATTCAGGAGACAAAATCACACTTGAGGCTGGTGCCATGGCTCAATAGGCTAATCCTCCGCCTGCGGCACCGGCACCCCGGGTTCTAGTCTCGGTTGGGGCGCCGGATTCTGTCCCGGTTGCCCCTCTTCCAGTCCAGCTCTCTGCTGTGGCCCGGGAAGGCAGTGGAGGATGGCCCAAGTCCTTGGGCCCTGCGCCTGCATGGGAGACCAGAAGCACCTGGCTCCTGGCTTTGGATCAGCACGGTGTGCCGGCCACAGCACACTGGGTGAACCAACGGCAAAGGAAGACCTTTCTCTCTGTCTCTCTCTCTCTCTCACTGTCCACTCTGCCTGTCAAAAAAAAAAAAATCACACTTGTTTGTCCCTGGTGGTCCCACCTCCGCCCTGAGTCAGAGTGGGTGCTTGGCGAAAGGACACCTGGGTGACATGACCAAAGCGCAGGTGCCCGGGGACCCTTCTGGAAACCAGAGCCCGAATGTTTTCAGGTAGTAAGGTTTTATTCCTGGTAAAGAAGAAGCGATAAGAAAAAAAAATTAGGAAATTAAATTTAAACATCCAGGCGAATGCCTGAACAGAGCTGATTGCATTTTCCTGCCAACTCCCAGTGGCCTGTCGTGTCTCCTCTTTACTCCCTGGAGAGCTGAGGAATTACTGCTTGATAAGTCATTTATCTTTAGTGCAGGTACAACCAGGATAAAACCACAGATTACTCCAAATGGGGAACGCACATAACATTATTTTCCATTGGTGAGTAATCGGCGGGAAATGGGATTTGTCACCACGAGGCAGGCTGGCCATCTGGGGGAGGCCGCCCCCTGAATGCAGCAGCTGATCAACATGGAAATATTAAAGCAACAGAGGCCGAAGCTGCTTTGCTTCTCCAGGGAACCTCCGTTCATGCATGGAGGGAAGGCAATAAAGTCCAATTATTCTGAATGCGGCTACACAAGGCCCATGGAAATTATCTCATGGAGGGTAACTCTAAAGCTAAGTATTGTTTAAAATAGCCATCAGTCACTCCCAGCAACAAAATCAAACAAACCCATCAATCTCTATGGAATTGCACATTAATCAAAAGATGGTGGTGAGATGTCAGCAATTTTTCATTATTCCATGTGTAATATTTTAAATCTGACGTGCTGACAGGGTGGGCTGATATATGGAATGTATCACCAAGAGGAAGGACAATCCGGCTTCACAGGGTTGGCCCACTCCTCCATGGCCTGTTTATCTGGGGTCCCCAAGTTTTCCCTATCAGGGTGTTGATTCCTTCTTTTGGGGGGAGCAGGCACCTGTAGTTGCAAACGACAATGGTTGGAGGCTCTTACCACTGAGCAAGACCAAGACTGTGGGGAACCCTGGCTTCAGTGGTGCCCAGAGCCAAGGTTTTGCCCAACCACCTCCCGGTGCTGGAAGGCGGTCATGTTGGGCTCCCTGCAGAGAGGAGAGGCAGGTGTGTGCTGAGGGCGTTTCTTGCAGCCCTGCAGAGCTGTCGACTTTGGTGGAGAGATGGATTGTGCTACTTAGCAGGTGACGGTCAGGCCTGGAGGGAAGATTAATTAGAATTCAACAGCAGCGACATTTGTCTTCAGCGTCATGGCTCAGGCCTACTGCTCGAGTGCGAAGTGTTGACTCGTGGGATTTAAAGTCTGTTTGCATGAGCACACCTGAAAAAAATAATAAAAAAGTCCTTCATTTCATTTTAGTTTCTTGACTTCCATGAAAATATAAACATCCCAGCCAGTCCTACTGAGTTTTCAGATGTAAGACTCACGGTGTTCTTGGAGACCGGCTTTGCAAAGAAGGAGCTGTGTCGAGAGAGCTTCGGGAGAGGAGCTGGCACGCTGGGTTCAGCTGCTTCCTGTAGTGCAGGAGCACCGGCCTCGTGGGTTCCTCTCTCTGCTGTTTCTGTACAATGGGTGTGTCAAACACTAGATCCCTGGCCCTCTGCTTGTTTTTGTAAATAAAGTTTTATCGGCACACAGCCATGCCCGTTCACTCACAGACTGTCTGAAGCTTTGAGCTTTCAACAGCAGGGTTGAGCAGGTGCGACAGAGACCATACGGCCAACGACGCTGAAAACGTGTATTGTCTAGCCCTTTCCAGACAAGGTTCTCTAACTCCCTCACTAGATGATTCCTGTCTGAGTTCCTTCCATTCTGGGACCTGTCATTTGGGCAAGACAGAGACAGCACAGTTGGTCAGAAAGAGGAGAGTGGATAGGCCACCATGAGCATAAATAAACAAGCCTTTCACGTTGCTTCCTTCTCGCACACTGTGGCTGGGTTTTGCAGGCTCCCGTGGAAAGCGGTGGGCAGGGAGAGGGCCCTAGACGATGCTTTGAAAACACACAGTGGGCAGATGTTTGGTGCAGCTGTTGAGGTCCCGCTCGGGATGCCCGCATCCCAGATCTAGTCCTGACTCTGCTCCAGATTCCAACTTCCAGCTAATGGACACCCAGGAGGCAGCAGGTGTGGCTCCGCTAGTTGGAGTCCCTGCCACCCACCTGGGAGACTTGGGTGGAGGAGTTTCTGGTTCCCACCTTTGGCCTCAGGTGGGCCAATATGGCAGTTAGGAAGAGACCCCGCAGATGGGAACTCTGTCTCTCTCTCTCTCTCTCCCTCTCTCTTCCTCTCTGTCTCTCTGTCTCTCTCTCTCCCTCTCTGTCTCTGTCTCTCTCTCTCCCTCTCTTCCTCTCTGTCTCTCTGTCTCTGTCTCCCTGTCTCTCTCTCTCCCTCTCTGTCTCTGTCTCTCTCTCTCCCTCTCTTCCTCTCTGTCTCTCTGTCTCCCTGTCTCCCTGTCTCTCTGTCTCCCTCTCTCTCTCTCTCCCTTTCTGTCTCTCTCTCCCTCTCTGTCTCTGTCTCTCTCTCTGTCTCTCTGTCTCTGTCTCTGTCTCTGTCTCTCTCTCTCCCTTTCTGTCTCTGTCTCTTTCTCTCTCTGTCTCTCTCCCTCTCTGTCTCTCTCTCCCTCTCTGTCTCTGTCTCTCTCTCTGTCTCTCTGTCTCTGTCTCTCTCTCTGTCTCTCTCCCTCTCTGTCTCTCTCTCTCCCTCTCTGTCTCTGTCTCTCTCTCTCCCTCTCTGTCTCTCTGTCTCCCTGTCTCTCTGTCTCCCTGTCTCTCTGTCTCTGTCTCTGTCTCTCCCTCTCTTCCTCTCTGTCTCTCTGTCTCCCTCTCTGTCTCTCTGTCTCTCCGTCTCTGTCTCTCTCTCTGTCTCTCTCTGTCTCTCTCTCTGTCTCTCTCTCTGTGTCTCTCTGTCTCTGTCTCTCTCTCTGTCTCTCTCTCTCTCTTTCAAATAAATATTGTTAAAAAGCACAATGACGCGTTAAAGCAGGCGATTCCCAGGAAGGCATGGAGGATAACAGCATCTCTTTGGCCCTGTTCTGGGGCTGAGCCTGACCTTCCGTCATGGGCAGAGTGAAGCTGGTGGAGGCAGAGCCCGTGGTGACCCTTCGTCAGGCAGAGCCTCAGCCGGTGCGAGGAGGGCGTCTGCTCCGGGCACCCACGCGTGCTCCTCACATGTGGCTGCCAGACCACCGCCGCCCCTGCAGCCTGCTGCTCACCAACTCAGGAAGTCACCAGTGGAAGCCTGTGCCAAGTTTCCCCAACTCCCCAGCTGTGCGGCCGCCCTGATCGCCCCAGCCTCATGCCCCGCTCCTCTGGTACCCTGCCTTCCTCCACCTTGGCCGGGGGCTCTACCCCATCCTCTGAACCCCCCAATCTTCTGACCCCCGAGCCACTCTCTGTCATTTCTCTGCCACACTCCGGCAGCCTCAGCCCCCTCCTCCCTCTAGACTCAGCTCGGTGCTCACCTCCTGCGTGAGCCCCGCTGCTCTCCCCTGCCCCGGGCTCCGTGGCACGGGGCAGCAGCTGGCACACCCTGTCCTCGAACTTCCACTCTGCAAGATTATGGCTGTGATGTCCGCTCTCTGTCTGCTACTTCTGTCCAGCTTGCAGGGCCGGGCCTCAGGTGGCTGGTGGTTGAGTGGTTTGCCCAGTACTGCCTTGGTACGTCTCACAGAGCACCTCTGTGTGAGGGCCAGATGGGCAGAGGCCTGCAGAGCAGTGGGTGACAGAGAGGACGATGGAGAAGGCCCTTGAAAGGCCCCGAACTCCAAGGGCAAGGGTCAAGGTGGGCCAAAGTAAAAGCACCGTGTGCTGATGTGCCATAGTCACCACGCGGGCTGGGGTGGTTGATGGCAGGTGGGCTTCCCTGGGCGTCGTGTGTCAGGGCAGACTCCCCTGCTGGCACTGCTGAGGGGGGTGGGGCTCCACGTGGACTCCTTGTGCTTGTAGTGGACACTCAGAGCCCAGGCGTGAGGCCACCTGAGTCCCCATGCTGTGCTTGGGATTGCGACTCAGGAACAGGAGCAGGCGAGGAGGCAGAGTGACGATGTCACAGCCACTTAGTCCTACAGGCCAGGGAGCTCCTGCCCCAGGGCCAGGGCAGACGGGGGGGGGGGAAGGGGGGGACGTCCCTTCCTCCTGGTCACTGGGGAAGGCGCCTCCTCCACGTTACACCTAAACTGGGAAACTTCGAGGACTGCTTTATAAACGTTAGAGGTTAAGTGCAGAGTGTGATCCTTTGTTTACTAGAGTTTCAGTGAACACAGATCATCTAAAACAATCCATCTGAGAAATAGTCTCCCTCTCCCTCCCCTGTTTCACACACACGAACACGCGCACCGCACACGCACACACACACTCACACACATCACTTATCTGTGTTCAGATGGAACTTTCTAGAAATGGACCAGTACTTTCCGAAACCCGGGACAGCCAGACAGATGTGCGGGAAACTCAGCTGTTTTTTGAATCCATCTGTTTGCTTCGCACAAAGTCAATCAGAAGAAAGCAGACCCGGAGGCAGGAGGACAGTGGGAGGAGGCAGGGACTCCTGGGGACACTCGGGCCTGTCTGCTTGCTCCCTGGAGCTGGGAGGTCAGGACGGGCGGTGGCAGGTGTAGGGGAGGGGAGATGGCCAGCGCTGAGGCGTCAGGGGTCTCAGGTTGGCCTCTGCCGTGCCATGGACGCCTGCACACTGCTGCTGGCCATCTCCTCCCCCTGCTCTTTCCAAAATCCCTCTGCTCCCAGCAAAGAGCGCAGGCACCGGGAAGGCTGTGGATCTCGGCTGATCCCGCCAGGGCCCTGGGGACGATGGTCCCTGTGGCTGCCTGCCTAGTCTTGGAGACAGACGACAGGGTCCCTCGGGCACCCGGCTGGTGATTAAAATGCCATGAGAGGAAGGCGGCTGGCGGGAAGCTGTACTCCTCTCAGACCCGCCGTGAGCACAGAAGAGCCGAAGTTTGGGAGAGAAAGACGGGTGTGCTGATCCCTCCCTTCAAGTTCAAAACCTGTGGTTTCTCATGTCCGCGTGCAGCTCCCGGGACCCGTGCAGTTCTCGGGTTTCCCTCCCCCATGCATCTGCACCCTGTTCCCAGGAGGGTGCCATATATCACGGGGCGGGGGGGGATCCCCAGAGACTGAGGGCGGGGTACCAGGGCTTCAGGCAGGAGCATCTGCAACCCCCAAGCCGGCCAGGGCTGCTCTCAGCGTCTCCCCAAGTGCACAGTGAGGATGAGGAAGAGCGTTGCGCCCAGGAGCCACCACCTGGGCTGCTGCTTGCTTCATACCAGGCCAGGCTCTGAACCTACCAGCCGTCCTAACATGTATCTACTTCTCAAGATTTATTTATTTGAAAGTCAGAGTGACAGGGAGAGAGAGAGAGACAGAGAGAGAGAGAGAGAGATCTTCCGTCCACTGCTTCGTTCTCCAAATGACTGTAACAACCAGGCCTGGCCAGACCAAATCCAGGAGCCTGGACTCCATCTGGGTCTCCCACATGGGTGGCAGGGGCTCGAGGACGTGGGTCATCTTCCGCGGCCTTCCCAGGTGCGTTAGCGGGATGCTGGATTGGAAGTGGGACAGCTGGGACAGGAACTGGTGCTCTGATAGGAGATGCTGACGTCACAAGTGGCAGCTTAACCTCCTGTGCCACTATGCCAGCCCCTTCACGTGTTCCTTTGTTTTTTTTCTTTTAATAGAATAGGGACTGGATTTGGGGAAAGGGGTCACACTGGCTGCAGGCGGGGTGCAGCAGCTTTCCTGACCTTGCACATGGGAGGGGGTGGATCTGATAACGGCACAGGTGCTGGGGAGCCCACTATTATCTCCCTTTGATAATCAGTGAAGTCTGCAGAGACGAATCTAAAGAGTTTTGCCTGGAGACACAGGCCTTTATGTTTAAAGGTAAGGCACAGGTAGACTTCAGAATTGACCGGGGCCAGCGCCGCGGCTCACTTGGCTAATCTTCCGCCTGCGGCGCCGGCACCCCGGGTTCTAGTCCTGGTTGGGGTGCTGGATTCTGTCCCAGTTGCTCCTCTTCCAGTCCAGCTCTCTGTTGTGGCCCGGGAAGGCAGTGGAGGATGGCCCAAGTGCTTGGGCCCTGCACCCACATGGGAGACCAGGAGGAAGCACCTGGCTCCTGACTTCGGATCGGCATAGTTCCAGCCATAGCAGCCATCTGGGGAGTGAACCAACGGCAAAGGAAGACCTTTCTCTCTGTCTCTCCCCCTCACTGTCTAACTCTGCCTGTCAAAAAAAAAAAAAAAAAGAATTGACCAGCACTTTTTAGCTGATGAATTGCACTACGTGGAAATTCTGAAGCCGGGGGTGGGGGTGGGGGGTGGATCCTATCAGCCTCCGGCCAGCTCATTACTGGACACTAAGTGCCCTGCAGCGTTGATGTTTTTGGCTGGGATACCACAATGGTGCTGATACGATCCTTGAGAAGTAAAGGGCGGGGAGCAGGACTGAGAGGTGCAGTCCTGAACCCGCATCCTGCAGCCCGTGCCGCTGTCAGCTGGCACGGGGGAGGGGGGGGTCCGGCCAAGCATGCTCCGCACCCCACCCCCGGCCTGCCTTCCTGTCCCCACCCCCGGCAGCAGCTCCCGAGACATCTGCCCACACAGATGTACCTCCCATGCGTGCGATGCTATTTCCTTGACCAAAAAAAAAAAAAAAATTCCAAGCTGTCCACAGGACTGGGTTTCAGGATTTTCTTGGAATGCTGCGACAATCTGTGTTTTTGCCATGGGAACATTCACAGGCAGGGGTCTGTGTGGCTCCAGTTACAAGCTGGTCTGTCTGCCACTGTGTCTGAGCTACGACACTTGGCCTTGCCACGTAACCTCCTTCTGCGTGTCACTGAGCCCAGGAGAGGGGCACAGTCCCCTATACAAACTGTCCCCCCTTGCTCCCCACCTCGGCTCCCTCTCCCCCAGTGTCCATGGGGACACCCGCAGGCTGCTCCAGGGCAGTCCTCCAGCCCCTCGGACGTGGAAGCCCACCCTGCTAGGGGCCCCTCGGGCAGCCTGGGGGTCTACGAAGCAGCGGCTCTCTAGGAAACCATCCTCACTGTAGATATTTTGCCATCATAGCTGAATTGCTAAAACTTTGATACTCAGCACCTGTTTCCCGCCCTCCTCCCCACCCCCCCAAAAAAAGTGGATTTTTTTTTTCTGAACTGACGTGTTTTGAGAGAGTCTGGCTTTCCCCAAGCGGCCTCCATCGCTGGCCGTCCACTCCACGCAGCTCGCAAAGGGAAGCAAGCAGAGGCCCGGGGTGCGGGACCCACGGGTGGGAGCTGCTCAGCCAGGCAGAGTTGAAAGGAGAGAGGTGTTGCGGGGCACAGGTGTTCACCGCACCAAACCTCTGAGGCCGACAGGGGGCTGACTTGTTCCGTCCTCTCTCCGCCGGACATGGGGGCAGCTCTACAGGGCCCAGCGTGCACACAAGGAGTAGACATGCAACCTTCTGGCCTTGGAGAGAGATTCTCCCTTGCTCAGGGTCCCTGTGGCTACCGGTGGGCTGTTGAGAAGCCAGTAGCATCTTCAGTTGTTGGGGGTGAGTTCTGTCCCCTGCCCCGCCCTGGCCCAAGGCTGGAGTCTTAGCCACCGTTTGTGTGACTGTGAGAGCTCTCTGGAAGTAAGGTCTCTGCCTGTGTAATCAAGCGAAGATCAGCTCGTGTGGGGTTGGGGGAGGCCCTGAGCCACTTCTGTCTGCATGAGGAGGGACGTCTGGACACCCAGACACACAGACACATGGCCTTGTGAAGACGGGGCAGAGATCCGAGCGGTGCAGCCCTGAACTGGAGAGCCTCCCCCCCCCCCGGCCCCCCCGGAGCCAGGATCCTTTGTCAGCCTGCAGGGGGAGCCCAGCCAACACCTCGGCTGGGGGCTTGAGGCCACAGAACAGGGAGGGAATCCATTTCTGCTGTGGGAAGACACCTGGTGTGTGGTTCTTAGTCCCAGGGTCATTGGAAAACTAAAGCCCCATTCCCAGCGGCCAAGGCTGGGGCCTAGGATCCCACATCCCTGCATGATCCCATGGATCCCACATCCCTGCATGGTCCCACGAACAGTGAACAGGTGCTCCCCTGGGGGGCGTGGAGCTGGGTGGTTGGGAGTGAGAGAGAGGCTGCCCCCCGACCCATGGCAGATGCCTTCCGTGGTGGCAAGAGAGAAGCCTGGAATGGGCCAGAGGTGTTTGCAGAGACAAAGAATGGGATGAAGAAATGAAACGGAGAGCGGATGTCACACTTCCCTTCCTGTGCTATGGCCTGGTTTACCTTGCCCCAGAGGGAACCTCATCACACAGTTCCTCTCCATGATTAGAAAGCAACACAGACGAGCAGGCAAGATGCTGCGGGACGCGCTCCAATCCCATACCTCGTGGCTGAGTGTGATCTCCAGTCCCATTCCTGAGCCCAGCTGCCTGCTAATGTGCACCCTGCAAGGCCACAACCATGGCTCAAATAGTTTAGTCTTTGGCCATCGTCACGGGGGACCCGGATCGCCTTCTAGCCTCCTGGCTTTGGCCTGGCCCATCCGTGACTGTTGCAGACATTTGGAGAGTGAGCCAATGGGTAGATCTCTGTCTGTCTGTCTGCCTGCCTTTCAAACAAATAAAACACATTAATTTTTAAAAGACTTATTTTTCAAAAGGCACAGAGTCTTAATAAGAAACAGATTGGCCATCCCAGCTAAAAACAGGGCAGAGAATGTCATCTCGTTAGCAGGTGCAGTGGGCGAGGGCCTGGGGAGGTGGCGGTCGTGGGTCTGGATGCTTGTCTGGGTGGACCTGGGTCGCCGAGACCTGAGTGGCTTTTCTTCATGCTGACCGGGAGAGGAAAAGGAAAAGAGAAAGAGGAGCTGCAAGTAGGAAGTTTGTGCTGGGAGCACTGATAACCTCTTCCTGTGCGGACACTGCAGGCCCGAGCTGGCCTCTCTGGCAGGGGTTGGTAGCACGCGGCAGAGTTAGAGAGGCAGAGGCAGAGAGAGAGAGGGAGAGAACCATCCATCCAATGATTCACTCCCCAGAAATGGCCGCAACGAACGGAGCTGGGCAAATCTGAAACCAGGAGCCAGGAGCTTCTTTCAGGTTTCCCACATGGGTGCACAGGACCAAGGACTTGGGCCATCTTCCACTGCTTTCCCAGGCCATAGTAGGGAGCTGGATAGGCAGTGGAGCAGCCAGGACTTGAACCAGCACCCATATGGGATGCTGGGGCTTCAGACCAGACTTTAACCTGCTGTGCCACAGCGCCAGCTACTCACTGAATTCCATACAATCTTTACATGTCATAAAATATTATTCTCCCCTTGATTCTTTTTTGTAAATACTTATTTAAAACTGAAAAGTCATTCACAACTCTGGGCAGTTGGAATCTAACTCTCCTATGTGTCCTCTCTCCTGTGTGTGTTCAGCTAAGAATTAAAGAAAAGTCTCAATAACCGAACTGAGTCAAAGGGGAATAGATCAAGTGTTGTGTTTTCCCAGAATATTGTGTGTGTGTGTGTGTGTTTCCAGTTAGCAGAAACTGCTTGGAACTCAAACCTGCGGGGAGCCTTGACCTTTGAAACAAATGATGTGGTTTGTTGGTCAGATTTTACATTGCAGGTTCGAGTTTTATAATGTTTGTATATTTTGATGAGTGCAAAAATGAAGGGGAAGTTCCAGATGGCTGTGTCAAGACGCTCTCTGATTAAACGGACCCAGATGTTTGGAAGAGGGGAAGGAGCCAAGTCTGTGTTCTGCCAAGGTCCAACGGTGCTTTTGATTCTTCTTCGAAAATAGGAAGGCCAGACAAGAAGCGTAAAAGTTTACAATAAGTGACAAATATAAAAATCCCAGGTCGGTGGGTCACGAGCTGACGTTACACAAGTGGCTCTTTGGGCTGTGACGGAGTGTGCCGTGGCAGTGCGCCCACAGGATCGTGTGGGCGGATAAACGCTTTGTGAATATTTGGACGATCAGCGCAGGAGAAGGAAACACACCCCCACCACGGGAACATCTTCGGTGAACCCAGAAGCTCTGGGAGAAGCCGGACTCCCAGGTGGACAGAGACAGGCGCTCCCGCCCACGCTCAGGGTAACACACGCGTGGTCCCTGATGGACTGACAGCTACTGTATGTCGAGTATCTGAGCATGTGCGCTGTCCTTATGACAGCTTTTTAATCATTAGAAAAGAATTCAGATTGTGGTGAAACATGCATAAAAATTGACTGTTTCGACCACTTTCAGGCAAACGTGCTTCCACACTGCTGGGCGACCATCGCGCCTCTCCACCTCCGAGAACCTGGTCATCACCCCAAAGTGGATCTCTGTGTCCACTAAAACCATCCCTCCCCCCTCGTACCGCTGGTGGCCCCTGTTCTGCTTTCCGTCTGCGAATGTGCTACTGGGGTGCCCTGTGCATCCGTGCATATATCCTTCTGTGTCTGAATAATTTCACTCAGCCATGGTTTGTCCACACCGAAGCATGTGTCAGAACCTCGTCACTGCTCAATTATATCATGTGACACGAAGTCACCACGGTGCACTCAACTCCTCTTCTGTCACCAGGCACCAGGTGGCTCCCACCTTCTGACACGGTGCGCACGGCTGCAGTGACCATTGGTGCACAAGCACCTGGAGCCGCTGCTTCCATCTGGGGCCGTCAGTCTAGGGGTGGCATTCCGCGATCACGCGTGGTTCCAAGAGCTCCCCATTGGCTCCCTCAGTGGCTGCACCTCTCTGCACCCCGACAGCAGCGTTCACCTCCTCCACAGCTCTCGCTGTTTCCTGGAGGGTTTGTTTCGTCCCCTCTTTCGGCACGGCCATCCTGGTGGGCACAGAGCAGGAAATGTCACCAGTGAGAGTGGCCTTGAGCGCTCGTGGCCCCTGGGGCACTGTCGCGTCCCTCTGGGAGCTCTCAGAGGTCATGGGACCACGGCTGGGCAGCAGGCGCTGGGGTTCTCACCCTCCCACGGCTCGCCTTCCGTCTTTTCACTTCCCTGCAGGAAGTCAGTCCTGCGGAGGGGTGGGACCAGTGGGAGAAACAGATCTCAGGTTGGAGCTCAGAGCCCTGGCAGGCGCCAGCCAAGCCCCTCCCCAGGACCACAGGGCGTAAAGAACCCTCCCTCTCCTGTCTTCTGCCCCTCCATCCCTCCCTCTCTCTCTCTAACACACACACCTAGACACACACTCCCAAGCAACCACAACAAGTCTCCATCTCTCTTTCCTGCCTTCAGGGGCCCTGCAACAGATCAGCCCAGTTTGAAATGTTTAAAAGCAATAGCAGTTTGGAGTCAGTGGCGTTTTTGTGGGTTTTTTTAAGATTTATTTATTTATTCAAAAGTCAGAGTTACAGAGAAAGGAGAGGCAGAGAGAGAGAGAGAGAGAGGTCTTCCATCTGACGGTTCACTCCCCAGATGGCTGCAATGGCCAGAGCTGCGCCGATCCGGAGCCAGGAGTTTCTCCTGGGTCTCAGTGGCATTTAATCCAAGCAGTCTCATCGAGACCAGTGGAAACCACCCTGGCTGCTGCGGGCTCCTGGAAACCCCTGCAGCAGCTGCCTCCCTGGGCTGCTGCCTCTCCCCTGCATGGTGGCCGGGGGCTCCAGACGCTGTGCCCGCTGTACCTCCCAGGATGTCCTCCCTGCCGCACCCCTGCCCTGGGAGCCTGCTCCCTGCTGCCGGCTAAGGACATTTCCCTGCTAACAGCCTCAGGCTGTGACGGCTCTTCTGGCCTCCCAGGAGCAGCTCCTATCTGCTGAGAATTAGCTTCAGGCTGCAGGGCCAGAGTCAGGGCCGCTCTGTAGTGTCTTCCCACGCCGGGGGTCGCAGCCCCTCTCGCCCACCGAGCTTCAGGCAGCGAGTGCTCCCACCTCTCGGCCGCCCTGGGCCTCCCTCTCTGGCCCCCGCCTTGACGGCTCCGGACCCTTCTCCACGCCTGAGTGTGTTCTGGTTCCCGGGGGACATTCCCTGCAAACAAGGCTCCCAGGGACTGTTGGTGAGGATGCACAGGGATGAACACAAAGGACAACCTGTGCTTCGACTGGAGCAGAGGTCCTGAGGCAGGAGGCTCCAGGGGAGGTTGGTTCAGCAGCTCAGGAACGCCTTCAAGGACTCATTCTACCAGCATCCTCAGAGTCTGGCTTCGTCCCCAAGGTGGCGCCTACGGCACAAGAGCGCGGCCATGTTGCCCATGGTCACATCCAAAACCTGAGCCCTCCAGAGGAGGGAGAAGAGACGACGTAGCTTCACCACTCCTCTTTTTAAGAGCAAAACTCCTCTGCATCCCCAGTGCATTTGCACACGCGCGTGCGCACACACACACACGTGCTTTAATTTCTGCACAGATGGGATCCCGTGCTGCTGCTGGATTCTCCCACTTGACTCTCAGAGCCTTCTGGACTGAATATTATTCCACAGGGGACACACTCTGTTGACTGACATTTCAAAGCTACCTTTTCATGCTTGCTGTATTCCCCTAGGGAGGTTATACGTATCCTCAGGGCATGTTTTTTCTTCTCTCCTCACGAGCCTCTATACAATACGTTCCTACAAAGTGAGCCCCAATTAATAGTTATGGATGGAGCTGTGGACATGTAGCCTAGCAGTTAGGATACCAGTTGAGACGCCTGTGTCCCCTATCAAAGGACCTGGGTTCAAGTCCTGGCTCTGGCTTCTGCTAATGCAGACCCTAGGAGGTCGCAGGTGATGACTAAAGTGGTAGAGTCCCCGCCACCCACATGGGGGGCCTGCACTGGGTTTACAGCTCCTGGATTTGGCCCAGGCTTATGGGGGCAGTGAACCAGTGTATGGGGCCTCTCTTTCTGCCTCGCAAATTTTTTTTAAAAAGTTACTGATGGAAAGATTCTCTCCCTTGCCACATAAAAGTTCTGTGAGCACCCCCACAAGCCTCAGTAGGAGCGCGTAGCACAGGCAGCAGCAGGGGCACAGCACCGTGCCCATGAGTCTGTCCTTCTTCGGTCTGTGGACAGATGAAGGAGCAGCACAGGAGAGCTGTTCGTGTTCCGCGCACCCTTTGTCAATGCACCCTGGGTCCGTCCCGCTGAGCAAGCTGCCCATGCAGAGCACTTGGCTACCTGCAAAGTTACACATTATCTCCGTATTCGGCTCACAGAGGCGCATCAGGACAGTCATTAACAGCCAGCACTTCCGGCGGAGCCGTCCCCAGGGCTGCTCCTGGCGCTCACAGAGCTGGAACGTTACCCCTACGCCTAGACACACAACTCTCCATAACCTTCTCCATGCTTCTTGAGGCAGTCACAACGCCACGAATACATTACAACTGAACCTAGGCCCTTTGGTGGGGGGAAATGATTTCAAGATGACGCTGTTGGCTCAGAACAGACCAGCCGAGCCTGGGACTGGGATGAACTTCTGTGGGCAGCCACTCTGTGAGCAGATGCTGGCGCCCGACTCCTCTGATAACGTCAACGAAAATCAACTCAGGTCTCCGTGTGGCTCCTGGTACTTCTGGATCTGACGAGCTTCCTGTAGTAGCTGGAAAAAAAATTACCATGTGCAGGAGCAAAGCAAAGTAACACATGGCTCCCAGATGGGAGGGCTCTTGGAGTTTGGGCCCTAACAGGAAACATGGAAAGACGCATGGAAATCAAGCAATAAGGGTGAGACAGAAATTAGTTTATGTCCCTCAGCTGATAACATGTATGGGGACATTTTTTGAGCAATCATTTCAGTTAATATGGACAATGAAGACTCTAATCCATACTACCGAGGCTACACTTGAAATGGAGAGCTTGAACATCCCTCCGTGACACAAGGCATGACGGGATCGGGATTATGTACATGCCTATTACGGGTTCAGGAGAAGAACCCACTGAAACAGCAATGCTGCGCTCCCAGGCAGGGCTATAATCTGCCTCGGCACTGCCTGCTCGCCTAAAAACACAAGCGATTCCCCGTGGGAACCCAGCCCGACTTCCTCTGTGACTTGCAGGACTGTGTGTGCTCCCATCGGGACTACAAGGGTCCCCAGGCTGCTTCTTTCACTGTGATTCTACCACTGCCCTTACTTCGAAATAGCCATGACCATGGAAGAGGCTACCCTCACTCATCTCCCCTCACCAACACCCCCACCGCCCAGCACAGGTGTGCATTAGGAGAAAAATCTAGTTATCTCTCGTTAAACAGAGAAGTGCTCTTGACAAGTAAGTAGGTCAGAACATGGAAGGATTTGGCTCAGTGACTGTACTGCCCCTCCCCCACCTCTGTCACTGGTGTCCCCTACAGCCGTGAGGCTGCTCCTGCAGACGAATATTTTTCCAGATCAACATTGGATTATAGGGCTGCGGACTTGGGCTTCAAAAGGGAACTCAAAGTTTTCTTTCCAGGGGACTTTGCAGACTGTTTTGTTTTAAATGCTAATTAAAGGTGGGCAACACACTCCAGGAGGGTTTCCTCCTCCCCAGCCCCGCCCCCCAAAGAGAAACAGGCACAGGCAAAGCCCCAGGGCCCGCGCCCTGCCTAGAGGCCGCTGGCTGAGGGTCTGGTCCACTTCAATGTCTCCCGTGTCACCTTTCCAGGGGCTGCGGCGCTCAGAGATCTGGACTCGGGCCAGGAAGCCAAGCGCTGCCGAAGCCGCAGCCTGCACTCTCGCCCCCACGCCGGCGACCACCCAGCCCAGCCAAACCACATGGCCTCTGGTTTTCCTGATGAACGAGGTGGGTAGAACGCCCTTCCCCTCAAAGAGGACTCCGAGGGATTAATTAGTTAAAATCCGTAAACATGTATCATTCTGATGATTATTCCAGCTTCTAGTGAGAGCTGCGCGGGCCCAAAGCAAAGACAGCGCCAGCACCGCCTCCCCGGGCAGCGCCCTCGGCCCCCGGTATTTCCAGTCTGGCTGCTGGGGGGACGCCCCGGAAAGCTGGGCACCTGACAGGCCCAGAGCTGTGCCCGCCACAGCCGAGGGCCCGAGGCCAAGCCTCCGACCGAGCCCTGGACGCAGCGGGGCTGTGCGAAAGCTGGGCCCCTCCCAGAGAGCCGCAGGACCCGGCACACACACAGCAGGCCCCCGCGACGCGCGGGCTGCAGCGCGGCAAAGCAGGCTGGGTGTGGTGGGTAAGGGAGACGTCAGGCTTCCCGGGCGTCAACCGAGGCTGTCCGGGGCTGACCTTCCGAGGCCAGGGCTCTCCCGCCGCCATATTTGTGGGAGTCCCTTGGTAGATGCCCTGCTCTCGGGTTACAAAGTCCGTGCCTCCTCCACTTCCGCTCCCTGCGGCCTTATCCTAATTCTGCCCAAAGACACCCAAAAAGCCACTCTCACTTTCCACTCCCAAAGCCCCTTGCGCGCGCGCGCGGCTTCCGGAAGGAGCGCCTCCCAAGATGGCGGACACCGGAAGTGGGCGGCTCCGCCGGGGCCCCAGGGCCGCTCTGCTCACCCAGAGAAAGCCCGGATGCAGCGCGCAGGGAGCGCTGGGAGCACAGGAGCCACGCTGCTCTGCTCACCCAGAGAAAGCCCGGATGCAGCGCAGGGAGCGCTGGGAGCGCAGGAGCCATGCTGCTCTGCTCACCCAGAGAAAGCCCGGATGCAGCGCAGGGCGCGCCGGGAGAGCGGGAGCCATGCCCAGGGCAAGGTGGAGACAGGAAAGTAATTGGAGGCTCTTTAAACCACTGCTGAGATGTTCAATATTTGCTTAGAGGAAAGGCCGGGGCTCTGAGTAAACAAAGGGCCCGGCAGGAGGAAGGGCCCCAGGCAGGACAGGCGCAGCCGCTCCCTGGCCCCCGGAGAGTTCGTTCTGGTCTCAAATGTGCGCCCTCCTCTCGGGAGGACAAAAGCCCACAGGGAAGAGCACCCGGCTGTTGCCAAGGTGGCATCGTCAGAGCACAGAGCATGACGGGTGTGTGTGTACACACACATGTGCTTGTGTGTACCTGCGCTATACATACAACTCCTTTAAAGATTTGTTATACTTATTTTGAAAGAGTTACAGAAGAGAGAGAGAGAAGCAGAGCGAGCTTCCATTCACTGGTCCGTTCCCCGGATGGCCACAGCAGCCAACGCTGGGCCAGGCTGAAGCCAGGAGCCAGGAGTGGGTGGGTGACAGGGGCCCAAACACTTGGGCCATCTTCTGCTGCTTTCCCTGGAGCATTAGCTGTGAGCTGGATCAGAAGAGGAGCAGCCAGGACAGGAACCAGAGCCTATATGGGGTGCGTGTGCCATAGGCAGTGGCTTCTACCCGTTATGTCACAATGCCCATCTCAAGACCTTTAAAAATATACATAACATTCCTTGGGAAAGCACAGAAGGTGTTCCAAGTGCTTGGGTCCCTGCACCCACGTGGGACACCCAGATGAAGCTCCTGACTCCTGGCTCCAGCCTGGCCCAGCCCCGGCTATTGCAGCCATCTGGAGAGTGAACCAGCAGATGAAAGATCTGTCTGTCTCCCTCTCTCTGTAACTACATTTCAAATAAACCTTTAAAAAAATAAATCAATAAATAAAAAGACAATGTCTTCACCCAGCTTTGCCCGGGGTGATCCCTGCTAACAGCTCTTCGCAGTGTGCACTACGTGGTCTCAATGCACGTAGTCCCCATGAATGTGGTCCCAGTGCACATGGTCCTTTTTCAGGCAAATAGAATCATGCTCTTGCGCTCTGACCTGCGTCCCTTACTTAACATTGTGTCTTGGAACTTGCTTCACGTCGGTACCTAAGGAAGCACTCGATCTTTCAGCCGTGCGTGCTGCTCCGAGGTGTGGGCCTCCCCTAAGCTAACTCATCTCTGATACAAGAACATGTAGGTTGGCCCTGGCTTCTTCCGCTCTTAAAAAGACAATTAGTACCGGATGCTGTATGCTGTGTGTTTCTGCTTACTCGAAGGGGCCAACTGCAGGCTGAATTTCCAACAGAGAAAAGCTGGGTCTTGCTGTTCATAGAGATTACTGAATTGCTTTCCGCAGAGCACCAACAGCCTGATGGTAGTGCAGTGGGGCATTCTCCGGAGAGACAAAGCAGTGAGCTCACAGGGAGCCCCAGCCGGACAGCCGCAGAGCCGTGGGCCCCCCTCCCCTCACAGCCGGCTGCCTTTGGCTGGAGCGAGCCTGGAGGGAGTTTCTGATGCACTGTGCCCATGCTTCTCCCGAGCAGCTAAGTGCGGTTGCCCTGTGGTGTCTGTGCAGGACTGGCTCCCGGACCTCCCGCAAGTGCTGAATCCATGCACAGCAGAGGGCCTGCCGGCACCCTCTCAAACACCTACAGTCCTTCCAGGTGGCTTATCACCCTAGTGCAAGGTGGATCCTGGGTAAACAGTGACTGCGCTGTCTTGCTAGGGAATCCTGGCAAGAAGTTCAGTACACGTCTGATGGTTTCTCAAATACTTCTGAGATGTGGACCTGAGGCTGCCGACAGCCAACCGGATGTGAGACTTGGGCGGTTCTGAGCGCTTTTGTGTTTCCTTGTCACTGTGACCATCTGAGTTCCTGTTGTCCCAAGGCCAATCCCAGGCTGCTGTTGTGCAGGCGCTGGTGCGGGAAGTGCTGGCGGGTGTCGATGGCTGAGGCTCTTCTTAAGATTTCTCTTGACCTCTGCAGCCACCCTACCCTCCACAGCCCAGTGCCCCTGCCCTCAGCCCTTTCCTGCCCGTGTTTCTGCTAGAAGTTGACTTCGGGGTTGCACAGGATCATCTTTCTGGGGTTCCCTCCTCCAGGGTGACTCTCTGAAGGGGTTTCCACAGCTATCTGGGGTAAATGCACACTTTAAAAAACATTCCTGGGGCCGGCATTTGTCACAGTGAGACTCCCTCCTTCCCATAAGGGCCTGGGTCAGGTCCCGCCCTCTCTGTTCCAGACCCAGCTTCCTGCTAATGCACACCCTGGGAGGCACACGATGGCCCAAGTATTTGGTGGTGAATTAAAAAAAAAAAAAAAGCTTTTATTTTAAGGTTTATTTATTTGAAAGGCAGAGTTAGAGAGAGAGAGACACAGAGAGCTCTCTCATCACTGGTTCACTCCCCCAGATGGCTGCAGTGGCCAGAGCTGGAGCCAGGAGCCAGGAGCTTCTTCGGGGTCTCCCAAGTAGTGGGGCCACCTTCCGCTGCTTTCCCAGGTGCATCAGGAGGGAGCTGCATTGGAAGCGGAGCGGCCAGGACTTCTGGGAAGGAACTACTGAGTTCTTTCTATCTCCTATGGGATGCGGGCGCCGACACCACAGTGCTGGACCCTGGCCCAAGTACTTGAGCCCTTGTCACCCATATGGGAGACCAGGATGGACTTCCAAGTTCCTGGCTTCATCTTGGCCCAGCCCTGGCTGTTGCAGGTATTTGAGGAGTGAATCAGTATATGGGAATTCTCTCTCTCTCTCTCTCTCTCTGCTTTTCAAATAAAGTTAAAATAAGTAAATGAAAAGTTTCAACATTCCACTCTGTAATGGGCTAGTACATACGTAAAATACTAGAATTACTAGAAAAAGGAACTATAAAATAAAGACAAACAAAACCCAGTCCCAATTCTCTTTTTACTAGGTTGAACAGACAGAGCAGCACTTTGTTAAGGTACTATGACAGCTTTGAAATACTGACTCTGGCCCCCTGCTCCAGAGACCAGGGGCGATGGGTAATGGTCTGAATAGCGCTGCTCTAACTACAGTTCTGGAAGCTTCTGTGGAGCTTCCTTTTGGCCCTAACATTTGGAACAGTTTGCTGGGAGAGTGACTTCCAACCAACAGAGAAAACCTTCCAGGTGTCCAGCCATGGAGGCCCCAGGTCCATGCCCAGGGTCGGTTCTGGGCTTGGCTTCAAACCCGGGGCCCTGCCCCATGAACCTTGCTCCATTTTCACCCTGTGGCAGCCAGGGGTGGTGGCTCACATGCACTGGCACCATGACGTCATCCTCAAATGAGGAGACATCGCATTCTTCAAGTAGACTTATCTCACGTAGGTCCAGCATCAGCTTTGCTATCACTGTACCGGGTCCTCTGTGTAATCTATGGACACGAGGCATGAGCACAGTGGACAGGGAGACCTGGGGGTGTGGCTAGGACCCCACAGTTCCCTCTCAGGCCACCGTCCCTCTTCTATTCACTTTTTAAGTCATCTTACACCTCTTGTGGCACTTTGGACAAGTCTTAACACAGGGAAACAACGGGTCAGAACTTTACAAAGCGGGAGATTGCTAAGTGTTCTGTCTTAAGAGAGGCAGACTATTACAATTTTAAATACTGTTGAGAAATTAAATACTGTTGGAACCTAAAGTAGCAGGTCACAGCGGCATCTAGTGGAAATTTGTGGCATAACAGTTGTAGTAGAGTAGAAAAATCATAATGTGGAAATAGTCTTTCATCATTAATTAAATTCAGTTTTTACTTAACAATTTTGAAGTTGGGGTAGCTAATAAGGTCTGGAAGTTGTAGCTTAATTAATCATTTCTAAATCAGTAATGCTTCATCTTACAGTTGATGACATCATAGTTTCATCAAAATACAATTTTTCCCTATGACTCTCTGGGCTGTCATGTTAATGTTAACCTAGCCTCTACTCTGTATTTAGTGCACGTGCTGTATTTGTTGCACGTGTTTCAGCTGCATCATACTCACGACTCTTGGTCATGCTGTGTAATAGAGACTTGCCCCTTTAGTCTAACAAGTCCATCACTGTCTAGTTCCAGTAGGCCCAACGCTGGCTGAGTGTTAGACTCCCTGTAAAGTTGTCTAAGCTGTCACTTCCCCAAACACACTCCAGAAATCTGAATCAGCCTAGGGGTTGCATCCATACATTAAGAACTGTGCACAGGGGCTGGGCCTGGTTGTGCAGCAGGTAGGCTACTGCTTGCGCCCCCCGCACCCCATGTAAGGATGCCTGGGATGGAGTCCCAACTCCGCTTCCTGCTAGTGGGTACCCTGGGAGGCAGCAGATGAAGCCTCGAAGCCACTCATGTAGGAGACCTGGATGGAGTTCCTGGATCCTGGCTTCGGTCAGGCCCTGTCCCAGTTGTCGCTGGTATTTAGGGAGTGAACTGGCAGATGGAAGATTCTCTCTCTTTCTCTCTCGCTCTCACTCTCATTCTCATTCTCTCACTCTCGCTCTTTGTCTCTCCTTCTCCCTCTACCTAGTCCTGCCTTTGAAATAAAAATAAAAGAAGTAAACTTTTAGAAAGGACAAAACTTTATTAAGAAGAAGAATTGCAAAGAGCTTCCCAAGTGATGTAATATGCAGCTGGGGTGAGAACGTCCCCCCACCCCACCCCACCCCCACCCCCCGCTTAGATCAGATGCGTCTGAGGTTCTAGAGATGCTGTGATAGGCTGGGAAACAGTGAGTGTTCTGTTTTGTAGCACACAACTCTTGTATCTTATTACTATCATGTTTGTGATCACACAGCAAATGCACCCCCCCCCCCAAGGCAGCCAGGGATCGCCTGAAGCCGCGAAATCCGGGGAGAAACTAGTCCCCGGAGCCATCCCTGTCAACTCATGTGTAACTCACACGGATTCTTACACCCGCGCGCCCACAGTTCTATTTGAAGTGAACACCGCAGTAAGATCAGGAATTCTGATGAAGTGTAACACAGTAGCTATAAAATTTACAAGATGTCACAGTAATATATCTTTAACATACCATAGCCCTCGCAAGTAATGTCCATGCACTAAGGGGGAAAATATCCCAGCTCCCGTTTCCTTGGAACACTCTCTTCTTGGCTGAGAGTGAGCCCGGCTGAATCCAGACTACAGGGATGCCATAACTGCACCTGACCCTCTAGCCAGCGCAGCAGGGGAACATGACACCACATCAGACCACGGCGGGGATAAGAATACTATTTCATGAGAGCCAGCTTGGAGAAGAAAGGATTCTGCTCGCTCCAGGGCCCTGCCGCTGGCTAGCTCTGTAATCTTGGGCGAGTTACTCAACTTGCCGCATCTCCTATTCCCTGACAGGCAAAACTGGGATAAAAACACCATGGCTGGCCTGCGCAGATGGCAGAGTTAGCACACGCAAGCAGGTGACACAGGACAGACAACTGACACGGTGGTTATCACTGTTTCCCAGCACATTCCAGGCCGCCTGGCACCAGGAATCCCCTACAGCCTGCCTCGGGCGGCACCTACAAACTGGTGTGCTTAAACAGCGGCCCATTTGGGGTTCCTGGGATTTTTTTTACAGATTTATTTATTTATTTTTTAATTTGAAAGTCAAAGTTACAGAGAGAGAGAGAGAGACAGAAAGAGAAAGATCTTCTGTCTGCTGGTTCACTCCCCAAACGGACACAATGGCTGGGGCTGGACCAGGCCAAATCCAGGAGCCTGGAACTCCGTCAGTCTCCCACATGGGTGCAGGGGCCCAAGCATTTGGGCCGTCTTCTGCTGCCTTCCCAGGCGCATTAGCAGGGAGCCGGATCAGAAGTGGAGCAGTGGGGACTCGAACTGGCACTGGGATATGAGATGTCAGCCTGGCAGGCAGCGGCTTAACCCACTGCGCCATAGCACTGGCCCAGTGGAAGCAGTTTTCACCTGCTTCTACCACCCTCATGGTGCGTCCCAGCCACGCTTCCACTTCTTTGAGAAAAAGGTGCTGTGGACACGCCCCCTGGAGGTGCCGCCCCCTGGAGGTGCCGCCCCCTGGAGGTGCCACCACCAGCCGCTCCCCCTCCCCACTCACTTTGCTGATGTACACTGGGCACTCAGATGAGCCGCTGTTCTCTCCTTCTTCAGGACAAAGAAAGAAGACTTGGGGGTGACGCCCCGGGTCAGGATGCGCTGGGTCATCAGCCAAAGCGGGGAGCAATCCATCCTGTGCCACCTGCTTGCGTGTGCCAACTCTGCCATCCACACCAGCCGGCCATGGTGTTTTTATCCCAGTTCTGTCTATTGGGGAATAGGAGATGCGGCAAGTTGAGTAACTCGCCCAGCTGCTCAGCCACTCAGCTGCTCCAAACTCACTTTTTCATCAGAGGATGGGAGCTCACACCACTCACTGCAGAGTCCTGTATGGAGAAGACAGACGGCTGTAAGAACAGGGCAGGGGCCGGTGCTGTGGCGTAATGGGTAAAGCCGCTGCCTGCAGTGCCAGCATCCCACATGGGCGCCGGTTCAAGTCCTGGCGTCTCCACTTCTGATCTAGCTCTCTGCTATGGCCTGGGAAAGCATTGGAGGATGGCCCAAGTCTTTGGGCCCCTGCACCCACGTGGGAGGCCCTGAGAAGGCTCCCAGATCCTGGCTTTGGGTCGGTGCAGCTCCGGCCATTGCTGCCAACTGGGGAGTGAACCAGCAGATGGAAGATCTCTCTCTCTGTCTCTGCCTCTCCTTCTCTCTCTGTGTAACTCTGACTTTCAAATACATAAATAAATCTTAAAAAAAAAAAAAAGAACAGGGCAGTGATGGCGACCACAAGTTGACCGCCTAAAGAGGAAGGACACCTGTATGCCACATAGCGGCCACAAGAGTGACCATCGTCTCCCTCCTGGTGACTGGTCAGGCCCTAGCTGGACCGGTCCCAGTCTTGGGCTGTAGTGCAGTCAAGGTGGCCTCGTGCCCAGCCTGACCGAGGGGTAGCTGCAGGCCAAGAGGTTGGGGGCGGGGATCCCAGTGCAGCCCTGCCCACATCTCCTTGCGTTCCCCCGCCCGGCCTGCTGCTGGCCCTGGATACGGGGCTGGGTACCGACTTGCAACAAGCAGACTGGAAAGCGGGAACTCTGTGGCTCCGCCAAGGCAAGCAGCCCTGTGAACACCTAACCTCAGTTGCCCCGAGGTGGTTCCTAAAGCAAAGCCAAGATCGCAAATGACCAGCATGCCCTAATCCTCCGCCTGTTCCCCGTGTGGGGAGACGGATCGGCTCTGAGCTTGCGGCTGGGGCAGGCTTCGGGGTCACTGAGTGACCCCCATCTTCTCCCCACCAGCCCCCGGCTCCATGCGAACGGCAGCCCCGGCAGTGCGCCTCTTTGCTCAGCTGGCTCTCGGGGCTGTGGCAAGTCCCTGGCATTGTTGTTGGCTCTGCGGGCACACCTCAACCACGCGGTTATTGTCTCCCAGTCCAGACTGGTGATGCTCACCCGTACCGTGCACAGGCAGCACCAGGCCTGAGGCCGGGGCTGGCACGAATGCAGCTTCCCAGGCCCAGCTCCTGGAGTTCTGACTCAGGAGAGGGGGGAGGGGACTTGGGTCGCAGCTTTCACCAAGTTCCCGGCACGCTCGATCACTTTTGGTTAATATCCTAAATGGACTCATCTCTGAAGCCATTCTCTGTAAGAACCCAGCCCATAAAGCCAAAAGGCTGCACGGGCGTGAGTCTTGTTTTATTTTTATCTATTTATTGGCGGGGGCGGGGGGGAGAGAAGAGAGACAGAAAGCTATCTCCTGATCATTGCTTCATTCCCCCAATTGCCCAGAATAGCCAAGGCTGGGCCGGGCCAAAGCCAGAAGCCTGGAACTCAATCAGGATCACCTACATGGGTGACAGAGACCCACGTGCTTCAAGCCATCGCCGGCTGCCTGCCAAGGTGTGCAATGGAAGGAAGCTGGAGTCAGGGGTGGGGCTGAGACTCCAGGCCAAGAACCCCAGTATGGGATGGAGCATCTAAGGCTGTGCCTCACCTACTGCACTCACCCCTATCCCTGTGCAGGCTGTACGTAGAAACTTAATGTATTGTTTGTTTCTTTAAGATCTACTTATTTGAGAGGCAGAAAGAGAGAGAGAGAGAAAGAGGTCTTCCAACTGCTGGTTCACTCCCTAAGTGGCAACAAGAGTCAGAGCTGGGCTGATTTCAAAGCCAGGAGCCAGGAGCTTCTTCTGGGTCTCCCACGTGGGTGCAGGGGCCCAAGCACTTGGGCCATCCTCCAATGCTTTCCCAGGCCATAGCAGAGAGCTGGATGGGAAGTGGAGCAGCCAGGACTTGAACTGGCGCCCATATGGGATGCCGGTGCTGCAGGCGGAGGCTTTACCCATTTCGCCACAGCACCGGCCCCACAAGGGAACTTCTTGACAGTCGCCAGTTTCTGGATTGTGCCACAAATGTGTCTGTTCTCAGCCTTCAAGAAGCCCAAACCCAGGTTGTTGAAACAGGGGCAGAGAGCAGGTCAGGGTGAAGGGTTCGTGCCTTGTCACCACTCTCGGGCCCTGCGAAGTTCGGATCCTGGAGCAGCACTGGCTGCGTGGGAAGCCTGCGGGGCCCCCTGTTCAATGGGCCAAGCGTGAAATGAGACCTGCTGTTGCTCGCGCAGGAGCCACTGCACAACAGCTACACTGCCAGGGGAGGGACGGGGCCTGTGGAAGGCAGGGGAGAGGCCGGAAGGGCAGAGGCTGGAGGCGGGAACCTCACAGGACATTGGGGTGCCGGGTGTCAGGGGGCAGGAGGGTGCTGACAATAGTTTAGGTGATTAAATAGGTACTGAGCTAACAGGTTTCTCAACAGGAGCACGCCACTAAGAGAGGGACCTCTTCGGGAACAGAGAGGAGGTGGCAGGTGTGGTCAGAGGGCGGGGCCTCTGTGGGTGATCCAGTGCCAGCGGTGACTGGGGGTCACTGGATTGAGTAGTGTCCCTCTCTGCCCCCCAAATCCGTGTCCTTCCTAGAACCTCAGAAGGTGACCTCCTTTGGAAATAGGGTCATTGCAGATGAAATTAGTAGAGTGAAGATGACGGGTGATTCGTTCCAGCAACCACAGGGGCTTTAGGGAGAAAAAGAGGAGGAGGACAGGTCTCTGGGGAGGGCAAGGTGGTGGCAGAGAGACCCTGGGGCTGGGCTGGAGACCCAGAGAGCCAGCAGGCGCCCACCTCTCCCTCCACCGGCACCCACTGGGCAGGGAAGGCAGGAGACAGCCTGTGCTGTGCTCCTGTACCGCTTCTTCCCGGCTACTGAACGGATACCACGGGAGTCGCATCCTTGGCAAAGCGCCTAAGCCCCTTCCAGAAATTAAAGGGTTTCTCTGGCTGTGATGGCTGGGCACAGGCCTTGTTTTTCCGCTTTGGTACGGGGTCGTTTCAAAGAGAAAGCACAATGCTTCCATTTGCCTTTGTGGGATCACCGTCCCAGGCTTCCCCTATAAACTCCAAATTGCGGGAAGCTGCAGGCAAAATGGCCCCAATCACATGAGAACTCTAAAGACCAGTTCCTGGTGAGTCATGGGGCCACCAGCCTCCCCAGTCCGAGGTGTGCTGTGTTCCCAGTTCTAGAAGTTTCTCTGCATTTGTATGACCTTCCCTCCCCCCATTTCAGCGACATTTCCCAAGAGCAGCCACATAAAGGCTGCCCGTGAGTCACTTCGGGGCTACTCATGTGCGCCGAGGCTGGGCAAGGCAGAGAAAAAGGAGCCTCGTGCCAGAGGGTGGGCTGCAAACAGACACCCCCGTCTGGGAGGAGAGTGAGACACAGGGAACAGGCCCCCGGGCCCCTGGGCAGGGGCCAAGACTCGCCCAGTCCGCCCTGGGGCTGGATCTCAGCTGTCACCTCTGTGCAAGGCAGCGAAGCCAGCTGGCTCCCTTCCAGAACTGGCATTCATCTGTAGTGTCTTCAACGGCCCCGGCGGAGGGCTGGTCCCCCCTTCCCACGCCACCGTCAGTTCCCCCATGCTCGTCTCCTCCGGGGCCAGGGGAAGACAGCCTGGCTACAGTCTCATCCATGTTCACGTCCCCAGTGCCTGTGATGGGGCTCGGCTTACCAGGCTGGCTCATGACGGCTCTGCTGCCAGCCAGCGTCCGTGTCAGCCTGAGACGGGACATTTCTTCTTCTGTCCAACCAACCAGCTGCCATACACAGCACCCCCACCCCCACCGCCTCTGTTCTCACGGTCGCTAGTAGCTAATTTCAGACAAAAGACGTCACATAAAATGCCATACAGAGGGCTGGCGCCATGGCATAGTAGGCTAAGCCTCCACCTGCAGTGCCAGAATCCCATAGGGCGCTGGTTCAAGTCCCAGCTGCTCCTCTTCTGATCCAGCTCTCTGCTATGGCCTGGGAAAGCCGTAGAAGATGGCCCAAGTCCTTAGGTCCCTGCACCTGCATGGGAGACCTGGAGGAAGCTCCTGGCTCCTGGCTTCAGATGGGCGCAGCTCTGGCCATTGTGGCCATTTGAGGAGTGAACCAGCGGGTGGAAGACCTCTCTCTGTCTCTCCCTCTCACTGTCTGTAACTCTGTCTCTCAAATAAATAAATCTTAAAAAATAAATCCCATACGGATCCTCCAAGTCCAAAGAAAAGGCCTGACCGTGATCTCATTTCACTTTTTCTCCTCTCCACTCCCGGGGCACAAAAGGTAACCTGCTGGCAACAGCAAAGGAAGTTATGCTGCCAGCACCCCCAAGAGCGCCCCTGGAATCGGGAGCGGCCTGTGGCTCGCCCCATCTGGGGATCACGCAGGTGTCTCGAGGCAGCTGGGAGCAGTTGGGGTGACAGGTGTGACCTGCACAGGGGAACGCCGTCTCCGGTGAATGGCGATGAAATGGGGGGAGATTTCTAAGCCCCGTTCCGGCTCTGCGGGGCTCAGGTCAGGCCTTTGAAGTTGGCTCCTTCCCGGCTCACGGGGGCCCCTTGAGTTTGCTGAATGATAAGCGCTATTGGAGATAGGAAAGATCAGTCTGAAAGGAAGGAAAACAGACCCTGGGCCACTTCCTGTTGGAAAGCAAAGAAAAGCCGCTCGCTGCCCACCCGCGCCTGCGAGGGAGGCGGGGAGCCTTTGCTTGCAGCGGGGGGCACCTGCCCGTTCACTGAAACCAGAGAGCGGGCTCGAGCTGCCCCCAGAGCCGGCTGGGAGCCTCCTGTGCCTCCTTCCCCTGCCTGCTTCCAGACTGCTGGACTCTGCCCCCAGGAGAAAGGCTCTAGCCGGCGGGAGAGGAGCTCGGGCATCCCGCACCCTCATCTTTGCAAAGCTGTCTGAGGCTGCCCTCGCTGTGGCCCCGTCCCCCAAACGGGGTGGCTGGAAGCACCCGAAAGCGTGCTCCCCGCCCCGGAGGCCGAGGCGTACCTGCGCTCTCTCCCCCCACCGCTTCGCAAGGCCCTCCCTTCTCTGGGTCTCAGCTTTGTCCAAGGTCATCGGCGTTGCTAGGGCCCTCCCAGGTCCAGGACCACTCCATCTCCACCAGTCACAGCAGCAGCACCCCTACGTCCCAGTGAGGTGTATTCTGAGGTTCCCGGCCAACAGAAACCTGCTGGGGAGGCACCGTCCAGCCCAGCGCACAGCGGACGAGGTCACCTTTGTTCTCCGTCCAGCCCCGGGCTCTCAAGACCGAGGCTGCCTCTCACCCCCAGCGTCTGCACGGACCCAAGGGGCCCAGAAGCATCCTCTGTGACTAAGTCAGATAATGGTCCCATCAGCAGGGGGATTTCTGCAGGCCATGACACTCAGGAGGGCAAAACTTTGTGAATTTACTTTTCCATACCACAACTTTTTTTTAAGACACAGAGTGACAGAGAGAGAGGGAGAGACAGGGATCTTCCCTCCACTGGCTCACCTCCCACATAGCAATATCCAGGTCTGAGCCAGGCTGAAGCCAGGAGCCAGAACTTTATCCGGGTCTCCCAGATGGGTGGCAGGGGACCAAGTACTTGGGCATTAGTACCTGGGCACTTCCCAGGTACATTAGTAGGGAGCTGGGTCGGAAATGGCATGCCAATATGAATGCCAACAACACAAGTGTGGTTAAACCACTGTGCCACAACTCCAGCCCACTGAACTTTACTTTCCCATCGCCAAACTGTTCTATCTCGAGCTTTCATTCTACCCCATAGTGGAGCTGTCTTTTTAAAAGTTCATTATATTTACTCAAAAGGCACAGAGACACAAAAAGAGAGACAGAGACAGAGAGAAGGCCCATCCACTGGTTTTCTCCCCAAATGCCCACAACAGCCAGGGCTGGGCCAGGCCAAAACCAGGAGCCAGGAGCTCCATCCAGGTCCACAGTGGAGTTCTTAACCCTGACCACTCCACAACGCTCAGGCAGTTCAGGACAAATATGCAATCGGACTTCCTGGTTCCCCTTCCGTGTGTGGGGTTTAGTCCCCAGCCTGGGGAGCTCAGGGAACGCCATGCACCCAGGGGGATCAGGAACCCTCACTGGAGTTCCTCCACCCCCTCCCTTCAACCACACTGTGCTCCCCCTGAGCCCACCAACTCTCCCGTGTAAAGAAGGGGCTCTCTGCCCTGAGATGGCACGCATGGAGCAGGAGAAAACCCCAGTTTCTGTAGGATCTGTGTGAGTCAGCTTTTTGCCAAGGCAGGTGCTCAGTCTGGCCCATGGTTCTGGAGGTGCAAGGTTTGGGGCCTCGTCTGGTGAGAATCTTGTTGCTGGCAGAGTCCTGGGGTGGCACAGGGCATCAGAGACGGGCAGTGTCTGGAGCATGTGTATCTGATTCTGTGTGGCCTCTCCCTTTCCGCATAGACTCATGGGATTCAATCCTGGGGCCACCCTAATCCAATCCAATCGCTTTCCAGCAGCCCCGCCCCTAACCATCCTAATCAATCCAGTTCCCACCCTCTTGCTACTAACATGAGACTCCGGGGGCCATTATTTCAGTGCAGCAGGTTAAACCTCCGCTTCCAATCCAGCTTCCTGCTAACATGCCTGGGAAGCGGCAGAGTACTCAAGCAAGTTCTTGAGTTCTTGCCATCCATGTGGTACCCAAGCTGGTTGGAATTCCAGGCTTCTGGCTTCAGCCTGGCCCAGCCCTGGCTGTTGTGGTCGTTTAAGGAGTGAACCAGAGCATGGAAGATCTCTGTCTCTTTGTCTCTGTATCTCCCTCTCTCTATTACTCTGCCTTTTTTTTTTTTTTTTTTTTTTTTTTTTTTTTGACAGGCAGAGTTAGACAGCGAGAGAGAGAGAGAGAAAGGTCTTCCTTTTTCCATTGGTTCACCCCCCAAGTTGGCACTACAGCTAGCGCATTGCGGCCGTCGCACTGCGCCAATCCAAAGCCAGGAGCCAGGTGCTTCCTCCTGGTCTCCCATGCAGGTGCAGGGCCCAAGAACCTGGGCCATCCTCCAC
The DNA here is from genome assembly GCF_033115175.1 of Lepus europaeus. Taxonomy (NCBI): domain Eukaryota; kingdom Metazoa; phylum Chordata; class Mammalia; order Lagomorpha; family Leporidae; genus Lepus; species Lepus europaeus. The sequence continues at coordinate 8,579,575 of NC_084828.1, forward strand.
TGCGCTCCCAGGCCACAGCAGAGAGCTGGACTGGAAGAGGAGCAACCGGGAGGACAGAATCCGGTGCCCCGACTGGGACTAGAACCCGGGGTGCCGGCACCGCAGGCGGAGGATTAGCCTAGTGAGCTGCGTCAGAGCTTCCTCCAGATCTCTCACGTGAGTGCAGGGGCCCAAGGACTCAGGCCATCCTCTGCTGCTCCCCCAGGTGCACCAGCAGGGAGCTGGATTGGAACTGGAGAAGCCGGGTCTTGAACCAGTGCCCATATGGGACACTGGCTTTGCAGACAGAGGCTTAACCCGCTATGCCAAAAACCAGCCCCTCTAGCAAATTTTTCTAAAACAACCCGAGACTTTGAGGATTAAACTCTTGCCTGAGCATGGAAGTATGAATTCTGTCCAAACTGTAGCAGGCTCACCCTCCAAGATGCTACTCTGGGGAAGCCTGGGGCGGATGTGTGACCACCAGGCTCCCCCTCACCCGCCCACCGCCTCTCTGGGAGAACTGAGCCTCCCCCCTTCCTTACGGCAGAGACGTGCCTGCAATGTCCGGGCTTCGCTGGATCCTAAGAACCTCAAAGATCAGATCTCCAGGCCTGGATCTTAGGTGGTAACCGGAGCTAAAGGAATGTTGGTCACCTGCTCTTGCCAGTGCCCAGCTTACGAGATCACAGTCTGGCTGAGGACAGAAACCCTGCCTTGGGCGTCAGAAGCCCAGAGCCCCGTCCTCCCTGCCCTTTGCCCTCCATTCCCTCCCTGCTCACAGAGCCCCGACCAGGCTGGGATTCCTGTTGTGATGACCCCGACCCCCACCCTCACCCTACCTGTGGAGCCGACCCTGAGCCCAGGAGGACAGCAGAAGCCCCCCTCAGAGGCTGCCTCCCCCTTCCTCGGGTCCCGCAGAGTCCCAGTCTCACAGGAGGGAGGAAAGTCATCAATTCTGTCTCTACCCTAGACTCAATTTTTCTAAAGATTTTATTTATTTATTTGAGAGGTAGAGTTATAGACAGAGAGAGGGAGATAGAGAGAGAGACAGAGACAGAGACACACAGAGAGAGAGTTCTTCTATCCTCTGATTCACTCCTCAGTAGCCCCAACGGCCAGAGCTGCACTGATCCGCAGCCAGGAGCCAGGAGCTTCTTCAGGGTCTCCCATGCAGGTGCAAGGGCCCAAGCACTTGGGCCATCTTCTACTGCTTTCCCAGGCCATAGCAGAGAGCTGGATCGGAGTGGAGCAGCTGGGACTTGAACCAGCTCCCATATGGGATGCCGGTGCTGCAGGCTTAGCCTACTGCGCCACAGCGCCGGCCCCCCCGGACTCAGTTTACAGGCTGAAAACCTGACAAAGTCCTTGGGTCCAAGAAGACCCCTCTCCCCGAGGAGACAATGCCTGGGAACTCCCAGCCCGGGATGTGGGCTGCCTGCTTCCCTCACACAGAGGACTTTATTGCCTCCGGTTGGGAGGCCAGAAGCTCAAAATCAAGGTGTCGGCAGGGTGGAGCTCCCTGGAAGGTTCTAGGCAGCCTCTCCGGCCCCTGGGCCTGCCAGCCTCGGTGTTCCCTGGCTCGTAGCTGCACTCCCCACCAGGAAGGCCCCAATCCGAGGTTCTGGGCAGAAACTTTGCAGTCTACTCCAGGATCCCATCAGGCAGTGCTTTCTAAAGCTGTTCTCACGGCCGGGGTGAAATCCCGAGCCCAGGGGGGATCACAGGAAGAGAGCCGGGCGCGCTCCTTCCCACCGACTTCCTTGCGTGCACCATATTCGTGTGAAAGCCGTTGGCGTGTCCCTGGCGGCCTCCCACGTGGCCTCCCGGCGTGGCCAGCCCCCTGCATGCACTGGCCTGCGAGGTGTGCTCCATGTGCCCCACAACCCCCCTTCCCGACAGAGCCCTACCCCTTCCTCTGATCTTTTACGATCGGTTGCTTATTTGTTTATGCCCCTTCTTGTTCCAAAAAGGGTTTCAGGCAGATGGTTTTTATTACCAGGCAAAAGGAGCACAGTGAGATCCCATAGCAAATACAGGCTTCTCGGCAAACGTAAATTTCCATGAGGCCAACATGAAAAGACCCAAAGCTCCTGGAAAATTAAAATGATCGGGTTGAGGCTGACCCTGGGCTCCCTTTCGCGTCCCCTTCGCCTCACTGAGGCACGTTGTTCCCCGTTCTGCTGTGGAAAGCTCTGGGCGTGCCTCCTGCTTCCTGGTACCCTCCTTCCGGGAGGGGCCTCTGGCTGAGCGGGGGTCCTGCTTCTGAGGGGCCGAAGATACTGAGCGAGCCCCTTAAAAAGGAGGCTGTGGGAGGCTCGTCGGGCAGCCTGGGACCTGCGCTCCGGGAACAGAACTGCCCCGCAGTCACGTGTGACCGTAGCTGGTTCTGGATTCGGGCTTAGAGAGGGCGCCGGCGATGCTTCGTACTCAAAATGGTGAAGAATATGCGATCTCCTGATTTCTCACGATTCAAAGCGAGGCCATCCTCTGGTGGCAAACTACGCACATTTTTAGCTACTTACTGAGAATTTAAAAGTTTGGCTTTGCTGCTGCCAGCGCCATTTCAGAATGCCCAGGTGTGCATGTGTGTGTGCCCACATGTGTTTGTGTTCATGCACATGTACATCTGAGTGGTCATGTGTGTGCTCATGGGATGAGCCAGGGCTCGGGTTCCCTGCGCATCTGTGGGATGTCCAAGGATTCCTCTCCAGTCTCTGAGGTCCCTGGCCTTGTCCTTCCTGACTTGTGGCTACTGAATGATTTTGAAAGGTGCTTCGGGAAGGCCCCAGCAAAGTTCCACTCGATGGAACTGGGCGTGGAGAAAATGATCCTCAGGAAATTGTGCTTGGGACCAACACTTGGCCAGTCCTGGGATCCTGATGGGTGCTCTGGGCTGGGCACAGGTGCAAGGGAAGATCTATGGGCTGGGGTCGGAGGCCTAGATCTTGGTGACCAGTGTGAGGATGGGACAAGATGCCTGGAGATGATAGCCACTGCCTCCCGCACAGACAGCCCTGGCCGTGGCTTAAACAACCGCCTGTGCTCCCGGCTGGGGAATTACAAGGTCTGCGGCCCCCGGCAGGTGCGACAGGTGGCAGTGGTGGACCTGCGTGTACACAGGGTGGCAATTAGGGGCCATCCAGGATGGGTCTGGCCTGGTCCAGAACAGCAGGTGGAGGCCTGGGCAGTCTTCCCTGGACCACCTGACCTGCTGCTGCCCACCACCAGGCCCTGAGGGTACACGGCCACCTCCTCCCATGGGTGCACGACCACCCACTCCTGGGCCACGGGAGCTCCATCTTCATGGCCTCAAGTCTGACTGTTGCCCTCCTGCCGGGTGGGCCAGGATCTGGATTTCTGGATTTGCTATTTGGCTCTCGATGTTTAGCTAGAATAGAGAGAGGAGACGTGTGTTCTGATATCTGAGAACGTTTATTCCCATAAAACCCCTCACTCATAAATGAGACCACATTTGGGGAGAGGGCTGATTCCAAATGTCTAATATCAGGTCAGTGTGTCTTTTCACACACACAGAGATATACACAGGGTCTTCAGAAAGTTCGTGGGGATGCACACTATGAAAAACTACACGTAGATTTCAAAAATGTGTGGACCTAAATAAATTTACCTTTTAATTTAATTTTCCATGAACTTTTTGAAGTCTGTGTGTGTGTGTGTAGTAAATTGTTTGTTTGTTTGTTTGTTTTTTTTTAAGATTTACTTATTTATTTGAGAGGCAGAGTTACAGACAGAGAGAGGGAGAGAGAGAGAGGTCTTCTGTCTGCTGGCTCACTCCCCAATTGGTCACAATAGCCAGAACTGCTCTGATCTGAAGCCAGGAGCCAGGGGCTTCTTCCAGGTCTCCCATGCGGGTGCAGGGGCCCAAGGACTTGGGCCGTCTTCCACTGCTTTCCCAGGCCACAGCAGAGAGCTGGTGCAGGCTGGCTCTGTGTATCTGGGACCCCCGTGCTACCAGAGAGCCTATCTTGCTCGCCAAGCACTCTCTGCTCACCCAAGTGGAAGGTCTGTAACTACTGGACGACTGGAAACCAGATCAACACCTTTGTGCTCTGGCTGCGTCGTGATGTCCCCGTGGCTTTGCCCTTGGCCCCAGGAAACCTGTGCTCTCCACAGCCCAGAAGGGGAGCCAAGTCTCCCAGAGAACAGCAAGACTAAGAAAGGTGCGACAAGATGTCCACGAAATGCAACATTACAGCCCCCTCTTCAGGGTCAAAGGCAGCCTTCCCACAACTTCACGCTGCTTCAGAACAATCTGGGGTTCACATCTGCTCTCTGCAGGATTCCCCCAGGACCAGCAAGGGGTGCCCGGAAGCAAACCCAGGTGTAAATCAAATGCCTTACTTGGAGCCAAACGATCCCCAAGGCAAAACTATCAAAAATACCAGCCGAGGGGCCGGCACCATGGCTCACTTGGTTAATCCTCTGCCTGCAGCGCCAGCATCCTATATGGGCGCTGGTTCTAGTCCCAGTTGCTCCTCTTCCAGTCCAGCTCTCTTCTGTGGCCCGGGAGGGCAGTGGAGGATGGCCCAAGTGCTTGGGCCCTACACCTGCATGGGAGACCAGGAGGAAGCACCTGGTTCCTGGCTTCGGATCGGCACAGCACTGGCCATGGCAGCCATTTGGGGAGTGAACCAACGGAAGGAAGACCTTTCTCTCTCTCTCTCTCTCTCTCTCTCTCTCTCTCTCTCACTGTCTATAACTCTACCTGTCAAATAAATAAATTTAAAAAAAAATACCAGCCGGAAACTCTCGAGCAGGAAAGGGTGGGCAGCGTGGGCACGCTGTACTGTACGTGCTGGTGCCCCCAGCAGATTCCGGCACTCCTAAAACACTGCTGAGCTTGGCAAACGCCACTATCCATGTCCTGGTCAGCTCGTTCCTTAGCAACTTCACTTCAGCTCCTGTCAATTTTTTAAAAAAATTGTTTATTTATTATTAGGGTTACAGAGAGAGGGAGAGGGACAGTCAGAGAGAGAGATTTTCCATCACTGGTTCACTGGTTCACTCTCCAGTGGCTGAAGCAGGAGCCAGGAGCTTTGTCAGGGTCTCCCCACATGTGTCTAGGGGCCCAAGCACTTGGGCCATCTTCCACTGCTTTTTCAGGCCATCAGCAGGGAGCTGGAGCCAGAAGCCAGAGCAGAGACTCAGATCCAGGTACTCTGCTCACGTGGGCCCTGGGCGTCTCAGCCATCAGGCCGAGCACCTGCCCCACGAGTCTTCCTGGAAGTGTGCGTCACAGCCTGGCAGACTGGTGGGCACTATGGAAACACAGGGGACCCCGAATCCCTGACTGTGGAATCAACAAAGAAGGGACAGAGAGCAGCCAGTGGAGCCACAGCAGGGACTCGGAGGCCCAGAGGGCTGTGGGTGGCCCTCCAGGCCCTGCTGTGGGAGCTAAGGCTGGCCGCAGGTGTCACTGGGGGTTGTTTTGGGAAGACGCAGCCATGGGCAGACATGGCACGCATGCGTACCAATCCCAAGGTGCAGACTTGATACATCTGCTCAGTCTTGAACGTCCACTTCCTATGAAGCGAGGTGGAGTGAGCCTTCTGGCTACAGGGCACGCGTGCCCACGCAAGCCCATGACAAAGCGCACAGTAACTGTCCAGTCTTCTCTCGTGAAGCCTCCAGTCAGCGCAGGAGGGGACAAAGGGCAGCTGCTGCCCACGTGGGTGGGCGCCTGGCCGGGTTCCAGAGCAGCGAGGCGGAAGGCACTTGGGATTCTCCATGTGTGAGTTTGGGGTGAGCCTCTGAGTTGGGGGTTTGATTGAAAGCTGCGACGGCCCCACCGCTCAGCTGTGTGGCCTGGGAGGTGGGCAGAGGCAGGCTGGCAGGGGACCCAGCTCCTCCTGAGCCAGGAAGCACGAGAATCCGGTTCCTGAGTGACTGGGCAGAACTCGGATGGCTTCCCAGGCTGGTTTGGGAGCCAAGGCTGGATCCGATCCGGAGCTCAGCGTCATGGCCCTGTCTGTTGTCACTCCCTGGCCGTTCCTGCACAGGGGGCCTGGCAGAGTTCAGGCACTGTGCTCCCTCCTGCCCCCACCCACCAGGGCGCACACACGCTGGCATGGGAGAAGGTGCAGGAAAGTGCCGGATCTCTCTTCAGAAGGGCGAAAGCTGGTGCTGAAGAGGGGAGAGTCCGTGCACCCCAACGCAGGGGTTAATCCTTCCTCTACCATGAGCCCCACATCCCGATGGCTGCTGGTCTTTCCGGGAAAGGAAGGAGGGCCCCAGTCTGCTGGAGGCACCAGGCAAGAGAGAAGGGGAGCCAGGCGAACTCGGATCCAGCGAAGGCTCTGGCATTCCCACCAGGATGTCTGGTTCCCACGCTGGTCAAGGCCCCAAATCTCTGAACCCCCGGGTTTCATTTTGAGGTCTTGGGGCACCGCAGCTGGGAGCCTGGGTGCCTGGGTGCTCCCCCAGGGCGTTGGTCAGGGCTCTGCTGGTGCCTGCGTCCAGCTGGGGTCTCGCAGTCGGAACACTCTCATCTGCAAGGATGATAAAGCCTCCGTAGCAGCCACCTAGGACTTGCTCTGTCCATCCTCCCGGGCTCTCAGGTTTTTGCAGATGGTATCTTAGCATCTTTAGACCACTCTGCCAAGAGGCTGTCCCAGTGGGATCATGTGAGGCTGAGCAGTCTGGGTTAATCAGACCCAAAGTCAGCACCAGCCTCTACCCTGATCTGGCTCCTCCCACTTTGCAACTCTCTTAAGTTATGTTTTGCTTACCCATCTATACAATGGGACCCATATTTCTTTTTTTTTTTTTAAGATTTACTTATTTATTTCAAAGTCAGAGTTACACAGAGAGAGGAGAGGCAGAGAGAGAGAGAGAGAGAGAGAGAGAGAGAGAGAGAGAAGTCTTTCATCCGATGGTTCACTCCCCAGTTGGACACAATGGCTATAGCTGCACCAATCCAAAGCCAGGAGCCAGGAGCTTCTTTCCGGTCTCCCACGTGGGTGCAGGGCACAAGGACTTGGGCCATCTTCTGCTGTTTCCCCAGGCCATAGCAGAGAGCTGGATGCAAAGTGGAGCAGCCAGGTCTTGAAACGGCACCCATATGGGATGCTGGCGCTTCAGGCCAGGGCGTTAACCTGATGCGCCACAGCACCAGCCCCGATACTTCTTTATTATATATAACTTTTTTATTTACATACGCTGAACACATTCAAGTATTTCATATACACAGATTTAGGAGCATAGTGATACTTCCCACCATTTCCTCCCTCCCATGCTCCCTCCTTCTTCCTTAATCTTTCTTTTAATTTTTGTAATGACATACTTTCAGTTTATTTTATCATCATAAGCTTAACCCTCCACTCACTAACGAATTCAACAAATAGTAAGAAGAAAAAGTTCCTCAACAGTACAGACAAGGACTGTAAATAACAATCAAATCTCAAATGTCAATTTCACTCATATACATTACATTGTTTTGTACTCTATTAGTTACCACAGATCAGGGAAAACATATGGTATTTCTCTTTTTTGGGACTGGTTTATTTCATTAAGTATAATGGCTTCCAGTTGCATCCATTTTGTTGCAAAAACAGGATTTCAGTCTTTTTTACAACTAGTACTCCATAGTGTATGTATACCATAATTTCTTTATCCAGTCATTGATTGATAGGCATCTGATTTCTGTATCTTAGCTATTGTGAATTGAGCTGCAGTAAACATGGGGTACAGGTAACTCTTTCATATTATGATTTCATTTCATTTGGGTAAATTCCCAGGAGTAGGATGGTTGGATCATATGTTAGGGCTATGTTCATGTTTCTGAGGAATCTCCATACTGTCCTCTACAGTGGCTATACCAGTTTATATTCCCACCAACAGTGGATTAGGGTACCTTTTCCCCACATTCTTGCCAACATTTGTTGTGTGTTGATTTCTGTAAGAAAGCCATTCTAACTGGGGTGAGGTGAAACTCCATTGTGACAGCTAGTGATCCTGAACATTTTTTCATGTTTCTGTTGGCCATTTGGATTTCTTCTTCTTCTTTTTTTTTTTTATTACTTGATATATAGTGTTAGACAGTGAGAGAGAGACAGAGAGAAAAGTCTTCCTTCCTTCCTTCCATTGGTTTACCCCCTAAATGGCCCCTACAGCCGACGCTGCACCAATCCAAAGCCAGGAGCCAGGTACTTCCTCCTGGTCTCCCATGTGGGTGCAGGGCCCAAGCACTTGGGCCATCTTCCACTGCCTTCCCCGGGCCACAGCAGAGAGCTGGACTGGAAGAGGAGCAACCGGGACAGAATCCAGCACCCATACGGGATGCTGGCGCTGCAGGCAGAGGATTAGCCAAGTGAGCCACGATGCCAGCCCTGGATTTCCTCCTTTGAAAAATGCCTCTTCAAGTCATTTGTCCATTTCTTAACTGGATTTTTTGTTTTATTGTTGTTGAGTTTCTTGAGCTCTTTGTAGATTCTGGATATTAATCCTTTATCAGTTGCATAGTTTGAAAATATTTTCTCCCATTCTGTCAGTTGCCTCTTCACTTGGCTGAGTGTTTCCTTTGCAGTACAGAAGCTTCTCAACTTGATGTAATCCCATTTGTCTATTTTATCCTTTATTGCCTGTTTCTGGGGTCTTTTCCAAGAAGTCTTTGCCTATGCCAATGTCTTGCAGAGTTTCCCCAGTGTTCTCCCCCAGTAATTTGATGCTATCAGGTCATAGATGTAGATATTTGATCCATTTTGTCTAAGGTGTAAGTTAGGGGTCTTCATACTTCTGCATGAAGAGGGAACCCATACTTCTTAAGGCATCCACAAATAAACTGATAAAAAGAAACACAGATTCTTCCTCTGCTGCTGTGCAAATGTTACTATGAGTATTTCCCGTCTTCTACTTGTGTTTTAAGGAAAGATCAATAACACTGAAGACAGCTGCTCCTTGACCTACAATGGGTTGCATCCTGATACACCCTTCCCAAGTCAAACCTTCGTAAGCCAAGGATCATCTGTTCATTTGGGCTTTCTAAAACTCATTTTCTTCTGTCAGAAACAGTCCTCCACAACACAGAACGAGAAGTCTCCAGGGCTGGCACCAAGGTCTTTTTCTGCATGCAGAGGGCCAGCCTCACCAGCTCAGGAGTGATTCTTGGCGGTCAGGGCTCAAATATCCCTCTTCCCAGCTGATCCATGTATTGCTCACCAGGCAGCTGCTCCACACACTGCAGCAGCGGCCGCTGCCAGAGCCACAGGCTTTGAGTGGGTGGCCAATAGCAACACACACAGGGAATTTTCCACTGTGGGCCATTCGCTGGGAGGGCTCTGAGGGGCCACTCTGTCAGCAGAAAGAAGGGGCACCCTGGGACTTGCTCACTGGCTTCGTGCGCCCCACTCTAGAGGGGCTGGGGCCCCGCCAGGGTCGGAGGCTGCTCTGAGCAGCGTCCTAGGAGAGCAGTCTGCTTCTAGACTGGGAGGTGCCCGCGACGCCCACACATTCCCACAGCTCCCCTGGCACAGCAGAGAAGAGCAAGCAGAGACTTAGAACCCTGGGCCTGTTGCCACTGGCAGCCTCTCTGGGCCACAGGAGATCAGCAGTAGCTTCCAAAGGCCCCTCCTTGGCAGGTGTTCAGGGGCCTCTGAGCTGCACTTGAATGCAGAACAAAATAAACCTGCAGAACTGGGGTTTTTATTCTACAGGATACTGCAGGAGTTTTCCCCTTCAACCCCTTTACCATGAGTAGCGAGGAAAAACTCCTATGTCTGCTTCCTGGGTATGTCCATGGTGGGCAGGGCCTGGTCCCCAGTGAGCCACCTGCATCGTCACAGCTGTGGTCATGAGCCACAGCCGCCACCTTTTTGAGCAAGGGGTCTGCATTTTCACCTGGCACTGGGTTCTGCAGATTCGGTTGCCAGTCCTGAGAGCAGGTGGAGGAAACCGAGGGCTCCCAGAGTGCTTCGGAGCTGAGGCCTAACCGGTGCGCCTCCTGGGCTGCAAGGCCTTGCCTGGGACCAGGACTTCGGCAATCTGAGTCGCATACCTGACCCAGGCGCTTCTAACCTCGTTAAACTCATTAAAGATGCGTGCACCGAGGGAGAGACCCAGTCATGTTCCTATCAGTGAGAATTGTCCTTCAGTGCCAGGGCCAGGAGGACTCTCGATTCCAAGGTCCTTCATGAAAATACAAGTGCCTGTGGGGTGACATCTGGCCAAGAAGGGGGCTGAGTGCCCCAGAGAGGCTGGGGTCTCAGAAAGAGGACAGATGTTAAGAAAAGACGGAGGGGAAGGGGGTGCAAAGAGGGCAGGAGCCAGAGAGCACTTGGGGGACTGCGGAAACCCCTCTTTCTAGATGCTTGGTGGTCAATGGAAAATTCTCGGGGTAACAGGGTGCAGGTCAAAGATGAAGGAAAAGCACAGGTGGAGCTGTAAGTGGAGCACAGGGTGGGGACTGTAGGTGGAGCACAGGTGGGGCTTCAAGTGGAGTATGGGTGGGTCTGTAAGTGGAGCACAGGTGGGAGCACAGGTGGGGCTGTGGGTGGAGCTCAGGTGGGGCTGTGGGTGGAGCACAGGTGGGGCTGCAAGTGGAGCATGGGTGGGTCTGTAAGTGGAGCACAGGTGGGGGCTGTGGGTGAAGCACGGGGGGGGGCTGTGGGTGGAGCTAAGGGGGGCTATGGGTGGAGCTCAGGGGGGCTGTGGGTGAAGCTCAGGGGGGCTGTGGGTGGAGCTCAGGTGGGGCCCCAGTCTCTCATTTGCCTCGAAAACGCGACTTCTGCAACACACGCTCATCTCTCCCAGTTCAGGGCCAGTGCCCATGTCTTTTTTTTTAAGATTTTATTTTATTTATTTGAAAGACGGAGTTATATAGAGACAGAGACAGGGGTGGGGAGGATGGGGGAATCTTCCATCCAATGGTTCACTCCCCAAATGGTTGCAATGGCCAGAGATGAGCAGATCAAAAGCCAGGAGCCAGGAGCTTCTTCTGGGTCTCCCATGTGGGTTCAAGGCCCAAGCACTTGGGCTACCCTCCATTGCTTTCCCAGGCCAGTAGCAGGGAGCTAGATCAGAAGTGGAGCAGCCAGGACTCAAACCATCCCGGTGCCCTGGATCCTGGAGCTACACCAGGGCTTTAACCCGCTGTTCCGGCTCCCTGGCCCCATGTCTTAAATCCTGTGGTCCATTTGCAGAGTGACCACGCGCTGTCCCCATCCTGCTCTCCAGAACAGAGCAGGTGTACGCAATGGGGAAAAAGCACAGGATCTAGAAGAGAAGTGACCACTAAATCCTCGGGACCACATGCTTTGCCCTCTGTCTCTGTCGTTCTGCCTTTCAAAGGAATAAAATAAATCATGTATTTTATTTTGGTGCAAAAAACCATTTTGAAGTACCTGCCAAATCTTTGCATAATACACATTTTCATGCACTTTTGAAACAAGATTTATTTATTTTATTTGAAAGAGTTACAGAGACAGGGGGAGAGAGAGAGAGAGAGATCTTCCACCCAGTAGTTCACTTCCCAGATGGCTACAGCAACCAAAGCTGGGCCAGAAGGAAGCCAGCAGGAGCCGAGTCTCCCACATGGGTGCAGGGGCCCAAGCACTTGGGCCATCTGCTGCTGCTTTCCCAGGCCATAGCAGAGAGCTGGATTGAAAGTGGAGCAGCTGAGGATTGACCCAGTGCCTACATGGGATGCGAGCTTTGCAGGTGGCAGCTTAACCTGCTATACCACAGCGCCGGCCCCTCTGTGTACTTTTTCAAGGTCCTCGTACATTCGAATTTCAAACATTTTTGACCTAAATAAACCCATCTTTTCATTCCATGTTCTACGAACTTTCTAAAGCATCTCACCCAGAACGAGACGTCCTGGCTCCTGCAGGCTGGAGAGCCAACGAGCTGAGCTGCAGCTCTGGGGGAGAGGCAGTGTGCCAGGGGTCCAGGACAGCTGTGTGGCACATCTGGAGGCTCTGGAACCTTCCAGAACTCTTCCTCTGTTGACCGTTTGGTCTCAGTTCCTACCCTGAAGCTCTGACCCCCAACATGGTCATGTATGGAGACGGGGCCTTGGGAGGTGATCAGGACTGGATGAGGCCCTGAGGGCGGAGGCCCTGGTGCCCGGATGAGTGGCTCGACCAAGAGAGAAAGTGAGAAGGATCCCTCCGCCTGCACAAAGTGACAGTCCTCACCGCGAGCCACTGCTACCACGTGCATCTGTCCAGCCCCCACAACTGGGAGAAAAAGTTCTGTAGCTCGAGCCAAGAAGTCGGCTCCGGGCGACTCGGGCCCTGGTTTGGGGTGGGCACGTAAGCCGAGCATTAATGTAACCACGCCCCCGAGTGCAGAGCCGGGGGGCAATCCTGAGATCCAGCTCCCTGCTCCAGCTTGGAGCTCCTGGCTCCCAGCTTCAGCCTGACCCAGCCTGGGTCATTGCGAGTGAACCAGTGGATGCAACTCAGACACACTCTCTCTATCTCTTCTAATTTTTTTTAAAGAGACACTGGTCTTTTTGCTCTATTCAGACCTTCAACTGCTTGGATGAGGACTCCCTACCCCCACCTACACCCCCACACTGTGAGCAAATACCCGGGTCCCATGCCCAGCCAAGCCGGCACAGAGAATTCACCATCACACCCTCCAAACCCAGATTCCCAACACTACTGTCTTCATCCCCTCACTGAATGCCAAGGCCACTCTTCCAGTTGCCCGAGACAGTAGGGTGGGAGCCATGATTGACGCCTGTCTCTCACACCCCACAGCACATCCTGCCAGCCTCCGCTCCTAGAAGCTGGCTTTTTCCCAGCACCCTCCCTGGCGCCGGCTCCTTACCGAGATGGCGGCAGCAGCCCCCTGTTTGGTCGCCCTGATTCAGCACAGGTGTGACCTCGGACGACATACTAAACCTCTCTAAGCCTCAGTATCCCCTCTGTCAATGACGTGGATGTGCACCTTGTCACCTTGTTCAAGAATTAAATAAATGCCAGTGGAGGCCCTTCGCGCGCTTGACATATTGTAAACGCTCGCTAAGTTCGCTAAGAACCCTGGGGCCCCTGGGCTCGAAAGACTAAATTCACAGAGAAGGAGCCTCAAGCATCATTCTTCAGAGTATTTTATTCAGCATTCGTAAATCTTGTTTTCATTTGACACCTCAGTCCTAACCACTGCCATATATTCCTGGTTCAGTGCTCAAATAAATAAATTTCAGCGGCTTAGAGAATTCGCGGAAGACCTGTCTTATTCATGGAGGTCTCCAGGCCAGCCGTGACAATGACCTATGGCTTGGTGTGGGCTCTTTTTCTGTTTTTGATGTGCGCCCTAACTAGAGGGAGGCCCCACGGAGCTGGGCTGGGTTTCCAAGGTAAAGACAGGGCAGCCTTCTGAGTCACCGAATCCAGACCTGGCCTGCACCCCAAATTTGGGATTTTACGGTCTATGAAACCAAGACATGTTGATTTAAGAAAACCAGACACCCAGCCCGCAAAGGTCAGCCATCCATCTGGGTGCAGCCCGGGCAACAGCAGGCAGGCGGTGGACCCCAGCCGCCCGCCCTCCTCACAGCCGGACTAGCTGACTCACCGGGGAAGCTGCGTGGTCACTCCCTGCAGTGGCCTCGCTCTGGGACTTTCAGACCCACGGAGGGCCTTCCACAGTCCTCTTCCTTCTCCTGGGGTTCTGCCTGCCCTGCACACACACACACACACACACACACACTTGGGGACATGCAGCTTTGTTCAGGGACGCTGCTGGGTTCTTTGTGGTGACACATGGGATGCCACCAGATGACGCCATTGTGGTGCCTTCCCTCCCATGATCCCACAGGAGAACGCCCCCCCCCCCCCCCGATGCCAGGCAGCCAGTCTGTGTTCGTTCCACGGGGCCATGGCAACAAAAGCCCACAGCCGGCTGCACGGCAGATACCCACTCTCTCACTGTTGTGCAGACCGGAAGGCCTTTTTGTTTCAAGATTTTTATTTATTTATTTGAAAGGCAGAGTGACAGAGAAAGAGAGAGAGCTTCCCTCTGCTGGTTCATTCCCCAGTGGACACAACAGCCAGGGCTGGGCCAGTCCGAGGCCAGGAGCCAGAGCTCCATCCTGGTCTCCCATGTGGGTGATGGGGCCATGAGTACGTGCTGCCTTCCCAGGGGCATTAGCAGGGAGCTGGACTGGAAGAGGAGCCGCCGCTGGGACTCAAACTGGAGAGCCAATATGGGATGCCGGTGTTGCAGGGGGTGGCTTTAACCTCCTATGTGACAATGCCAGCCTCGCTCGGTTAGGGGCCCAGCCAACTCCATGTAACCTCACCTTAACTAAGTACATCTGCAGTACTGTCTCCAGCCTCTCTTACATCCTGGGGTGCTGGGGGTTAGGTCTTCATCCTATCTCTTTTGGGGGACACAATTCAACCCATGGTCCCTCTGTGTGACACTGCCCCACACAACGCTTTAACTTGGTTTCTAATACTTTAGACATATCCCTATATCCACCTGCATGTCTCTGTTTTTGCCTTTCTAGCGTTTTTTCTTGGGCATCTTTTTTTCTTGCATAGCACGTTTTTAGTCACCTACCCCTTGAAAGAAGAAAATCAGTAACACAGCAACTCACACAACCATCTTTAAAAATATTTATTTATTTATTTATTTAAAAGGCAGAGTTACAGAGAGGCAGAGCAGACAGACACAGAGAGAGAGAGAGAGAGAGAGAGAGTCTTCCATCCAATGGTTCACTCCCCAGATGGCCTCAATGGCCAGAGCTACGCTGATCCAAAGCCAGGAGCCAGGAGCTTCTTCCAGGTCTCCCACATGGGTGCAGGGGCCCAAGCACATGGGCCATCCTCTGCTGCTTTCCCAGGCCATAGCAGAGAGCTACATCGGAAAAGGAGCAGCCGGGACTAGAACCGGCGCCCATATGGGATGCTGGTGCTGCAGGAGGCAGCTTCACCCGCTGCGCCACAGCGCCGGCCCCTCACACAACTATCTTGTCAGGAACAGAACAGCTATGAAAAGGCACCAGTGAGGTTTATTACATGAAATCAATCGTTTGCATTCTGAAATGCAGATGTACTGCATTTTTAATGAGTTCTAATGAGATCCGGTGCGTTGAACTCAGAGAATGCCTCCCGCGGAAGGGGTTAGGCTGTTGTGGTCCTGGTGACTGCAGTTTGTAGTTTTCAACAAATCAACAGGTTGTTCCCTTGTAATGAACTGAGAGCATTGAATCACATACTGTGGTCTTCGTTTGCATGAAAACAAACTTTTCCCCCAAACAGTTCTTGTTATGAAAAATAGATGTTTCTTTATTCCATTCCCCCCCCCAAAAAAAGGGGGAGTGAGTTGAACGTGTAAGTTGCCATTTCTGTACAATTTTGGACAAGCAGTTTCCAGCAGCTTTCCCGCAAAGCCATGGCCAGCACCTCAGGACCTAATGGCTTCTAGTCCTGAGCCTGTCTCCGCCTCTCCCGGAAAGACTCCGCGAGCGACCGCGTGTGATGGCTTAGCAAGGCCTCATAAATTTAAACCAGAGATGCCTGCCAGCCGAAAAATGACCCAGGGGAAGCTACAGAGAGTTTGAAGACGGGCGAAGGAAACTTCCTGTGAGAGCCAGAAGCCCACCCTGAGCCCTTCCTGCATGCACACCAAATCGTTTTTCCAAGGTTGCTGGCTCACTTTGTCTTAACTCATACGTTTGTGCAGGATGATGCGCTAAAACAGTACCTCCCACATCGTAACCACGCTTCTAGGCAAGAGGCCCACGCGCTCCGTCCACAATGAAGAGAGCCACTGGCCTTGGCACTGCTGTTTCGCGCCAAGCTAGCTCATTCCAAGAGAGCAGAGTTGCTGTCTTGTCTCGTGTTGCGTGGTTTGGCCAACAGATGGCTTCTAGATGATTCCAAGTCTCCCTTGAGCACCCCGTGAGCCATGTAACAGCAACGCAGCAGGGAACATGCGCACCGTCTCCAATAGCTGACCCCCAGGGTAGCAGCCACGCTGCACACTCATGGGCCAGTGGTCACGCTGATCCCCAGGGTAGCGGCCACACTGCACGCTCGGGGCCAGCGGTCACACTGATCACAGGCAGCTCTTCATTTTCCTCCAGGGAAGTTACAGGGAGCAAGTCAGTTTTTACACTGTCTCTGTATGGACCCAGTCATGGAGCAGCTAGGGGCAGGTGTGTGTGTGTTTTTGTGTGTGTGTGTGTGTGTGTATGATGGCCCATCCCCAATCAGCAATAGATCCGCTCTGACTCCAGCGCAGTCCAAAGCTGAACAGAGGCCACACGGTCCAATGGCTCACCTGCACAGTAGTGCCCCAGGTGGCTCTGGGTAAAGAAACTTCAAACACACCCCAAGCATGCCTGAACTACTGCCAGCTGGGGCTGACAGTCCCTTCACAACCAAGAGTGATGTGTCCACGGGAAAGCTCTCACAGTAGGGGCCAATCTGGCAAGGAATGAGGTGACACGAGTAGCCAAAGGTGAGACTTCCAAGGGATACGGAAGATGTGGGATTCAAACACCCATCTAGACGGCATGGGAGGCCTGGGCACGCAAGGGCACGCACACACACACACACACACAGCAATAGACAGGCCCTCACAGGATGGGACACTGTGCCCAGGGACATCATTTGGTCAAAATCAGAAGTAGGGGATGGGTGGTGAAGACCCAGCATGGGGGCACGATTCCTGCTAAAGTAATTTACAGGGACCTACAGTTATATGAAGAATTCTGTACAAGGACGACCAAATGTAAATTTAATGAGTGAGCCAATTAAGAAAGGTATATATGCACTTTTAATGTGCAGCTTTCGTATGCTGAGTGGTACATATTTTTTCTGCCTTTGAGAGAATTAATAAGGTGTCATTGAGCGTGTCTTAATTTTTGAAATTTTTTTTAAGACAGATGGAAGCAATTGGGGTGTTTGTGATCCCCGATGAGAAAGGTCCCCCTTGATGATGGTTAAATTGGTTTGGATTTCAGAGATTCGTTACTGAGTTTTTTCCTGGTTTTTTCGCACATTTTCGCGCTCCTTCAAGCAGGGAACTGACCCCACCCGCCTGGGCAAGATGCATGCAGGGAAGGGACCCCTTAGTCGGCTTCAGGCCACTCCACGAAGCTTCTTTCCCCACGGTTTCTCCTTTGTTTCAGTTCCTGTGCCAACACTGGGGATGATATTGAAAGTCTGAATAATATGATCACAATAAACTATAAGCTGCTTTTCTGGGCCGGTTGTGTAAAATAAATGCACTTGAGCTTCAAACACAGGCACACGTTCAGTGTTTGTTAGCTGTGTTCCCACAGAAGGAACATTCTAGCGCATTGTCCCAGGGAAGCAGGCGCCAACAGTGTTAGGGCACTGCACCTGACTTGCTGTAGCAGTGACAATGGGCTTCTTATGTGAGATCTGTAATTGACCACTGGGGGAAGAAACACATGTACCTGTGTGTTTACAAATATAACTTTATTCTCCAGATTATAATTTACCTAATTTGTTTATTCAGTTTTTGAATTCGGGGCAAAAGGAAAAAAAGTGAAGCTTGAGAATTTACAATTGGTTTTATTTTTGCTGTCCCTGTACTAGGTGTTAACTGAAGGAGTGAAAACGTATCAGGAGTGATTCCTTTGAACACTGAGTGGGTATTGATTATCCACAGCAAACAGGACTGGCAAAGGTCGCAGTTTCAGGTATATTAGCTCTTTCTGTGGTGCTGAGTTGAGTCTCTGGTGTGATAACTTCAGTTGGAAATTGGAAGAATCTCGTGGGACAGGAGAAAGAGTCTTCCCTGGTGATGGGCTTTATCCCAAGTAAGAACATTGTAGAGAGGAGAAATCCACTTCCTTTACACCAGCATAAGATTAAGCCCATTCCATTTACATTGGGATTTTAAGAATCAGTGCCCATACATACACATGTATGCTTTCAAGACTTCACCTGGGTCTTGTAAGAAAACAACCATTCCCCCAGTAATCATAGCCATCTCTCAATAAAAGGATCGGTGTGCCCATTGCACCCAGTGCACAGCACACTGGGAGCCACTCACCGCTCTGATCTGCATTGCAATCCACAGTGGCTTCAACGATCAGTCCACAGTGAGCATCGCAGCCAGCCCTCGCCTACCCCAGTGTTTGCCGCGAATCTTAAGGATCCTGTAACGATTTTAAGTTGGGTCGCGCATTTTGTACCACAAATGTCAAACCCTGTGCTTTCAGAATATCCGTGTTTGTAGAAGGGTCCACTTTCCAGATAATTCAATGCCTACTATTGGACTAACAACAACAGAGATGCCTGCATTCATTACATCAGAGGGCTGGGGTTCCAGTCCCAGCTCCACTTCCGACTCCAACTTCCGGCCGTGTGCACACTGGGAGGCAGCAGGGATGGCTTTACCTGGCTGGGCCCCTGCCACCCACACAGGGCTCAGACTGAGTTTCTCTCCCCTGGCTTTGCCCTGGCCCCATAATGGCTGCAGTGAGCATCTGAGGATTGAACCAGTGGACAGCATCTCTCTCTCTCTCTCTCTCCTTTTCAAATAAATTAAATTAAATTTAAAAAAATAGGAGCAGTCCTGGCTGAGCTGTCCTCACTGGTACTGCTGAAAGGGCGCTCACTCCGGGGGTTATTTGCAGAGTTGACCCCACTGGGGTCCAGGCAGCCTGGGAGGGAAGAAAAATGAGAGAAGCCCACTGGGGGCCATAGGGCTTTATTCTTTCCTAACACAAAATGACGTAGCCCCTGGACTACGTTATTCGACAGAAGACAACGACATACAGTCTTTACGGGAAAACAGAATCAAACCCTTGCCCTCCAGAGCGAGCGCGTATGAACCCGATCCAGGCTGAGGGGCTGCCAGCAGCCCTGAGTGTCTTCCCAGGCCCCCTCCCCAGCTTTGCTGCGAGCCCACTGGCCCCCCACTTGTGCTCATTCGCCCCTCCCCCCAAAATCTCATTGTGGATTTCCTTTTCCGCAGCCAGATCTCACCATTGCCTCCACGAAATCTGAAAGGGCTTGCAAATCAAGTGATGTGGCCACAGAGATTTTACCTCGACTTGCTCTTTGCAAAAGCGGGTGGGGGTGGGGGTGGGACCCTGTCCCGGTAAGTTTAGGGGACGCTGTCCACGACCCCTTTCCTGGGAAAGCCAGGGTGAGCATTTACACACAGTGAGCCACAGAAAGTCCCTCGGGTTCCAGCTTTTCTCAAACGCGCTTACCACGCACGCCCTGACACAGGCCAGCTCGAAATGCAATGTTCCAGGAAGCCTTCTTTGGGGATCCCTGCCCCGCAGCCTGCCAAGCCACAGGCAAGACCCACCACTCACATGGGGGAACACAGGATCTCCACCCGCTCAGCCCGGCCAGGTCTTTCCGGAACCCCACACCAGGAACTGCGTTTGTTTTCTCCAGCAGATGCTTCTGCAGGCACACGCGTGTCTGTGGGTACCGGGCGCTCGAACACAGACACCTCCCCCCAGCGGCTCAGCCCCGTGCTGGTGCTCCCGGGAGGCCAGGCCTGGACGGGCTCCCTCCTGCAGGGCGGGCCAGGAGCTCTGTATCGTGCCTTCAGGATGCTTCCTTAGAGTGGTTTTCCATGCAATGGCCCCCAAGTGAACAGCGCTTGCTGGAAAGTCAGTAACCTAAGCGGGAGGTGGGGGGAGCCGAGGCTGGGAGCGGAGGGCTCATTAGCACTCCCGTCTTAAATTAGCAGATCCTTCGAGCACGAGTTTAAAAATAGCAACCTAATGGCTTCTAAAGTTAGCCTTCTGCACGCTCTCCGTACACATTCCGACTCCAAGGCACTTTGTGGCCCACTTGCCTGGGCTCCAGCCGGCTCGGCTCTCTCCTCCCAGCACATTCTTCAGAGTCAGCAAACTTAACGGTTGACCTTGACCAACAGAGCTGAGATGGAGCAGAATGGCCCGGGCCAGGAATGGCCTGGGTAGCCCTCAGAGACCCCCGGGGCACCTGGAGGACCAACAGTCCTGCTTTGCTGGGGACTGTCCCAGTGTCAGCCCCAAAGTCCCCTGTCCTGGGCAACCCCAGCAGAGCAGGAGGTTGGTCACCCCTGGCTACCTGAACCATTGCTCCAGTACAGCTTTGGGGAGGTGACTCAACTCCTCCAAAGCTGCTGCTGAGACCCACCACCACCACCACCCCCACCCCCCCCCCCCCCGCCCCAAGCCCACTCTTGAGTTTTGGAACTGAGGGAGGCAGTGTTGAAAGCAGGACTAGAACCTGGGCCAGCACTAGGCAGTCGGGCCTAGATCCTGGATCTCCTGCACATGCCCAGTTTCCTCGCAGTGGTCACGGGTGTCTCTTTAGGATAACCCGGGGAGCACATGGCTGCGTGTGCACAGCGCTCAGGCCCAGGACACGGGCACAGCCGGTGTGGCTCTGCCCTGGGCTCACTGCACCCGGCGGGCCTGCTGGCTGCAGCTCTGGCCTCGGTGCCTGCACCAGAACGCGGGGCCCTGCGGTGGCAGTGAGCAGAGCTGAGCTGCTCCGTCCTTCTCTGAGCAGCTGAGTGCAGGGAAGAAAACTTCAGGCAAAGCCAAAGCAAAGATGGCATTGTGAGCAGGTGCGGGTGTGTCGTGCAAGAGAACCGGCCGTGAGCCGCCACCGCACATGCCCGCAGCGAGTCCTGCAGCCAGTGACGCCCTGCCTTGATCTGTGTTTATCCCTTCTTGCCTGTTTGTCCACCAGGATCACCTCCCGCGACGCCGGGACGTGGAAGCCCAGGGATGTGCGGTGTGCTTACCAGATGACGGCCTGGGCTATCAGTCACTCAGCAAGGGCGACTGAAACAGACGTTGCCTTGGAGACGCCTGCAGCTCCCCAGGTGGGGACGGGAGCAGGAGAAGCAGGTTTGGCCTGCGGAGTTCCTGGCCGGTTCGGGACACTGAATCAGTCGCCATCCACGGAGACACTTCCGTTTCCTCCCTTCAGAACCAGATGAGGTTCGAGGGCTGTGAATGAAGCCTGGATCCCTCATTTCAAAGAGGAGGAGGACGTCGAGCCCTCCGTTGCCCGTGGGTGGGGCCAGCACCAGGGCCGTGGCCTCTGCACTCTGTCCCCAGGTGCAGCAGAGAAGGGAGCAGGCAGTGTCCACTCGGGGACTTGCCACTCCCCCTCTCCTTCCTTCCTTCCTTCCTTCCTTCCTTCCTTTCTTCCTTCCTTCCTTCCTTCCTCCCCACACCTCCTGAGAGCCCCCTCTACACCTGGCACACCAGAGGTCCCCAGAAAGGTTCCAGATGCTATTGTGTCTAGAAAGTTTCTTCAAAAACCTCTGAAGTGGATCCACGTTCCCGTCTCTGCGAGCCGTGTGCAGCCTTGGCTCCGGCCTAAAGCTGTGCACGAGCTGCAGGCCCCGGGGGCACAGGGACACCGTCCTGGCTGTGGTCCTGGTGACCTTGGGAAAGTGACCCTTGGCATCCGTCATCAAGCTCAGGTCACTTCCAGCTCAGAAAGTCAAGACTGCGTGGGACCTGCCTTGGGGGCAGCCCAAGGCTCTCCCCTGGCTTGAGCCTTGTCAGCGCACACAGGGGTTCAACAACAGTGGAGACGACCGGAGGCTAGAACGCTGGGGCGCTGGAGAGCAGACACACAGCAGCTCCCCGGAACCCAGAGCCTGCCTGCCCCGCTGTCTGCCGCCCTGCCCTGCAGCTCCGGCCCCGTTCCTGCACCCCGTGACCTCTCAGGAGCTATTTTCTAGAATATGTTAATGGTCACACCAGCCGCCCCGGGACAGAAATAACCACACACAGGTAATGTTTAACCGCTCTCCGTTCCCTCCCCAGCTCCCTCGGCTTCATTAGGGCTCCTGCGGGCTCCTGAAGCGGTGCGGCGCCACCCCGAGGGTCCCGGGCGCCACGGCCTTGGCCTTGGCCATGGCCAGCACAGCCGTGCAGCTCCTGGGCTTCTTGCTCAGCTTCCTGGGCCTGGTGGGCACACTCATCACCACCATCCTCCCGCACTGGCGACGCACGGCGCACGTGGGCACCAACATCCTGACGGCCGTGTCCTACCTGAAGGGGCTGTGGATGGAGTGTGTGTGGCACAGCACCGGCATCTACCAGTGCCAGGTCTACCGCTCGCTGCTGGCACTGCCGCGCGACCTGCAGGCAGCCCGCGCGCTCATGGTCATCTCGTGCCTGCTGGCGGGCACCGCCTGCGCCTGCGCCGTCGTGGGCATGAAGTGCACACGTTGCGCCAAGGGCACACCGGCCAAGGCCGCGATGGCCGTGCTGGGCGGCGCGCTCTTCATGCTGTCTGGCCTGCTCTGCATGGTGGCTGTGGCCTGGACGGCCAACGACGTGGTGCAGAACTTCTACAACCCTCTCCTGCCCAGCGGCATGAAGTTCGAGCTGGGCCAGGCGCTCTACCTGGGCTTCATATCCTCGTCGCTGTCACTCATCGGAGGCACCCTGCTCTGCCTCTCCTGCCAGGACCAGGAACCCCGGCGGCCCTCCCGGGCACAGCCCAGGCCCATCTCGGCGTCGGCGCCCACCTACCGGCCCCCAGCCGCCTACAAGGACAACCGCGCTCCGTCGGTGACCTCGGCGACACACAGCGGGTACAGACTGAACGACTACGTGTGAACGGGGGGGCCTGCACACCCACCTGTGAGTCCCCGGCGGCGCGCGCCCGGCAGGTGCAGGCTGCAGGACCTTGTGCGAGTCCCCAGGGCCTGCACAGGAAGCCTGGACTGCTTGCTTGGGGAGTGGACAGTGTGAGCTTGCTTCTAGACTGTGCTTCCGAGGTGCTGGTGGTCACCCTCAGAGGCTGTCAGGCTCAGAGGCACTGAGCCCTAGGAGCCACCGCCACCACCGATGCAGGCTGGTGCGGGTGGTGGGACCCAGCGTGAGCGCCTGGGGGCCTGTCCGCTGTCCAGCCTTGGAGCCTGATGGATGTGTGGCCACAGCACGACGTTTGCTTCTAGGCCGGTTCCGAATCCAAGGGAACGCTGTGAGCAGGGAAGAGGAGAGAACTCTGTGTACCAAAGACTCCCAAATACTCCCTTCTGCTTTTGTATTTATTGTATGTATCTTACGTGGGTGGTTTAATAACGGCGCAATAAAAACCACCTTGTGAGTTTGGCCCGTGGGGTTTGTGATGCAGACTGACTGGGAAAGTGCACTGAATTAGTTTTGTTTCCAGAATGTTCTCCCAAGGTGCTGGTGCTCACAGTCAGAGCCTGCGGGGCCCAGGGGCACCGCCAGCCATGCTGACCACAAACACCTCTGAGTCCTGACCCTATGGTGACCACCACTGACGCAAGACGACGAGAATCAGGAGACATCCACAGGATGCTGAGCTACACACACAGGCCAGAGATACACACAGACACACAGAGACACACACAGACACATACACACACATACACAGATACATACATGCACACAGACATACAGACACAGACATACACACAGAGACACAGACATACACATGCAGACACACACGCAGAGATACACACACAGACGCACACATACATACGTACACCCACACACAGACACAAAGACACACACACAGACACAGATACACACACGCAGACACGCACACACACAGACACATATATACACACATGCACAGGCACAGACATACACACAGACACACAATACAGACACACACATGCAAACACATACAGACACACACATGCAGAGACACACACGCACACACAGTCACAGACACACAGAAACACACACATGCACAGACACAGACATACACATACAGACACACACATGCAGACACACACAGACACATACATGTGGTTACACACAGATACACACATGCAGAGACACACAAGCACACACAGACACACACATGCATACACACACAAGATACACACATGCAGACACAGACACACACGGTATCTGTAGCCCATCTGAAATGCAGGGGCAGGGAGGGAGGAAGGGGCCCCCTTGGGACAAGGTAGTGTCATAAATCACATGACAAGGACAAGGTCATTTTCGCCCTGTGAGAAGTAAGTCCCCACTGCTGAGAGAACAGAAGGCAGAGGGGAAGCAAAGCCAGCCTGGGTGTTGGCAGGATGCCTGGCTGGGAGCACCACTCGTCCCCAGGGACCCTGGAGGGACTTCGCGGGCTTGTTTCCTGGGGTGGCCGTGAGAGCAGGGACTAGCCAGGGTTGACTGCTCCTTCAGCTGCCTGGAGGACACTGACGCCCCCTCTGGCTGGAATCCAGGGAGCCACACCTGCTGCTGTGCCCACGTGGGCGCACGTCCTCGCCCATCTCTGACAGCGCCCTGCCCATGCCTCTGCCCCAAACCTCAGACTCTGGCGGTGGGAGATGTCTCACTCTAAAGGCTGTGCTGAGACCTGCAGACGGAGGGGCCATGTGGTGAGATCCCTCCATCCGTGAGGGTCTTGGGGTAGGGCCACCAGGGTGCCAGCCATCACTGTTCGCAGGGAGGAGAGCCACAGAGGAGCCTACAGGCTGGGCTTCTTGCTAGCACAGCCTAGTGAGACTGTGCCCCGGCACCAGGAAGGAGAACAGGTGTGGGAAGGAAAGGCCGACAGGCACAGCCCAGAGCCCCTGGAACCTCAAGGCCAAGGTCTCACGGCCCTGCTGACCTGATGGGGTCCCCCAGGCCGGCGCTCAGCCCAGGCCCTGCAGAGGGTGGTGAGAAACGCAGCGGCCACCTGCTGCTCTCACGCCGAGGCTGTCCCAGGACCGGGGTCCATGGAGCACCCGCAGCCGGTTCCCCCAGGCTTCGCTGATCCCCCTGATTCCTGCCCTGCTGGGACGTCTCTCAGGGGCCTCCCAGCGAGACGGAGAGGCAGAGGGGTCAGGGAACAATCGCACACACGCAGGTCCTCCTGGCTTCACGCACAGCTGTAGACCCCAGGCGACAGGTAAGGCGTCTGGAAGGAGCAGGTGCCAACATCTCGGCCCTCAGCTGGCCGCAGAGAAGCTAGGATGGCCACAGTCCGGAATCCGTGTGCAGAACTTATTCTAGGTAATAAAAGACCGATTGCAGAGGAAAGAAAAAATAACCCTTTGAAGGGTGGACATCTGGTTCAGCGGTGAACAGGTGGCCTAGGACACACACATCCCATACTGAGCGCCCAAGTTCGGGTCTCGTCCTGACTCCAATCCTAGCTTCCCGATAATGCACACCCTGGGGGGCAGTGCACTCATGTCCCTGCCACCCATGACGGAGACTTGGGTTGAGTTCTGGCCTCCTGGCTTTGGCATGGCCCAGCCTCTGCTCTTGTGGACATTTGGGGAGTGAGCCAGATAATGGAAGATCTCTGTCTCTGTCTTTCAAATAAATCAAAATAAATTTAAAGGGGCCAGGATTGTGGTGCACCAGGTGAAGCCACTGCTTACAACGCCAGCATCCCAGAACTACGTGCTGATTCAAGTCCCAGCGGCTCTACTTCCCATCCAGCATCTTGCTAGTGCTCCTGGGAAAGCAGCAGATGATGGCCCAAGTACCCACGCCCCTGTCACCCATGTGGGAGACCTGGATGGAGGTCCTGGATCCTGGCTTTGGGCTGGCCCAGCCCCTGCCATAGCAGCTGTTTGGGGAGTGAACCAGCAGATGGAAGATCTCTTTGTCTCTCTCTCTCTCCCTTTCTCTCTATCACTCTGCATTTCAAATAAATAAATACATACATTTTTTAATGATTTTTTGTAAAGATTCATTTATTTTATTTGAAAATCAGAGTTATACAGAGAGAGGAGAGGCAGAGAGAGAGAGGTCTTCCATCCAATGGTTCACTCCCCCAATAGGCCACAGCGACCGGAGCTGCGCCAATCCAAAGCCAGAAGCCAGGAGCTTCTTCCAGGTCTCCCACATGGGTGCAGGGGCCCAAGCATTTGGGGCATCTTTTACTGCTTTCCCAGGCTGAAGCAGAGAGCTGGATTGGAAGTGGAGCAGCCGGGTCTCGAACCAGTGCCCGTATGGGATGCTGGCACTGCAGGCGAGGGCATTAACCACTATGCCACAGCGCCAGCCCTGTTACATAACTTTTTTAAAGATTAATTTAAAAATGTAATAATCTTTTTCGAACTTTGAATTCCGACACTAACAAAATGTCTCTCCTATTCAGATGAAAGATTACTACAAGTATATTTCAAAATGTTCATGGAAATGGAATTGAAAGCTGATCTGCACCCTCCATGAACAGTTTGAAGGTCCCTCAGCATAATAAATATCACAGTTCACTGAGCCCTTATTGCCTGCCAGGCATACTTTTCACTTACTAATATTTGTTAAGATTTTATTACTTATTTGAGAGGTAGAGTTAGAGAGAGAGACAGAGACAGAGACAGAGAGAGGGAGAGAGGTCTTCCATCTACTGGGTCACTCCCCAGACGGCTGCAACAGCCGGAGATGAGCCAACCTGATCCGAAGCCAGGAGCCAGGAGTCAGGAGCCAGAAGCTTCTTCCAAGTCTCCCAAGTGGGTACAGGAGCCCAAGCACTTGGGCCATCTTCTACTGCTTTCCCAGGAGCATCAGCAGGGAGCTGGATGGGAAGAAGAGCAGCTGGGACTAGAACCGACATCCATAGGGGATGCCGGCACTGCAGGTGGAGGATTAACCTACTTTTACTCATTTTCCTACTTTTATCTCATTTACAAATTTGATCCAGGTAGAACGAAGGGAACCCAGTGCAATAAGTACTCTTCTTAACCCCATTCTACAAAGGAGAAAATTAAAGAACTGAGATCTCTTCCGTTGCCCAGATCACAGACTTGTAAGTAAAAGACTCGGGCTTCGGACGCAGACAGGCAAGCAGCGGGCAACCGTGTGTTAAGTCAAGTAGGAGCATGACCTACACTGTGTCCAAAGGAGTTACCTGTTTCATGGTCCTACGTGGCTCTGTCCGGAACCATCACTCCACAGGTTCTTGCTCGCTGGATCCTGGTTTGATTGGCTAAAAGGGGTGTCAGACCCAGAGGTCCAAGTTTGAATTCCCGTGGGAAACAGGAAGTGACACACAGGAAGTGAGGCACAGGAAGTGGCACTGGCATGGCTGTGTCCTACCCGCTGGCCAGAGGAAGCAGAAAGTGGATGCAAATAAGACCTTGCTTCCCTCCCTCGGGCAACAGATTGTGGGATGCAGCTCCCAATTTGCCGTCCCTCGCTCCCAAGACAAGAACTCCAGGTCCTCGGAGCCCAGCTTTTGCCACATGACAACCGCAGCCATCAAGTCGATGCCTGTTTCTGCCCAAGTCTTCAGGACCAGGGGTCTTTAGCAAGGTCATTGGCAGGGAGCATGGCCTTGTGGAGGTATAGCACACAACCCCCAATTTCAGAATGAAGAGGAACTGTGGCTCAAACTAAAAACCTCTCATAGGTATAAACGGCGACGTGACCCACGTGGGTAAGCCACGCGGGATCTCCCTGTTTCTGTGAACCCGAGCCAGCTTGCCTCAGACACACAGAGGTCTAAAGTTGGCCACGTTTTCTGGTTCCCTTGCCCTGCACAGAGGGAGGCTCTAGACCTTGAAGGGGAGCTGGGCTGGTCTTCAGTGCTCGGGGACACCCTGCGTACCTCCAACTTCCAGGCCCTGACATCTTCTCAGCCCTGCGGCTCCCAGGGCGCCTCCCCTAGAACCGTGCACCTTGCTGAACCCTGGGGAGAAACCACATTTCCCAGCAGTCCCCGGAAAGCCTCCTCCCGAAATGGGATTGCTCCCCTCTTACAAGCAAACACCTGACCACTCCCCCTCGGACATCACACCCTAATTGCTGCATGGGTTTAGCCTTTTTTAAAAAAAAAAAAAAAAAAAAAAAAAAAAAAAAAAAGATCTTTTATTTATTTGAAAGTCAGAGTTACACACAGAGAGGAGAGGCAGAGAGAGAGAGAGAGAGAGAGAGAGAGAGAGTCTTCCATCCACTGGTTCACTCTCCAATTGGCCGCAATGGCCAGAGCTGCGCCAATCCAAAGCCAGGAGCCAGGAGCTTCTTCCAGGTCTCCCACGTGGGTGCAGGGGCCCAAGGACTTGGGCCATCTTCTACTGCTTTCCCAGGCCATAACAGAGAGCTGGATAGGGAGAGGAGCAGCCGGGACTAGAACCGGTGCCCATATGGGATGCCGGCGCTTCAGGCCAGGGTGTTAACCCACTGAGCCACAGCGCCAGCCCCGGGCTTAGCCTTTTGAAACCAAAGGCCTCTGACGTCTCCCAGAAGATGCTATTTTCAGGTCAGCCACCACGGTCCTCGGTGGAAGTGTTTGTGTTAGGTAGGAAAATAGAAATTAGCCTGTGTGTGTGAGAGGGGCCTAAGGATGTGCCTGGGAAGCAGCCCAGGATTCTACACTATGGAGTCCTGCCCAGAGCCCAAGTACTCCATAGGCGGCCCAGCCTCCCCCTGCACCCCGGGGAATCCTCTCTGCCCAGAGCCAAGTAGGATACCCAGTCTGATAACAATGGGCAAAACGCCCCAGGAAGAGTTTTCCTTACTACACACCCAGCAAACCCTTTGTCCAGGAGAAGAGGGTGAGAGGAACTGGACCCCACTCCCTTTTCAAACCTTGATCTGGGCCGGCGCCATGGCTTAACAGGCTAATCCTCCGCCTTGCGGCGCCGGCACACCGGGTTCTAGTCCCGGTTGGGGCGCCGGATTCTATCCCGGTTGCCCCTCTTCCAGGCCAGCTCTCTGCTATGGCCCGGGAAGGCAGTGGAGGATGGCCCAAGTCCTTGGGCCCTGCACCCCATGGGAGACCAGGAGAAGCACCTGGCTCCTAGCTTCGGATCAGCGAGATGCGCCGGCCGCAACAGCCACTGGAGGGTGAACCAATGGCAGAAAGGAAGACCTTTCTGTCTGTCTCTCTCTCTCACTATCCACTCTGCCTGTAAAAAAAAAAAAAAAAAAAAAAAAAACAACCTTGATCTGAAAGCCAAGCGCAATCAGCCCTTCCCTGAGGGGCTACCTGGCTGGCCAGGGAATCGCTCTCAGCGCTCAGCGCTCTCAGCTCCCACCTTGCCGAGATGCGCACCTGCCCTGCAGGTGCGTCCTGTCTGTTAAACTTTGTAAGCTCGCTTACCCCAGTCGGAACGGCTGGGCACGCGCTCGAGATTCCACGCGCACAGGCACCACTATTCGACGGGGGCCAGCTGAGCCTTGCTACCTTGCTTACCGCTGCTCTCTGTCTCGCGCAGGAACTCTTTCTCGCACCAAGACAGGAACCTGTACTCCAGCCATCTCCACGAACATTTTGAAAAGGACAGCACGTTCAAAACTTAAATAATCATCCGTTACTTGATGGTAAGAAACTGAAGATGGGGCCAAGGATTTGCACCCTGAAATCTGATACCCCAGCCCCAGTTTGGGGCCAGGGGCCACTGGCTGCATTGGCAGGTTCCATACACTTAGGGAGAGGGAGGGCCTTCAGAGGAGCCTCGCTA